>NC_052504.1:35931689-36598911 GCF_014356525.2 Nilaparvata lugens
AGAAATGTTGTGATTTACTTGCATCTTCTTGCATTTTGTTTGTAGATGTTGCTGTAGGCCGTTCGGTTATCTGCTGTCCGGTTGTTATTTATAGATGAGGCTGTCCTAATTGATAATTTATCCATCATAAATTTAAAACCCATGTATCTGGTGTATCTTTTTAAACAATTCCTCGCTTCATTTATGGTAATTCTTTTTAATCCATTCTTTTTCCAATCATCCTGCAGTCTTAACTCAGCCTTCCTTTCATTATTTCCATTTAATATTCTCGATTTCAGTTCATTATAAATCATTATGCCCACAACAATAAACATTCTTATAATATTAAATTTCCAATCATCAATAGTAGATTCATTTAACAACAACAATACAATATTTTTCATCCTATCCACAACACAGTCTTTTATCCATATCACAGCCATAGGAAATAGTACACAATACATCAGAACATTTATCATCTCTTTAATAGTATAATCTCTCATCATATAATATCTAGGTATTTTCACTTTATTTATATTATTTTTTAATTCTTCCAATCTTATTAGCCACCATTTATCCTTTATCAAACTCAATACATAGTCCACTTTATTATTATCATCCACACATGAATCAATCATAGTTTTCCTATCAGTTCCGTTTTTATCCCTGCATGAATCCATATTAGTCCTTCCAGTAGCTCCAGTTTCATTCTATTTATTAGGTCCATTTTGCCGGTCACATCGCTGATCTTCTTCCTTAAAGCGTATGTGCCGCGGATGCATGCTGTCGATCCTCTGTCCTCCATCCTGGTGTCGGTCGGTTGTCCTCCTCGGGCGTTTGAAACGTGCATGCGGCCTCCATCGGCGCGCGCGGTTCCTCCTTCGTCGCTTCTGCCTGACTTTCTGCCTCCGGGCCTTGCGGTGCATGCTTCTTGTGTCCCGAATGCTGTCCTCTCGTTCTTCCATCTTGGGGTCCTGTAGTCCGTCCTCCTCGTCCTGATGCCGGTCGGGTGTCCTCCTCGGGCGTTTGCGTCTCCGGGCCTTGCGGTGGTCGCTCCTCTTGTCCTGGATGCCGTCCTCCTTGGTGTCGTCCTCTTGGTCCTCCATCCTGGGTTCCTTTGTCTGCTTCGGTGGTGTCCATTGGTGCGGGTGCATGGATTCTGTGCGCGGATGCTTGGTGGTGTTCAAAACAGGTAGTATGGTGGCGGTCCCCTCCTGGCGTCTGTTTGTGTTCTCCGGCGGTGATGGGTCTTCGGCGGGGAACAGGATGTTTAATATGGGTTGATGTTTGAGGCTGGTTTTTGGTGGTGGTTTATCTGGTGTTGGTTTCTGTGTTCTTTGTTGGTTTAATCCTGTTGCATGCGCTAATGTATAATTTGTACTTATTTGTTGAGGTGGCGGTTTGTAATTTCTGTTGTAATTATTCTGAGTGTAACCATTATTTGTGTTTAATCGATCAAGGCCATAATAATAATTTATTTGATAGGTTTGCTGTGGATAATGGTTTGTTTGATGATTTTGAAAACTTCTATTATTCCAGCTGTTATTTTGATTATGATTATAGCGGCGTTCAAATTGAGGAGTAGATCGTGAGCAATCATATGGTATTGATTCATAGGCTTGGCTGGTGTACTGATTGATCTTTGAATTAGGTTGATTCTGTGTGTACCTTTGGTCTGATCGGTGATTTGATATTGCCATCATAGATTGTATATTGTATAAATAATCTATCAGCTGTTTGCAACTAGTTATTGGCTGTGTAGTTAATGCTGTTCTGACTTGGAAAGGTAGCTTTTTTACGATTATATTTGCTAAAACAGAATCAATTATTGGCTCATCTAATTGAGCATTTTTCAGTTTAATTGTATTAACAAAATTGATGTATGTGTCGTCTGTCCTAGAATTATATTCGCTAGCAATGATATTGGCTAGTGTATCCATTTGTCTATTTTTACTCCAATATTGTTCCAGGAAAGCTGCACTGAACTCGTCCAACGTCCTGAATTTGTGATTATGGATCTGGAAGAACATCAGAGGTTCACCACTTAACAAACTTGATAATCGAAGATGCCATAAATTCCAAGAGGTGGGTGTTAAGGATTTAACTAGTTTTATCTGGTCTATAAATTCTTTAGGTTGAAGATAGCGGTCTGTATTATCAAAACGTCCTAATTCATTGAAACTGTGTAGTAAATCAAACATTGCTACGGGGATAGGCTCTACATTCTCGTGCGGAAATTGATGTATTTGACTTTCAAGTTGTACTAACTGCTCTTGGGCCTGTTTCCAGTGACTAGTAGCTTCTGTTTCATTTTCTACTACTTCAGCATTTAATTCAGATAAAAATAATTGCTGTTCTCCAACGGCTGTCTCTAATGAATTAAGTGGTACTTGGTTTTGATTGGTATCAGAATTTATGTGAGCTATTTGTGTAGATTTACTATTCTGTTGTTTATTTATGGAAATAAGTTGACTATTGTTCCTGTTTGTAGCTATTTCATGAATTTGCGAAGTGTTTTGTGCTGGTAGGTTATCTATTCTTTCGTTTAACTCACAAGTAACAGTATCTATTTTTGCTGCTAAGTCGGTTGTGATTATTTCCTGATTTTCAGCGGTAGAAGCTAGTATTGTGTCCACAGTTTCTTTACCCATTCTTACCAATGTATCCTTCAATGATTCCCGCATTTCCTTCATTCCCGCCTTTAAGTCCTTCATTACTGTGGTCATTGTTTTTTCTAAACTATTAGAAAATGATTTGATCATCCCCTCTATTATAACCCTCCTTATTGTTTCTTGGCAAGCATTTAATGATTTGTTACTGTTCCCAGGATTCTTGGCGGTGATTGGAGATATCTGGGCATCTGGGCATTGGACTCCATCGCGCCCCCCTCAGCGTCGATCACCGCTACTACCGCCGTCTGCAGTGTGTCTGCTACCTTACTTTGCATGGACGAAAAGAGACTCATATTTTAAAAATGGATAAAGTGTCAAGTGTTTGTAAAAAAGTGAAAGTTTTGGTTAACAAAATATTTAGTAAGGACACAAATGAGGATAGGCTTATGGACATTACAAGCCAGGTAACCTATATATTACTTAAGCTCTTATAATATAATAATACTATTCATTGATTCCTGACTAGCTTACAGACTGTAGTTTATTATTCACCAACCGGCTTATATACAAAATAATTATGACTAAATTTCGGCAGTTTAGGCCCATAAAATATAATAGCTCTCTCTATGAAATATATTTTCTACAACAATAATAATATAAAAATTTCTTTAAAACATGTGATTTCTCCTTATTTAAAGCTATTGAGTCCCCAAAAAGTAATATTCTATTGCCTGCTTCCCTCAATACAGTTATTGTTTTATTATCTATCCATGACAGATTTCAATATGCCTAGACTTGTCTTAAGTTATTATCATCAATATAGGTCTTGACTTAATTTCAATAATTATTTAATGAGTTCAGCTCTCATCATCAGCCCCACGTTGGGCGCCATGTTCTTATGTCACATTATTTTTTATAATTAAATAACGATTAGCCTCCTGCTTGGCATCAATCGGTAGAGCATGAAATATTTTAATAATTATAAGAATAAGGTCGTGGTTTGCATAGATGGGGCCAAGCTCCTGAAATTTTTACAGATATGAGACTTGTGGCAGTTGATAGAGCTTATCAATGACTATTTCAGGTATAAATTTGATCAAAATTGTTGGAGCCGTTATTAGAAAATACACACGCACACACACACACACACACACACACACACACACACACAACACACACACACACACACACACACACACACCAACACACACACACACACACACACACACAACACACACACACACACACACACACACACACACACACACCACACACACACACAACACACACACACACACACACACACACCACACACACACACACACACACACACACACACACATATATATATATATATATATATATATATATATATTATATATATATATATATACAGACCAATACCCAAAGACCACTTTTTTGCACTCAGGGGACCTTAAAACGTATAGAAATTTACAAATTGGGGTACCTTAATTTTTTTTGGAAAGCAATACTTTCCTTACCTATGGTAATAGGGCAAGGAAAGTAAAAAGTTAAATTTCAGCATTCTGCGTAACTACCAAAACAGGAGATCACATTTTTCTAATTGCAATTGATATTAAGTACGATATGAATACAAATTAAAAGGTGTGTACATTGCTAGATAGATACATAGAATAAAAAATTGCGCTTTTGAATCAAAAAGGTAGAATTTTATTCAGTACCAGAAGACAGAGTCCTCCTCATTCGTGTTTAACCCCAAAATGTCCTCATTTCCGATCCATGATGTTTGTGTGCTAGGAACGATTTCCTGTTTTCCAACACCTTCATTTCCATTCACAGACCACAATCTACCGTGATTTGCTATGGTTTCTTTGAATTGCATGAGAGATGGGATTTTGCTGATGATTGGAGAGATGAGCGAATTGATTGGGAGATAGGTGAGCAGCGAGCGAGCTGGCCTGCCTGCCTGCCTGAAAAGAAGCGTCAACTTTTGAAGAGGAACGAACACAGGTGGAAAATAAACACGCGGTGGAAAAGGGGCAGATATGGCAATTTATATGAATCTATTCGAAGGGAAATATGATGGTGGAGGGGTGAAGGAGACCGAGGCCCTAATTTGACGGTACAAATGTTTGTTCGGCGTGACAGAGGTGTGGTGGGCGGCAGTGGCAGGGGGGGCGCTAGGAAGTCGTTCGCTCTTCCTTAAGTACATTTAAATGTATAGAAATTCGGTTTGAAGGTGAGAGGGTGTGAGATGAGGGCGGGGGAGGTGGATATCGAGACGCGAGGGTGCAGTGTAAATCCTGCGAATGAAATCACAGGCTGACATGCGATGAAAGCATTGCACACGCAAGCTAACCGTCTTGGCGTCGTCGTTCCGGGGAGAAAAATTGAGTTTGCCGCTGATCCAATTTGACGGCGAGGTCGGGAAGGTCGACCCATTCATCCTGAGTACTGCTCCTCTGCTTTGCTCGGCTCCTCTTCAGGCTCACTCCTCAAAACTAAACATTTATTTCAACAGCAGCAGCAGCGACGAATGTCCGCATGACGCGCCAGCATCGACACGCACAACACACTCACACACATACCTAGACGTCGCGCGCGAGAAAAACATTTGCAGCCCGCGTGTCTCCCTTCCTGGAAAGCAAAGCGACGAAAAGAGAGAGAACTACATCTTTAAAGTACGGCCGTTGATAGCAACCAACTTCAGAGCCTCTTATATAACAGCGTTCTAATCCGTTCAGCTTGCTCGTTCAACGTTCAATTCCCGATACTTTCGGCACACAAATGTCTCTCACTTCAATTTGCTGATCACATCAACACATCGATTCGTGGCGGCTGATTCCACAGGAATACTCACTCCTCACTCTGCTCCTCCTCTCATCATCATCATAAAACTCAATTTGAGGGTTGAGGCTCTCATCCATTTTTTCATTCATCCAGTAATGAATATGATAAGATTGCATCAATTCTCGAGGCAGAAATTTGCAGCATTTCTACAGTTTTCCTTCGCTATCAAGTAACGTGCATGACTGGTGGAATAATTCTAATCTTGATACATTATTGGAACTGCTTCATGAGAAGTCACATGAATGAATGAATGATTTATTTACCAAAAAAAATACAGAAAAACTTTTAAAAAATAATATATGCTACTGCACTTGACTAAAATACATACATGAAAATTAGGGCACTATTAATCATAAAATTTTGGCTCAACTGGCAAAAGTAACACTTGAGAGCCAGTAGTGAGTTCAATTGAAAAGTAATTACATAATATTATGTACATGTACAAGAAAAAAGAGTACAAGTTGAAAAAGTTAAGTTGCTATTATACAAAATTAACTGAAATCGAATAAAAACAATATAAGAATGGAAAGAACATTGAGAACAAAAAAGTAATCAAGTAATATTGAAATAGATGTTTGCTCTCACCCATTTATCAATTTCATTTTTCAGTTTCTTTGAGAAAGGACTGGTAATAGAATGAATTGGGATTTTATTTGCAAAGAATTCAATGAAATACTGAATCTGATGTTTATTGACTGTGTGATGTATTGCTCCGTGGAGGGGCATAAACATGAACTAAATAAATATAAATTTTGAACAATTAAACAAAAAATCTGGTGTGGCGCACTCTCACAACTTTCCTTGCCGTTATGAAAATCGATCACCTGACGCTAGTGTTCTTGCGCATCCCAAGTCTACTATTCAAATATATGAGACAGCTGGTGATAAGACAATAACGTAGTGAATGATTCAATAGAACCAACAGTTGCCAACAGTTTGCAATAATTTAATGATCACATTTTCTCGAATTTCAAGCTTATTTTCAATTTTAGGTGAAAATGTTACTGAACATTAACTGCAGAGATTTTCATGCTCAATCTTTACCACTTGAATTTTTTTGTTCAAATTGTATATGAAGGCTGATAATTGAGAATCTAAAATCAAACTTAGCATAGATGGGGCGAGCTCCTGAAATTTTTACAGATATAGAACTTGTTGCAGTTGATAGAGCTTATCAATGACTATTCCAGGTATGAATTTGATCAAAATCGTTGGAGCCGTTATTAGAAAATCGCAAAAATCCCTGTTTTTGACAACATTTTCGCCATTTTAGCCGCCATCTTGGATTGCATTTGATCGAAATTGTTCGTGTCGGATCCTTATAGTGTAAGGACCTTACGTTCCAAATTTCAAGTCATTCCGTTAACTGGGAGATGAGATATCGTGTACACAGACGCACATACACTCATACACACACACACACATATAGACCAATACCCAAAAATCACTTTTTCGGACTCAGGGGACCTTAAAACGTATAGAAATTTACAAATTGGGGAACCTTAATTTTTTTTGGATAGCAATACTTTCCTTACCTATGGTAATAGTGCAAGGAAAGTAAAAATCAAATAAACAGTTGGAAGCTTTGGGGTTAGGAAACTTTAACTCGTAATTATAGGTTATATTGATCTTCGCCCGACTTGCAAAGGCATAGATGGCAACAAATTTATATAATCTAAGCAGAATGAACGATGTATAGAAGAGTTTGATTTGAAAAGTGGTTTGAATCTGCCTATTATAATCAATGCTGTCGCTATGACCAAGCAGAGATTTAAACTTCTGAGTGAATTCACTCTCCAAACAATAAACAGAATACTTAGATTCTAATAGGTACCTGTTTTACAGTTGGGAGAGATGTTAGACCGCACAAGACAACAAACAAAATGGCAAATCCATGCGAACCGGGTCTCTGACAAATACTATAGGTTATAATATTGCAAAGTGCTAAACCAATATAATAGATGCTTCAAGTACCGAGTTTAATTTTGATGCTGTCTATGCGATCATTTACCCCTCGTGGCATTAACTGGTTGTTAATGCTAGATCCAATACACCTCGATGTGGTAGGTTGACAGCAGTCGATCTTACTTGATTCGGGAGGATAACTCCAATAAAACATTTTATTAGATATATCCTCCTGAATCAAGTAAGATCGACTGCCGTCAACCTACCGCATCGAGGTGTATTGGATCTAGCATTAACAACCAGTTAATGCCACAAGGGGCATTTTTGGTTTAATTGTTCAAAGTTTCTATTTATTTAGTGCATATTCATGCCCCTCCACGGAGCAGAACGTCACACATGCCGACACCAACATGTGGCATTAAATGTTGAGAAGCATTACACATGTTTTATGATTATAATTTCGGTTTTCAGTTTTATTATTCCAAGTTTATAATTATTTATTTAGTGTATGTTCATGCCCCTCCACGGAGCAGTACTCATCACAACTGTCAATCTGAAAAATGATCTATTATATAAGTTGTTCACTGTTGGGCGTAAATTGTGTGGGTTCGCATTAAACGTGAGGCTTTCTCTATTTTTATTGATATGAAAAGTTATGCTCTTGACAAACACTTGCCGTATTGTTGGTACCCCAAACTCAATAAAAAAATTCTTGCTGGGATACAATCTAGGTCTCCCAAGGGTTGCCCTGATTATATGCTTTTGCAAAACAAATATTCTATTGAAGTGCCTCCCCAAATTTCTATACCATACTGGGATAGAGAATGTGCATAAGCATGATAGATTGTTCTTATGATATTTATGTCATTTATTGAATTTATCTTATAAAATACAAATGACAGGTTTTTCAATTTTGTAATCTAGGTAGTTTACATGAAAATTCCATTTCAAGTTGCTATCAACTGATATCCCCAAGTATTTTATAGATTCTAATTTCTCTATTGCTTGGCATATATCAGTGCATGTAATGGAGTCTACTGTATGGATATGCATCTTTATGTACAGATCAGATGGTGGCTCACCCGTCCTTGTTAGAGAAAAAGCAATGTTTTTTGTTTTATTCAGATTTAAAGTGAGCGTATGCTCAGCAAGCCATTCCTTAGCTAATGCCAATCCTCTATTTGCATTATTATAAACTTCCCTCCATGACAAACCTGTGAAAATCAATCTCTAGGATATTAGTGTAAAGAAGCTATGTGGTCGAGCTGATAAGCTATTGCTCAGATAAGTTGAGTTGTATGCGAATATTTCGCAAGTTGAATAAGTTCTTTGAACTTCATGAAGTGTGGATGGCGAATAATATTATATTGTTCAATTACAAGTTGCCAAAGACTCCACTCACAGTGGGGTTTCTATTTTAATGAGGCAAGATAAATAATTTATTTCCATCAATACAGCAATACATTTACGTATTTAAAAGCAATTGTCCCAATTACCGGAAATCAATAATTTCTAAATTTGACTGATTTCTGAATGAATATCGTAAAGACTGGAATTTCAGTTCATCTACTAAACCGTTTTCTGAAATTAACGTGACTGATAATATTGGTATTTCTCAATACTCAGTAACATAATGGGTTAATGGGTAATGTTTGTGTGATTCTGAACGATTCGAAAAGCTCATATCCACAGCTTTTACTATTCACCTTCCTTGGAGAATCCACTTCACTCACACCTCACTCCACGTGTCATACTCACACCATGAATTCGAGTAAACTTTAAAAGGTTCTTATCAGTAAGATGAAAATTATGCACTTTAAAAGTTATCAAAATAAGTGCAGGTACTCTATATAAATGAGTATTGAACTATGCTTTTCGAAATCAATTACTGAATACTTTGATTGGATGATAAATAAAAAGTCATATTATTAAACTGGCACTTCAAATAAAATTGAGATTACGCATTTCATTCATAACAATTGCCCAATGTACCGTTTCCATTTTGATTAATACACCTAGAGTAATATTATTTTACATGGAGATATTGAATCAAATTGATATCACTATGTATAGTGAGTTGCGTCATTGAAGGTGCTCAACTGGAGAGCTCAGACTTGGAGAATATGAGCTGCTTCAGACCTTATGTTACCAAGTAAGAACTCTACTAAGCAGCTTGCAAGCTATGATGACAAAACGTTAGGCAAGAAAATCCACTTATAATGCACACAATTTTAGCTTGAATAGAGGTCAGCAAAGCTGCTGGATGTTGGTAGCTGCTGCTCCAGGATTTTCGTAGCACTAAGCCTTCGGCTTTCCCACCGTCCACTGAATAAACTACCTCCTCATTTAAATTCTATCTACTCTATAAAGGATTAAGATGCGCTTCCTCATCCTCTCAACATGCTCCTCTCGTTTAGTCCGAAAGAGCCATTTGTTTATCACCTTTATCTATTACTTCCACTTTCCCTAAATTTTGATCTCAACTAGTAATTTAACAGAAAAACTTGGAAAAAAGTACTGAGTAGGTAACATACAATATTTGTATTCATATCTGTAAAGAATAGTTAGAATAAAACAATATGATATCTGTATATAATAGGACAATATATAATTATTGTCCTATAAAATGTTAGAGCCAGACCATATTAAGCGGTTTTTCAAATTCAAAATCAAATTATTCATTTGCAATATATAATAGGACAATATATAATTATTATCCTATAAAATGCTAGAGCCAGACCATATTAAGCGGTTTTTCAAATTCAAAATCAAATTATTTATTTGCAATTTCATTCGTTTACAATATTATCACAACATGTAAAGAATGTCTGCGTTGTCAGCATTCACAATTCAACATATTATATTCAATTATATAAATCACAAATACATAATAAGACACTGATGCCCGGTTTCACCAACCTTGGTCAAGTCTATCCGATGGTCAAATCAGCAATAATTCGTTCCACCAGCACCAGTTACGTTCAACCACAGTAAAAAAAATGGTTAAGTTTGACTGCCGCCGAATGGGCGATCAAATTATTTGAACACGGTTAAAAGACTGGTTCAATCAATTTCCTTGCTTGTTTGTAGATTACCGCAAGGTACCTAGAATACAATGTATATGTTTTTGACGCAATGAAATTTTTTCCAGTAAGTTACCGTAAGTTGTTGTAATTTATTTATCAGATTCGTTCTCGGACTCTTGTAATTAGTAAATTATTATAGTATAGAAAAGAAAGGAAGATTTTGAATTAAAGATTTGCTTTACTCTTTTATTACACAGTAGGCCTATGTTACGTATTCAATCCTTCGATCAACCTTGCTGCTTCAATTTATCTCATTAGAATTGGAATGTTCTTTTGTTCAGTACAGTAATTACAGAAAAAAAGAACAGTAATCTGAATTTTTGACGTCCTGACGGTAAAGTTAAAAAGGATATTCAGCGAAAATCACCCTCTGAATATGAGCAGCAGAACTGATAGGCTATTAAGTATCATGGGGTTTATCATATTTACTATATTACAGCATTTAATTTGGATTCTCGTTTAATAATAATTATCAATTCATTAGCATTTGAATAATTGCAATATCTCAGTGATTTCAATACTTTCATCTTGTTTAACTTACTATCTTATTTTTATTTTATATTTTATTTTTATTTTGTTTTTATTTTAACTGTAAATCGAATATCTGAGATGTGTAACTAGTGTTAAGGAGGCAATATTTAGGTTCTACCTGTTTGCCTCCACAATTGTTTTGTATTGTAAATAAATAAATATTTCCATCTATAAAATCGAATGTAGCCAATAGCAAGCCAGCTAACATGTTAGCGAACTTCAGAAAAGTACAGCTACGAGAATTGACCATATATGTTCAGATTTGACCGACGGAGTTTTGGACCGACGGTTGGTGGAACAGTTGTATGTCTGAACGAACAGTCAAATTTTGACTATGGTCTAACTGATCATGGCTAGGCTATATTTGATCAAGGTTGGTGAAACCGGGCTTAAGAAAGTTGAGTAACTATTATAAGGCTACACGTTTTTGAATCCAATCAATTTGGTTCTAACTTAGTACTGTACCTTGTGTCTAGATAGGTTGGATCCGAGATAGGAAAAGCGGTAAAAAATCATCAAAAGTCTTTCATCTGAAAACTCGTGAACTGAATAATATGCTTTATTTGTCAAATGCTTAAATACAAAGATATTCTTCTTGAATTGAATTTTAGCCAATGCATAGAGCAAACAAATTTGAAAAAGGAACATTTTCTTTTAACTTTTTCAAATTTTTTTGCTCTATACATTGGCTAATATAATAAGTTATGTGCTCTTGTTTCTCTTGCTGTTTCATTCCTTTTGTTCAGTTTATTGAGGTTTGTGAAATGCTAACATGAGTATTGAGTAAATGTAAATTGAGGGAACAATGAGAATTTTGTTTCAAGCGTTTTTTTCAGGCGAGAACCCAATCAGCCAATCGGAGAGTTTCCTGCCCTTGCGTCTCTTAAAACGCCGTCTGAATACGCCTGAAAAAAACGCTCAATGTGGTCGGGCCCTTAGTAATATACTTAGTGATATCACTATTACTGATTTGTTTCATGATTTAATCTACTTAGATTACTCCTGTAATTATTAGTCGAAAATAGATTTTCCTATCAAGTTCGATAATAAATTTGATCAGCTTAATATCGGAATTGGTACAGATATTTATCTCCCATACTACCACACCACACTATCCAGCAATAATGTTTCTGGAATCTAGATCGAAATTGATGTGATGGATAGGTACTTAACTGCTAGTACTTAGCTGCTAACTAATAAAGCCATTACATCTCTAGGATGTCTCACGCAGGATTAATACTAACCTGCTAGCAGAACAGTGAAAACTATTGAAAAATATTACCACACCGTTTGTCACATGGCTATCATTTCACTATAAACAAAACCTATGTCAACTCTGTATTTTGAGGAAGAGTAACTTCAGTTTCCGCCACATCGCTATCACCCGGTTGCTCTCTTTATGTGAACAATTCAAGTGTCAAACATATCTAGTGTTTGAGTTTATCTGTGGAGGCTTCCAGTAAACTGCAATGAAATCCCAGCCAAATTATTCTGCATAAAGTGATTAGCTGGTGTGTGAGTGGGGATCACTCAACTATCCCACAGTAGACTAGAGATGAAGTCAGGCTTGGAAAAATTAAGTTATATGAAAGTCACTTAACATTCAGCGCGGATAGCATTGGCACTTGAAATTTAAGTGATGACTACTGGCTAACGAGCTCCCTTGCAGTAATGAAGATGTTTACATGCGGCCTGCGTCACGCTATCACAGTGCCAGTGCCGGTGCCAGCGCCTCAGATAATACTGCAACGAATTCTTGGCAGGCGAAAGTCGAAAGAAAGAGTGCGCCGCTTTCAAGACCTACTTAACTGCACGGAACGTTAACGGCATTTAATTATCCAGAAATGGGAGCTCGAATATATGTTTCATAATATTATCTTCCACTGGGGCGCAGCACCTTGCCGTAGACCAATTTTTACTAACCCCTAATTTCTCATAGTTACTGGTGAAGGTGAATCCGGTACCTTCAACCTCTATGTGTCTGCCACTAGGTAACATTATTCAAAAATTATCATTTATGGGAAGGTGGTAGATCTTATACGATAAAGTGGGAAGAATCTTTCAATACTCCTATATAGGAGAATGTTCGTGCCATTGAATGTTCCTGAAGCGATATTGTTGAGAATCAACAAATTTTCTTGAAGCTCGTGGAAGTGATGCTGTTTTGTCGTACTTGCTTTGTTGTAGAGCCTGACGACTTGAGACGAATGATATTGTCATTATAGTGAATTTTGAAATAGTTGAACACAAAAAGCTTCCTACTTCAGTCAAAAACTGGCTAATAAACGCATTAACGAGCCATCATTGGCAATCATAATAAGGAGATGTAACATCATCATTATATTAATATAAGATTATGAAGAACATTCAAAAGGATAATGAGATGTTGAATTATGAGAACAAATGACGACGTTGATTACGACATTCTCTTATATCTATATCTTTTGATATGATAGGTTATATCATTCTCTTCGAAGATCAGAGATGTTATTGTTGAGAAGGCAAAAACTTTATAAGAAATATTCATAGCAAATTCTTTGGAGATGCACAAGAGTGCACACCATCTATTGCACGTAGCCTACTACTTCTTAGCTATTCATGATATAGAGTGAAGAATATTTGTGTAAGAACAAATTCATAGCACAAAAATTGAAATGAAGAGAGATATTCCCCATTGAATACAAATTTCTCCCATCATACAGTTTTAAAAGTTTTCCCTCTGCAATTTTCCCAGACAACCTGATTATGTCACAAGTTTTCAACTATTGAACTTGAAGGAAGAGAGACCTCAGTAAATAGGAAAACTTCGATCAACTTCGAATATCTTCATTCAAGGTTCCATTGGAGCAGAAAGAGATTGAAGCATTTCTAGTATTACTTACAAGCTAATTAGAAAATCAAAGTAATTCAATTTTTCTGAAGCTGAAAGAACTAAGTAATTGGTAATAATGCTACTGACAAGCTCAGGAATAATAAGGTAAAATCATCAGATCAGATCGGATTTAATTCAACATCATATTGAAGTATGCGTCTATCTATCGAGATTCGTTGAATAACTTGATTAATTATTTGTTAAAACTTTATCATTTATATAATTCCAGTTGATGTTGTAAAAGTAGTAGAACACAGGATATTCAATTTATTTCGAGTGGCTTTTGTAGATTCAATTGGGAACTTTTTGTAGTTTCTGGCCACAGTGATAATTATATTTTTATGGATTCAATAAGCTAGTATTCTCTAGCAGTTTTGAACACGACATGTTCCGGATTGTGCAATTAGGCCTATGCCATTTTCCATATAATTTGGAAATGCCATTATTTCCGGAACATTCTGTGTCTTTGAATAACAGAAGGTTACTAGCTCAATGAATGTGAATGTATATTTATATTAGCTCTACATAGAAAGTAAGCAAATAAAATTGGAGTGATAGTTTTACCGAATTGGAACTCGTTTCCATCAGCTCGATAAATGTATGAAATAAGTTTGATTTTCAAACTCAAAGTGGCCATGTTAATGATAAAATTCAAACTGACAACAATCAAATAGATTGTTTTTATGCTTCAAGCTTGAAACTCATTTTGTGGAATTGTCACATCTCTTTGGACAATGAGAAAATTCAATTTGTTTGAACTGAATTCGCTCACTTACTGGCTCTAATTAAGAGTGCGGCCTGTTGTCAGAGGCGTTTGAATTATGGAATTTAATTAAGAATAAACAACATTTACAACGTGAAACCTTTTTGTTCAAGTACCGGCCATCGACATTAATTATAAATAAATGATTCTCATCATTGTTCAGCTCAATCGATTCACTTCCAGATGCGTTGTCTCCTCCAAACAATAACTTGTTGAATTAAAACTGCACCACACGGATGGCAATGTCCAGAAACCTAAAAGGGCTCTTTATGCTTGTAAATTGATTAAAATTGGGATGGAGATGAGCAGTTTATAATACGATTCTATAGAATTTAATTCAAGTAAATCGTTCATTATTATAGTCCTTTACATTATGCTCACATTGTAACTCGTTCAGTATTCCTTGGAGTACTGTATTTGAAATAAGTATGAATTACACTTTCCTACAAGGAAACGTTTTCAATTTGGATTCTAAAATATTATATATTACTATAATCTCGAGCAAATACTGATTCATACTGATTTTCATATGCGAATCGCGGAGGTATCTCATATAGATTTCCAGGTACACCTGACAACAATGCTCCTTGTATTTTGATAAACACCTAATTTCTAGCTTCAATCATCATTACCAACTCCATTTGATAGGAGTATGAGATAACTGCCACTATCTCAATTTCTGTCAAATTAAAAAAATTAAATTTAATAAATTATTGACCATAACACTCTCAATTCAAACTTCGTTTGACAGAAGTTTGTCTATCAATTAATTTATTCAGATTGATAAAGTTCACTGAAAAAATAAATGGAGCTAGGATGACTGTAACATTATTGATGTTTATGATCAATGTAAGAATTTCAGGTCACTTGAATCATAAAGTATCTTCACGTATATATCCGAACAAAACCACAGCAAAATAGCCAAAGGGGAGCGGTTTTTTTGTTTTCTGCTGCTCCAAAAGTTCATAGACGGTTTGCAGTTTCTCCTGAGCTCGTCAATGCGGCAAAGATGTTATCAACATAATTGAGCAGCGCCCTGAATGCGACAGCGTTTGTGTAGGTTCGGACCTAAATTTGAAGACAGAAAAATGCGAAGGGATAATGGAAAAGGCTCGGTCAAGAGAGTGCTTTCACGCTGCAGAATTGAACGCTTTTTGCGATCGCTGTGAATCGAGAGATTGCACGGTGAGATGTTCAAGTGGACGACGGCGGCGTGAGAAGGAGCTGATAAGGAACGGCTGCTGCTTTCTCAGCGTGGGCCAGAGAGCACACAACTCTTCTTCTAATCCCCGCACTCTCAGGCAGACAGATTGACTTTTTCAAACTGAATAGACCATGAAAAATTAACCGATCTTCCTTTACGACTGTGCATTTGGTGGAGTTGTAAAAAACAGTTTAAAACCGACTGTGCTCGTGGCTGTAAGAAATGCGCACCGGTTTGGTTTACTGCAGATGCGGAGTAATGCGAGCCTTATGCAAAGTGTTGATAGCCCTTCGCCCTTCCTCCACTTGCGCTCTATTCTCCTCACCCACTTTACGATCCCTTCTGATGTCGTATCTATCATTCATTCATTCAGTTCGCGCTGAAAGAAGCCACGATTTAATGCCGTAATGTAAGAGTGGGTTGCAGTAACACCGTGCTCAAGTTTCCAGAGGTGAGCTGATTTTCATTGTCCATAATTAGAAAACGTTCAGAAGCTTCAGAGACCAACATTAGAGACAATCATTCAAGGAAAGTATGATAATCATCTTCCTTTGAATTTTAATAGACGAAGGCGTCGTATGCATCTTATCACTTCAATCTGATTTAGAGGAATATAAATTTAAAAATGAATATAGTTTTATACGTTTGGAATAAATCTGAGAGATTTTATCGGTTGTACAATTGATAGCAATTCATCAGGGATTCAATAAAAACTTTGGTCGGAAAAGCATCAAAGCAGTCGAATCTGTCGAACTACAACTCTTTCAGCACCTGTCTGATAATTCAATGTGAAATATTATTTCACCAAAAAGTCTTCTTGTTGAATAGAAATTCCACTCTACCTCTCTACCATTCATATCCATAAAGATGAATATTTTGGATCAATTTTGTGGTGAGTTCACTGCTCACTGAGAAATCACTGACATTTTTCTTTTCAGATATCCTCCAGTCTGGAACTAGCAGAGCTTCAATAAGAAATCATTTACAACACCATTTTGGTTATTTCTTGAAGAAAAGATTTTTAACACAAAGCTAAAGTTTCTATGGAAATCATCGGAAATTGCATAAAAATTTGAAGCTCAGCAAATTTCAAATTAAATCGCTGTGTTGGATCAAAAATCGATACATTACAATACCGTAATTGTCTTTCAGCTATTGATTTCATGCCTATAAAAATAGTTAGACAGACTGTCTACCAACTTTGGGTGCGATGCAGCTAGAATACAGGTACATTGTATTCTAGGTACATTGGTTTGGGGTACCTATATGATAATTATGTATGTTAAAAAGTGGACTTTTCTGACTACCTGTAACAACTATCAACTTTCTCACACTCGGTTATTCTTTTATGATGCATATTATGGTGAAAATAATCATCAGAAATAGCTTGAAGAAGCTTATAACAGATTATGGTGAAATAATAAATAGTATTACAATATTGTCAACCACAAGAAAATAGTCCGATGGAAATTAGAACAGATGAGTGCCATGTTGTCAAATAAGAGTTGATCAAGTTGTCCACAGCTGATTTATAAATGAGAATCAATTAATATTTTTACAATAAACCTGACGAATTAACAACGTCTATTGCGGGGGGTGTGGAGGTACTCAGCCGTTCCAATTTCCACCGGACTATTTTCGTGCGGTTGACTATAGTCGCTATATAGTTCCAATTACTAAACTTTTACTCACTGAGAGAACATTCACTCTTGTCATCTCATCCTACAAAGGAAACTTAATTCACTTGACAAGAATTTGAGTCAATTTGTTAAAAAATGTGTAACAAAATTATTAAGGTATCGCGTTAAAGTATTATTACTCGTCTGTAAATGTTAAGGTGCGTACAGATATACGCGCCGCGAACATGAGCAATTCACTTTTAATCAGCTGACTATATCTGAATTTTTACAGAAACGGTTAAAGAAAACTGGTGTGGCGCACTCACAAAACTTTCCTTGCCGTTATGAAAATTGATCACCTGACGCTAGTGTTCCCGCGCATCTCAAGCAAAGACCTCAAAGAGATGCATCTTCAAGGTCTTTGATCTCAAGTGTACTTATAAACAAAGATCTGAGCCAGCTGGTGACAGGACAATAACGCTGGAGACATACGAGGTATGCTATCTCTTCATAGTGAATCATTTAATAGAATCAACAGTTGCCAACAGTTTTCATTTGGATAATCACATTTTCTCGAATTTCAAACTTATTTTCAATTTTAGGTGAAAATGTTATTGAACATTAATTGTAGAGATTTTCATGCTCAATCTTCTCTACTCGAATTTTGTTGTTTAAATTGTATCTGAAGCCTGATAATTGGAATTCTAAAATAAAACTTTGCATAGATGGGGCACAGCTCCTGAAATTTTTACAGATATAGGACTTGCGGCAGTTGATGGAGCTTATCAATGTCTATTTCAGGTATGAATTTAATCAAAATCGTTGGAGCCGTTTTCCAGAAAATCGCGAAAAGCCCTGTTTTTGACAACATTTTCACCTGAAATGATGGCTAAAATCCGCCATCTTGAATTGCATTTGGTCGAAATTGTTCGTGTCGGATCCATATAGTGTAAGGACCTCTAGTTCCAAATTTCAAGTCATTTCGTTAATTGGGAGATGAGATATCGTGTACACACACACACACCACACACACACACCACACACACACACACCACACACACCACACACACACACACCACACACACACACAACACACACACACACACACACACCACACACACACACACACACCACACACACACAACACACACACACACACACCACACACACACACCACACACACACACACACACACACCACACACACACACACATACAGACCAATACCCAAAAACCACTTTTTTGCACTTAGGGGACCTTGAAACGTATAGAAATGTAGAAATTGAGGTACCTTAATTTTTCGGAAAGCAATACTTTCCTTACCTATGGTAATAGGGCAAGGAAAGTAAAAAGCTTGGCATCATCTGGTTAAAAGTGAATTGCTCATGTTCGCGGCGCGTAAATCTGTACGCACTTTTATAATTAATTCATGAACGTCGAAAGAAAGAGTGCTATATTTTTAAAAATATTGACATTGTTCATGACTTCTATTAGATTGAAAATGTTTATTAATTTCAGAATTACTTTCCACAAGGAAAAAATAACATAAAATAGAATGTGGCTTAGTTGATAATCAATTCTATCTTGAATATAAATTGAATAAGAAAGTAAAAGTATAAGAAATAATAATGGTAATGCATCTGGGAGAATTAATTAATCATGCAAATAGATACTCATTTTTGTCATTTTGTCATCAATATTATACAATTGATCGAATACGAAAGGAAGTACGGTGGGTATACTTGTATACGTATACGGTAGGTAGAAATAATTATATTGTACCAGTGATGTAGGGTGAGATTATATTATATTGAAGAATAAAGAAAAGTTATTCACAAACATATTGTGTTCTTAGTTGTGAGTACCTTATCTTTTCTATGAGCCAAAGGATTCTCTGAAGCCATTTCTTTTTCTGCAATGGATATTTCATTTTCAGATGCATCTTTCAACGATTTTCCAAAGCCTTTGAAGATGTTCTCATTGTAAATTCTATCAGATCTGCGAGAAGTGCCATGCAGCTGAAAGGAAACAATATACCATATTACTCTGATGTATACTTCATATTCATTTTCCTGATGTTTCCCATTTATAAAACCAACTTCGTATGATAAATTCCTCTAATTTCAAAATTCTCAATGATTCTTGTAAGGGAAAAACATTCACCGATAATTGTGAAGGTAGCCCTACTACTTACAAAAGTTATGATTAGAAATATAATTTGTGATAATTTTAAAGGGAGATAGCCATTATAAAGAGCATCATAGGCATATTCAATACAACTCTCTCCAACCTATGAGGATTCAAATTCACAGGGTTTGATTAAATATCAAGTACCCTATAGGTAATATCGTTATAGTAAGAGTATAACGCAATATGTATTGAAAAATGTTAGATATTAAAATTCCCCAGTATAAATTTTAATTATAAATAATAGTGAATGCTTTCATCGTAGCCTAGTCTCTGAAAATGTACGGTATCGTCAACCATTAATTTTGGATGTGAGTTTCGTTGACTAAGTTCTGTGGAAGGATAAATGAAGTTTTCCTGCCAAACAACGAGAAGGCTTAACAAGGATTGATGGATCAATAACGTGTTTTTAATAGCCTACTAATATTAAATTCATACTCTACTATCAAATCAATGTAAACTAATTCAGTAGTTTAGTAGTTTTGTGACTTTCATCTCCATGTGAATTTGATGAGATACATCATAGAGTGTATTTATTTATTTTACTTTCAAGAAGTTAGAACTAAGTCTTCTAAATATAATTCTGTTCTAGTATTGGCATGTCACCAGTCAAATGAGTGTTACTCAAAAATTGATGTAATGTGACGATAAATAAATGAAATGAAATGAAGTAGCTAAGGAAAAATGTATAATCAAAAATGAATTCTTCTATAGAAAATATCTTCTTCTATAAATGTGACTCACCATATCCCAGTAATAGCAGTTGAAGCCGAAATTGACATGGAAGTATTGGTGGTGGTTGTCATGGTGGATGGTGTCCGCTCTCCAAGGCTGCCACCAGGGCGCCTTCATGTCAACTCCCGAATGATCCACAATCGAACAGTAATATGCGTACAGCACAATCGACAAATAAGTAACTGCAAATTAATCAATAATCATTTGTAGCATTTTAAAAAATACACAATTCCGTATTTATAGTATTTTTTTGAATTGCTCCAATTGGGAAGGAGGTTTTTTATAGTGTAATGGTGCGGAGAGAAAACCCTTTCACCAAATAAATATGTGACGATGGGAAAGAAAACTTTATGTAATGGTTTTGTTGGTTGTAATGGAAAAATCAAAAGAAAGCAATTTACTATATAATTTATGAAACTTTATCATATATTTACATTTAAAACAATCAAGAGTACTGGATTAAAGGAAATACATTTTTGAAATTATATGAATTTTATTATATAACAAACAAGATTTCTGATTAGAATAAACAATAATAAGGGCTACTTGCTTGCTGATCAGTGTTCGTTCAGGTTTTTGAATAAGAACGAATTATTATTTAAAATTATGGTTCTGAAAAATGTACAATAAAACTAATATCTAAACTTTACCTTTGATTGTCCCTTGGCCTGTTCCTCAAAGGTCTGGATAAAACCACTCCCGACGTTAAATAAAAAATTTATAAAAAACTTCTACAAGCTGGTTGAATCAAAGCACTACCTTTCCCCTACAAAATCCAAATCTTGAAAATGCAATCATGCAGGTTTAAACTGCCCGAACTGAGGCAGTCTATAATTGAATTCTCAAGACAGAATCCTTCAGGTAAGCAATGCCTTAACTAAACAACTATAGCTCACAAAAACGGTTTAAAGCATGTGGGAATGAAACAAGATAAAATTCTATGTATCTGGAATGGATTAAGAAATAATACAGAAAAATATGTATAGGTAGAAAGTAGCGAACAGTGAAGTTGAAATAGGGTGAATGAAGCAGTAACTGACGATTTCGAAAATAAACTGTAATCTTCAAAGATTTGAATATGAATGTGTATTTTTAGATTTTTCCCATGGATTACTTTGAAGCTTTCAAGACAATTTGAGCTCACCCACGAAAGTCTTCTGCAAGTTTTGTGGACACATGTTTTGTGATTTAAGATTTGCTCTTCTGGAATAATGGCAACTGAGAAGTCGTTGTCACTATGAAAAAGTAAATTCGTATGGCTTTTGTTGGTGGGGAGTCCCTTGCGGGAAGGTCCCATCGCCTGAATATATAATTTGAGCCGTCAATGGGCCTTACGACTGTCATACTTCAGCCGGGACCGACAGTTTAACGTGCCCATCCGATAACACGGATGTCACTATGAGTGTGGGAGGTACGCAGCTCATACATTTTACTAGCAAATTATAAAATTGTAAGGGGCATTCATACTTCTTAGATTTGACAATAAGATTGATTTGAAGTTTGAAGCACACCTGGTATGCTATGTTTGTAGGATGTGCAAGGAAAAACTGTAGTGAAGAGAATAATGGGATTACTTTGAATTGAAGAGCTCATAAACAGTAGGTACGATTTAAGAATTATTGATGGAATTAATAATTCATTCAAGTTGAGAAATGTCACTTTAAATACACCGTATATTACCTTAAACTGTTGTTATTTGTTGACGAAAAATTGTTATTGATGAATTTTACATTGTCTATAGTATTGTAGCCTGTTATACTTTCAGTAACGTCTCACCCCAGTACTCTCGGTCTCAGTAATGTTTCAGTACTCACCCCAATGAATAGGAAACATGAATATGGGCAGAATCATGACAATTTGGAAAAGCAATACTTCAACAGGGTGCAGAGCAGTGACCGTCCACGGGCAAGGTGCCTTATATCTGTGATGCAGTTTGTGGTATCTCTTGTACATGTAAGGTGTGTGGAGCAATCTATGCGAAAGATATACCATATAATCCTGCAAAAGGTTGGAACACACCGTAAGTACTAAGGTTGAGCCAAATCCATAGCCAATCCATATTGATAGTAAATTAAACACTATAGCCATACACAAACTATAATTCAAAAAAAAATTCAAACATTTTTCTCAAAAATAAGTGTGATGCGAGTTCAATCGTTCTATTTATTATAAAATACAAAATTATTAAGCTCCTACCTGAGTCATCTATGATGAATGGATAATAAGGTATTTTTAATGATTTGTTCTTTGTATATCAATGAATGGATAAATTTTTCAAACTTTATTTCAACTTTTTCCGTTTACTAAGATAAGTCTATTTATTGGTTCAAATTATTCTTGACAAGGATTCATTAAAATACAAATTGAAACTGGAGTTTCAGAGAAATGCTCTATTTGAGTTTGTATAGAAGATAATATAATCAACCATTCAGTCAATTTTAATTTTCAACTAATCATATTATTCTATAAATGATATCCTGAAACTTTATCCAAAAGTAGTCTCTCCATGATTTTTCAAGTTTTTTTTTCTATAAGTTCTAGTTTAATGCAACCAAGAACATAAAATTCAAAATTCATTTAAAAATAAATAAATAAATTGATTTAATGTATTCATTTAAATGAATAAATTCATCTATTGAAGTATGGGGGCGAATTGTCTGAGAGATATGAACATAACTGAATTTTCGTTTGAGAGTGAACTGCTCACCTGGACGAAGAATGTGACTGGCCACTGCATGAACCACCACATAACTGGGTAGTCGTTGAAATTGAAGTACATCAGACTCCAGCCGTCATTCAACAAGTAGAAAACTAATATTGCTGAAAATGTGTTTCCAATGAACAGACCAATGAGTCCATTGTAGAGAGCATCCATTACAAGATCGGAGGTTAGCCACCGATTTGGTTGACATTTCCAGTTATTCGATTGTTCCTTTCTATTGATATAGTAGTAGTACTTGGAAGAAAAAACAGAAATACATTTTTTCAATCAATAAATCGTCTAATGTTTAAGCAGTAACAGAGACGCACTTCCGAGATGGCCTAAAAAAAAAAAATAACTAGACCAATGTAACTTGGACTGATTGTGTCTGTTATTGATAGAGTATTAATGGATTTTTATACAGATTTTTTCTAGGTCCATTAATAAAAGTATATATTCTATTGTGCATGTACATTATATTTTATTAATCTTATCTTGCAATCTATTTCAGTGTGTAGATTCATAATCATCTTTAATCGCTTTAGCGTCACCTTTAATAATGGTTATATCAATTGTCATGCAATATTTTTAGTTATAGAAACTAAAAGTACCCTTTGATTTTTTAAGACTATCTTATTTATAAACGATTTACCATATCATACCAAAAACTATCCTTGATAACAAACAAAACTTCAGTTACTAGTATATGGTGCTGAACGTAAACCCCTCCTTTGGAAAATTCATTAGATTACAATATTTGAAATAGCAGAGGAAGTTTTGGGCTAGTGCCTGTCGTTTTATATTCCACTATTCTAATAGTTAAAATTCAATGAAAAAAAATAAAATCTATTATAAAATTATAATGTTTTCATCTCTTTGTAGAATTTTCCTTTCTTCGTATGACTAAAAGTAGCATGTAAGAATAATTGAAATAGTTTTAAATTTGTTTATTGCAAATAGTTTTCCAGTTGAGATAATTTTTTATTCTAGAAATCATAACTCAAGTTCAAGATTTCAAGTTTAATAATCAGTGGATCCTACTTCAAAAAATTATTGATCAAGTGGCTTTCAACACTTCTGTACCTTATCTCACGTTTGTTCTATTAAAAGGTTCACCCATTAAACTAAATTTTAAACTTAGACCTGGTATTCGAAATCTAACTACTCAATAACTGTAAATTATTAAAAGAGGGAGAGAGAATTAATTGTCGATAAATGCTATTAGCAAGAAGAGACGTGACTTTAAAAGTATTCAGTTGATCCTTACGACCATTTATAGATTCATTACATTAAACTGTAACACAGAATTGATAACTATCCCACTACTGAGCTTGATCAGAATACGTAGGCTACATATTACTGAGCATAATCATACAATAAGAATAGGAATAGATAAATCATTTCTCTATGGTACAGCAAAGCTTCAATCAAATATTTGTACTTTTTTATTTTGAATTGATTCGAATTACAAATTGAATGAAAGATTTGGAATAAGTACGCAATTTATTTTGGAATAATAATCAATGAATTTTTCTTAAAATTATTTTTTAAACAGACTACAAAAATAATGTTTTGGTTCAATTTTTCTGAGGAATAAATTTTCAAGTAATCTATAGCAATCTGAATTGAATGAAATATAATAAACTCACATGCAAAAATCCTCCAAAGAAAAAATAAATAGTACAGCCAACGCTAGTACAAATTAACCACAGCCAGAAGAGTTCCGCAAGTGCATCAGCAACATGCAATGATTCTGAATCAATCATCAATTTTCTGTTGAGGAGTAGGCCTACACCCAGAACATGTCTCGCTGCCAAAAGCCATTCGCCTGAATTCAATGGATAAGGAATCTATAAAATTTACAATTTTTTAATGGAAACTATAAGAGTTTATATTAGAACTACTCTATTCACAGCAATCGCTTCCAGAGATCAGTTCACCAATCACTGGTAGAAGTATCAAATAATGGTGAATACCAGTAGAAATAAAATAATATTGAAATTCATTACTCAATCATGTTGAAGCATGTATAGAATAGTCATGTCCCAGCATTGACAGTGATTTGTGACAGTGGAACATTTCTGAAATATCTTAGAATGTTTTACTTTTCAAATTTTTTGATAAAAATTTGAATATTGTAAGAGATTAATGAAAGGATTTCACTCAATAATTACATTCAACAATTATAGTATTTTCATTTTTCAATAGAGAAAAGCAAATTGCAAACTCGAAACGTTTATCATAACTTGTGCGTGGCAAATGAGGTACCGTTAAGGAATGTGAAACAATTAATGCCAAACTGAATGGAATGAAAATAATTTAAAACTGACATAGCATTTCTAAGACATAAAACTAAGAATAACATGAAACTAAGATAAAATAGCTAAACAATGATTTATTCTTATTTGAATTGAAAATAATTATAAATAATATATAATATAAATAAATATAAATTATAAAAAATAATTATAGGCCTACTTTGTATAATATAATAATGCTACTAGAATAAATTAATATAATAATGAGTTGAGTAATGAAAATCCATTCATACCTCTCAATGAAGCTCCAAGAACAAACACAGCCAAAGAAATAAGAAACTGTTCCAGTGATTTGAATATTTTCTTACGTATTTTATTCCATGAAACCAAACATTTTTCATTATTCGACATTTCAGAAATAAAACTTTGTAATATTAGCTACAAGTTTAGTATAGTACCTTTGAATCAATTGTAGAGCATATCTTTTATTAATACGATAGCGTATATTTTGACCAATTTCATACTTGAATCGTTTTAGGGAAGAATTTCAAATTACAGATAGATAGAAAAAAGAAATAAAAAATATATATTCTAAATTACAATTATAAGATGAATCGAAGGCCATTCACTGTTAACAAAATTAATTGGTTAATTCAAAATGGTTTAAATAAAGCTGAGATTTTCAACTGTAGAAGAGTTTCAACAATGTAACGTTAGAAGAGTGAATCATAAACTGACTGAATTTCTTATCCACTTTTCTCAAGTCAAGTGCCTTCAGTTCTTCAAGTGTCATGGGAAAAATTATTCAAAACAATTTAGAGAAAGGTATGAAGACACAGATCTGACGTTTTTATTGTTAACAGGCTGCCATTCTAATCATTCAAACAAATTTTGATCTAAACATTGTATAAATAGCCTACTTTTATATTATTGAGGAACACTCCATATAAAAACCAAAGTACAGTATCAAAAGCAATTGTTGTACAAAGAATGATACAATAATAATGGTCAATATTAATGCACCACCTCTCATAAAGCTTAGGTTACCGGTACATGAAACCTCATGGGTAGTGACTTTTGGGGCGCTCTGTATATAAGAAAAACCCCGTGAAATGTCCAATTATTTATAAATCATTATTGCTAAAAAGAGAAGGTGTTCTACTTCAGAAATGAATAGATAAATTATAATCTATGACAATTTTTATTCAATCAAGAAATATGCTACAATTATTGATCTTTACAGAACATTTTATGAAAAAGACAATTTTCAAACAACCATATCAAAATATAAATAACAAGAAAAATACTGATACCAAAAGGAAAGTGTTTTGACAATAATTAGAGCATACTGGATCTGTAAAATTATTACTGACTTGACAAAAAATGTAATAATAGGTAGGCTAGTATTGCTGAATCAAATGATAAATTATAGGAAATCTCAGACATGAAGACACTAACAATGTTACAAAAATAATACAAGTTTCATTATTGTATATTTATAATGTATGTACAATTATTTTAGTAAAAATACATGGTGTTTTCTTAGGAATATTTCAAAGGCTATAATAATTCGAAGATCTTAAGTTGTCTCTAATATGATTGGTATTATTTATGAATTACGCTATATATTTAAAAATGAATTCAAAATTACCTCAAGTTGGAAAGTCAAGTAATTATTAATTTGAAAAAAGGAAGTTTACTGTCCTTCTAATTCGGTGAGCGTTTGCAATGAAGATAATTTCAATAAGAACCATAAATATTCATGGTGAATGTTTTCAACCAATTACATTATTATGATTCAGATAAGATATGAAAATACAGGAAAACTACAAAAGATGTATCAGATTTTAAAAACTCATAATTACTAAAGTACTCATTCGAAATGTATAATATTTATTTATAACAATGAAAAGAGAAACTTTCAAAGTTGGTTTTAGAATAAATACGTTGGGCCCCGTTTAGACTAGGCAGCCAAGACGCACAGCCAGCCAGGCAACCAGGTCACAGTCATTCGGTCTCGGCATCCAAACAGCAGCCAAAATGTGCCTGGATGGCTGTCCAAGTTTAAAACCACTGATCGGTGATGGAGTGAGCGACTGCCTGCCCTGCCCGGCTGACTATGTAGCCTGGTTGCCTGCCTGGCTGTACGTCTTGGCTGCCTAGTCTAAACGGGGCCCAAGGTATTTATTCTAAAAGCAACTTTGAAAGTTTCTCTTTTCATTGTTATAGATGAATATTATACATTTCTAATAATTACTTTGGTAATTATGAATTTTTATTACCCGATGAATCTTTTTGTAGTATCCCAATTGAAACCTTTTAGAAGGAAAATTTCAAAATTCCTGGATTAAAATGTAATCTTAATAATCAAATAGAAATCAATGCCTAGCACTATATTCTTCTCAGAGTAAAGCTAATATATATTTCCAGAAGAATGTGAGTTTTTCAATTGAAATTTATACATGTAAAAGTCCGATATATTTTAAGAAACTCAAGCTCAAGTAAACCAAGAAACATGAGTTGAAGTTTTTATTAAAAAACTGAGTTTTCACTAATGAGTAAAAAGTAATTTAACAAGGGATAAAAATTTTTTCAACACCGCAGGTAAATTGTAAAAGGAGAATAATAATTCCCAGGGAACAGTGATAAAAGCAGCATTCCAAATATCACGATAGTTCTATTGCTAATCATGGAAGAGTTTAACTAAGAGATATTGTGTTCAAGAAAATAACGTCTTAATGATTATAGAATTCTTCATAAGGAAGGATAATGTATAAAATTGTGCTGGAATTGTAAATTGTATAAAATTAGCATACAATGAACCAAAGTGCGAGTCAACTATTATTACTGTATATAACTCAGTGACCGCAGCCTACCTCATCTCATGTCTGACTTTGATTAGTCTTCTTTGACACAAATCTGACATAAATTTGTTCCAAAGTTGGAATCGACTTTATCAACTCAACAAATATGATACTCATATGGCTATTACAGTTACAATTTTATTAGTAATTGAAATTTGTGTTTTTTACATTCAATAAATTGTTCTCAATGTTTTATATGTTCTATAACAGAAAGAATATTCCTATTTCAATAGCACATTTCGGAATTTTCTTTGCATGAACGCTATTTGAACTACTGCTATTTTGAATGTGTGATGTAAATTTTATTCATAAAAATAACACACTATTCAGTTGGACAAAGATAATACACAAGAAACACATAAAACGTATCTATCCTTAGCACAATAAGTAAAATAAAAACACCTGAGAACAGTCTCTTAAAGCATGAGTTCACACACGAAATGATGTGGTTGGAAACAGTAATACAAATAATATCATCAAAATTATTATTTACAATGATTCAAAAAAGCTACTTCTCACAAAGTTTCAATAAATTTAGACGAATATAATAGGAAAGAACTTGATAAAAATATAGACAAAAACAAAACAATGTTAAAACAAATTACACAAACCACATCATTGATACTATTACAATAAATTGAAAGAAAAAACACTATTCAGTCAATGAAAGTAAAGCATATAGTATAATTTACTTTCAACTATCCTTTCAATAAGAAAAGTTTACTAGTTACAACAGAATTCAAGACAATTCGTAATGAAAAAAACAAATAAATGATTGTCAAACATTGAAAATGAGAAAAAAAATTGTCGATATGGAAAAGACTTGATGAAGATATGCCTTTATGAGCCGTTTTCTGATCAATTATTAATAAACTGAATGATTGATCCATATAGAATCATAGTCATGAAGTCGGTAAAACACCATTTTATAAAATATAAGTATTGAAATATCTACAGTTGTTTCAAGATGCATTCAATGCATCTAAGTTACAGATCTATTATAATGATATACAGTAATTTATTACAATATGTTCAATGGATAGCATACATCATTCAAATCAAATATTAAACTGCATTTACAATATATTTACATGGTCTCATAAAATTTATATCAAAAAATCTTGAGATATATTGCAGTTTCAAATAGTATGGTACAGAAGAAATGGCATATTATAGCTGTGCAGTGACCTGAAAAAAAATTTTAGAGTTAAAAAACAATTACTCCACACAAATAAAATCACATCAAACAAGCGATTTGCAATTGCAAATTCTCAATACATTTTATTTTGAATTATATTCCAAACTATTAGGCATATAAAATATAGTGGTTTAGATAGATGGTGATTTTTATTTTGGTTATTGCTTGACAGCAACGTCTTTCTAACAGCGGCGAGTTTCTGTAGTTAATTTATTCAGTCTGTGAATTACTTCTCAGCCTATCCTTGTACAAAACTGCATATTAATGGTATATCAGTACATAAATGCATAGTAGGTTATTGTACCTCAATCTATACTGAATTCAATGTTTTAGTTTTTTTATGAAATGACAAAATTTCTGCATGACATAAATTGCATCATGAAAATTATCTGAACAGCAGCATTTTTAATCATTTATATCTCATTAAGGACGGACTTCCTATGTGTGTGCTCAGCTATGGTCTGTGTAAAATGATGATCAGTTTAGAGGTTATTACTATCAAAACAGTGCTTTAAACTCATAACGCTTCAGGCACAGAGAAACGACTATAACTATCAGTCCTTTTACTCTTTTCTTTGTGCTTTGATAAGAAAGATCTTCTATATATTATATATAAAAAACAAAAAATGGTTGTTTGTCTGCTTGTGACTACAAGCAAAAAAAGTTTGGTTGGAGTTAACGAGTTTTGAAACTGAATAACTTATAATATATAGAAGATTTTTTATTGAAGCACAGAGAAAAGAGTAAAAGTACTGATAGTGATAGTCCTATCTCTGTGCTTGAAGCGTTATGAATTTAAACCACTGTTTTGATAGTAATAACCTCTAAACTGATCATCATTCCTGAATCTGAACTTTTTAGATGTAAATGTACATTCTTAAATGTACAATACCTCAAATAAATTATTATAAACAATAAAACATGTATGATACGAACGATAACTCATTCTCAATTGATGATTCTAGCGTAGAAAATAATTAAAGTAGAAAAGATGGAACAAAAAAAAAGTTTATCGGAACGGGATTTGAACCTGCTACCAGGCCTTAGCACCAGGAGCAGAAGGCCTATGAACTCGGCTACTCAGGCTTGGATTAAGGGGGCTAATTTTTGTGATCTTGAATCATGATCATCTTTCCGTACTTCGGTAGCCGCTCGACCGGCAATTCAAAAACATAGGTCTGTGAAATGAATTGATAAATAATAATTATTAGCCCCTCTATTAAAATAATATCTGGTCAGAAACCATCCCCAATATTCACACAACATATTCGCAAAGTTTCATGCTATTCTGTCGAGTAGTTTTCAAGTCTATAGGGAACAAACAAACACACATAGATACATTCATTTTTATATATATAGAAGATGGAAATATTGAATTCAGATAATCATGATATTGATTAGGAGGACTTACGTTGATTGATGATTCAGCAGCTTGCAGGATTGATAGAATGATAAGAGTTTGTAGTCAATGTGGTTTCTGAACATAAATTTCAGCGTTTGTCAATTTGAGTCAGTTGCTTTATGACCATTTCTGCTGCCTTGATGCCTCTGTTGATTCCAGAACCAGCCTGTGACAACGAAAAAACATAGTAAGAGAAATTTAAAATATACAGTGTATATGTAGGCATTTGAGACTCATTATCATTATAATATTGTGTTGTGTATAATTATGCCATACGCTAAATAATAAATAACATAATATTAGTAAGATGGTATAATTAATGTTTATACTATTCTGATGGTAATTCAACCTTATTTGGAAATGATTTCAACTAGTTTGATAATATGAATTTTATTTAAATCTAATGTGTGTAAAAAGTGATATCTACAAACATTGGATATGACTTTAATGTCACATCTAATGTGTGACCACTATTCATATCTAGCGGTACCCAACAATACATAGAAAAAATGTAACTAACTATGCAATTTGCAGTAATAGCATAGAATATCAATTACAAATATAAATATTGAGTTTACATTGTGTGATTGGAATGAATTTTACAAATTGAATGAAAAAGACTAAGAAATTGTCAAAACACCACTGATTTATTGATAATTAGAAAGACCGGTTTCGGTTATTACACCATTGTCAATCTCTGATAAACTCTGATCAGTTTATCAGAGATTGACAATGGTTTAATAACCGAAACCGGTCTTTCGAATTATCAATAAATCAGTGGTTTTTTGACAATTTCTTAGTCTTTTTCATTCAATATGGATAATTACCACAATATCAACTTCTCAACTACACAACAAATTTTACAAATATTGAATAATTTTTAGCACCAATTGAATGCTATGCAATTAATTCAATTGAATTTTTTTATCAATACAGTGACATGGTGCATTTGATTAAAAGAAGAGAATTTTGAAATATTACCTATCGAGAAAATATCCCAAATTTTATGAGATTACAGTAAGTTACTTCCTTCAATAAATTGAATGAATATTGATTGATCATTTGAATACAGCGATTTTCACAATAAGTAAATCAACATCATCAAAATATGGAAGCGTCATTATGTAATTTATGAAGTAGTTTTAAGTTAACTTACAGCAGCAGTTAGTGTCATGAACTTGAAGAATTTCTCAAGTATGCTAAGCATTGTTTCAAAATTGCCATTTGGTAAATGAGACCTGATTACGGTTTCATGGTCCTGCAACAGAAACAGATAATTCATTCAATTAATGATAATAGTATTGCTTGTACTCAATAGAGCGAAAGTTATTACTATAATATAATAGATTTTCAAAACAAAATCACTAGAGTATACACATTTTCACAAATAAATATTATAGGCCCACGTTACTTGTTCATGTTTTCATTGAACGGCTGAAATTCTACTGGTAATATTTTTGTAAGTTGCTCTATTTGGATACAATCAAGTTATAAAAAATCAGAAAACATTTTTTTCATCAGATTACTACTTTTTGAGATATATGAGCGCATAAAGTTCAATTTTCTAAACAGATCATTTCAAATGCGGTCGAATAAATGGATGAAATTTTGAGGAGACATGGATGAAATGAAAAAAATTCTTCTTAACAATAAAAAAATATTAAAAAAAAACTTATTTCATTTTCAAAAAATGACAACATTATTGTCAAAAAACTCTCACAAATTGATATTTTGAGGTAATTTTTTTAATTCAATCAATAATATCATGAAGAATCTATCCTCAATATAATTATCATGAATTTATCTCTGATCGAATTCAAAATTATGTTTGAAAAACAATTTAAACTTCATGCGCTCATATCTCAAAAAGTAATAATGAGTAAAAAATCATTTTGATAAAACTTGATAGTTTACAAATAGAAAAACTTTGAAAAAAATCACCAGTAAAAACTTTTTTAACCGCTTGCATGGCCTTAATATCAGCATAGAGAAAAGATAGCTTAAGAAGATATCCATCCCATGGAATAGGTCGTTTATGTTCCAAATGTCAATCCGATTTGTGTTTACTCAATCTGATTACGCGACTACTGTCTATTATTACTGCTTTGGCCAGGCGAGAGTGTATAAACGACAAAGTATCATAGCATTGAGTTGACACAGTGACATTTGGAACATTAACGTCCTATACTATGGCATATCTTCCTTATGTTCTCTTTTCTCAATGATACTAGTAAGTCCAAAGTATCTCTGAAAGAATATTGCTATGTGAATTCAAGTGAATTCAAACTTCAAATATTCAAAAGGCATTTAAAATATTCAAAGCTTCCAGTACTTATAGTCACGCCACAAACTAATTCTGTCGTGATTGTCAAATTGGCAAGCACATCTATATTGAATAAATGTGATTGTAAATATAATAAATAGATTATTCAAGGAATGAGCAGAACAGGTTCGATCGATTCAATCACCACAGACAAGTGAGTTTGTTAATTCAAGATACATTTTTGAGTTCAATTACTGACTGAGAGGCACTTACAAAAAATGTTGCTATGAAAGATTGATAATTGTTCATAGTTACGAAATAGAAGTATTTTAAACACTAATGATGCAGGCTCACCTTGTTTTCAATGGTCAAATATCCCAGAAGAAGTACGACATATGCAGCTATGAATGTATGCTCCATATTCTTTCCAGCTTTTTGTAATACTGAAAAACAAAAGATCAAATTTAATAAATAGGAAATGTTAATTGACTACGGTGAAAATTGGATAAGAGAACTCTACCGGACAGGAGTTCTTTGAGCGGAAAAACATTGCTTCTATCAAGCAGTTACCGTTCAATTTATATACAAATTATATACGAAAATGTATAACTTTCAAAAACTAAAGAGTATTTAAGAGCGCTCAACAATATAAGATCGATAATGAATTATAAAATAAGGAAACAGAAAAGCGAAGCTACAATAATTATTTGTAGTATTCATAAAATGAAAGTATTGAGAATTCGTTACCCGATTGAGAATATCTGAATTCATTGTCGTTCAGTTCAACAAGTCATCTTTTCAAAATGCTCTAGTCTTGGGTCTTGAGATTGCACTAAATAATTTAGCTGCTTACAGAAGTGCATGAGGAGAAGAAAAAGAGTTTAATACAGCAAACTCATTTCTGACTTCACTGAAAAAACAGATCTTGCATTCAACAACCAGAATAAAAAAATGTTAAATAATATTGTGTAACTATTTTCTAATTCGAAGAAAACTGCACAACCAAAAATATCATTTTTAACTTATTATTATCATGACTACTATTCATCATGAATTTCCATCGTGAATAATATTGTACTTTGTTTGAAAAGATGTATATTTCAATTATCATTCAACAATATCCGCATGATAATTACACTTTTCCAAATGCAAGAGATCAAAAGAAACAAACTTCAAATTTCGTTTAAACTTTAACTTTTGTTACTTATCTATTGTGTGTGATAAATTAAGAAGATTAAAAACCAAAATCCTATCTAATTTGAAGCTTTCCAAAAAAAATGAATTGAATTTCAAGTGCGTAAGATATATTCTAGAGATATAAAATTTTAAAACTAAAAAACGAAAACCAACATAAATTAAACTATTCAAATACACGGATGAAAGTTGGAGCGATATATAAATTCTAATAATTGAAATAATCAAATTATTGAAAATAAAAAAGCAATCTATTAAAACCTTCAATAAATACGTATTTAATGGATTTGAAGTAGGATATTGTACATTATTTATTTATTAATAGACAATAGATACAACCCAGTTATAAAATGATGAGTATAAGAGTTGGAAGATTGGAGCACTCACGCATTTCGACAGTCTCCTCGATGTGCTCTTCATGCGACTTGGGTGGTGCAGCTGACTTCGACTCTGGCTTCTCACCATCCAAAATGGCGTCAGTCTTTCGTTCTTCTGTTCTAGCTAGTTCTTCGTGTTTGTAAAAAAGTGCAACCAGCGTTTCAATGGCTGATGTTTTACCTGAAACCGATATAATGTAGGTACAATATAAATCAGTATTGAAAACTGGCGGACAAAATCCATACATCAATTCACTTATTAGTGAGAGTAAGGCTACTGTGAGCTGTGAGTCAACAATATAAAACATCTAGATTTTTATTCAGGAGCCTTTGTTCACAACAATCCTTTATTCATCAAAATATCACAATAAATTGAGTGGTCGCGCGCACCATCCATGGATTCGGAGCTCCTTTTCAAAAAGGGTATTCCAAGTGTTTTTTTCAAAATTATGCAAACCTACCACTTCTACCCTATACAACTTGGATCTTTTTCTAGTAATGATAAAAAACCACACATCACGTGGAAAAACAATTAATTCTTAACATGATTCTTAAGAATTTTCGAACTTAGTATTGAGGGAAGAGGAATACACCCAAAAATAGAAAATCATTTACCTCACATGAAAGAAAAGATTCTGTTCTTCAAATCATAATACCATGACTGCAAAACAAAATATTGAAACCATAGACCTTCTAGAAATAGACACGGCTTCTTCAGACGCCTGTGTAATGCATGCAATGAATAATCCACGTGACATCTGGATGATTATGAATATTCTATAGTTTGATTAATTCTATCTTCAGAGTAGACGATTCATATATACAGGGTATTTACGAACTCGCTACCAATACTCTAGGCCTAGGGCATTGTTCCTGGGTGAGAAACATATCTAAATATCATATTTAAACTATCCGGAAATCTTCAGTTACTCACACAGCGGCCATTTTGCTTTTTTCACTCATTATTTTGTTTCTAAATAATGGTTTAACATACAAAATTCAAACTTTGCACAATCATTTATAACAAAACAATTATGAAATTATTTTAATAAAATTGAATGGCGGCTATTTAAAATGTTGTTTCTTAAATAACTCAAAAACCGATGGTTTAACAAAAACTTTACAATAATAACGTTTTTTAGTAAATTTAATTGCCTATCGATTAGTACAAATTTTTTTAAGATTGGGCTGAGATATGGCAGCTTTAGTGGTTGGTGAACTACCTTTAGAGGGTTATGTAACGTTATTTTATTATTTGAAATGATCCAAAATCGCTTACTATTAACATACAATGCAAATTGAGATTGTTGCATCATTGAGGCGACTCTATTAGCTTGCCTTGGTTTGCACTGCAACAAACTTTCAGAGGTCACCTATCACTAAGGCTGCCATATCTCAGTTAATATTGGTCCGATCTTAAAAAATCAGGTACCAATCAGGTAAATAAATTTACTAAAAAAAGTAATTCTTGTAATTTTTTAAAACCAACGGTTTTGTGAGTTATCAAAGAAACAAAATTTCTAATGCCGCCATTTTGTTTTAGGAATTTGAAAAATTATAATTTTTTGTAGCTTTGAACAATGCCCTAGAGTAGAGTAATGGTAGGGAGTTCATACCCCTACAACCTGTATAGTGATATCGGAGTATGGAGGAAATTCCTTTTCCTTTCATTATCCTTAAAATGCAAAATTTCATCGACGTGCAGTTAAAAAAGGAATATTCCTGCCAAATCTCATAGATTTCTATCAACGCCTTTGGCCGTAAATGCGTTACATAGATAAATTCATACAGACAAAAGAAAATCCGAGTTAAAACATAGACCTCATTGCGTTCGGTCTATTAAATAATAATTGGATCTTGAAAAAAACATAAATTTTAATGCATTTCTCTAAACTTACCCTTTAATTTGATGTATTAAACTTAAAGATTGGTTCAGTGGTTACTGAGATCTTAGGGTTGAACTGTGAATGAAATATTATAGGTATCCAAGAAAGATAGAACTGTGTTTACTATTGTTACAAAGAGAAGCGACTCTCATTTTTTATTAGAATAGCTTGTAAATACAAAATCACGCAGTAACAAACACTGGCTTTAGTTGAATAGTAAAAATGGTTACCTCAACTAGAACCGAGAGTGCTACAACAACCAATCTTTATCCAAGATGAAATAACACAAGGATAGTTTACCTGGATTAATTGCAACAGTTTTTGATAACAAATATAGATAATGACTAAATTCTCACACACTGCAAGATGTTACACACTATCTAGCTGACATCCACGCATGCTTGTATCCAGTGGAGAAAGCCATTTTCAATTGAAACACTTGTTATGATGCCATGTCGCACTATCAAACTATTCTAATAACTGGTTGTTTTCCTTTAAACAAAAACAAACAGCTTTGTACCTTGAGTCTTAAGCTTTGTACCACACCCTATATTGAGTCCAGGACATTATTTATTCCATGAATGAATCTCATATTTCAATAATCTTAGGTATTCTGATTAGAAAGCTAGCTTATATCGACGAAAGTTTGAGCATTTGTATAGTTTTGAAAACTCACAGTCGAAGACAGCAGTAGACTCACTGGGTCCTAATGCCTCCACCATTAGCTTTCTGTTTGATTCGCTATGCTCAACCAAATTGATCAATAATGTGAGAGCCTGAAATTGTGAAAAAGCAAAATTAACTATAATTAACAGACTTGATTAATAATAATTATACAATTTCAACTGGTGAATACAACGGTCACCAATATTTAATCTTTCTTCTATATTATATTCTTACAAGCTCCATAATAGAAATTGGAACTATGATTTAGATATTTAGATGGACCGTACGGAAGAAATTTATTCTAGCCTTCTAATTAACTTCTATGACAGTTTGTCTCTCACGTTACAATTCATCACAATGTTGAAAGTTCGAACATGAAAAGTTTTTTTTTATTTTCGTATTCTTTCTACACTATTAAAGTTAAAACAATTTATTTATATTTAAAATGCTGAATTTGTAAAATATTCAAAATGCATAAGAAGTTCAAAATTGTTGTTATAACAATTTAAATCATCCAAATTGATTAAATTTACTCCGATTATAGAATTAGGCCTAGTATTAATAGAATACTTGACACTAATTACCTCCAATATTAACAAAATATAACATTGTCAATTTAATACCGAAAAACAAGAATTTCAAGATATATATAAACAATGAGAAGTAGATATTTACCAATACAGTGAGATCAAATTTTTGTTCTTCAGGAACATATTCCGGGCCATAAATGAGCACGTGGAGGTTTGCATTTAGAAGACCTTCTTGTCCACCAGTGAGAGTTGAGCCAACAGCTGAAACAAGCCATAAATCACTCGAAAAGAGACAACAAATTGCATCATTCTTAGTATTCATTGTAATGTCAAATCTTTATTGGATTACATAATTATGTTAAATAATACTCTATCAATGTAAATTACGAATGTGGAAGATTCAAGGTCAATAAATTATCAATCATCACAAATTATAAGTCTATTAGTCGAGTTGATCCTTCTCTACTGTATGTGGTATTGAAAAAAAACATTAGTGGGCTTGACAAATAAAATAGTATTAGCTCTTCTGAATTAATATGACGTAGCCTACCTAATGAAACTGGATTTATTTTATTCTTAAAAAATACTTATAGTCTATTGATATAAAAATACTTAGTTGTATACGTATTATGCTCTATAATATCAAATCTTCATTGGATCACTTACTAATGTCAGAGGTCATCAATGTAAAATGATGAATGTGGAAGATACAAGCTCAATCAATTATCAATCATCACTAATTATAAGCCCATTAGACGTAGACCTATTATAAAAATACGTTATATAATATAAATAAATAGAATGTTTACCGGGTAATTGAAAAAGGACTTTACAACTTTGGAAATTCATATAAATCTTATTAAACAAGGTACACAGCTGGTTGCGGTGTTGCTTTAATTAAAGGAAAACACTCCAAGTTTTGACTCCCGTAGTCCGCTAGTGTCTGGTCGCGCCGCACAAGCACTGGCGGCAGTTACCTCAAAAATGGCTGCCTTCACTGGACCCGAGCGTGCTAGCTGAGTGTTTTAGTTTGAAAAACGGCATAGTGCACCTTGATTTGTTGCAAAAATGTTTGATGCCACAGTTCGATGAGGATGACCGAGAACGAAATGTTTTCTTTATGCAAGATGGCGCACCACCATACTATCTGACTGACGTCCGGGATTTTCTTAATGACCGCCAAATCAGTGGATTGGACTTAATGCGCCAATTGCACGGCCCCCTCGTTCCCCAGACTAACCCTGCTAGATTTTTTTTGTGGGGTTTCATAAAAGATATGTACCTTCTTTGCCAGCTACTCTACCTGAACATAGAGCAAGGATTTGCGCTGCTGTTGAGCAAGTTACACCTGAAATGCTAGTGCGAGTCTGGGAAGAAAACGACTGTCGATGGGATGTCTGCAAGATAACCAACGGAAGTAACATAGAAAATCTTTAGTTTAAGGTAAAAAAAACTTGAAGTGTTTTCCTTTAAAACAACACCAAATCTAGCTGTGTACCTTGTTTAATAAGATTTATATGAATTTTCAAAGTTATAAAGTCCTTTTTCAATCACCCGGTATAATATAAATAAAAATATATTTTACAACTTTTTACAACTATTTTATAATAACAACTTTGAAAATTCATATAAATCTTATTAAACAAGGTACAGAGCTAGATTTGGTGTTGTTTATGCAGATTTGGTATATAATGTATCATAAAAATGAAACACATGCAAGAGCAAAGCTAAGCTTCTGCGCTGATACATTCAATCCCTAATTTGGAATATTATTATAGTCTGTGTGAAATAAGTTGAGACTTGGCCCTCCATCCGAAGAAATTACAAGGTTGCCAAATCGTGTAAAATTACAACTATCTCAAATTTCCAATTCAATGTCAGAATTGGATGTAGAATATCATCCTTGATATCCTAGTAGTGCTAAATAACTTTTATGATAAAATCGGAAACATCGCTAAGATTTGTTTTTCTTTTGAATATCACTTCTCTCAGAATCATGTGGCGTCGTAATGCGTAATAATTTTATATCAAATTACCGGGGAGAATGTCTCCTTTCTATTGGTGTCTGGATCATTTTTATCCGACCAATAATCATTTTTTGATTAATGATTATGTTCGTCAATGTCGAGACATTTTGAGCAGAAAACATGAAATTTTCGACATGCTGGAAACTTTTTTTGTTTTGAAAGGTGGGTGGTGAAAGCGAGAAAGTTTTTCAGAAATAATTGAAATTATTTTTTCAATTGTCAAAAGTAGTTGGAAGATCGTATTTTAGTCTCCAAGGAATTTTAAAGTTAGAAGAGCGGCTGCATGGCATGCATTATTGTGTACCAAATTGTATGCTAAAGGCTGGTAATTTACATGATAATATCGGGGCACCGACCTTCGCTCGTTATTTATTTATTGATAAACACAGCACAATTCTTCAAAATGATTGGGGAAGGACAAACAGGCACAGCCCCAAAACTGTTTCTTCCCCGAATTTTGATTTATACACTATAAATCGTCCAAAAAGTAGGTTATGTTTCATACACTTAAATACAGGTCCAATTTTCAGTCAAAATATTTAAAAACAGAAGTTTAAATTTAGATTGTTCACAAACTAAATTGAATAACAAAATAACACTCACTAATCACTTAAAACTGTAAAATAATGATTAACTTTGAATATTATGATATAGGCCTACTCTAATCTAGAGTGATAAACCATGTCATGTCTACAAATCAGATTATTTTGATAGTCTATTAAAATTTCTCGCAAGATACGGTAAGCTGATTGAATGATTACACAGCTGATCTCCCACACAGGCACACGCATCTTCTGTTATCGACAGACGACGAAATTATCATCTGTTCTTCCAAAGATGAATTATCCTTTTAATGTCCTTCAGCGGGTTTTCACAGGGATGAGACCTAGTGCAATCGAATTTTTATATCATAAACCTACTATGTTCCAAATTTCGTGAAAATCGTTAGAGACGTTTTCGAGATCCGTTGAACATAAATAACCAGATATAAAAATAACCAGAAATTATAAAAATACAGAAATATTGCTCGCTTAATATAACAGGAATTGACTGAATTATTTCAAACGAAAGCAGCTGATTGCCTCTAGAAAGGCTGTAATGAAACACTGCTTGGATTATTCGAGGCGATGTTGTCATTTTCACTATTTTATAATCATGTGGCTAGCAGTTGCTGAATTTTTCAATCGTTCCGTTTGTCTTTTTGTTGATCCCAGCTATTGATAGCATAATGGTGGTACACCATTCAGCCGCTGTCCTTGACTTTGAAACTCCGAAGAGGCCAAAATACGTTCTTCCAAGTATGTTTGTCAATTGGAAAATTAATTTCAATTATTTATAAAAAACTTTCTTGCTTTCACCAGCTATTTATCTTTTGAAACAAAAAGTTGTTTCTAGCATGTCGAAAATTCTATATTTTCTGCTCGAAATGTCTCGACCTTGACGAACATAATCATTAATTAAAATATAACTATAGGTCGGATAAAAATTATCCAGAAACCAATAGAAAGGAGACATTCTCCCCGTTTATTTGATATAAAATTATCACGCATTACGACGTCCCATGATTCTGAGAGAAGTGATATTCGAAAGAAAAACAAATCTTCGTGATGTTTTAATTCTATCAGTTTTCCTTTTAATCGTTCAACCCTGAAACCTTTTTTAGCACTACTAAGATATCGGGGTCTACATCCAATTGAATAGGAAATTTGAGAAAATTGTAATTTTACACGATTTGGCAACCCTGTAATTTCTTCGGATGGAGGGCCAAGTCTCAACTTATTTTACATAGACTATAGTACCATTTGGAGACAACAGTGAATGATCTTAATGCAGTAGATTTGCAATGTTTCTCATTTTAGAAAATCTTGAAGCTATTTAAATCAATACTTTCATTTTATTTTAGACTCTTTACTTAAAATTTATTTTTACTTATATACGGTAATTTAGGTTCTAGGATGATGTTTTAACACAATGGTTATTAAGTTTTTTTTTTGTATTACAATGAATGAGCACAGCATGTTTTATTTTGTTGAATGAATTTTTTGAAATAAAGAAACTTTTGTCTGTCTGTCAAATGACGTAATCTATTTTTATCTTCGAGTGTCAATTCAAAAACAACTGACAATTAACTTTTCTACTTTAAATTCTGCCTTTGCAGAATAACTGCACGAATCTCCATTGTTGCTTCAATGTTCCTCCGCGATTTTAGAAAGTAGAGACGAGCATAATTATATTAGTAATTAATGATTCTATTCATTGAATAGCTTTCTAATCTTCTCAGTAAAATTAGAATGAATTTACTCACATCTTTGATGGAAGTCGTGTGTGAGATTGATTAGTACTTTGAGGTTGGCGAAGAGACATTCTCGTATCACAAAACCCGTAGATTCTTTGTCGGCTACATTATACGATGGAAATCTACATACTTCGGTAACACAGACTCTAAATACTCGAACTAGAGTGTTGACCAAAACTCCATCGCCATATGTCAACAGGTAAGATGTATTTTCCTCATTTTCAACTGTAACCTGTAAACAAGAGATAGTATTAAATGGGTTTCAACTATTTCTGTTCATTTAATTGTAGAACGAATAAATTTTCAACGAAAAGTGTGCCTTAAGCCGGCTCTAGACATGCGTGATTCGGCAAACACCGACCAGGATTATATTATGTTTGTCTATTCGGCAGCAGTGAACATTCGTGCTCGTCTTTTCCCGTTCAGTGTCGGTCTTTTGCACACATGTTTTGCACGAATGTTTGGAAAAAGGCGAACTTTGTCACATCCACATACATTCGGCTTTGTGCTTGGATCATTTAGTAGTTTGTTTTTGGATTTGGATCTACATTTAGGTTAAATGAGGTAATTAGTTCATATATGTTAATTTTATACATTAATTTTGTAGATGAGAGTTATATTTTATTAAAGTCTGTACATGATCGTTAAGTAATTAATATCAATCACTTTTAAAATAATGAAGAAGCTGTGAATATTAAAAATTAAGATATCAGGAAAAAATGTATCAATTATTTAAATTGTGAATTAAGATTCGATACTGTTCGGTTGACGATTATTTGCTGTTCCCAGAACGAATACGTGCTCGGAAAACCGCGCAAATAGCAAGACAAATAGTTCGCCGAACGCCGAATAATCGGAGCTTGCCGAATGACGCATGTCTGGAGCTGGCTTTATATCATTGGCAGAATGAAAATGCTGAGAATAATAATCTATTGAATTTGATACAGTTTGACAAGAGCAGTAAACACAATTATTTGGTAGATGTTTTACCGAACTTAATATGTCCAATATTTCAAGTTGCTAGTATAAAAAATTAATAATGATTGAGCCGTTAGGAGGATAACTAGCAAGATTTCTTGCATGCTAAACTTATCCTAAGCTACACACATGAAATGTCTGGCATTCTTGGCAGTACTAAGTTCGGTCTATTCGTATAAAAGAAACACCAAATTTATGGATTGTCGACTGTGATAAAAGTAACATAAGAAAAAAACAAAAAAATGATAGAGATAGTATTATCAGTTATATGACATAATATTTTTACAGTGCCTTAAAGAATATAAATTAATTTATCCATTTTTAAAGAGACACAATTCGTATACAATTATCGGGTTCAAATCCCGGCCCGCGTCCAGATATTTATCTCGGGCAACTCCCGTGTTTCGGATGGACACGTTATCCGTCGTTCCCGGCTGCCTAAAAAGCAGTCGTTAAGTCATGTAAGAGGCCCTGTAATGGATCACTTGCGACCTGAAAACTCTGACACCAGACCTGAGCCAGCCAGGTCACTTGATATTATTATTATTATCGGGGAAAAACAACAGATTAAGCCCAAAAAGTATCTGTTAAATGTTAAATAACATTTTCCATAGGAATAAAGCAATTAATTTGTACTTTACATAGTATAAAAATTGATAATTACGTTTTCAAGAACCCTGAGACAACGGTCGACCTTTCGCAGACGATCTAGTATCGGAGGAGTCCAGACAAGAATGTCGAAGTCAATGAGCTTGCTGCATTCTACCACAGTTTTGACAATGTGCTCCAGACCGCCAAGCTCCCTCAGCTCCTCTTTGAACCACTCGCCTGCTCTCTTCGATGTCAGACTCAGCAATGTTTCCATGGCTAGGTGACCAACCTGCAAAATATCACGTCAACAAAAATAGTAAAGAGCGACTAACTTTAGAAACCAATAATTTGTGGACAAACATCTTCAATCAAACTATGTTTATATTTATTAAAACAAATGTTAAAATTGTACGTAATTTTCTACGAGACTATTTCATTTTACTCTATAATAATGTTGATCAAAGGTCAAACAAAGAAAATATTCCAGTTTTTGAAAAAAAAAATTGTATTCACTTCACATGAAAAGGTACTTGGGATGTTATAATCGTATTTTATAAAGCATTACAAAGGGATCAATGACCTAGAAGTCTAGAATTGGAATATAAAATCAATATTATAGGTCAAATAACGCAACCAAACCCATCTTGAAGCATAGAAACATCAGGGCCCAATCCTAATGACACAAACATATTATATTATCAAATATATCGTCAATTATATTTGATCATCAAAGATCTTTTATTGCACATATTGTAATAACAATTATTTTTATCTAGTATTTGATAGTCTAAAATACAGGTTTAATACAGAATAAAATCTTTGATAAATTTGGTCTTTAATGGAAGATCTTGATGAAATGTTAATAATCGTGTAATGGGGTCCTTAGAAAAATGATCACGACTTTTCGAATAGTTAATAAATGATTTAATTAATTTGAATGTTCTTAGTAAGTATTCGTAAATTTAAAACATGTGTATTTTGACTCAAAGTGTAAAATTGATCGATTAGATTTAGTGTGACAAATAACCTAGCTACATTAGGTCTTCTGTATAGATTAGAATGGGTGGCTGACCGTGATGTTGTCGAGGTTGAGATGCTTGGCGTGGCCTTTCTCCTGGATCTCAGCGCAGAGCTGGCGCACCCTGGAGCGAGTCTTGTGCAGCTGGGCGTCGGAAAGGCCACAGTCGCCCAGCGCCGACGTGTGGCTGGTGTCGCTCTCCAACAGGTTCAACATCAACTCCAAACAATGTCTGTCAAGATCCATATTCAGCCTATCTTGACTCAGAACAAACATCACTGTTGCCGTGCACATGCCAAGACTCTGCAAATAAAACTTACCAATTACTTAAAATTATCTCAACCGTAATTATTCATTTTATATAAACTGAGAAATCATTTTTAGAATGTACAAAATATTCAGATAAAGATTAATTAAAAACACTTTTTGAAGTGAATACATTTACTTTTTAGCAGTGACTACGTTTCGACCTGTTGTTGGTCATCTCCAGACTGAAGAAACTGACTCTTGTTTCAAGAGGCGGCCGAAGTGAGCTCTGGTTAGCCAGGCAAGCCATTAGCCAGGCAAGGGCTAAAAACCAGTGAGGATAGAATGTAACATTCTATACTCTCGGCTAAAAACAGTATAGTGTGAGAGGCGAGAGCGCTAGGAGAGTGAGTGAGTGAATAGAAGTGCAAATACAAAACATCAACCATTCCAGTTTTATTGTAAGATAGCATTAATATTTTCATTCAATATCGATAGTATTGTAGGTTGTAGCACACATATAAGAAAAAGAAACTGCCCCTATAATTTTGGTGCTAAAAAACCCAAAACTGAAAATAACATCAAAATGATCAAAAACATCGATTGCAGGAAAGTATCGGTGGTCAAAAAACATCGATATTTGCAAAAGATCGATGTTCGATACCAAACACTACTGTCTAGTCTAGTCTAGAACTAGCAACAAGCATAGATAACATAATACTTCTTCTATTCTTTTCAATATTCGTTTGTCTCTGCAAAAAGCAACCAACAAGTCTAGAACTCAAGTCGAAATCACAGGCAAATACCTTGAAAACAAGATGATAACCAAAAGTTTCATGGTCATTTTATATCGCTTGTATTTTGATAATCATTCAAGATATATTACCGTTTTTTGCTTAAACATTTTTGGAAAACCTCTCTTTATAATTTGCGATGTGTGCAGTTTACCCCTATAACACAAATTTTATTCAGTTACTAGCCGTCAGGCTCGATTTGCTCGCCATATCCGTCTAGCTCTGCCCCTGGACCCCCGACTGGATCGTCCAAAAATGAGATCAGCGGGCTCGCTTCGCTCGCCTGCATTTTTCATTTGAGCATGCTTCATTCCATCAGAAAGTCAAAGTACTTCCTCGCTCGATTCAATCAACCAAACGAAAAAAAACCGCTAATTTGGGCGTATCTTTGGCGTTATTTCAAATTCCTTCCAACACAACATTATTACACCCAGCTGAGCTTCTGTAGTAAATTTGAGCATTTTCTGTTGATTTGTTCTCGATAAAGCTGAGAAAGCGCAAAAAAAAAACGCTGGAAAAACGCAGATTTTGGGCGTATCTGTGGGTTGCACATATATTTCTGACGAGATATTTACAATGTCTTTAAAGACTATAGATCGGTGAACTTTCCAATCGAAAAATAATAGTTTAAAACTTTCAACTAAAGGGAGTTTGGCAAACACTCTTCCAAACGTAGGTTATGGTGTACGATTTAACATTAACGAAAAAATAATAATTTGAAGAACGATTTTCTTCTGGGAATGATCGACGAAAATACCAATTCCCGACTCGAGGCAAGCTATTTCAAAGCGAGACTGAACTGAAAGAAAAAATCTACCGGCTAGTGAGCGCGACGCACTCAAGTGAAAGAAATACGAACTGAACGAGGAGCGCGCGTCCAATTCAAAAACGAAAAATGAAAACTAGAGCTGGCTCCAACATCCCCCCCGGCTGAAAAGCTATTTTCAGACAAGGCTAGAGAACAAAGAAACGAAAAAACAATGAATAAACGACGAAAGAAATAAAAATAAAACAAAACGAGAATAAAACAAAAAATGCAAAAGGAAAATTATTGAGTAGGCAACGGATACAACTTTGTAGCCGGCCTTTTGAAGCGACCATTGGCGCACCGCACCATAGCCACTCGAACGACACCGTCAGCACCGGGAAATACTTCCTCAATCACCCCCAGAGGCCATTTCAACGGTGCGACATTTGGTTGATCCACTAGGACGATTGTACCAACCGTGAGAGGGGTGGAATCCTTACACCATTTCACACGGGTTTGTAATTCATGTAAGTATTCTTTGCGCCAACGACTCCAGAAAGACTGAACCATTTGATTGACTAATTCAAACCGATCCAAGCGATTCATTGGACGATCTTCCACATTTAACATAGGAAGGTACTTAAGAGGTGTCAAAGTGAGAAAATGAGCCGGTGTGAGGGCGAGGGGTTCACTCGGATCCGCGCTCATTTGACATAACGGGCGTGAGTTAAGTACAGCCTCAATTTGAACTAAGACAGTGTTCAATTCTTCGTAAGTCAACAACTGGTTACCAATAACTCGAAACAGGTGTGACTTTACTGATTTTATATTCGCCTCCCAAAGACCGCCGAAGTGAGGTGAACCTGGCGGGATGAAATTCCACTCAATGCTATGATCAGCAAGTTCATTCTGGAGCAGGTTTTGATATTCCTTGGAGTTCAGCATCCGTGACAATTTTATTAGCTCATCATAGGCGCCGACGAAGTTGGTACCATTATCGGAATACATGACCTTACAAGGACCTCGTCGAGCAAGGAAACGGCGAAAAGCTGATAAGAACATTTGGGTCGATAAGTCCGAAACTAATTCAATGTGAACGGCTTTAGTTGCCATACAGACAAAAAGACAAATGTACGATTTAAATATGAAAGGATTCCGACGCCTGGCCATGGTGATTCGAATGGGTCCACCATAATCAACTCCACATTGGACGAATGGTTTAGACGACAGAGTTCTACAGGCTGGCAGATTGCCCATTTTCGGCGGTGTAAGAGTGGGACGATAGTGAAAACACTTGTTACATTTTCGTACATGACTCCTTATAAGGACACGGGCTGATAAAATCCAATATTTTTGTCTCAAAATAGACGCCAATAAATGAGGTCCAGCGTGACAGTGCTTTTCATGAAAATAATCAATCAAAAGCGTGACCAATGGATCATTTTTCGGTAATATAATCGGATGACAGCTGTCATAATTCAACTCAGAATTTTGTAAACGTCCACCCACACGAATAATATCATGATCAAGAAAGGGTGACAGTTGTTGAAGATGAGAAGTACATTCTTTCCCAGCTTTCAATTCCAGTAATTCTTTCGAAAAATGAATTTTTTGTACGACTTTACACAAATGTTTTTCTGCCAAATCGAAATCTAATTCATGAGGTTTAGGCAATAGACGAAGTACTTTCAATATTAACACCATGATACGCAATAGACGTTGGTAGTTGGAACAACGAGCAATTAAAAGATGAATCGAATTAATAGATGAATTTTCCGACTGTACTACAGTGACAATTGAGTGAACCTTGACCTCAGGTAGACACTCTATAGGTTCCAGATCGACCTTGACGGGCCAATCACTCTCTTCTAACATTAGCCAAGAGGGGCCAGACCACCACAAATCATGATTAATTATTTCAGAAGGGGATAAACCTCTCGAAATGGGATCAGCTGGGTTTGAATTTCCTGCCACGTGTAACCAGTCGTTGATAGGACAGTCTTGAATTTTCGTAACTCGATTAGCGACGAAAGATTGCCATCTAGATGGACAGCCCCTGATCCAATGTAAGACAACAGTTGAATCCGATAATGCAACAACGCGAGTCACGTGACAACGAAGGCTCAAAACAGAGACAACAACCTGTATTAATTCAGCGAGCAAGAGCGCCGCGCATAATTCAAGCCTAGGTATGGATAAAGTCTTAGATGGCGCGACCTTTGATTTAGCGCACAACAATGTGATAGTTGCAGGTTGCATATCCATTTGAGATTTTATGTAGATCACACCACCATAACCTAAAGTCGATGCATCACAGAAACCAATGACAGTAATTTTCGAATCATTCATCACTCCTAAATGACGTGGTATGAAGAGATTGGACAATAAAGGGAACTCCTTCTGACATGTCTCCCATTGAAGCGCAATAGAGGGAGGTACTGAATCGTCCCAATCAAGACCAGCATTCCATAATTGTTTAATTAAACATTTAAGAAACAAAGTTAGGGGTGACAAGAGTCCCAAAGGATCGAAAATGCGTGCTACTACCGATAAAATGTGACGTTTGGTAGGAACAGACTGATTAGGATTCACTGAAAAACAAAACGAATCACTACCAGGTTGCCATTTCAAACCTAGGACAGCCAACAAATTTCCCATCTCGAAATCTTTAGACAAGGCCGATTTTTCATCTTCCGAGAAATCATTCATCAATTCAGGTGAATTGGAACTCCATTTAGTAAGTTCGAATCCGCCTCTCTCGAACAATTCTTTAGCCTGACTACAAAGACGATTTGCTTCACCTAAAGAAGACACACTTGTCACCAAATCATCCATAAACATGTCACTCGGAATACGAGCTTTAGCATCAGGGAAATTTTCACCTTCTTCTTGAACAAGTTGATGGACAGTTCTGAGAGCTAGAAACGGTGACTCACTCAGACCAAATACGACAGTTTTTAATTCAAAAATTTGTATGGGATCATTGGACGAAAATCTCCATAACAAACGCTGAAATTTGCGACACGATTCATCGACAAGAATCTGTCTATACATCTGCTTTATATCAGCAGTTACAGCGATAGAAAATAACCGAAAATTGACTAACAGAACGAAAATATCCGTTTGCAACTTGGGGCCGATATGAAGTATATCATTCAATGATACTCCAGTAGTAGTTTTCGCGCCTGCGTCAAAGACAATACGCAAAGGCGTTGATTGACTCTGAGTTTTGATTACAGCATGATGAGGTATAAAATAACCACTTTTATCACTCTGATTTTTTATCAATTCCATGTGTCCTTGTTTGAGATAATCCAAGAGGACATCGTGATACACTAAACGCATGTTTGGATCACGTGCCAGTCGTTTCTCCAAACTGATGAGTCGACGTTCTGACATAGCATAAGAATCACCAAGACAATCAGGGGATTTTGAAAACGATAATGAGACAACGAATCTACCCGAATTTTCACGACGAACGGACGATGCAAAATCTTCTCGCATTCCAACTCATCAGCAGTGAGTTGTTTTCCTACATCTGGAACGCTTTCCACTTCCCAAAATTTTCGAACTAACTTATCCAACGGTGATGTTAGACAAGTCATCAAACACGTTGAATTTTCTGAAGATTGAGTTAAAATAGGGGCTCTACCCATCAAAATATAACCGAAAACACTTTCCAAGGCCATCAAATAATTCGAATCAATTTCCACACGACCATTTCGGAAAATATGGGGCACTAATTCAGCTCCTATAATAGCGTCAATTTCGCTGGGAATGTGATAACTTTCATCAGCAAGTCGAAGACCAAACAAATTTGATAATTTAGAATTATCAATTTTACTAGTGGGAAGCTGTTCCATGATTTTTTCGACAACTAATGGTTCAATGGAAAATTTAACACTAGAATCGAGTCGAGATTGAAGCGTGACAAAAGTACGACCAAAAACTGATTGCGAATTTCCGCCAAAACCATTCACAATTAATTGGAAAGGAGAAATCGATAGTTGCAATTTACGACAAAGTTTACGAGTAATGAAATGACTTTGACTAGCTGAATCAACTAAAACTCTTATTTTGTGCAATCTACCTCTCTTATCAGGTACCTCGACTTGAGCAGTTGATAGTAGAACACTATACGGTGCCGACTTCGAATCGATAGAACAACAGGTAATAGTATTATTTTCTACCTTTTTCGCATCCGAATTTGATGACGAATTTGAAGCATTTCCGAAATGTAAAAGCGAATTATGCTTCTGACTACATTCCTCGCAGTTGGAAGAAGTACAATCTTTACTACGATGGGCTGGCGAGAAACATTTCAAACAGCAACCCTTCTCCTTAACAAAACGAAAACGGTCCCAAGGTGATAACTGACGAAAAAGACGACAATTGATCAATTTATGATTTGTCATCGAACATTTCAGACATTCTGATATTTTTACCGGTGATTTGGTCACTTGCGAATTCGATTGAACAACCAACACTTTGGATTTTGGTATTGGTTTCACTACTGGCTTGCATTGTTTAGACGATTCGTCATGCGGTAACGATTTAATCTGCCTTTCGATGAATGAAACAAAATCAGTATATGTGGGATCATCCTTAGTATGAACTGAAGCTTCAAATGCCTTTCGAGAAACAGGATCTAAAATTTTCAACGCTTGGAACAGAAATATTGCATCAGATACATCTTCACCTCGTAGGCGTTTTAAAGCAGTAATTGAACCACAGAACTGATCGACTATAGAAACTAAACCTGCACGAGACTCAGATTTTAGACAATTGAATTCGAAAATTTGTTTCAAGTACACATTTGAGAGTGAGCGGGGGTCATTGAACCGCTTAATTAATGCATCCCAAATAATTTCATAATTATTAGCAATAGGTGGTAGATGACGTGAAATATTAGCCGCTTCTCCAGATAGTTTGGACACCAGATATTGGACCTTTTGTTGATTTGGAATCGATTTGTTGTCATGAATCATGCATTTAAACATTTCGTAGAATACCGCCCATTTTGATTGATCTCCGTCGAACACAGGAATTTCAATTTTCGGTAAAATATTAGACGAATCCTTATTGGAAGATACAGGTTGAGCCGGGGTAGAAACACTAGGTACAACCTGACTGCGTTTTTTCAATTCACTAGCAATTGCTTCCATATGTTCGAACATTTCCATATGTGAACTACTAAATTTGGGTACAAATTCCGGGTCTTTTTCCATTTCAAGCTCCTGTATTTCCATTTCAACAGCTTCATAATCCTGAACAGTTTTAAGAGTGGAACTATAGAGAATTAGAAATTGTTTAGCACTAGCTTCTTCTTTTAAAGCCTTTTTCGACAAATCGAAAGTACGTTGAATACGATAGAAATATTGCTCAAGTTTAGCTCGTTTGAGCTTTAACTTCTTTTCACTCATGATTGGATATTGGAAAGGTCTTAATGATTTTCATTTACTAATTTTCGAATAAAATTACGAATGCAACAATGAACGATTTTCATTGATGATTCAAGCAAGCAAAATGATAATGCTAGTACAAATTGAACAAAGAAAGCTCAATAGACGAAGCAAGCTAAGCGATAACGTTATCAGCATTGCAAAGTAACGGTTCCGATCGGACAATAGAGATAAGAGTGAACCAACTTGATCGGCTCAATTCATAATGTACAAACAGGTTTGAACCCTAGCATGCACAAACGATTTACAATAAAATTGGATAAGTGCCTGCAAAATATCACGTCAACAAAAATAGTAAAGAGCGACTAACTTTAGAAACCAATAATTTGTGGACAAACATCTTCAATCAAACTATGTTTATATTTATTAAAACAAATGTTAAAATTGTACGTAATTTTCTACGAGACTATTTCATTTTACTCTATAATAATGTTGATCAAAGGTCAAACAAAGAAAATATTCCAGTTTTTGAAAAAAAAAATTGTATTCACTTCACATGAAAAGGTACTTGGGATGTTATAATCGTATTTTATAAAGCATTACAAAGGGATCAATGACCTAGAAGTCTAGAATTGGAATATAAAATCAATATTATAGGTCAAATAACGCAACCAAACCCATCTTGAAGCATAGAAACATCAGGGCCCAATCCTAATGACACAAACATATTATATTATCAAATATATCGTCAATTATATTTGATCATCAAAGATCTTTTATTGCACATATTGTAATAACAATTATTTTTATCTAGTATTTGATAGTCTAAAATACAGGTTTAATACAGAATAAAATCTTTGATAAATTTGGTCTTTAATGGAAGATCTTGATGAAATGTTAATAATCGTGTAATGGGGTCCTTAGAAAAATGATCACGACTTTTCGAATAGTTAATAAATGATTTAATTAATTTGAATGTTCTTAGTAAGTATTCGTAAATTTAAAACATGTGTATTTTGACTCAAAGTGTAAAATTGATCGATTAGATTTAGTGTGACAAATAACCTAGCTACATTAGGTCTTCTGTATAGATTAGAATGGGTGGCTGACCGTGATGTTGTCGAGGTTGAGATGCTTGGCGTGGCCTTTCTCCTGGATCTCAGCGCAGAGCTGGCGCACCCTGGAGCGAGTCTTGTGCAGCTGGGCGTCGGAAAGGCCACAGTCGCCCAGCGCCGACGTGTGGCTGGTGTCGCTCTCCAACAGGTTCAACATCAACTCCAAACAATGTCTGTCAAGATCCATATTCAGCCTATCTTGACTCAGAACAAACATCACTGTTGCCGTGCACATGCCAAGACTCTGCAAATAAAACTTACCAATTACTTAAAATTATCTCAACCGTAATTATTCATTTTATATAAACTGAGAAATCATTTTTAGAATGTACAAAATATTCAGATAAAGATTAATTAAAAACACTTTTTGAAGTGAATACATTACTTTTTAGCAGTGACTACGTTTCGACCTGTTGTTGGTCATCTCCAGACTGAAGAAACTGACTCTTGTTTCAAGAGGCGGCCGAAGTGAGCTCTGGTTAGCCAGGCAAGCCATTAGCCAGGCAAGGGCTAAAAACCAGTGAGGATAGAATGTAACATTCTATACTCTCGGCTAAAAACAGTATAGTGTGAGAGGCGAGAGCGCTAGGAGAGTGAGTGAGTGAATAGAAGTGCAAATACAAAAACATCAACCATTCCAGTTTTATTTGTAAGATAGCATTAATATTTTCATTCAATATCGATAGTATTGTAGGTTGTAGCACACATATAAGAAAAAGAAACTGCCCCTATAATTTTGGTGCTAAAAAACCCAAAACTGAAAATAACATCAAAATGATCAAAAACATCGATTGCAGGAAAGTATCGGTGGTCAAAAAACATCGATATTTGCAAAAGATCGATGTTCGATACCAAACACTACTGTCTAGTCTAGTCTAGAACTAGCAACAAGCATAGATAACATAATACTTCTTCTATTCTTTTCAATATTCGTTTGTCTCTGCAAAAAGCAACCAACAAGTCTAGAACTCAAGTCGAAATCACAGGCAAATACCTTGAAAACAAGATGATAACCAAAAGTTTCATGGTCATTTTATATCGCTTGTATTTTGATAATCATTCAAGATATATTACCGTTTTTTGCTTAAACATTTTTGGAAAACCTCTCTTTATAATTTGCGATGTGTGCAGTTTACCCCTATAACACAAATTTTATTCAGTTACTAGCCGTCAGGCTCGATTTGCTCGCCATATCCGTCTAGCTCTGCCCCCTGGACCCCCGACTGGATCGTCCAAAAATGAGATCAGCGGGCTCGCTTCGCTCGCCTGCATTTTTCATTTGAGCATGCTTCATTCCATCAGAAAGTCAAAGTACTTCCTCGCTCGATTCAATCAACCAAACGAAAAAAAACCGCTAATTTTGGGCGTATCTTTGGCGTTATTTCAAATTCCTTCCAACACAACATTATTACACCCCAGCTGAGCTTCTGTAGTAAATTTGAGCATTTTCTGTTGATTTGTTCTCGATAAAGCTGAGAAAGCGCAAAAAAAAAACGCTGGAAAAACGCAGATTTTGGGCGTATCTGTGGGTTCCGGGCATGGAAGAAATTGGGATTTCAGTAATTATATAAGAATAACTTTTTAATTGAGTGTTATGTGAGCCTACGTTCCAAATTTATTCGAAAGAAATACGTTAAATTGGAGGATAGTATTTGTTTCTTCGGGTATTGTAAGACGTATTTCTACTTCATAAAGAAACTCACTTTTATCACTCTGATGAATGACCTAACATAATAAATTACGCTAATTGAACGAGCGTAGGGAAAAGAAATGAAAAAATTAGTGCCGATTTTGTAGAACCTTCGTCACTCACGTTTCTGGCAATATTGTGAAACCAAAACTTAGGACTGTCCATCTCGCATAGAGGTTTGCTCCCAATAATAGACAATAGTGCAGGAATGTTGTCTTTTCTACGGATATTATATCTTCCAGGAAGTATAGCGGTATACACCTGTCATTCCGCTATTTTCATTGAGGTGTGTTTCACCCTCTCCCACTATGGTATAGAGCTGATGAATAACTAGTTTCTGGTTTCTTTCTCATGACCAGACTTGGAAAAACCTGACTAATGAAATAAGAAGACAGTTATTACAAGTTTGATTTGGTAATGTTATTGGTTAGTGGTTTGAAGAAAAGCTAAAAAGAGTAGAAAAAAGTTATTGTAAATCTGAATTTGACTACCAAAATATTGAAAGTTGATACTGCAACCGAACAATTTCTTGAATATTCATTCTTTAATACTAAACTAGAATTTATTCTAAATACTCATAATTATTATCAATCAGAGTATAAGTATAACATCCAATTGCATTGCTACCACAAAATGTTAAATAAACCTAAAAGCGAGTCAGAGATAAATGCAATGACCTCATTATACAATTACGATTGCTAAGTTCAATTGGATTTTGAAAAATATAAATAGGTGCCGTGAATGATTTTTAATTGTTATTGTTCGAGAATGGATCAAGAAACCGACAAAACTATAAAAATTATCCTACATATAATTATAAGACTTTTCTTTTACTTCTACAGAATTACTTGAAAGCTTTATAATTATTACATTGAATCACTAGTACACTTTTATTTTTTGCCGTTTTCGGCTAATCAAGTGTCAAAATGAATTATTAGTATTAGAAGGTAAACCTTGATTACCCTAGTAAACCTACATCACCTTAGTAAACCTTAGTTTATTTCCTTATAGCTCATATTCACACTTTATAATGGCATGATTAGCCAAAAGCGGTCGTAGCATCAAAGGAAGTAGAAGGGTTCCTACTGGTGATTTTTTTTTGTGGGAACAGTAGGATACTTTATTACTGGGTTTCTCCATGTTAGGCGATCATCTCACTTTATAAGACTTATATACACAATACTTGGGAGACAAATATAAATAACTTAGCCAACGAGAGTAAGTAATACCTCTCTCTCGTAGAAAAAAGTATGAAGACTAATTTTGTCTTGACTGTAAAACTTGAAAAACTCTTGACTGTTCTTTTTCGTAGAAGAATGCTACTAATAATAGAAAATAGTGGAAGAATTTCTTTTCTGTCTCCCTAGCTCTGACATCCCGCTATTCAATGGTTGATTAGGCTATATATATATATATATATATATATATAATATATATATATATATATATATATATATATATATATATATATATAGGGAGTGCAATCTCAATATACCTGTATCGGACTATCCTTCAGTGGGGCGATCTCTCGCACAAGTGGTGAACTTCGAGCAAAGAACTTCGGAAAGGAAGTACATTGTATTTTGTTAAAACTTTGAATACTTCATTTCACTGTTATTTCCAATTAAGATATCAATTAATTCTCTATCACATTATTGACTGTCAAAGAATTGATCTCTAATTCCTTTTTTGTTTGAAGGAGATCGTATGACCCAGCAACTCACAGTTTATAAAATAAAATGAGTCAATTTGGCTCTTTTTCTTATGGGAAACTGAAATTTTATTTCATAAATCTAGGAATAATCCATTGGTTGAAAGATTTGAATGTCTTATATACATCTATGTTTTATCCATTTATTCATTATAACTGTTAAATTTTTTTTATACAAGCCTTCTTTAAGCAGATGGAAACATTTCTATAAATCCCCATGTATAAGCGCCACGCGGTTTCTTCTTCACCAAAGCCAAGTCCGGCGCTCTCTTAAGGTTATTAGTGGTAAGGAGGGTAGGTGGAGGAATTTATATATACCTTTTAAATTTAATACCTCAGGATATTGAAAATATTTCTTTTCAATATTCTCAATGAGTAATGAGTAATGACTTGAACAATAATAATTTAGACTTATCAATAGAGTATCTCAAACTACCTATATGTTTTTCATTTTCCTCCACAAATTACATAAGGGATGGGATTTGTCTATTGAGAAAAGATTTCGCCAAATTTCAGGAGAGTGATAGTTTTAAATTTAGCCTCTCATCATTTTCATGGTTTGTGAATATTCGATAAATAAATTAATGAATGCCAAATGAAAACTGGAGCAACCTTTATCTGACATAATTTTTGATAGATCAAACGAAATGCGAACCTCTTACGAACTTTCTTCAACAAACAAATTATTCCCTTTTGAATCAATAGTATGGAGGAAAGTCAAGAGCCATCACTTCAGTGAATTACCAAAATAAAAAGTAAAGCTATTTGAATTTTAATTGCTTGACGTTTTTAATGGTTTGCAAGCAAGGGACATCATTTTACTGCTTTTGATTTGAAGGAGATGAGAAGAGCTTTAATACGGTATATTTTTTCTACAACTGCGCGTAAAAAATAATTTACATACTCAATTCTCCTCGTAAAACAGCTTATTTCTGAGGAGAATCTACTTTTTCGCTCGCCAACCATCCGCGCATGCACAGTAGATTTTCTTTACGCTCGCTTATCATTCGCGCATGCGCAGAAGAGTTTCTTTACGCTCGCTAATCAGCTGATGGTAAGCAGCTCGCCAAAAGGTCAGATCTTAACCTAAGAAGTCGGTAATTGTAACTCCGCCGATACAAGTAATTCAACAGGTTTGGGCAGTTGTAGAAAAAAATTTGTATGTAATTCGCGTGTAATGCTTCTTTATCGCTCTTGCAAAATTATCACACTCCGCTTCGCGTCGCGTGATAACTGTTTTGCGCGAGCGATAAAGTCGCGCATTACGCTGTTAATACATAAATAGCTATTTTCGGTATCATTACCAAATCTACATTGGTAAGGCCAAGAGAGAGTTCACTGAACGATTTCACTGAGAGTTCGAGAGAGAGTTTAAGAGATTTCACAAGAGAGAGTTCACTGAACGATTTCACTGACCGATACTCGTAGATTTGGTCACTGGTTGTCTGTCATTGATAATTTACATAGTTCAATTTAAAACTACAAATGTATTGCTATCATGATTCAATTGAAAAAGTCGAGGATATGATATCAATATTTGAATGAATAAATAACGTGATCTAATCCGTGATCCTTAGATAAGTGAGTGTTTCGGATTGATTGGATTGCAAACCTGATCTTTGACAGCGTCATGCAGTGCCCGAAAGAACCTTGCCACAGTGCCATGTGCTCGCACGTGCATCCGGAAAGCTGGAGCCATACACTTTGACGCCAACGTTATAGCCGATAGACACCTGCAAAATATCATAAGATTCATGAACAAGTGTTTGATTGATAACCCCTTAATTTTTCTAGTACATAAGATTTTAAGTACGGTAATTTAGGCAATAATTCCTTATACTCTTTCCTGGAGTTTACAGACAATCTTGAATTTAAAAATAGATAACATAATTCAAAATAAGAATTTTTCTATAGTCTGTGAAAACCTTTGTTCGCAGCACGTGGCTTTATGACCAATGTATCTATCAAAAAGGTCTAGGCTCTATTTTTTCGCTCTTTCTTTCACATAATTATTTCATGGGCTCTCTAGATTCTGAGTGAAATCTAGCAGCGCTGTACTCCATAAGAGCAATGCTGCAAACTAAGGTTTGCACAGACTATAGAAAAGCACCGTTCAATAGAGAAACAGCAAACCGGTAAATTCATGTTTTGTTCAGAAAGCTGAATACTCAACGTAAGGATCGAAGAACAATATAATAAGGTAGGTAATTGAAAATCGATTAGTATCCCACGAGGAACGTGAATAACAAAGAAGTTGAATAACAAAATTTATTGCATTAGTTAACATATGTAGGGAAACATGGAATTTTTATGATAGTAATAGTTGATGACACCTAAGCTGGTGATGATAACCTTCCAAGCTAGAAGGTTTCGGTGACTGTAACAAACTATTGTTCGTAACTTCCGCTGTTAACTTTTTGGCAGGCAAGTAAAGCGTATTGTTATCATACGTATTGTTATCACATGCACACTACCAATTGTAAGAAATATATTGATCGGCCGAATTATTATCGACTTATCGCGAACTGCAGTATTAGGAAACTATTAACCCAACTTTGTTAGATTAAAAAAAAATGAACACGCGTTTATCCTTGAAAAAATCTGATACAAGGTAACAAAACAACAGCTAAACAACACTAATGAATGACTCTCTTCAAGTAAAACTTTCATTTTTGGCCTTTAATACACTTTTGCTAACATAATAGTTTGGAAACTTAAAGTGTAGCTACATATGTATTACTATTATCTTATATATTGTATGCATCGTATGAGAATACTTATATCGGTATGAAGTCTTATAGCATTCAACTAATAGTTACCCTTTAGTTTAGATAGAACGCATGGAGCTGTACATAAGATCAAAGGATCGATTAGTTCGAGTGATTATAAAAGAACTTTACAACTTCGAAATCACATAAATATTTATTAAAATTACTTACAGAATTGAGGAAGCTGTCATTTTTTACAAAACACTCAATGTTTAAGGTGCGGGTGTTATTTTGGTTCGATGTGACAGCCGTTGGTAATGCAACATACACCCCACCAATAAATTGCTTTCTTGCTTTCTTGCCACATTCGTACCAGCATGTCAGGCGTAACTTGTGACACCGTAGCGATCTGATTGTGATCCGATTTCGGGGGTCATTAATGCAGTGCAGTAATTAAGATTGGCTGGTAGAGGCGGAACATAAACCTTATCCTTAATGGAAGCCCACAGGAAGAAATCCAACAGTGTTGAATCCAGTGAGCGAGGTGCCCATGCAATTGGCCCTGCACAGCCAATCCAGCGAAGTTGAAAGCAATTGTCTAGGAAATCCCGAACTTCTCCGTGGAAATGAGCTGGTGCACCGTCATGCTAATAGTAAAAGGGCACTTGTTCAGTCTTAATGACCTCCGAAATTGGATCACAATCAGATCGCTGCGGTTGCACAAGTTACGCCTGATATGTTGATACGAGTGTGGCAAGAAATCAATTAATCGGTGGGATGTATGTTGCATTACCAACGGCCTTAAACTTGAAGTATTTGTAACAAAATGACATTTTTCTCAATTCTGTAAGTAATTTCAATAAATATTTATGTGCTTTCAACATTGTAAAGTCCTTTTATAATCACCCTATTCCTTGTAGTCTATTCGAGGCCCTCTTAAGACTGTAAATTTGCTTCAACAATCACTGGATTGCCAAGCTGGACACTCTCACGTCGAGTTTAAACTAATTTAGATTCAGTTATTCGTTAATTTAATCTAAATTTGTTTTGAAAGTTGAGAAAAATAGGATTATGTGAAAACTATTACCTTGTTCCAATTGGATTGTTGTCTTGTAACGCATCAAGAATGTACTCAACATCATCATTGAACTCTTGAAATTCACCGGATTCTTGGATTTGATGAGCTTTTTTCACGTTTCTCACTACAGTGTAAAACTGAAAATGAAACAAATAAAATTCAGGAAATAGCAGAGGAAAGATAATAATAAGCATCTAAGTGCTCAACGGCATGAATACACATTCCAAGTTATTCATACTCTGAAAAATTCTATTAGGATTTACAAGAGTTGTTCCAATCAGCAGGCCTGAGCATACAATAATTTCAAAAAATAATTCACAAGGAACCATCGCAGAACTTGAATTTTATAATGTCAATGTCATAGGAAACTTCCTATGAATGAAATTATTATTTAATAAATTGAGATGAAAAAATAATACAGTCTAAAACACTAATAATACTATGACCTGATATAGACATTAGTTTATCTGTCATTTTTTATAAATAAAAAAATAAACTAATAACAGTGACTGGAAACATTGCAAAAATACACTGGAACAAATTGCATGAACTTTATTATTATTATTATTTATTATTTTTATTGCATCCCAAACATCCGAATAATCAGACTGGGGATAAGTCAAAGAGAGCAACCTAAAGGAGGTCCTCAACACATATCGTAATACATTTATAAATTACTGTAATTATACAATAGTCACATGAAATATTAATATATATAGTATATATAAAAACGCAGTTAGTCAAGATTACCTATGTACAAGGACCTGGGAAGAATCAAAGACAAGGAACAATAATATATCACTCCTGCAGAAACTCATCCACAGAATAGTATGGCCTTTCAAGTAACAGCCTCTTTAACATTCCTCTGAATCTTCGTAAGTCCGCCATGTCTCTAATATCCTGAGGTAATCTATTATATATTTTTGGGCCCATATATTGCGGAGATTTTTCAAACATGGCGGTTCTATGAGCAGCCACTGATAGGGAGGCTGAGTGCCTTGTATTGTAACTGTGGATTTCATTATTGCGGGTTAAGTTTGGTAGGTTTTTGTGAACGTATGAACAGATCTCCAAGATATACAGTGACGGCAGTGTAAGTATCCTGCTACTCAGGAATAGTTCTCGACAGGGATATCGGGGGGGCTTACCAAAAATAACTCTTAATGCTTTTTTCTGAGATCTAAATACTTGGATGAAGAATTTTGATCTTCCCCAAAGGGTTATGCCATACTTGAGGAAAGGAAAAAGATAACCGTAATATACCACCATTAGGGCCATTTTTGAGCACTCGCAGAGAGAAAATAGCCGAGTTAACCATGGAGCATATTTTTTGAATGTGTACTGACCAGTCCAATCTACTATCTAGTGTTACTCCTAGAAGATCAACAGCAACGCTCTGCTGGGGTACACTCAAATCGGCCAACTCATTAAAGTTTCTGGCTGCAAAATGGGGGGGTTGGAAGGTAATGAACTTTGTCTTACTTGAGTTCATAGACAGACCATTTGCAGCAAACCATTTCTTGATATTCAGTAGCTCTTCCTGTGTTTGGGTGACTACAGCTCTCAAACTTGAATTAGTAATAATAGAAGATGTGTCATCGGCATACTGAATAAGTGGCTTAGTAGAGCAAGATGACAGATCATTTACGTATATAATAAATAATGTGGGACCAAGAATGGAGCCCTGTGGTACACCAGCATTGATTACAGCCCATTTTGATTGATAATTTTTATTGTCATGGTTTATTAGGGTGGCCTGCATCCTCTCTTTCAAAAACGAATTGAACCACCACAGCTCCCTTCCCCGAATGCCATATTTTCTCAACTTTTCAACAAGAATATCATGATTTACGCAATCGAATGCTTTTGACAGATCGCATAGCACTCCACATACCTGCTGGGAGGCGTCTAAACTTGCCGACACAGTATTGAAAAATTTTATTAGAGCTGCTTCTGTATCAAGTCCCCTTAAGAAGCCAAATTGTGTTTTTGAGACTATAAGACTATATTATTCACTCTCATAAAATGAAGAATTTGTTCATTAGCTGCCTTCTCAAAAAGTTTGGAAAAGGCTGTGAGGATGGCAATGGGTCTGTAATTGTTCAAGTCCTCTTTGTCATCTTTCTTGAAAATAGGTCTTACCAGTGCATACTTCATTTTATGAGGGAACTCGCCAACAGTAAAAGACTGGTTGAGGATCCTGGACAAGGGTTCAGACAATATATCAGCAACCATCCTGAAAACTTTCACTGGAAAATTCCCATCCAGCTGAATTTTTATTTTTAAGCGATTTAATGAGCACCTCCACTTGCTTGGGACTAAGAAGTTTAAATCTCATCCTAGAGCTGCAGTTATCTACCACGTTTCTTGTTGAAGCAAGCAGATTGTGAGTACTTCCAACACGGTTTGGAACATCGATGAAAAAACTGTTAAAATCCTCTGCTACTGAACTAGGATTGATTCTTGCTCTAGATGGGATTGTACTTGCTTCATCCTTGTGCTTACCTAGCTCAAATTTCACTATGTCCCATGCGGCCTTTACTTTGTTGTTGGCTATCTCTAAGTACTTTTCATGATATTTCCTTTTGGCAAGTTTAATGACACTTTTGAATATTCTATTATACGATCTGTAATAATTTTTAAAGTTTTGATCCTGTGTTTCCATGTACAGTTTATGTAATTCTCTTTTCTTCCTACTTGACGTTACAATTCCAGCAGTAATCCAACCCTTTCTATTAGCTTGTTTTATAGAAATGGCACAGAATGTTTCATTGAATATAGGCAGGAATTTTCCTAGAAAGCAATCAAAGTTCTCATTGACTGTGAGAGACTCATTGAAGTCCCAATTTACAACAGAGAGCTTGTCTCTGAATACCTTGAAGTTGTTAATAGAGAAGTTTCTCATTTTCACACTTTTTTGAACTTTTGACTCAGGTGTGACTCTCTCTGACATGGGTAAAAACAACCCCTCATGGTCAGAGAACCCCATGCTGAGGACAATTCCGTTGCTGACTTCCACATCATTTTTAGAAAAGATATTGTCGATGCAGGTAGCAGAAATTGGGGGATAAGGCATATGATGCAAAAATGTCAACCAAAGTTTTAGCATCATCGCTGTCACCAAGCAAGTCCACATTGAAATCCGCTGCAAAAAAGACGTTTTCATACCTGACTCCAACACCAATGTGATGGAGGAAAGAGCCAAGTATTTCAAAAAATTCTCCTACATGCTCTTGTCTGGGGATCCTATAGAGGGATATTATTAGTACCTTAGGTCTGGTAAGCTCAATGCACGATGCCTCAAATACCTTTTCTTTATTAAATACATGTAAATCACCTCTAACTTTATATTTAACATCATTTCTCACGAGGATTGCTGAGCCGCCATGATTATCTACTGCCCTAGAGAAACTATCAGCACAAGAGAAACCAGGAATCGAGTTAAGTAGGCTGACATTTGAAGTGTTCAACCAGTGTTCATTAAGACATATTATGGGAATGAGTGTGTGGAATTCAGAAAGGAAGACTTGCAGATCATTTCTATTGCTTCTCATCCCACGGATATTGATATGTAGCAGATAAGGAATATCCTTCTTCAAGCTACTTGATATGTCCCTGGGTTGCGTACCAAAACAAAGATGTGCTGATTTTATTTATATATGCTCTAGAATAATTGAGTCAAATTGGGTCAATGATCCAAAATAATGTCACCATCTCGTTTTTGACATAACTGCTAAGGTGTAAATGCATGCTGTAGAGTAATGGGAACCGGCAGAATTGACCATAGCAAACGGTGCTTTACGACATGAGTTCAACTACAGTCAACCGCACGAAAATAGTCCGATGGAATTAGGATGACTGAGTACCTCCCCCCCCCCCAACAATTCGCCAGGTGTTTTAAAATAATATTTAATATAAATAATTCATAATCAATCAGCACCGGACAAAGTTGATAAAGTCTTATTTGGCAACGTTGCACTCATCTGTTCTAATTTCCATCGGACTATTTTTGTGCGATTGACTATAGTTGCACTCATGTGGTAGAGCTCCTGCTATGTGGTAAAGTTTGCTATGTCAATTATACCGGTGCCCACTACTCTACATAGCATGCATTTGCATATATGCATTAGCAGTTATGTCGAAAGTAGTCCAAGCAGTTATTCATTCATCTCTCTTTGTTATGGACTTGAGTTCTATGAATATAATAATCTTTAGCATAAATACTGAATTAGTAGCAGTTATTAGTAACAATAATAGCAACTTTCTTTTTGTATAGTATATGGCGGTTACTTACTATCAATATTGAATAAGAGGACTATAAGTTATTAGAGCCACTAAGCAATAGAAAAATTGATATGAAGGTTGCGGTTGTTATACCAATGTTATTATCAACCTCTGGTAAACTAGTAGTGCTTGTTTAGTAAACGGACATTCATGAATTTGCAACATCTAGAATCAGTTCGTCGATATATTGATAAATTAATAGTTGTTCTAGTCCTTTTATTCAAGTAAATCAATCTATCATGAGTTCATAGTCCATTTCTTACCTTGACCACATAATAAATTACTGTTATAGGGGAAGAATAGATAGGTGTGTTACCTTCTTAGTGTTCTTGCTGCACTTGACACTGGTGACGGCCTCGACGTTGTCGAGGAGATCAGGGTCGTCATCGGGGTACATGGTGACGCGCGTCAGCACATCCTCGCTAGAACCACTGTTGGCGCCACCCTGCACCATCAGCTGGTCGTCGGCCTTGTCTGGCGTCTGCCCACCCTGACCGCTTCCCGGTTCCTTGTCGTCGCACCACTTGTGCTTGTACAGCGCCAGTCGCTTCTTGTTGCCGCCCATCACACCTCTCGACTTGAATATGCTGCCCTTCTTCGGCGCAACTTTGACTGGCGACTTGGCTACAGCCTGCTGTAGTTGCTCCTCCTCTTCGGCCTTCACACTACTGACGCCGGTGCCTTCGGAAAGCGTGGTTATCTGATCGGCTATACTATCACTATCCTCCTCCTCACTCAAACACTCGGCCGGCTTGCTCTCCACCGCCGGCGGCGGCGGCTCCTCCTTCACTTTCACTTCCCCCTCCCCCTCCCCCTCTTCATCGTCATCCCCATCCTCCCCACTCAACACCCTAAGCAGCTTTTCTCTATCTTCTTCTATTGAGCTGGTTTTCTTGCTACCAGTGTCTAAAATCTTACTGGTTACATCGTTAAAATCTACCTTTGTACTATTCAAAAATGCCTCTGCCTCTTCTAAATGCTTAGCATTTTCTTCCTCCTTCTCTTTGGCAATATCAACAATCTCCTCACTTTTCACTTGTTCCAGCTTGATCTCTGCCATCTCTACGTCAGCTGCTTCTGGCACAGTTTCATCAACAGTCGCTGCACTTTCTTCTTGTCCTTCTTCTACTTCTTTCTCAACTGGTACCAAAACCTCGTCGTCAATTTTGTTTGGCAAATCATCCGGCTTCAATTCTTCAGTAGGAGATTCAGTTACAAGTTCTGATTTCAACTCGGACTTAAATTCTACTTGGTAATGTACAGTTTTATTATTGTCATGCGTGGAGTCGCGGTTTCTCTCGCGCAGACGTTTCGGTGAGATGTGGCCGGCTGCTGAGTTGTCCGAGTTGTTGTTCTGCCTGCGACGCGAGCTCCTCGTCACGGGCGCCGTTGAAACCGGTGATGTTGCGTTCTGCGCCGGTGCACTCTCATTCGAGATAATCTGCGAAGTTCCCTTGAATATTCGCAGAACGATCGGAGGATGATGCGGCGTCGAAGAGGGAGAAGACCCGGTTTCGATGGTGGGCGAAGTGGACAGATTCATTGCCTCTGTTTGCTCCTCATCCGTGTCATCTTTCATCACTGGGAACGCCTTCTTCGAGGCAGCAGTAACTGGGGTTCTACAAAAACAATAAGTTCCATTAACATCAACTGTATAATGAAGAATTTTTACAACAGTTGAATCTGCACTAGTATCAACTTGCTTCCAAGAAATTTGCAACTTTCTAACTTGCTTTTTGGAGGATTGTTGTGACTAAACCGAAGCTGATGAAAAAATTTGTCATTGAGCATTTTCCAACTTGTTTTTGATAAATGTTTGAGACTAAACAGAAGCTGATGAAAAAAGGTGTTGTTGAACATTTCAAATTGATTGATTGATTATATGCATTTATTACGGACGGAGTTAGGACTCTAAGACCTCTCTGCCGCACAACCCTTTACATAAAAAATACATCAGCTTACGAATTAATGAATAGCAAAATAGAATCCTTACTGGAAAATGCTATTACAATGAAAAGATAATCTGAATCCAAAATAACTAATACAGGAACAAAAGACTTTCTAAATATCTCGATTAATTCATAATTTAAATGAAATTAGAATTTCAATTTATAAGACAAAAATTAATAAAGTCTTTACCTACTGAAAAATATAAAATTACAATGAAAAGAAAATCAGAATCTAGAATAACCAATACAATGAAAAGAAAAATCTTCTAGAAATCTCACTTTATAAAATGAAATAAAAAAGTTAAAAACTAGTTGAAATTAAATAAAACAAAATAATGAAAATTTAATGGTATATTTAATAAAATGGAATTCCGTCAACTTACAAAGTTACCCTTCACTCACCCACGCACACAGATTAACCACTTTTAAACCATAGATTTTACAAAATATAATAATATTATCATGTGATTTTAAAAAGTATAATACATGATACAAAGTATCATGTGGAAATATGAAATTAATATCGGTATGAATATTGTGCTAAAAATATTGCAAAGGAAAAAATATGGGAACTGGTTGAGAAAACTGATTCAATGTACATAGAATGATAAAAATAATGCTTGATCCGCCCCAAGCCTAATCAGTGCCAACAGCTACCAGCCAATACAATACCGCCACGCCAAACAGAGCTCGACTGCCAATACTCTTCATCGTTGGAGGCAACAGATTCCAGATACATCAAGCTAATACATGAACTGCTTTGTTATATGGGTTGGAATAACCAATAGTTGAGGGCCCTGCATAGTACCTCTCACACTACGATCTCCAATGAGAACAAATTCATCAACTAAATATTCTAGAGTTTTTAAATGTATTAGGTGACGAAGCAGCATCAGAATGTGATACTAACTCATATGTTTGAGCGTTAGCACACGGAGTTGCTGAAAAGAGGGGGTAATAATTATCATCTTTCCTGAGATTCGAACACAATAATTCTGAGCCCTTTGCAATCGCCCAGCTAAGGCCACAGTCATGACATTGACCACAATATCAGATAAATTAGTGACTTAGCCGGTATCTCTTTTGCATAAAAATCTGGTGTGGTACACTCACACAACTTTCCTTGCTCATTGGACTGCAAGCCTCTTTCTTAAACGAAAATAATCTAGGGGAATAACATAATGACAATTGTCGGCTACATATTAGTTAAACCCAAAATCATACTGGATAATACTATTGTATATTATATTATTTTCAGAGTACAGTTTTCTCTGTATAAATACTGTGAAATTTGATGTTTTTCAAAGATCGTTAAAACAGCTGTTCTACAGATAAAATATCTCGACTATGTGTTCTGAATAAACTGCTCTACCTACCACACGCACGAGGAGGTAACAAAGTCCATTTCTCAAGGATGGGGTAGACCCCCTGTTAGTTTTCCAGGAAGGAGACTCATGCCAGTTAATAGAGCTGATAAATAACCATACAGAGTATGAATTTGAAAAAATCGGTCAAGTCATTTTTGAGAAAATCGTGATAGAAATTTAACAAAATCCAATTTTCTCAATATTAAGAAGCTCCTGCAATTTTTCCAGAAATGAGACTCATTTCAGTTGATAGAGCTTATAAATAGCTATCCAAAGTAAAAATTTTCGAGAAAACCGTGAAAACATGAGTTTTTAGTCATTATCCGCCTTTTTTCCGCCATTTTGAATTAAATTATTGAATTTCTTACTGTCGGATCCTCATGGGCTAAAAATAAACCTTCTACTCGTGATATTTTTCCAAGTTTTTCGATTTGTATATCATCAAGCTATCAAAATGAAAAAGTTTTCTCAGGAAAACCTTTGTTTTTCCGATCGTTACTTTTTGGGATATGAGCGACGGAAGTTTAAATTTTTGTGACAGAACATTTTAAATTCGGTACGATATAAAACCATGAGATTTAGAGGATGGATTCTTCATGGTATTGTTGATCGAGTAAAACAAAAATTTTCTGAAAATATCAATTTTCAATATAGTTATTCGATTTACTAAAAATAACAAAAAATAACTTTTAGTTGAGTTGGTTTGGGTTATTTCTGGTAAATTGAATAACTTTTCCAAAAATTGATATTTTTAGAAAAATTTTGTTTTACTAGATCAACAATACCATGAAGAATCTATCCTCTAAATCTCATGGATTTATATCGTACCGAATTTGAAATGTTCTGTCACAAAAATTTAAACTTCAGTCGCTCATATTTCAAAAAGTAATGATCAGAAAAAAAATGTTTTCCTGGGAAAACTTTTTCATTTTCATAGCTTGATGATATACAAATCGAAAAATATCTCGGGTAAAAAGTTTATTTTTAGCCTTTGCACAGCCTCAAGTTTGAAATATCAAGTCAATCGGTTAATTGGGAATGGAGTTATCGTGTTCACAGACATACACACACAGACCAACACCCACAAATCATGTTTTTGGACTCAGGGGACCTTGAAACGAACAGAAAACTTGAAATTAGGGTACCTTAATTTTTTGAAAAGCAATACTTTCCTTAACTATGGTCATAGGGCAAGGAAAGTAAAAAGGAATGAAGTCACTAACCTTCTTAAGCGAGTGAATACCTGCTAATACATTATTACAAGAGTGGTGTTGATTTTTTTCTTCCAGTCAAGTGTTTGTCTACTGTCAGTTATAGATAACAGATAACAGTCACTATAATTCGAATTTTAGTCATTAATTTATAATTAAGTGCAGTCCATTACAAAGTTGAAACCTCGGATAGCCATGAGTCTAGTGTAGCCATAATTAATTATTGCCTTGGATTTCGTTTCGTTAACTCTAAGTCTATGTTTCACAGTTCAGTCCGTAGACGTTTCCAGTTTATTATTCATACTGTCAACTGTAGCAGTAAAGTCAAAGTAGATGTATAATTGCAGGTCATTTCCATATAAGTGATATTTGGAGAATCTGAAAATATTGGCGACATCATCAACATGAATGCTAAATAAAAAAGACCCTTTCCTACAATATGATAGCCAGAAAAACCATTGAATTTCACAGACCGGCATTGGTTGGTCAGGTAGGAACTGAGCCAATAAATGAACTTGAGTGTAGAACCAAAATTCCTCAGTTTCATAAAAAGGAGAGGGTGGTAGACGCAATCGAAGGCCTTTAGTCCAGGCGCAAGTCAAATAAAAAGGCACTCTGTGTTCAGTTTCGGATAACAACCGTGGAAATATCTCAATATTTTCATTACAATAATATGATTTCTCTCTGTGTGAGCTGTTCTTCAAACAATGTAACTTCTTTTCGGGGATCTACTATTTGATTTCAGTGAGTATTCAATCGCAATGACCAGGGAGGACAAACCGGTTACGAAATATTAAACCAATCTGTCATAAACAATACCTGAGATAAAGCGTCAGCTCAGTCAGAGCATAGCTTTGTAGCAGGAGCAGTCTGCTACGGCACTTTATATTTAGTAAATACGGCCACCCAGCAGTGCAAAAAAAATTGTGAAAGAAGCAGAGCCCATGCGCAGTACTTTACTGACCTAGGCTGTGCGGCACTGGCACTCTTGGATGCTTTGCCCGTGTACTTGCGGGCAGTTTCGGTGGGCTGCGCGGGGTAGGGCGGGGGCGGCTCGAGGGCATTTCGACTCTTGAAGAACTTCTTGGGGCGGGGGGGCGGAGCAGCCGCAGCTGGCGGTGACGGGCTCGATGGCTCCAACTTGAACAGGTCTTTGTTCGACCTCGAAATCTTCACGTCATTCAGCTTCCTTTTGTTCGACGATAGAACGGAATCTTCTCTTCTGCCTAAAAACATCGATAATACAATTCATTATTAGCAGTCGACTATTAGCATACTTTAGTAACATGAAACTTTTGAAGAACAGGCTCATATGTAGAAACACAAAACTTAAAATATATTAATCTTGGACGTAAACAAAAGAAGACAAAAACCATCTGGGCGTTTTTGAAAGGAGAATTCTAAGAAAAATGTATGGTCTAATTAAAGGACCAACGTTATCTGTTTTATATGCTGATGACACGACATTGATATCCTCTGACCAAAATTATGAAAAAGTTAAATCTAAGATGTTGGGAGCCCTTAACTCTGCCAAATTATGGTTTGAATCAAATCATCTAGTCATTAATGAGAGTAAGACTGAATATATATGCTTCTCCCTTAGGGCTCCGCCTGAGGATACTAATGTCAAGAATAATGTCAAACTGTTGGGTTTTACATCGGAGAGAAGATTGGGTTGGGAGCTCAGCCTCATATCTTGAGTTTGTGCAGGAGACTCTCCAGAGTTGTTTTTCTTCTTAGGAGACCTAAGTTATCTTTGAATGCTGAATCTTTGTTACTCGTGTATTAAGGACTTTTCCAATCCCTCATCTCCTATGGAATTCGTCTCTGGGGCAACTCTTGTCATGCAACAAAGGTTTTTATTTGGCAAAAAAAGGCAGTGAGAGTATTGAATAACTTGAAGAACAGAGAGTCTTGCAAGGAAAGTTTCCGAAGTCTGAAAGTTCTAACGTTTCCTTCTCTCTTTATTCTTCATACCTTACTGTATGTTAAAATGAATATAGAATCTTTTCCGCGTCTGGGAGCCAATCATTCCTCCACCCGACGTGGCAATGATCTATCACTGCCTCAAATAAGACTCTCCAAGACAAGAGATAGCCATATTTTTCAAAAAGCCAAAATCTATAACAATCTTTCTTTAGAAATTAGAGAGCTGCCAATCTATGAATTCAAACAGATTTTAAAAAATAAATTGACACAGAGTGCCTACTATTCGGTGGATGAGTATCTTCAGTGTTCAATATAATCAATGCTCATTATGCAACATGTACCTTTTAATTTTTGGTAAAACTGAATAACTTATTAATTATTATTAATATGAATTGTAGTTTGTTTCTAAGACAAATTGTTATTGTAATATTTTCATTTATATATTTTGTAATATTTTATTATACGATTTCTATTATCTTAATGCTTAATTTTATATCATAATTTCTCTTTTATTTCACAAGTGTTATATTATTATTTTTTGACGTGCTCATACAATGTAAAGTTGTTCTGGCAATAAAGAATCTTGAATCTTGAAAGAAGGATAGGAATCGAGGAGAATAACTAATTCAGAGCTCGAGGCATTGATAAAAGGCCGAAATATTGTAAAAATTTCAAAGGCCCAGCGGCTTAGGTGGTTTGGACATATCTGTAGAATTAATGAGAACAGAATGCTTAGAATAATATTCAAGGAGAGGCTACATTGAGGAAAAAAGAGAGGAAGGCCGAGAATAAGATGAGAAGATGAAGTGAGAGACGATCTCCAAAAAATGGGATATAGAGGATGGAGACAATTAATAGAGGACCGAGAAGCATGGAGAGCTGTAGTGGAGGCGGCCAAAGCTCATATTGAGCTGTAGTGCTAAAAAAATAGCAGTCTATATTTAATTTCTTAAAAACATGATAATTTTTTTCAGTTGTAGAATTAGCTAGCTAAAGTTGTTTTTTCAAATGTTGTGTATTTTTTGGCAAAAATTGTGAGGGGTTAACAGGCTCATCTAAAAATTGTCCATTCATAAAAAAAACAGTTATGAATAAGGTGCATATACATGGGGGGTGAAAAGTCTGAGAACGGCTTAATATCTCATACACAAAGGTTATTTGACGATGGGTGTGATTGGGGATCCTACTCAAATTGAAAATACTACTTTACTATGACTTCAAAAAATCTGGTCCGCCATATTGAATGCGATATGATTTCGATACGAAATTTCATGAAAAAAAGAATGGCGAAAACCGCATATCGATATCTCAAACCGTTCAGAAGATATTCACATTATTAATCAATACTATTCAAAACAGAAAGGAGAGAAAAAAGTCCGAGAACACAAATATCTCATACACAATAGTATATTTGGCACCTAGAGCAGAAAATGAGATTTTTCCGGCTCGAAATCGGTTTTCAAGTCCGAGGCCGTAGGCCGAGTTTTTGCCCGTGGTGCGAACGCTATTTTTCGCCACACACAAAAATAAACAATATATATATATATATATATAATATATATATATATATATATATATATATAATATATATATATATAATATATATATATATATATATATAGGCCGAGTTTTTGCCCGTGGTGCGAACGCTATTTTTCGCCACACACAAAAATAAACAATATATATATATATATTGTTTATTTTTGTGTGTGGCGAAAAATAGCGTTCGCACCACGGGCAAAAACTCGGCCTACGGCCTCGGACTTGAAAATATATATATATATGAGAATAGTTGTTTACTAAGCACTTCCGAAAGCAGAAGTGGAAGGTGATAGCTCTAGCAAATCTGAGGTAATCTGAATATCAGGAAATTGTCCTAGTATTTTTATTTTTTATTCTGATTTGTCTAAATAACCTAAAATATGATGTTCAATTATGTGGGAGGTTGAGTTTATACTTCTTTATTCTTTCAAATGACAATAAGATGATATTATTAGTCTATAAATGATTTAATTATTGAATAATGAACACAAATAATGAAAAGTTTTTCGATCAGCTGTTTTTTTATCACCTTTCTTAGTTCCATGTTAGCGGCTGGAAAGGGTACTCTTTCCGGCCTAGGCCGGAAAGAAACCTGTTCTGACGTCAGACGAGAGTCGTCTGCAAACAATGTCTTTCAGATCTACGTAGGGACTGGAAAACAGCTGCTTTCTGTGCAGTGTGGCGAAAAGGTAATTTGATGGTGGGTGTGATCAGGGATCCTACTCAAATTGAAAATACTACTTTACTATGACTTCAAAAATCTGGTTCGCCATCTTGGATCCGCCATATTGAATGTAACATTATTTTTTAAATAGGAAGGTGGTCATGCGATACATGATTTCGATAATGAAGAAAAAATGAATGGCGAAAACCGCATATCGATATCTCAAACCGTTCAGAAGATATTCACATTATTAATCAATATCATGCATTTCAGAAATGAGATACATAAGTGGTATTGATTAATAATGTGAATATCTTCTAAACGGTTTGAGATATCGATGTGCGGTTTCCACCATTCATTTTTTTGAAATTTCGTATCGAAATCATGCATCGCATGCCAACCTTCTCATTTAAAAAAATAAAGTTGCATTCAATATGGCGGACCAGATTTTTGAAGTCATAGTAAAGTGGTATTTTCAATATGACAGGGATCCCCAATCATACCCACCTTGGAATCACAATCTTTGATGAGATACTAAGCCGTTCTCATACTTTTTCTCTCCTTTCTGCTTTGAATAGTATTGATTAATAATGTGAATATCTTCTGAACAGGTTGAGATATCGATGTGCGGTTTTCACCATTCATTTTTTCTTGAAATTTCGTATCGAAATCATTTATCGCATGACCACCTTCCTACTTAAAAAATAAAGTTGCATTCAATATGGCGGACCAGATTTTTGAAGATATAGGCTAGTAAAGTAGTATTTCCAATTTGAGTAGGATTCCCAATCACACCCACCGTCAAATAACCTTTGTGTATGAGATATTGAGCCGTTCTCGGACTTTTCACCCACCCTGTACTTTATAATAAATATGGAGTCCAATTCGCACTAAAAATTATATGAGCTGAGAATTAGAGTTTGTGAATATTCACTATTTTATACTCTACTGAATAATAATAAAAAAAATATTTGTTTCAAGCACATACAAATGAGTTGAGTTGAATACAGTCATTAGATTCCATAATATTAATGTCTATTGGTCATTATTATTCAAGGAATCTAAGAAAAAATTTCTCTCTGAAATACTACTCTTTTACCCTTTATGTAAATAGTAATAGACATGCTTGGCAAAACTGTCCTTGTAAGAGGCCTTTTGACCACTTTATAGGCTGTGAAATTCCATCCTTATCTACTATGAGTGTGGCAAAGCCATACAGCGCTCTCACTCTGCTGCTCACTGGATTATATGCCAGAAATTGTCATAAGAATTAAAACAACAGAAGCCCGTGAATATTAAATTGTTTGGAATTTAACGACTATTTAGAAGCTTTATTCAATTTACAAAGCATAGCACCGAACATTAAAATCCGCACAATAGGCTATCAATGATTATTGCCGAGATATAATAAGAAAGCTACCAAAAATGTTCAACGTCTTAAACTCAACTCATTCTTTACTATCAACTATTCACTTTCATCCCATTCTCTACAAAACGTTCAACTTGTTAATTAAATTGTTCATCATGATAATTTTATAGGCATAGGTCCGATTGAAGTTTTGTTCCACATCTTGATCATTACATTGTCAATCATGCTGATTTGGATAAATTCAAGTTTCTTGTGGTGCAACTTTGTAACATAAAGCGTGAAATAAAAACTGATTATTGATATTTAAAATAATTAAGAGACCAAGATTAGAATAGCATTATTTGATGATTTATTATTCATTATTATATATAATATTATAAATAACTATTATTCATGTTCAATTCAATATTTTTCATCAAATTGTTGTTGACATTAGAGTTTGATTTTCTCTACTCCAGAGAATTCTTATCACTGGTTTCCGTGGTAATTGGGTCAATTGTTATTTAGGAACAAAAATTGCAAACAAACGTAAATTTCCTCAACATTGAGGAAATGAGTGATTTTGTAATTGAGTGTAATAGCAATTTCATTTACAGAAGTTTAAATTTGTTTTTAAAAAATCCAAAACAGAAAGAAAATGGACAGAAAATGAACAGAAAATGAAAGAAAATGATGTGGTGTCCCACAGGGTTCTGTGTTTGGTCCAGTTTTATTTTTAATTTATATTAATGATCTTTTCTCTCATAAATTTCACAGCTCTATCACTTCATTCGCTGACGATACAGCATTGGCGTATGTTGCTAAGGACGCTGAACAGTTACATTCTATGATGCAGAGCGATTTGAATGACTTAAACTTGTGGTTTGGAGTAAATAGGCTGGCATTGAACTCTGACAAAACCTGACAAGTTTATCTGTTTCTCACTGTCTTTTTCATTTGATCTTCCTGACCTTCTTAGGTATCATAGTTGTTTATTCCAAGAGAGTGAGGAATGTAACTGTAGTATAGTGTCCAAAACCATATCTATAAAGTATTTGGGCTTGACTGTAGATGAGCTTCTAACTTGGAATTTGCATATCAGGAAACTGAAAAGATCTTGCTTCCTTCTCCTAAGAAAGTTTTATTACATCAGAAATGTTTTCCCAAATAAAATTATTTGGAACATGTATTTTGCATTTGTACAGTCCAGGTTGAGTTATGGTATTTCTTGTTGGGCCTCGACATATTTATCTCATTTTATGCCAATTATTATATTGCAGAAGGCTTTTATTCGAGTTATCTGTGGTGAAAGTAGACATGCTCACTCTTACCCCCTTTTTCAGAGAATCATCTATATTGCCTCTGCGTCATTTATATGTATTCAAAGTTCTTTCTATGTTATTTAGGCTAAGTGGCAATCGAGGTGCGGATGTTGCTTATAATACAAGAGGTAATACTAGAGGGTAAATAATTCCACCCAGATCATATTGCACTCTCAAAAGAGCTTCATTTTCTTGGGTCCTAAATTTTTCAATAGTCTGCCCGTCGAGATTAAAAATTCAAATAATCTTAAATATTTCAAATCTAAATTACACCTATGGTTGATGGATCATTCTCCGGTTGAGATTAATGAGCTTTTTGTCATTCTTAGATGAATACCCTTGACAGTCACTTGTTTCAATTCTTTCAAATTTTTAAAAAATCAATTATGATTTCTCCATGGTGTGTGTGTGTGTGTGTGTGTGTGTGTGTGTGTGTGGGATAAATATTAAGATAATAAAATTTAATTAAGATAAGTATTTTCATTTGAGTTTATAGATAAGCATTTTTAGTTGAGTTCTGAATGTATTTCACTCCTGTTTGCAGACAAGATTTTTCTTAAGCGAACAGTATTGTAGATCTGTAATATCATTTGTATAATGGAATTTGTCACGTAAGTGATATCATTGGATAAAACTTGATTTGATTTTGATTTGAAAATGTCTATTTTGAATAGTGACAGTGCAGAATTATTCTTTGAGTATAAAAAAAAGCAAAAGTACTTTAATGAACTGACCTGGGATACAAAAGTTTGTACTTCGTATGGATGTGAATGACGTGATGCCCCATTTTCCAACAGTTCCTGTGGATTTCGCTGCTGAAGGTCGGTTACTATTTTCACAGAATAATTTATCGAACTGGATACTTGCTGCCTGTGGAACATTGGCATTCACTTTGCGACCATAACTTTTCGAATAACTACGCGACATCTGTTGCAAAAAAGAAAATTATTCGCTTTCAACTTGGCTTTATAATACAGTCACTCAAGTTTAATACGCTTTTCCTTCGTTGTTATACTAGAGACATGTTGTTAAAACATATACTGTTAAAACTGGCAAAAAACCTTACAACAGAATGATGAATTCAACATACTTGGAATGAAAATTACAAGTAAGAATTAAAGTAAAAAAATTAAAACTGGGACCTCCACACGTCGAAATATCAACGTTGCCAGAATTATTTTCATTTTCTACAAGTTGTTCCTGTAGTTCTAAAAAAATATTCCACTACTTAAATATTGGATGTGATGTGATATTATTTTATGTACAATATTATTCTTATGGTTTAATTAGAAATTCGAGAAAGTTGCAATTTACATCATTTAGCAACGTTGATATTTAATCAAGTGGAGGGCCAAGTCTCAACTTATGTTATTCAGCCTATAGGCTTCATTACAATTTAAGCCACCAGTCTCGGCAACCAGTGGTTCTTCAAGTGTCCGAGTGAGTCGGGGTCGGGGACATTTAGTCCAGTCACTATATACATTGGTGCATACAAACTATATTATGGTTCTGATTTTTCAATATATTATTTGGGTTCATAAGAGAAATCCAGAACCAATTTCTTCATGCAAAATTTCCTTGTGCTAAATACAAGGTAGCCCAAAAACCTTGTATTTTCGGCTCATTTTCCAGTTTTCAGCCATTTCTGCCGAATCTCGTAATCGGACAGAAAAATTTGCTCTCGCCTTTTTTCTAGATCCAAAAATTCTGAATAAAATTAGATCATTCGGAAGTCTCTATCTCCAATGAGTTCTGAGTAATGATTTTTCAAAAATGAGTGAAGTTTGAAGAAAAAAATCAATTTTGTTGAATTTTAGTTTCTGATCAATAATATCTTCCGATTGTTAACATTTAGATGTATAATTCAAAATCCCTCTGGGCGTATTTTTGTGCTCTACAATATGAGATCAGGTAGAGCGCTCTATCTCATATACATTACCAGGTACACCTGACAACAATGCTCCTTGTATTGTGAAAAACACCTAATTTTCAGCTTCAACCATCATCACCAACTATATTGTCCTCACATTGATATTTCGCTCAATGACATAAGTTCATGAGATTATGTTCTATGAGAATCACCCGTTAGATGCACTTCATTTCAGTATTTCCTAGTGGAGAGGCGCGCTTAAGAGCACCTCAAGGATAAAAATTTCAAACACTTATAACTTTTGACACAATGCTCAGATTTCATCGTACTACACTTCATTCTTCTCGGCTCGTCAAGGCGGTCCAAAATCATGCATCGTGAGTCAAATTCAGTCGATAAATGGAAAATTTATTGTTGAGTGTACTTAAGCCCAAATTCCAATACACAAAAAATGGCCAATTTCTATATTCAAAGCTATGTATCTCGGTAACCTCTTATTATAAAAATAATTACGTGATCTTGAAAAGTACAATAGAATTTTTTTTTATCTGCTGTGAATGATTCATAGAAAAAAAAAATTGTAAAGTGAGATTTGATTGTTGAAAAAATCTGGAAATTGTAGATATTTTTCTCATATTAACGGTTTTGGGAGTTCTATGATAGGGAAAAGTTGAAGCTGAAAATTAGGTGTTTTTCACAATACAAGGAGCATTGTTGTCAGGTGTACGTGGAAATGTATATGAGATAGAGCGCTCTACCTGATCTCATATTGTAGAGCATAAAAATACGCCCAGAGGAATTTCGAATTATACATCTAAATGGTAACAAACGGAAAATATTGTTGATCAAAAACTAAAATTCATCAGAATTGATTTTTTCTTCAAGTTTCACTCATTTTTGAAAAATCATAACTCAGTACTCATTAGAGATAGAGAGTTCCGAATGATCTCATTTTATTCAGAATTTTATAATCCAGAAAAAAGACTAGAGCAAATTTTTCCGATTACGAGATTTGGCAGAAATAGCTGAAAACTGGAAAATGAGCCGAAAATACGAGGTTTTTGGACTATCCTGTAGGCTATTCAGTACAAGGAAATTGGTTCTGGACTTCTCCTATGTACCTAGATAATATATTAAAAAATCAGAACTACAACATTAATTGCAAGCACACCCCCTTTTTTATGTCTATATTGACTGGACTAATTGGTTTCACTCGGGTCGCCAGCGCGGCAACCAATTCTGGTCTTTTACTGTTGCCCCAGTTTGCTTTACTGTAGGCCGCCAATGGTTGGTTTCTAGAAACTCACTGGTGGCCGCAAAATTTTACTAAGTACCTTTCCATTAACTTCAAGAGCTTTCTTCTTCAAAAATTATAAAAATTCAAACAGAACATAATTCAACTGAAATCAATTAATATGTCAAGAGGTGACTATGGTTTCTCAACAAGATTCAGTCAAAAATATTTTGTAATATGAAGAGCTTATGAGTTAGAACTGTAAACAATTCCCAAAAATAAAACTCAATACTCGTCAACAAAATATTTGGAGTTTTAATTTCAATAAAGATTTGAAAGGTATCACATTCCATGTATAATAATTATCATGCAGAGGTACCCTACTGCATTTCAAGGTAACTTATACTTCTAACTATATTTTCAAAGGTATAACTGTTATTCCAAATTTTGCTATCAGATTAGATTTTTTCTACACAATACATTTTTTCAAATCATCGAACATACTAATTCAAGAATATTTTCAACTGTCTCGAACACTGAAATCTCACTGGGCTCAAATGTAATAGGCTGAATTTTACCACTGGTTTGCCAGCAGCAAACCCCACTTTTCTATAAAAAAGGATCTATCTCAAATTAGGATGAGAAAATAAAGCTGAATGTTTTTAGATTGATTTACTTACCTTGAAATTATCCTTAGCTATCAAGTATAATAAGGTTTCATTTGATGAGATGTATTTAAACACAGTACGGTTCTAAAAAAATGTGATTCATCAGAAATGTTTTACATTTGCGTTTTCTCGTTGATATACACTGTTGACAAAAAATAAAATATTATAACTCAGCAGCTTTAGTCAAACAAATGTATAAGTTTATATGGGCCTATATATAACTTATATATTTATAATTAGCTATATTATTATTTTTATAATTTCAATGGATATTGACGTGTGATGTTGATTATGTTTGTGACCTTATGACAAAGTCTATAACAATTTGTTTGTTTAATGGCAGATAAACTATTCTTATTCTTCAAGTAGGACGGAACCTATATGGTTGAAAATTGACTAAAAGTTATTAATGGAATATGAACAATGTAAAAAGCGGAGTTTAAATTCTAAATGTTGAGAAATATTATCTCACATGCTATATGTAACTTATAATTGCCTATATATTTTTTTAGTTTAGTAATAGGATGGACAAAAAGCAGAATTAGCCAAGGTTAAAAACTTTGTTTTATATATTACAAGACAGGAGACCCTTTTATTATCAAACACTAAATATATTTATGTGCATTAACCTGACATTGTATTTAAAAAACATAGGCTATTTACTAATTTATTTTTTTCTCATTCTAAGATTGTAGCATTCTTATTTTGTAAGCGCACCCATAAGTGTGAGTGATGGATGAAGAAGAAGGTTTAAGGTAGTGTTGCCAAAAGTAAGATTTTCTTTGGCTACACTACTTTCAGTGCACCAGTCATAACTTAATATTAAAACATCTTGATCCATTACTAGTTGTAGCCAATACATATTTTATCAGTTTTAGTCATAAGTTTGTTTTGTTAGCCTATTAGACTAGTTAGTTATTACTTGGGCTATTCCATTCCAGTAGGTTTAAGTTATTAGTTCCAGTTTTATTTTTGATAGTATCAATACGAAAAAAACCAACTGGTGTTGTCAGTAGGGCCTACCTATCAGTAATTTACTTTTTACTACTGGTGCACTTAATGTGAAATGTCCCCCTTTTATAACAATAATTATTGACTCATAGGTTTGTGAGTTTAATAATGAAATCAACATACCATGGTAACTTGTCTTTCAACCATAAGATGTTGTGCATACGAGAATAATGTTATTTTATTAATGTAAACTAGCCTAGTCAAATTGATGACTTGTGAACCAAGCAAATCGAAATATGTAATTAAACTTGGCGATTTATTCAGAAATCATAACAGATCAACTTAGGAAGGTTAATTGAGTAGGCTATAAGCAAATACAATAGTCAAAAAAAGTAAAGGATTATAGTCTTTAAAATTAAATTAAGATTAAATATGATATAATATTAGCAAAATAAATTATAAAACGCTCTAAAATGCATTTTCTTTGAAAATATTTAAACAGTATTGAATTTCGGCTGGCACGATTTGCATTGCCAACTATTCGGTAACTTACACAATTCAATCTTGAGCACTTTTGCAAGTTACAACGTGATTGTAATACATTTTTGATACGCCTCTGAAAACGCTTTTTTGACTAATCAACATAAAACATCAAAACTCAAACTTCAAACATAACATACATAAACGTTCTCCTCCATTACGAAAACTTTAAACAGACACAGGCACAGTCCGCACACGACACAGGCATCTGTGGATAATAATATTATTTATATTGGTAAAATCAGTACAAATAATAAAATTTATACAAAACAGGCAAAATCTTATTATATCTTGAAACAAGATGAATAAGAATTGGGTTTATTATCGAATCCTTAAAAAGAATTAGTATTTTATCTCATGAAACTTGATTTAATATAAAGTATCATGTTATCATATCAATAACAATGAGTGAGGAATTGTTATGATTATTTTACATCATATTATCTGAATTACAAAAAACCTATACAGAAGTAAGTCAATATAAATATTATAATCCTATATACACATATATTTTTGTTTTCGGCTGTTTGCAGCACTGCAAAAATCACTGAAAATGTACGGTGACGTATGGCCAAACATATTTTCTTCTCTGTGTGCTGTGTCTACAGTTACGGTAACCGTAGATCCAGATCGCGTTCCGGTGAACATTTGCGCATGCGCGGCTACCGCTATTTACATGTGCATTGTGGTGTTGGTGGTTTTTGGTCACATCTTTATGATATAGAAGTAAATTGGGCCTATTCTGAAATAGAAATAATATCAGAGCTCAAAAGCTCAGGATCACTACTTTGCAAAAAATCTTGTATACATCTGTCTTTAAGTATACATCACTTGTGTATACTTGACAATTCTTTACTACTAGGAATCAAATCATTGCCTCTTGCATTCTTCAGAAGAAAATTGAAAACTACTGAAAGCCTAAATTTTATATAGCATACAAGAATTTTATGTGATTGACTAGACCAAATATTTGCAGGCTAGTACTATTATGTATTATCTAGTACCTATTATTGACGTTTGTAAATGCATTGTTAACAATGTCTTTAATAATGAAGATTCTTATTCGTATCATGTTAGAACAACAAACTACGAGCGCACAACGAAGTTTTTAGGTTATAAAAATGACGTCAAGCGGGTTCACTGCCTTCACGATACCCCAAAACGACGGTTTCGGAATCTTTGGTCAGTTTGTGCTGGTGAAATCCGTCAGCATTCAAAACTTCTGTTCAGCCAGGAACCACAGTTTCGAAACCGGCGGTTTCAGAAACTTTGGTGAAATTGGGCCTAGAAGTAAAGACCGAAGAGGGAAAAGCAAACAGCAAGCGAGCGAACACTTTCTCTTTGAACTTATATAGATCAAAATGGCCATGGCGCAGAACCAGTGCTACCTACATACATTCTGCGCGCGCTATTTAGCTCTAATTTAAAATATCACAAGATCAATATTTTATAGCTATTCTCCATTTTTTCAAATAAAACATAAGAAAACTGGAAATATATATAGCCTACCAAGATTCTCACTATTATATAATGATGAGTTAATTAGCTATTTCATACAAAATATGGAAAAGTTGAAATTTTTTCGTTAAATCTCACAAAAATCCTGTTGCTTTCCACAGCATCACCAGGATTTTCTCTGATTAGAGTTGAATGAACAAAAAACAAGTAAAAATGCTTTTTACTCAAGAACTATTGCTCTAATTGAAAAAATATATGAAATAAAAAGTATTTGTAATGCAATTTTACATCTAGAAAACTTACTCTTGTCATGAGTAAGTAATTTTTTGTTATATGATGCATAAAATTTTCAAAGTCGTTTAGTGATAAGAGTTTTGAAAATTCATTGCTCCTAAACTATTCTGAATCTAGCTTCCCCTCGTCCTAGAATTGAAATTAAACTCAAACCCTATTTGTCAATTTCAGCCCTAATCCACGCTTGGAATTCGAGTTTAAAGATCATTTTCGCTAAATTTTGGAGGGTTGTTGTGAGTGCCAGGGGTGAAACATAAGGGTGTGCTTCACAGACCTATTGGGGGTCATTTATAGGTCTGCATGTGTGCCAAGTTTCATCCCGATCATATAAGGGGTTGGAGAGTGACAAGCGCCCGATGAAATTTATTGAAGAATATCATTCAGTTGATACTAACATATTATATACTCAAATATAATGTAGTATATTTGATTGAAATAAATAATCGAAAAATAAAAATAAAGAATGAAAATGAGAAGTCAACTATTTTATACAAATAAATTAAAAAAACCATGGTCATCCTTTGTATGATGTCCTATGGACAACTATCTGGGATTTGTTTTTGACCATCCAGATTGGATATGTGATGGACGTCCAGTGGTAGTCCACAATAGCCGCAGATCAACATATGATATATCGGAAGTGGATCGGACATCCAGTGGATATCATGTGTTGTCTGGTTGTTGCCGTTCAGAGATTGTTGGAGTCTGAGCTCTGTGAGGAGCTCACAATAAGCGACATTAATAATAATTATGATTCCATTGGAATAAAAATAAGATCCAATTCCACTCACTTCTTCATTAATGCTGTTTATTCATCGCCAACAATTTCAACAAATGTCTTTCTCAATTATTGTGACCACCTTGAATCACTCAATGGCCTAATAAACGGTAATTTCTTGGTTATCGGAGACTTTAATCTGCCTGAAATCTGCTCAAATGATTATGATATTTTTGTGGGGACAATTAAGGCAGGAATGCTTCACAATTTTATGTCATTCTATGATCTTATTTCTCTAAATCCGGTAAGAAACGAACTGGGTAGGACTTTGTACCTGGTCCTTTGTAACTTTCCTGCCAAAGTCTCCCAAAGCGATGATCCCTTGCTTCTGGAAGACAGCCATCACCCGGCATTGTGTGTTGATGCTTCGTAATCTGTTCCAGAGGCAAATGAATCTCCGGGTGATCCAGTTGAATCCCGGTATAATCATTCTAAAGGGGACTACTTTCAACTTTATTGTAAGCTGCGAGACTGTTGTTGGGGCTCTGTGTTTGGCTGTACTGATGTTGACTCTGCAGTGGACGAGTTCTATAGTCTACTCTACAAATATTTGGATGAGTGTATTCCAAGAATCGTATTGAAGAAAAAAAATTAATACCCTCCTTGGTTTACTCCTGATATAATTTCTGATTTGAAGATTAAGAATAGATGTGCACGGAAAAGAAGAGTGTCTCCTTATCATGATAGCCTTTTTAATAGTTTACGAACATCCTTGAAGGCTAGAATATCTGAGTCTCATGAAAACTATTTGACATCGATTCAGTCAGGCTTAGATGGAAGTATGAAAAACTTTTGGAATTATGTAAATTACAAAAAAAAAACGTCATTTGTGGAGTCGACAATGTCACTGAATGGGGAGTCCTACTGAGGTTCTGCGGTTGTAGATGGGTTCGTGAAATATTTTGAGTCAGTTTATGAGTATGAAACACACGCCACCCCTGATATGCATGAGAATGAGCTGGAGATGTCTGGGAGCTTGGGATTAGGTGTTGGTATTGATTCTGTCTCCTCTGATGAGATCCTGTCTGCTATTAACAGCCTTAGATCTAGCTGTTCCTAGGGCCCTGACTTGATACCTACTTTTATTGTGAAGGGTTGTGCAGAGGTACTCCTTAGTCCATTGCAATTCATTTTCAATTTATCGATTGAGACTGACCAATTTCCTTCTAAATGGAAGGTCGCTATAATTACTCCTATCTTCAAGTCAGGTAAGAGAACTGATATAAGTAATTATAGGCCCATATCAATTTTAAATTGCTTTTCCAAAGTTTTTGAAAGAATTTTGCATGCAGTTATATACAGGCAGGTGAAGGGAGTAATTGCGGATGAGCAACATGGATTTCTGTCAGGCCGTTCTATGGTGACTAATCTAATGGAGTTCAACAATGAGGTATCCAGAATTCTTGACGGTGGGGGGCGGGTTGATGTTGTTTATACAGATCTCTCAAAGGCATTCTATTCAATCAATCACAGAGTATTAGTTAAAAAACTAAAGTCGATTGGTTTCTGTACAAGCCTGGCAAATCTTGTTGAGAGCTATTTGCATTCAAGAGTGCAGTATGTTGGAGTACATAATTTCAAGTCTAGAACTTCCAACTGTACATCTGGAGTGCCTCAGGGTTCTAACCTTAGACCACTTCTCTTCCTCCTATTCATTAACGATCTCCCTGCTGTCTTTGATGGTTCATCCTGTCTTATGTATGCAGATGATGTGAAGTTGTACAAAGCGATTTCGAGCCCTGATGACTGCCTTAGCCTTCAAATGGATGTTGATAAACTAAGTGTATGGTGTATGAATAATGGCCCTAGAATAAATATAGCTAAATGCAAAACTTTATCATTCTCCCGGCAGGTAGCTTCACACAGATGCATCTATAGTATTGATGGTATACTGTTGGAGGAGGTAGAGTCTTTTAAGGACCTGGGTGTGATTTACAGCTCTGATTTTACATTCAATAAACATATAGACCTTTTGTGTAGCAGGGCCAATCAGCAGATGGGGTTTATCCTGAGTAGGCCTACATGTTCACCTTTCAATGATGTCTCACCCATAATATTCCTGTATAAATCTCTTGTCCAAAGTATTCTTGAGTACCTATGCGTCTGAAATTTGGAACCCTTATTGTAATGATCAAGTACTACTTTTGGAGCATTTACAAAATAAATTTTTAAGGTCCATGTACTTCAGGAAATTCAATTTCAATTGTCCGTTTGACTTTCCCTCTGACACTCTGAGAAATATGTTTCAATTGAAATCATTAAAAACAAGACGAGATGTAAAGTCTTTAATTTTCCTTCATAGCTTATTAAATAATAGAATAGATTCCCCATATTTGCTTTCATATGTCAATATTTATATATCTATCATATCACGTCGCTCCACTTTCTCTTTTCTTGTGCCCTGTTCCAGAACTGTGAGTCACTATAATTCTCCGGTTAACAGAAATCAAAGACTTTTCAACTGTTTCTCTGGGCAACTGGACATCTTCTGGTTCTCTCGTGGAAAATTTTATAGAATATTAAACAGTCTATTGTGAGATATCCCTGCTCAGTTGTGTTGTCGATTATTTGTTGCTGTATATAGGTGTGTATCTATTGCACTATGTACTTGTACTTCTTACTCATTCTGTTGCTTCATTAGCAGGTATCAGTCCTCTGACATTCATTTGTTAGTTTTATCCATTCTTTGTAACATTTTTATTTCAATTTTAGAATATTTTCATTTCTATATTCCGTTTTATAATTATTTTATTATATACATCTATTTTTTCCTTCTCTTGTATTTCTATAGTTTTTTTCTCTTTTAACAATATTTCAATTGTAAGTTACTTTGTTCATTGTATTTTCATTGTATAATAATCTTGTATCGTTGTATTTGAAGGAGACACATTAGGGGTAGCCTGTTGTCTCCATGAATAAATAAATAAATAAATGAATAAATAAATAAATAAATATATAGACTATATATAAATAAATAAATAAATAAATAAATAAACATCGCAATGCGTGAAAGAGATAGCGCCATCTGCTTTGTTGAACGATAGACAAAGATAGCAACACCATTGAAAATCACACACTACCATTATAACGTGGACCTCACTATATATATAATAATGTGGCGCTTCCTAACAAGATGGCGGGTTTTTGCGTCAGGGTACTAGCTAAGTTTCCATACTGTATGTATACTGTGCCTAACTGCCTATTAACGAACTATTATAGGGATTCAAGTTTGGGAAAGTAGGTTAGGTTATATTTTTTATTGTGTAAAGTGTAAATTAATTGGAAAAATATATACAATTTACCATTTTTACACTTATACAATATTCCTTTGTACTATATGTGTTTTAAATAAATTCAATTCTATTGAGTTTGTCGTTCCAGAGATTCAAAAATGTATAGGCCTGCTTATAACTCATAAAATACACATTCGTACGTAGGCTACATCAATCTTCAAGTATCAAGGTAGGCCTACCTATCAATAAACATTTTATTAGTAAAAAGTTAGAGTACTAAAGAATAACTATTCAAACAAACATTCTTTTGTGTAGCCTACCCGTAGAAGCATAATTATATTAATCTGTTTTTAACATTAGAATTTAGTCATATAATACGAATATGGTTCTTGACTTGGTACAGTAAAATATTGTTAAATGGAGGCTCTACATGACGTGAACTTGGAAGATCCGAAAATTGCAGTTTTAAATTTTTTGATGAAGGTCAGAATAAATCTAATTATAACATTGTTCTACGTTCGTAGATTTTGGTAAGTAGAAATAATTGCATGAATTTGCCATTTTGTGCTCAATGTTCTACTGCTGGTTAGTGTTTTGTAGTCCACCCACGGTTTCTAGAATAGAATTGACTTCCTTGGAGAGTCCGTTCCCATAAGTAATCAAAATATCAATAAGATAAGTAGAAAAAATTCAAATAAGTAGGCCTAAAGTGAAATAAGTGACAATATTTATATTGGTCGTTTTTGTGTGGAGCTTGAACATTTGAGGTGACTTTCTCAAGTCTGGTACAGAATGATTTGATTGTACTTGTGTACCGCTCACCAATTGTAAGTTTTGAAGCTTGTACTGGGTTTTTTCTTAGGCGAGGTGGAGGTAACAAAATCTTAATAGGTGGAGATTTCAATATGCATTTCAATTTGACTACCTAGTGATCGAAAGGCTAATACTGTGATACACTTGCTGATATCTTTTTGTCTCTGACCCCAAGCCCACAAAACTGTCTGGATATTATTGCTACAAATTGATCGATCTGATTATCTTGTGAATATAATAAACCCACTGCTTACTGATCATGATGCACTTATAGGCTAGTGGATGCTGAAATTAGTAAGACTAATGGTGATCCTAAAATTGCATGGAATTCTTAATGTTTTTAAATATCGTCCAATAAAAGGTCATGCTCTGAAGTATTATGAGTTTCTACTGGCTACTGTTTGCTGACATCATCTGTTGACAATGATGGAGATTGTTTCAAGTTTCTCCTCTGTGCTTTTCTGTAAATTTTCAACTCTGTGTTTCCTGCTCTGCAAAAAAGGTTTCCTAAAGTCAGTTCAAAACACAAGTTTGTGTTTTATTTCTGGTTCAAAATTTTCCTTATAACTCAATATTTTTAAGTAGTGAGAGTTTATTGAATGTAATCATTCTATTATATTCGGTTTTTAATCAAATCAAATTGAAAATTTATAGTTTATTTCTGGACTACAAAGTGAGCTCAAATCAATTCAAGTGGATAGCATAACCTATAATTTTTATTTATTCATAACCCTCATTGTATTATCATTCATCCCATCATCATCACCTAGGCTTAAAATACTTCTAGAAAGTCGCCTTTGTAAAATAATAAATAAAAAAAACCAGATGTAGCTCTGTTCGCAGATCTGGATTGTGGTACACTCAAGAATTGAGAGAGTGTAGGGACATGACACTTTTGTACAATGTGATGATAAAGGATCCACATGACTCTCATCTGCGTGACTTTTATTATCAGTGATATCTCAGATATCAGAGGGAAATACCTGAATAGCATCAGGCCTGTTACTAGACTTGCAGAAGGCATTCGACAACTTAGACCAAGAAATCCTAATCAAAAAATTGAAACATTCAGGGCCAAGTCATAGAATGGATCCAAAACTATTTCACTGAAAGGTATCAGTATGTTGAAATCAGTTATCAGCAGCACACAGCCTTGACTAGAGCCAAATCATCTCTTTGCAAAATATCCAAATGTGTTCCTCAAGGTTCACCTAGGTTTCCTAGGATCCTTGTTCTTTCTCATTTACATAAATGACTTCCCAAATAATCTCAAGAAGGACCAAAAATGTGTACTATTTGTAGACGATACCACCATAATAATCCCATCAGACAGAGAATCCGAAAGCAACGATATAAGCTCGACACTTGAAATGGCCACAAATATATGTAGGAAACTGAAACTATCAATCAATAAAGACAAGACAGTAAATATAAACTTCACTCCAAAGGGACAGATATTCAATATAGACAACAATGTAACCAATGAACCAACAAATACAAAGGATTGTACAAGATTTCTTAGTATCATGATGGACAAGAACCTGAACTGGAGTGAACATATTGATCTTTTGTCTAAGAAATTAGCTTCAGCCACATATGTACTTCGTAGAATAAGATGTACCACTGTTGTCAGTACCACATTTATCGCGTATCATGCCCTATATCCCTCACAGCTGCGATATGGCATTGTTGCCTGGGGAGCATCAGCGCAGGTGCACATGGACAGAGTTCTACGAAGTCAGAAAAAAGCCTTACGAACCATCCTAAGAAGAGATGCACTGAAGCAATGTAGACCATTATCTGTCGAAAACAAACTGCTTACAGTGGTCTCAATCTACATTTTTGAAACCATAACCCTTGCCATAGACTTAAGCCCGAATCTCAGAAATAGCCAACACACGCATAACACAAGAAGCAAGCTGAACATTGACCTTCCGCAACACAGGCTCGGCAAATTCAAGAACATACCTTCCTAGGCAGGCTCACATTGCTTCAACTATTTACCGGACAGCCTAAAGACTTTGAGGGATTTACGGACAACATTCCACAGAAAGCTGAAAAAATACCTCATTGCAAGACCGTACTATGCAGTGACCGAATTTATTGAGTAGCATACGTACCACCACCTTAGAGTATAGTGCAAGATACTCTGTACACCTTCTTGACGACTCTGATAGCGGAGACCATCCATTGACCATCCCCGATCCCAGGACCGTGAGGAAGACATCAGAAGTAAGAAGTAAGACCGATTCCTCTACTAATAGTTTTCTCTAAACTTCTAGCAAAAATGGCCAAGGAGCAACTTGATGCTTACTTAACATTGAATAATTGTAATAACATTATTACAGACCGGCAATATGACTTTAGGAGTGACAGATGTGTTTGTGATGTGATGTTCGATGTGAGCAAAGCTTTGCATAGTGCCCTGTCAGGTAATTTGAAGTCTTTGATGATATTTCTTGGAAAAAAAGTGGGACGCCCTCAACTCAAATGGCTGGATGAGCTGGAAAAGGACTTCAGAGAGCTGGGAATACGACGATGGAAGACGACTACACTGGATTAGATTAGATTTAGAGTTCTTTATTTATGTATGTTAAAATACTGGTTAGAGAGAGGATGAGAAGTCCTGATTGTGGAGCAGGCCAAAACTCGACTATCGGGTTGTAGAGCAACATAAGTAAGTAAGTTACCAACCTGCTAGATCAACCCTGCTGGCTGAAGGATTGTATTCACATTACTAAAGCTTTGGTTCTCAAAAACCGATCTTTTTTGCTTACACCCCAAAACACCTCCAAAAATCCAGTGAACAGTCCTATAGGATCCTTATTAAGTTATTTACCTACTATAAAATAAAGGAACGACTGTAAATTTCTCGTATCGTCTAATAGAATCTCTGAACGCGATATTCATAAATATTTGTTTGGTAAGCCTATATAAATACAAATTACCTTAAAGTATAACCATAGAGAAAAGGTATTAGTTCGCCTATGATTTTTCTATGGTATCTTCAACTTTTCAAAACAGAATCACTCTCAGTCACCACTAGCAAATCCAATTATGATTCCTTAAAGACAGAATTCATTATTTACCATACAATGTTTCTGATGGAGTAATGATCATACATTCATGTGCTTCCAATGTCAGGTAATAGCCTGCACAAAATGATACTTCTCGCTGTTTAATATACTGGTCTAGTAAATCGCCTGGCCGGCAGATCTCTTGCTGCTATTGGAAGCTTTTTGATAGGTGGGCAAGGCCAGTTCGTGTCCTGCTTAGCCTCTTGATAAGGTACATCTAGTGATGTAAAATACTCGGATATTTAAAACTCGGGGTAAATACTCTGGGTATTTCCCCAGATAAATTCCGGAAATTCATAGATACCCCCGGGTAAATTGTGTATTTATGGAATCATGGATGTTTATACCCATGAATACATTATTATTGTCATTGTATGATATTGTGATTGAATGTATTGCATTCTCTTGGTTATAATGAATTTTTTTTCAATGACTTGATTATTATTTTTCAAATAATACTCAAAATTTTAAAATTAACAGGATTTTTATTTTAAGAAACTGGTTAAATAAGAGTAAGCTAATTCTACTTGAAACTATACTCAATAATAATATCATAACAGAATAGAAAATCATATTCCCAAATATTTGGGAACAGAATAGCTTTGGGCTATGCCTGTTGTTCTATCCCGATCATGTACTGTTATTTTAAATTCCTGTTATTTTAAAATAAAATAAGTTCAATTATCTGTTACATTCTATTCATATTAATTATTTATATTTTATAGTAAATTTATATTTCAAGAATATAAGCAATTTTATATTTTAAATCAAATTCTTCACTATAATAAAAAAAAACATTAACATGCTTCCACAGTTATGAAATTATGTTATGATTTTCCTTTAGAAAATGGACTGCATGTGAGAAGTGATACTGGTAAAAATTTCCCTCTCCCTGAACCCTGAATAATAGTTCAAATTTTTGTCATTTTCAATAAGATAAAAAGATTAATAAGAAAAATACCCAGTACTTGGGTATTCCCAATGAATCATGCTCAGGAGTAAAATGCTATTTGGGACTGAATGAAAGACTGTTGAATACATTTTATCATCATTTCACTATCCTTGGAGGATAGTTACGGCAAAAGACAATTTAATTTTCTCCAAATTCATTAAAAATTATTATAAATACCCAGTTTTTGGGTATTTACCAGGCCTTGGGTAAATTCCTTATTTATATTTACCTACCCGCTGGGTATTTACCCGGCCCACATCACTAGCTACATCCAACCTATGGCTCCCTCTTGTATCATACGCATGAAAACTCTGCCTGTTGGAATGCTCATCTACATTCGCATGGGTCCTGCAAAGGGCATAAGAAATATAAAGAGCATATACTCTAACAAAGAGAGGACGACAATTCGCCAGCCTATCAGCCCCACAGATCATCCGCAAGGTCGACCCCAGAGAACCAGGCCGTACAACAGGATGCTCTGAAAGAAAGCGAAGACGCAAACCTTAAGGTAGTGCATGGGAGCACTACGCCACTACCTCTCAGCCCTCAGTAGGTAGACTTCTCCGCTCATGTGTCGAATCATCTGATGATTCGGCAGTCGCCGCCGTTACTAACTGTCAATTCATTCATAAATTTGATTTCATTTAATTGATTTTTTTCGTGGTCTACAGACTCTGTGAAAAACGTCCCAAGTGTATTATGGCTTATTGTTAGATTTTCATAGAGCAAATATTTCTCTTGATCCACACCAGAGATTTGTTTTGGGTTGTTCTGTATGCTAGTATGAAGTGTAATAGTTCTGTTTGTATCATACAAATTTACCTGTATTTGCATTAAAATGAATTGTCTATCAATATTTTCTCAATTCTTAATCGAATATTATTTTTTGTTGCAGCAATTTTGACAGTTGCAGCTGCTGTCATCATCAGGGCAAGACAAATCACAATGTCAAGTGAGTAATGATTCCTGATTATTATACCGTAACCCAGGGGTTCTCAACCTTTTTGGATCAGCGACGCACTTTTCAGGTCAAATATTTTGGCGATCTCCATGAATAGCAAACTTGAATTACCATGCTGATACTATAGTCCGGGAGCATTTAAACTTATGTAGACCTACTTAAACAGGCGCTTTGTGATAATTTTTTATATACAACCGTGAAAGATGTATTAATTTATTTGTTAGAAATAGTATAATAAGAAACGGCAATGATTATGAGTGACCAGTAATAATAATAATAATAATAATAACGCCTTCATTGATTGCAATAGAAATACAGGAAATGCATGAAAAATAGATAACAATAAATGAATAAATAACTTTTCATAGTCCTTCATTTTTCACTCTTTAATTTTTCGCTGGCTTATATCCCAGGTCAATTGTTGACATTTGGGTAGGTTGGCAATTTTCAATAGTTGAACTCCCTGACCAGTGCGTATCTGTAGCTCCACGCCTGCCTGCAATAGGCTCCCACAGCTCTCCAATTCTCGCCGTTCAGGAAGGGCTGCAGTTCGTCCGCTGACAACTCTCTCCTCCGAAAGTACCTCCATCTGAACTCCTTCAAGACAGGGCACTTCCCCAAGAAGTGGATGACATCTTCTTCTTTTCTCAAAATGCATAGCGAGCAATGTCCACTGCTAGCAACGAATGAGTAGCCGTTGAGGCGAATCAGCTCAGTTCTCGCCTTAAAAATCCACTCCACCAATGGGAAGTCTAATATCACCTCCAGATATTCGCTGAATTTTTGCAGTCTTGGAAACAACACCAGCCTCCGCGAATTCAGCACCCGCTCTCGACATCGGTCCCCCAACTGCTGCTCCACTGTGGTGACGATGCCATCAACATTGACGCTTCCAATTGTCTCCGGTTCCAAGGATATATCTGTAGCTTATCACTGATGTCTCTCCACTCCCTGAGCAGAAAAAGCTGTCTAGCCATGACCTCCAACAGCAAAATTCGAGGGTATCTGTTCTCGGGCATGGCCGATATTCGCTGTATAAACTTAACATGTAATTTGAGGGTGTATGCGAACAAACTTGGCAGTCCAGCTTCCAGAGACAGGATGTAATTTGGGGCATTCATTGGTAAACTGAACACCTTTTTGATGAAAGTACTTTGTACTTTTTCCACCACATCATAGATCCTTGTTCCCCAAATCTGTGCTCCATAGCAAAGTATAGCTCGCGCGAAACAGAATGGAAAATTCTTTTTTTTGCAGCAAAGCCAATTTTGTCACTGAGAACAATTATGGCACACGAATTTAGAGCTGTCAGTGCCATGTCAGCCTTCTCCTTTAGATGTCTAGTCCACGAGAGTTTTGGAGTGAACACCATTCCCAAGTACTTGTAGTGATCCACTACCTCAATCTCTTCACCATTGAAATTCCAATTCTCAGACTGTCTCAATCTTCCACCATTCCTAAAAAATCATGATCTTCGACTTGCTTAGGTTCACCTGTAGACCCCACAGTTCGCAATACCTCTCTAAGCCTTCTATCATTTTTTTCAGTGTCCATTCATGAGATGCTACCAGCACAATATCTTTGCATATGCGAGTAACTTAATACGTGTCCCTCTGATGTTTATACCTCCCTCTAGGTAGTCTTCTATATCATTGATAAAGAGGGAAAAGAGAAGAGGACTCAACAAACAGCATTGTTTGACCCCAGTACACGTTTCAAATGCTTCTGACAGCCCCTCTTGTCCCCACACCCTTGAACTTGTACCTTCATACATGCTTCTCAGGACATCAATGATTTTCGTTGATATCCCCATTGCAGCCAATTTATAGAAAAGAGAGTATCTATCAACTCGATCGAAGGCAGCAGATAGGTCTACGAAGAAGGCATAAAGAACTGCACTTTGAACTGCACTTTACTCTAACAATGCTGACAAGGTTGAATATATTACCACATGTGGAGTATGTCCTTCGAAACCCCGCCTGAAACTCGCCGAGTACATTGTTCTGAATATTCTATGCCTCAACTCGTTGCAATTGTACACCAGCAAACAACTTTCCAACAGTATTTCCAAATGATATGCCTCTGTAGTTTGAAGGTTCATTTCTGTCACCCTTCTTGAAAATCGGGAACACTATTGCACTCCTGAACGATTCTGGAACGACTCCTGTATCCAATATCCTATTAAAGACACTGACCAGTCTCTCTTTGAAGCTCGTGGGGGCATTTTTGTAGAATTTGTAGGAAATCCTATCATCTCCTGGTGCCTTGTTATCCTTTGCTTTTAGTAGAACTCTGTTCAGTTCGTGCAGTGTAACTGGATAATCTAATACATCAACCAAAGTTTTGGGCTCTACATAACAGATTTTTCCACAGGAAACGGTTGGGTTCAAGAGATTTCTGAAGTGCTGCATCCAGTCATCAATAGAAATTCCTGCGCCTGAGAGAAACTGTGACTTCTTTAGCTTTCTAACCACACTCCAGAACTCCTTGGCATCTGAGACAGTATTGAAACTCTCCACACAACTGGTCCAGTACTTCTTCTTCTCGGCGCACAACTGTCTATAATGATGCCTCGTTTGCACATACTGCTCTCTTATAGCTTCAGAGTTTGTTCTGAAGACCTTCAATAAATCAGAAACCTTTTTTCTCGCAGCTCTACAATCGTCGTCAAACCAGCTTTGCTTTTTAAAAGAGGAGATCTGCCTATCTGGTCTTATACTTTTGAGTGGGGAGCACTCATATATTAGACTGGTGAGGCACGTAAGTTCAATATTGATATCCCCATCCGGCTCGCTGTCTGCATCCAAACTCTCCACCAACGCATTGATTTCTTGCCGATAGATGTCCTTCCTTTGTGGGTTCCATTTTAACTTCGGCAGCAGTGGCATAATTCTTGTACTCTCGTGAAGACTATCAAGTTGGTCCCCTCTCAATTCAAGTACGATTGGCAGATGGTCTGAAAAGGTTGCAGGACAAACCTCAAATGATATCACGTGTGGAATTATATCAGCTGAAACTGCTCAAAAATCTATTACTGAAGACCCTTGACCACCAATATATGTGAATTCTCCACTCAAGTCACCCTATTTATTTATTTATTTATTTATTCCATAAAAACATAGAAAGGCTCACAGACAAACTCCAGTACGAGCCTTAATGACACATTTGATAGTGTAACGTTACAATTAAAAAAGAAAACAAGAGAAAAGAAAATAATATCGCAATTCATTAAATATTCACAATTCAGTAGGCTATAACTAATAAGATTAGAAGAGAACGATATATTGGTCAGATTCAGAAAGTTAGTAAAAGGGTATAGGATGAAAAATATTTAAATAAAAAGAAAGAAGAAACAGTTGAAAAAAAGAGAGTTAGTAGAGCTCAAAAATAATAATTTATTCATCAATTGAGCAGCATAATTTTTCACAAGATTTTTTGAATGTATTGTAGCGGTCATAGAAGGGGTCAAGGAATGGGTTTAGTCTATTGTACAATCTCATTGTTCTATTCAGGTAGGAATTGAAATGGTGAACGGTTCTGACAAACGGTATCTGAAATAGCATATTAAGTCTTGGTCTATTGCATGGAACATTGAAATTTAACAAATTGATGAAATCTGGCATGAATATATTATTATTTAGAATGTCATATAATAACATTAATGCTCTAATGGATCTTCTGGTTTTTAATTTCTGGACTTTAAATGTTGACCTTAAGGTTTCGGTGGAAAAAGCTATTGGACAAAATGTATTATACGTTTTAAAATAAAGATACCTCAATAACTTATTTTGAATAATCTCTAAATCATTTACGGCAGTGCTCTGTGATGGCTCCCAAACAAGTGCAGCATACTCTAGCTTGCTCCGCACTGTTGCATTATAAATATTCAATATGACCTCACATCTAGTGAAGGGCTTACAATTACGAAAGAGAAACCCTAGTGATCTATTGGCCGAATTCATGACATGAGCCAAATGATCCCTGTATTCAAGTGCTGGGTCCATCAGGACTCCCAGGTCTCTCATACTCGTTACCCTGTCCAGAAAAGTATCATTTATTTTATAACTATATTGTCTGGGATTCTTTTGGCGGGTAAAGATCATGAACTTGGTTTTTGAAATATTGATTTCTAATTTATTCAATTCACACCACCTCTGAACACCGTCCAAATCCCGCTGCAAGGAGGCACAATCACGAATACCAGCTATAGGCCTGAAGAGCTTAACATCATCAGCAAACAGCAGAATACCGGACTTTTCAATGTAATCAGGAAGATCATTTATTAACAATAAAAACAATAATGGGCCGAGATTTGATCCCTGAGGGACACCTGATGTGTTGGTGAAATCAAGAGACCTCTGATTATTGAATAATACATAAGATTTCCTATCAACGAGATAACTTTTAAAAAATGTAATCAGACTCTCAGACAGTCCGAAACCTTTCATCTTATTTAAAAGTACTGTGAAATTTACTGTATCAAATGCTTTTTTATAATCTAAGTAAATTACATCGACGCGACCTTGTACATCTAGCTCAGAGGAAACAGATTGGGAAAACTGCAGCAAATTAGTAACCGTTGATCGCGAAGGCATGAACCCATGTTGAAAAGGGGAGATTACAGGCTTTACGTGATTAAATACTTTACTGTAAAGTATATACTCAAATACCTTGCTTGTTGAATTCAAAATAGCAATCGGTCGAAAGTTTCCGATTATATTTTTAGCACCAGATTTGTGGATGGGTGTTATCCTAGCAACTTTCCATTTTGCAGGATATTTATTTGATTTGAGAGCCAAATTGAAGATGAATTTCAAGGGCTTAGTGAGTATATCCTTACATCCTTTTATTATATATCCTGGCACTCCATCAGGTCCACAAGAGCGTGTGGCTTTCAGGTCATCTATGGCTGAGCTGACTTCTTCCTCAGAGATAAATTTTATTTGAAGTTTATCAAGAGGTGGCAAAATATGATTAATATTATTAGCTTCATTGTCGTTTTCGGGAGGCGTAGTATTATTATTGTTATTGCAATTAATATAGGTTGAATGAAAATAATCAGCAAATGCCTGAGGCACCTCCTGACTGGTATATTTACATCCATTCCATTCAAAACAATCTGCCACTGACCTTGATTCCTTTTTACTCCCTACGTAATTCCAGAATTGTTTCATATTGGATTTAATGTCGCATTGTAATGAGTCTATGTACCTCTGATAAGCTATATTTATTTCTGATTTTATTGACGCTCTTAAATCTATGAATTTGTTCAAGTAGTATCTGGAGAACGATTTTTTACGCGCACACTTATTTTTAGATTTAATCATTTGAATTATATTCCTTGTATACCAAACTGGATACCTAGATTTAATTATTTTTTTATTCTTTGGTATATGCAAAGTGAAGGCATTATTCATCAATTCATAGAAATAATCAAGAGCCAGATCTACATCATGAAATTCATATAAACTATTCCAATCAGAATCTCTGAGTGTTAAATAAAATTCAACGAAATATTGTTTTTATGTCTAAAAATTTTCATTTACTCCCATAAGTAGACAGTTGATCTTGGGTTTATCTTAGTGGTCATGACCTTTTTCTTTATGTGAGAATAATGTATACAACTACACTCATTGTTAATGAATTATATAGACAATTTAATTATAAAGAATCAATTACATTTATCACATCAAGTCTCAAAGTGAATATAAGAAGAATCCTAGTAGACTGAGTAATTATTTGTAATTGAACAATCAAGTAGACCTATCAAATTCAACTATAAATATGTAGGTATTATATCTTGATATGTTTAAATTGTATCTCATAATAGTTTGTAATTTTAATTTTCAGAAATTCCTCAAACTCATTTGCAGCAGTTAAGTGCTTATAGGAGAACAGATGGAGATGGAATGGAAACCACCGATGATAAAACGTCTGAAGCCAATCAGATCAAACAGAAGGAAAATCTTATGGACAGATTCATTTACAGACCTCCAGATCTCAAAGAAATGTCATTTTCACCTCCTCCCATTAAAGGTCAAATTGTTCATTTATTCCCAAAAAATGTCACACCTCAGAGGAAAGAAGGCATGTTTCCAAATGTTTTTGGTGGCCGAGAACCGAAATTCGTTCCTTATGAGCCGTATAAGGCTGCAGTCAAGCCAATCATACCTTACAAGCATAAGAAGAGAAGGGATATAAAGCCTTCTCAAGCTAAAGCAGTGGTGGATGAAAGCAATGATACAAATAAATCCAATTCACTTAATCCTTCCACTGAACAGGAACCTATTGTGCAGGAAAATGAAACTGATTTTAAGCAGGTGAACGAAGAACTGACACGTTTGAAAGAAGAAAACGAACAGCTTGAGAGTCAGCTGAAATTTCAGGCTCAGGTGAATGCTGAATTGAAGAATCTTCTGGTAGCAGCCATGGGTGAAGATTTAGAAACAAGAGTACACTTGCTAACTGAAGATAAACTGCATTTAGCTAGGGCATTACTGAATTCGGCACAGAAGCTGAGCACCCACCAAGAGCAGACTGAATATCTGGCCAATCAGTGCGAAGTTTGGCAGAGTAAATTCCTCGCGAGCAGGTGAGTAGCTATTCAATTTTAAATTATGCTCTGCATTTTTTACAAAGTTCGGCACCATTTCTCAAAACTGTTTGAATATTCTACGATGTTTACCATACCATACCAGACCAACATGTGGATATTTTTGGGATTGAATTCCAATATTATCACTCTTGAATAGTTATTTGTGCAACTAGTGCGCAAAGTAACAGTTTGCTGCACCGAAAGAAACGTTTACGCACGAGCCTTAGCCGAGTGCGGAATAATGGTTTCTTAAGTGCAGCAAACTAACTTTGCGCACGTATTTCACAATAATTTTTTCCTACAGTTACCATTGAATATGAAAAGTGATTAAATATGGGTAAAATTCCCTGAAATCCATCAAATGTTTTTCTGTGTAATTTTATTGTTAATAAAAACCTTAATTTATTTAAAATTGCATAATAATAATTAAACTAATCAAAGCACATAATAAATAGGCAATGCCGTTCTCCACTGCCATATTATAACGTGGACCTCACTATACCACAGTCAGTGTTATCAACTTAATTTTGATTTTCCTGCACTGGTGCTCCATATAACCTACTAACTATTTTGCGTTGGCATGCTGCAAATCTGGAGTACGCAAAGTAATACTTTGCGCACTAGAGCGGAAAAGTTATTCTTTGCGGCCTGCAATCAGTGCAGAAATGCTCTCTTTTCAAGGTATCTGTAGGAAAAAAATATTCCAATCTTCGAAATTGTCAAATCATGTTGGTTGTGGTCTAACAAGATGGATGAATGGTTTATAAATTTGTATAGTGCACATATACGAGATTTCCCTATGAGTGAGAAGTATTATAAGTGCTATTCATATATTACCATGTTATAATGTAACCATTAAATCACAATCAATCTCACATAGAAGCTGCCTTTTCATAATGGATTTTTGGAACTATACTTGAAAGTTCACTTTATGCAATGGTTTCTCAACCAATCACAATACATGATTACCCACGAACAGTGTCAGAAATGACATTGCTGAACTGAAATCAGATGTTTCTTAACATTATCTGCTCTAACCATGAATCAAAATAATACCAGCATCTAATTCAGATCTATTCTTATCCATTAGTCCAGGCAATGAATGCTCAAGAAAGGGTATAGAGGGAAGTTTGGAAGACAATTTTTACCCTGCAGTTCTGCTTAGGGTAGTAAGGAGGTAAACTAAAAGTCCCCACCCCTCCCCCCTGTGATAAGGGTGGGGGTGGTTCAAAGGTACCATTTTTGGTTTTTCTCATAACTCGAAAACTATTTATTTTACAAACATGGCTGTTCCATAAAAAATTACAGCTTACATAATTTCATAAAATATTCATCTCTCAACTTTTTCTACATCTACTATAGTTTTCGAGGTATCCGCTCTTGAAGGTGCGACATTTTTGAAAAAAGACGTTTTCCTCAATTTTTTGATATTTTTGCTCTTATAACTATTTGAAAATCGATGGGAAATCCTTGCTGATTATGAGCTTATAGAGCACCAACTTCTGTTCAATTTGATGCATAATTGCACACTTATGCTTTTCTCTACGACTGTTGCAGCAGCTTTAGTGTTGAGTGTGAAATCTTCAGTCTTGCAACAATAGACCAATTGACAAAGGCATTTGGAGGGAATGTTTTAAACAAAATTTTTGACTTTGTAGCTTTGTTTGGACTAGTTAGGAGGATAACATATCAAAAGTCCCATCCCTACTCCATGTCCTGAAGGGATGAGGGTGGTTTGAAAGTTGCATTTTTTAGCTTTCTCCTTCCATGCTAATATCTTGGGATCAATGCGTTGGGACATGACTAACTATTCAAAAATGAAGCTTGAAGAATTTTCTACAATTTTTGTTCAGTGGAGTTTTGTGATATCACAACCATAGGAACAGTACTGTACAGTACTTTGCCTGAGTGGTCGCAGATAAAATAGTGTTCATAATTTCTGTCTCAAAACGTACAAAAGGAACCAGCTTCTGGCAAAGAGGGGTAGAGGTAGAAACAATGATGGTTAAAAGTCTAACGGTGAAATAACCGACGCTGACCAGTGACAAAAGGGTGGCAGCCAGACGTCAGGCGTGAGTGGAGTGCCATCAGATAGGGGGCAGCACCAACTGGGGCAGTGATCCAAGGAGGAACAATGGTTCGAGGGTGGGCGAGCACGTGGAGTTGGGAACACGAGGACACTTTTCGGTGAACCACGGTCTGAGGAGTGAGCAGCGTGCAGCCCGCAGCCCTAGGGGCTGAAATGGAGTCCTGTTTCCGGAAAACCACAACCACATCAACATCACCACATTAAAACCACCATTAAAGAAAAATAATTGAAATTCATAATTTGTGAAGTAAAGTTAGCAGTTTGAAAGTGCGCGAAAAGGCCATGGTCCGCGGGGTACTCATAAAACATAAGGTTAGTGTAATTTTAAGTTGTTGTTTGTTTGCCACACTGGTTATTTTCTTGTATTATTGTTGTTTAAATAGGGTTTAGGTTTTGTGATTCGTAGTATTATTGTGCATTATTCTATTTAAATATTGAGACTCTCAATAAACATTATTATTATATTTCATAAACGGTAAAATCATATTTCATATTTCGGTGTTCTGCTTAACAGACTCATTACTAAAATTTCAAAGGACATTTGATACATTCAGTCAACATTGAAAATCTCATTTGTTTCTTTGTAAAGTGTCAATTTCAATTTGCCTTTTGCTTATTTTCATTTTAATTATCTAATGATTCAAAATTGTCTTGTGTTGTTATTTCACAAGTATCATTAGACCCCCTCCCTTCTTTATTGTTTTAATCATGGAGTGAAGCAATATAGTTGAGAAAGATGTGTAGTTCTACATTCATTGATTGCTGGGCTGCATCTTTATTAAAGTAATGTACATTGTTTTTTTTATATAGTTCAAATAAATTCATGTCTCTGCAGAAGAGTTATGCTGTGGTAGTTGCTTATTCAAATTTCGAGGGTCGTTCCCTAATAATTAACGTGGCGCCTGGGTTATAAATTTCAAATTTTATATCAAATTTTCATGTTACTATTCAAATTTCAAATTCACCATATATTAAGCAATCAGTAAGTGTAGATCTAGACAAAGTTGGCTCATCAACGTGAGGCGAATACTGTCAAGAGTAACCTGGGATTATACCATAATAAGGCACGAATTACTATTAAGATTTATCATTGTTTATTATTATTTTATTCTAATTCTTGAAAGAATTATGAAAAGCAGGGGTATATAAGCTAAAATGGGAAAGTAGATGTGAGATTTTTAATGCTTATAATTGGAAATTTTTGAAGTTGAAAGTAGATTGTTATTCATTTAAACTGGAAGTTCATTAAGAAATCAAAAAATGAATTAGTAAGTAGGTTATCAAGTTATCATAATATAGTTGCAATAATTACGAGATATAGGGATAATCACATGAAGTAGGTTGGATATAAAAAGTTGATGTGGCGATTAGAATTGATTAGTCATTTTAGAGAAATGTGTATTTTCTATTCTTTGCAAATTAGTAAGTAATTTTAATGTTGATAATTAGGAATTATGTTTATTAGTATTCATTATTTAAATAATGGGGTGAAAGATACAGTGTAGCCTATTATTGATTTGAAGTATGAACGGAATATTAGAATTATTAGGTACTGTTGGTAATTTATGTAGCATATTAGTGGCTACAACAACATAGTTATAAGTTTGTTTTATAGACTCCTGCAGATCTGGATACCTGTCTCAAGTAATAGTGATAGTGTGTTTAGTTTAGTAGTAATTGCTTTTGAATTGACCGCATGTTAAGAGTGTGCTAATTTTAGAAATACGTAGGTTCAGAATAGGAGACAGCTGTCAAGAGTTAGCGAAAGTGACTGACTAGTCAATTGTTGTGATAGAGAAGAAGGGGTGCGAAAGTGAAAGGGAGGATTGTCCGGCCGATGGGGGAGTGTTGAGCTAGCAGGTAGTAAACAAACAATGACTGCTTGCTTATAGTAGTACCAAACAATAAACAGATGTTCTGGGAGTTAGAAAACGTGTGGGAATTTCTTGGGTGATGTAATGTTATTTATATCATATAATAAAAATATAATATGGTTTAGGAGTAGATTATTTTTCATTCAGTGGGAATATAGGTTGTTAGTTAAGCATTAGTGAAATAAGGTGAGAGAGGTAGGAGTATTGTAGATGTAGGGTTCATGTTAGTTCGTATATATAAGAGTAAGCATTTCATAATTCATAGAAACAAAAACAATGAGTTTGGTGGTTAAAATGGTGTTGATGAAAATTCAGGTCGTTACGAAGGATAGCCGGATAAGGGAACTGCATTTCAAGCTTAGAGGTTGTAGGGCTGTAGTAATCAGAAAAAATAAAAAATAAATAATTGAAGATTAAACAGTTAGAAAAGCGTATTAAAATGGATGGTAGTATGCTAGGTAAAACACGTAGTCAAACAAAATGTAAAACTGCAGAAATAGAGAATGGATAAAGGCGGGAAAGAGGAGAAGAAGAAGAAGATAGTGATAGTGAGCCATTATCTGGTTTCACTATGACTACTGAGGCGAGTGAGGGTAATGCTAATGACAGTAATATAGAGGGAACCGAATAGAATGAGGATCCCACAAGAAATATTCATCAAGGAAAGGAAAAAGGAACAGTAATTAAGGGGGACACAGACCTTGCAGTAGTATTAGCCGAACTGCGGAAAATGCAAGAGAAAATGGAAGAGAAAATAGGGGATGTGAAAGAGGAAATAGGGGATATGAAAAAGGAAATAGGTGGTATAAAAAAGCAAATGGACAAGAGATTTGAGGATATGGAGGAGAAAATAGGCAACATTGATTTGAGAATAGCGAGTCAATTGGATAAGAGGTTGACACGCCTGGAAAATAGAGTAGGCGAGAGAGTGGACAAGAAAATAACTGAAGTAGATGAGAGAATAAGTATGCAAGTGAGAGAGTTAGGGAAGAAATCAAAAGAGGGTGAGAATAGAATGGGTCTACGGTTAGACAAGGCAGTAGGAGAATTGCGAGATTCTAATAAGAAGATGAATGAACAAATGGAAGAGTTAATAGAAGAGAGAGTCAGTCAACGTGATACGGAGATAACAAATGAAATGAAATCAGATACAAATAGAATAGAGGGCGAAGTGTCAGTAGTAAGAAATATGATGGAAGAATTCGAGGGAGAGTGTACAAAGAAATTTGAAAGTGCAGAAAGAAAAAAGGGAACTGATCAGATATTGGTGATCAATAACGGCCAAATAAATAGACCGAAAATCAGTGGTTGTGAGAAAAATCCATTAGAATCACTAAAGAAGTTGCGAAAATTTATCAAGGACCAAAGATTAGATGTAGATGATTGGGATAATGTAAAAGAGGAGTTGTCAGGCTGTTTTACCGGTCAGGCAGAAAATTGGTGGAGTGGCTATGCAGAAGGCATTGGCAGTTTGGATGAACTGGAAGCCAGTTTCAAAGCCATATTTTGGAATGCCAGTGTGAGAAACTCAATTAAAAAGAAATTATTTGATGGCAAGTATACTGGAGTCGGAGGTGAAAGTAGAGTCCAGTACTTGTTGAAAATGCAGGCAATGGCTCAGAGTCTTGGGGATAACATTTCAGAAGAAGAGTTTATAGCGATGCTATCCAAACATTATCCGGAAATGATTATTAGAGTCACAACAATAAGAGAGCTATCAGCATTTGTTGAGCTCTTAGTTAGTTTTGATGCAGAAGAGATGCCAACAAAAAAAGAAAGGTGGAAGAGTTGAAATAGAGAGAGCAGAGAGACAAGATGAGTGTAGATGGAGTAAAGTAGATGAGGAGACGAAAGAGAAATACAGAAGAGAAGACAACAATCATAGAGATGGTCATAATCATGATGGGAGAAATGATTTCAGAAATGGTCGTGGACGTAATTTTCAATATAATGGAAGAGGAAGAGGTCAATGGAACAATGGATATCAACAACGAAATGACAGAGAGAAAAACGGAAATGAAGCAGGAGGTAAGAATGAGATACAGGGAAACGCCAATGGCGGGGTCAAAAAATGAGTTACCCAAAGCCCTCGCCTTTTAATAATGGGCATAAACACAAAAAGCCATACTGGAATAGGCCATCGAATGAATGGGTCAGTAAAAATCAAGATAATCACTCAACAAATAAAGTGAATAAATGTAGGCTAAAATACATAACAAAGGACTTATTAGAGGAAGAACCCAGTGATGAGAAGAAGGGGTCATGGCAAGTGAAAACAAAAAATTGTCAAATGGCTGAAATCAGTGTTAGGATTGGAGGTGAAAGAGTTAACATGGTTATTGATACAGGTAGTGAAGTGAGTGTTATAAATAAGGAAGTTTTGAATAAATTGAAAGAGAGTAGCAATCAAGGAATTGAATTACTACCTGGTCCGCTGTGCCCTGGGGAAATGGGAGGACAGGGACGGCAGACAACGGTCCGCTGTGCCCTAGGGAGATGGGAGGACAGGGACGGCAGACAACGGTCCGCTGTGCCCTGGGGGAATGGAAGGTCAGGGACGGCAGACAAGGGTCCGCTGTGCCCTGGGGAAATGGGAGGACAGGGACGGCAGACAACGGTCCGCTGTGCCCTAGGGAGATGGACGGACAGGGACGGCAGACAACGGTCCGCTGTGCCCTAGGGAGATGGGAGGACAGGGACGGCAGACAACGGTCCGCTGTGCCCTGGGGGAATGGAAGGTCAGGGACGGCAGACAACGGTCCGCTGTGCCCTGGGGGAATGGAAGGTCAGGGACGGCAGACAACGGTCCGCTGTGCCCTGGGGAAATGGGAGGACAGGGACGGCAGACAACGGTCCGCTGTGCCCTAGGGAGATGGACGGACAGGGACGGCAGACAACGGTCCGCTGTGCCCTAGGGAGATGGAAGGACAGGGACGGCAGACAACGGTCCGCTGTGCCCTAGGGAGATGGAAGGTTAGGGACGTACGGCAGCCAACGGGCCGCTGTACCAGGACAGGAGGTCGGGGACGTACGGCAGCCAACGGGCCGCTGTACAAGGAGCAGGAAGGTTGTGAGCGGAATGCTGTGGTCTGGGGCTTGTCCGGCGTTTAAATACCCCGCAAAGTGGAGGGGATGGAGTTGTGCCGCCGCCAGAGGCGGTGTAAATCGTCTCGATGCGCGGAAGATGGTGCGCCATCGGTACCTTCCTTATCTCCGCAGCCAGCTAGCTTTGCTGATAGCCGAGCGTCTTACAATAATATTATTAACTATTTTCTCGTCACAATTTTACTTTGTGACAAGAGATAACAGCATCATTAGTGACCAGTCCATCAAGTAATACTCTGGGGTTATTTCTATATACTGAGGAGAAAGTCGAGTTATGGAATAAGCAGATAAGAAGCGTTCGGGAGTTAGGAGGTGGTGAAGCAGAAGAGTACATAAGGGTATTAGAGGGAAACAAAGAGATAATTTATGTAGGACCTTATAAGGTTAGTAGAATAAAAGGGGGAAATGCATATGAGGTTATAAATGAGGATGGTATGTTAATAGGTACTTTTAATGCAGTAGAGTTAAAGCCATTTGAAGAATAAGGAGTAGGAGAATTTTTGAGTTGTTGAAACAAGTAAAGGTATCCAGGCTGTAGGTAGTCATGAGAATTGTCATTAGTTAGTAGAGTAGTATGTAAGGGTATGGCAAACAAGCATCAACCAGTCTCAAAAGTGTGAGTGAAACCTGTCGAAATATCAATAGTAGTGGTAAAGAATTCTAGGCACATTTTGTTCAAGTACAACATCAACTCAACCACAGGAACGACACGGAATCACATCACCAGTCTACTACACCACCCCACCAGTAACGATGCCACATCAACCGTCCACACCCCACACCACCACTCCATGGTAATGTCAGTCTGAGGCAAAGCTACACAGCAGTCCCAGAAGCTACGATTATCCATCACAACGCCGCAGATAAATTAATCCAGCAAATCGTCACAATTCTTTAGCCATGTCGTCCTCATCAACATCTCGGCGACATGTGATGGGGGATTTTGTAACAATCATCTCAGGCCTTGGTTTTCTACAGCTACAAGCCAGGCCAAGATAGTTTTCGACTTGCAACTTTCTGCCTCAAAACGTACAAAAGGAACAAGCTTCTGGCAAAGGGGGGTAGAGGTAGAAACAATGATGGTCAAAAGTCTAACGGTGAAATAACCGACGCTGACCAGTAACAAAAGGGTGGCAGCCAGACGCCAGGCGTGAGTGGAGTGCCATCAGATAGGGGGCAGCACCAACTGGGGCAGTGATCCAAGGAGGAACAATGGTTCGAGGGTGGGCGAGCACGTGGAGTTGGGAACACGAGGACACTTTTCGGTGAACCACGGCCAGAATAAGATGTCTGAGCAGTGAGCAGCGTGCAGCCCGCAGCCCTAGGGGCTGAAATGGAGTCCTGTTTCCGGAAAACCACAACCACATCAACATCACCACATTAAAACTACCATTAAAGAAAAATAATTGAAATTCATAATTTGTGATGTAAAGTGAGCAGTTTGAAAGTGCGCGAAAAGGCCATGGTCCGCGGGGTACTCATAAAACATAAGGTTAGTGTAATTTTAAGTTGTTGTTTGTTTGCCACACTGGTTATTTTCTTGTATTATTGTTGTTTAAATAGGGTTTAGGTTTTGTGATTCATAGTATTATTGTGCATTATTCTATTTAAATATTGAGACTCTCAATAAACATTATTATTATATTTCATAAACGGTAAAATCATATTTCATAATATTTCGGTGTTCTGCTTAACAGACATTACTAAAATTTCAAAGGACATTTGACATATTTAATCAACATTGAAAATCTCATTTGTTTCTTTGTAAGGTGTCAATTTCAATTTGCCTTTTGATTATTTTCATTATAATTATCTAATGATTCAAAATTGTCTTGTGTTGTTATTTCACAAGTATCATTAGATCCCCTCCCTTCTTTATTGTTTTAATCATGGAGTGAAACAATATAGTTCGGAAAGATGTGTAGTTCTACATTCATTGATTGTTGGGCTGCATCTTTATTAAAGTAATGTACATTGTTTTTTTTTTATATAGTTCAAATAAATTCATGTCTCTGCTGAAGAGTTATGCTGTGGTAGTTGCTTATTCAAATTTCGAGGGTCGTTCCCTAATAATTAACGTGGCGCCTGGGTTATAAATTTCAAATTTTATAATATCAAATTTTCATGTTACTATTCAAATTTCAAATTCACCATATATTAAGCAATCAGTAAGTGTAGATCTAGACAATAGGCTACTACTATTATGCTTTAATTTCATTCCATTATTATTACTTGAATCACTCACCACATTTCAATAATTCATCTAGTTGAGTCCATGCTTTTATATCTTCATCAAACATTCTTGCTTGGTTCTATTAGTGATATTCTATGTAAAATAATAAATTCATTGGATTTCAGTTTGATGGTTGAAGAACTAGCCAAATGGAAAGCAGCTCTGTGCCAAAAAGCTTCAGAACTACAGGAAACTATGAGAAGACTAATTGAGGAGAGGAAAAAAGTTCGTGAATCACTTATTAGTTCACACAGGTAAGAAATGATACTGGAAATGTTCTGTATGATTGAGTTGTTCATTGATTGATTCATTCGGGTCGCCGTCAACCTGTCTCCCCGACAACTAGTCTCCTCGATTTTGATCACAGGCGTCAGTAAATCCTCTGGCAAAATATACAATTGCCGTCAACTAGTCTCCCCGACAGTAAATCCCCTACTAGAACGTAGGAGCCTAGTTGTCGGCTACAACTAAGCTCCTCACACGCTCACGACAACTAGTGTCCCCGACAGTAGATCCCCTGCTGGATAGGCCTATGAGGGGTCTGGTTGTCGTGATCGTCACGCCGACAGAACTAGTCTCCCCGACAGGTAATACCCTATAGAACATTGGAACCAGCTTGAAGCGGGCGGGGAAGTAGTACAATCACAGATACTGTTGTACACATTCTATGAATTCGAATATTAGAAGAAAAGCTTGTTGAAGTTGTCATTTCTATCACTGCAAACATAAAATTAAAAAATAAACTATTTCTCTTTCCGAATTCAACAGACTTGGAAATGTTCCTCATTGAATTGGCAAGCAGTTTCAGAATGAGTTTATACATCTCGCAAGTGATTCCTGCATGTATGCAAGTTAGGATTGTGATTAATCAAATAGTCTTTTTAAAAAATGAATTTATTTGTTAACCACATATACAATAATTGTATATCTCGCGATAGAGCTCCGTCCGCTATGTCCGCTAGCTTGGAACTGACAACTAAATACAATGTTACCTTCCACTACAACTATGCTACATCAACAATAATGGAATGAGGAGTGCTGACTATATAAGTAATTAGCTATATAACTCCTCCATCCCTAAAAAGAACTTCGGGGGTAGGGTTGTTAACAATGTTTACATTGGGTGAATCTTTTCTACTTAGATAACGATACAATAGAACAATTGACATTAGAATAAAAATTGCATACAAAATAATTGTCCAAAAACTTATGTTCGTAGTGAAAATACTTTCTTCCCTTATGGGGGGTGTACTTGTTAACAGCGATCGGATTAAAATTAAGATGTTCTAAATTTTTCAAATGAATTTGGAAATCTGGAATTTGATGATCTTGAAGTTCTAATTGGATGTTTTCTAGAAATTTTGGATGTCCTCTCGTTTGGGAAGAGTGGAACAGAGGTTTTCCTCGATAGTAAATTTTTCCTTCAGCTGTATTGATGAAATAAATTCCTTGAAGTGTTGTCACAGTAGTTTCGGTTTTCGATTCGATGTGGAAGGTCTCCAATTTTGATAAGACTGCCAAATATTATTGTATTTCGGGAATCCATTTGATGAGGTTCTCTTCAATTTGGACGGCGGTGAATTTACATTTGTCAGTGGAACCAGTAGATATGATAGTCGCTTCACATTGCAGTTGTTGATGGGAGATGGCTTCGGATGAGCACAGATAGCATTCGTTATCTCCTATCAATCTACATTCTTTATACAATCCTTCAATTTTTAAAGTATTAGAACTATCAGAAGATTTTAATAGGCATTTGTTTTGTGGAAGTATTGTTACAAAATTTGATTCTCCTTTACTTGGAATTGGTAATAATTCAAAAAGATGAAAAATTACTTCAACCACAATCGGAAATTCGAGAAAATAAATTATTTCGTTCTTAATTAGCTTACAATCTACATTAATCAATTTTTCCATTTATAACATCTTATTATAATTGATTTCCAATGGGAATTTCTTATCATAGAATTTTGAAATTTTTAAAGGTTCATTTAGTTCACCAAGTATAGTAGACATTATACTATGGTGCAGAACGCCTACTTTACAAAATGCAATAGAATTTTCAATGTCATGAACTACGTCTAATAAAATATTATAAGCTATGAGTAATTGATTCAAAATATCTTTAATTTTTTCTAATTCTACGAAATCGTTTAAATCATTATTAATTATCAAAAATTTCTCTTTCAATTCATTGAAGTTTTGGTTTACAAGTTTAATTGTTTCATTGAATTCTACAATAATGTTTTAACTGATTGAATAATGGTTTGAAATTTGATTGGCTAAATTATCTTGATTATTATATAGTTCGAGAATCGACTTATCGTATTTTTGTTCGTCATATGAGTCCAAATTACCAGTGATAAATTTTAAAACAGATCCAAGACTAAATATAAAGAAAATATATACAGAATAGAGAAAAAGATCCAAGACTATTTATTAAACCTCTTTTATTGCGTTTGACGTTTTCATTGTAAAACAAAATTATTTCCAATTTTTCTTCAATAACAGATTTTGTATGGTTGATAAATTTCAAATAGTTAATTGCATCTCTTAATTTACTACTGTTTTCTGTAACGAAATCGGATTTTCAACTTATTCTAATATTTTTCCAAAAATAGTGAGAGACCTTATCATAGTAATTATTTAAATTCTCAATTTCTGAATACATTGATTTCAAATCATAATTATGTTCAAAAACGTGCGAGTTATATACAAGTTTGGCTTTGCCAAGGTTAATTGGTACAATTCCAGAATTGATAGTAACATTCTTAGGGTCGTTTGCACAGTATAGATTGCTAAACTCGATTAAGTTAATCGAGTTTAAGTTAATCTGAAAGTTTAAACTTGCATCGGTTTTCTCAGTGCATTTACTAATCCAGTTTAAGTTAAACTAGTTTAGCGTTAGGTTGGTAATAGAATGTCACCGTTTATAATATCAGGAAGGCTGATTTTTACAGGAAATTTGTTATTTGTTTATAAACCATCAGTAAATTGAGGTTATGTAGCTACTATTTCCTTGTTCAAAATCCACAAAGCTGCAAGCTGTACGGTAATAAAAGTGAAAAGCGATAAAAAATGACGAAATGCTATATTTTATTATTGGATACAAACTTATATTTAGTAGGCACCAAAAAATATATCTTAAAATATTTAAAAAAAAGCGATTTTGTTACGCTTAAATCTACTACAGTCTTCCTCGTTTATTAGAAATCTCTCGAAAGCAAAATATCTCAGATAAGTGTTATTAAAAATATGTTTCCTAATCAAAGACCACTGTCAAAAATTGTCTTATTTTCTTTCTATCAAGTGGTTTATTCAATCAAATACTGGATTGGCAGTTGCTTTACTCAAGAACGCCGTTAAGAAAATTCTTTATCATCCCATAAATTTAAATCATTCGTTTTTGCCCAATTTTTCTCAGTTTTAAAATTTCTTCACAGTCATCTTTATCAATCGCATTAAAAACTTCTATCAATTCCTCCATTATAATTATTTTTCATTTAAATAATGATTCACTATAACCTAAGTTAATAATAAATTATCGTCTACAGAAGCATTAAAAACAACTGTCGAAATAGTATATTTCGCACCTAGGGCCGAAAATGAGACTTTTCCGGCTTGAAATCGGTTTTTAATAAATCGGTTCGAGGCCGTAGGCCGAGGACTAGAAAAGATTGAGAGCCGGAAAAACATTTTTGCCCATGGCGAGAACGTTATTTTTCGCCATACAGAAAAATAAACAATATATATATATATATATATATATATATATATATATATATATATTTGAGAATAATAAACAATAATAACAAGTTGTAACAGTGTTGAGGTAGGAGACAAACTGCTTAGTTTCTTTTCCCACCATGGTATCCCTCAAACTATAGTTGCCGACAATGGATGTGACTTCAATAATGGCTTGGTAAAGGAATTGACAGAATTGCACAAAATCAAAATGCACTGTATAAGTACTCAACATCCGCCTTCAAATGGCTTAGCTGAACGTTTTCATTCTACGATAATTGAGCACATCAGAATATTTAATAATCGCGACGAGTTCAAAACAGAAACAATTAAAAGTAAAGTACGCCGTAATTGCTTATAACAATAGCATTCTCTCGGTAACAAAACTGACACTTTTGGAAGTTTTATACGGACACATAGAATCTAATCCCATTCTCGAAATTGACATTCAGAACAGATTTATTAACGAATATGTTAATAATCACAAAGAAAAACTAAACGACTATTTGACCATATACAGGAAATAAACCGAAGTAGAAAAGAACATGTCATCAACGAAAGGAACAAAGATCGAGAAGAACTACCAGAAATTCCAAAAGAAGTTTATGTGAGGAATGTGCAAAAACAAAGTAAAACTAAAAATAAATTTAACAAAGAAACTCTCCTATCAGTGAATCGAGAGCTTAAAACTGCCAAAATAAATCCCCGACATCATAACACTAGAGAGAAAATTCATTTATCCAAAATTAAAAGACCTAGAAAAATTATCAAAACTAATGACATTGAAAAACCTAAGACAGTGACTCAACTGACTATTGACAATGACAATCCTTTTCCAGGTCCATCTTCATCCTGTACGCAGCAAGATCAGGAAAAGCAATAGACATTAAGGGCCGTTTGCACAGTGTAAGTTTAAGCTAAAGCTTAAACCAAATCTGATTTTTTTTTGTTTAAACTAAAATTCCGTTTGCACAGTATCAGTTTAAACTCTGGAAGGAGGTTTAAACCAAATATTTGGATTAACTTGACATCTGTAAAGATTTGATGGGGAAACAGCTGATAGTAATAGTATATTTCGCACCTAGGGCCGAAAATGAGACTTTTCTGGCTCGAAATCGGTTTTCAAGTCCGAGGCCTTAGGCCGAGGACCAGAAAAGATTGAGAGCTGGAAAAACATTTTTGCCTATGGTGCGAACGCTATTTTTCGCCACAAAGAAAAATAAACAATATAATATATAGGCTATGAGAATAATTGTTTATTAGGCACTTCCGAAAGCAAAACAGGAAGGTCATAGCTCTAGCAAATCTGAGGTAATATATCAGGAAATTGTCCAAGTATTTTTATTTTTTATTCTGATTTGTCTAAATAACCTCAAAGATTATGTTCAATTTTGTAAGAGGTTGAGTTTATACATTTTATTCTTCCAAATGACAATAAGATGATATTATTATAAATGTTTTGATTCTTGAATAATAAACACAAATAATGAAAAGTTTTTTGATCAGCTGTGTCTTGAAATTTTGCCAATCTGAATGTCAACGTCAACAATGCTTGTTGTCGTTGACTTCGGAAGTTTAGGTTAGAAGTTCTATCCTACTCTGAAAATCGAATTTGAATAGTTTATAATATATATCTTATCTGTATTTTATTCATCCAAATAAAATGATAGTATCTTATTGCAGAATACTTATTCAATTCTAGAAGCATAAACTGATTCCGTTTCATAAACCATTTTGTAAACACGTTCACATCAAATCAGAATCAGCTGACTTCAAGGTTATTTTACAGCCCTAGGGCCGGGAAAAATTCACCGGCCTGGTTAGAAAACAATCACTTTCGGCCTGCATATGACGCACGAAAACCAGCTCATTACAACCATTTTTGCAATACATCAATAAATTTTAGTTCGATTAGGATCCTCCTAAATTTGAATCAGGCAGCCTTTTGTTTTCCCAATTCCAAACAAAATACCTAAAATACTCGTTTCACTGGGAATTCGTGTCTGATAGTACATTATAACTGAAGATTATATATTATTAATTATTTTATTGTGATCTATTCATGTTTTTCTTATGAAATTCAATGATAGGCCTACAGCATGAAGACTATGTCCAATTCATTTGTACTGGTGGCAAAATTTTACATTAAAAATAATTATTTGATAAAATCCGAGTTGAATATTGTAATAAAAACAAATTCCTTCAAAAAATAATTGATAATATAGTTATACGTTTTGAGGGAAAAAATAAGAACAAAAAAATTGGGAAGCATCATCGGGATTCGAACCGAGGAACTATCGCTTCTTAAGCTAGCGTTTCACCGTTGCGCTACATGCCCGTTCGAAAATGATAGTCTTGTAACAGCATTATAACCTCCTCATAAAAAACACACTTTTGGCTGCATCAATGTAGCTGCATCTACGGTAGCATAGATGAATTTGAACATTAATTCTGAAAAATGTATAGGCCTAAGGAAAATTGATATTTGGGCTTCCAGGTGCACGAGATTGATATTTTTAGAATCTATGTTCAAAATTTGGAGATCTAAATCATTCCCGTTTTTCCGGTATGCAATCCACAAGTTGACATGTTTTGATGCAAACAAACACATCCCTACTCTCTCTTATTATATAGATGTCATAATCAAATTCTTCTAATTTCAGTTTCCATCTTAATAATTTTGAATTCGGTTCTTTCATAGAAAATAACCATTGTAGGGGTTTGTGGCCAGTGAATATTTTGATTGTTCTAGCATAGAGATAGGGGCGGAAGTACTTAGTAGCCCAAACTATCGCTAAAAGTTCTTTTTCAATAGTTGAATAGTTCATTTCAGTTTTGTTGTGGGTTCTACTTGCATATCCACAAGGAAAATCGGCACCGTCTTTGTTCTCACTAAGAACTGCCCCAATAGCTAAATTGCTAGCATCTGTTGTAAGGTTCAATTGTTTTTCAAAATCAGGATACTGAAGGATTGGTTCGTTAGTAAGGATATTCTTACAAGTTTCAAAACATTTAATGTACTCTGGGTCTTGTATATCTATTTTAGCATTTCTTTTCAAACATTTAGTTAAAGGTTTTGTTAAATGAGCAAAGTTGTTGATGAATTTTCGAAATTATCCTAATAGTCCAAGAAATCCTTTTATCTCTTTCGTTGTTTTAGGGATAGGATATCTTTTTATCGCTTCGACTTTGTCAGGATTTGGTTAAACTCCGTTTGGTGTCACTAAGTGTCCGAGAAAACTAACTTCTTTACGCAAAAATTCTGTTTTATCAAGTTGTACTTTGAAGTTGGATTGTCTAAACCTTTCAAATACTTGTCTTAGTCGATCAATGTGTTCTTCTAAACTAGTTGAATAAATAATAATGTCATCTAAATATACTAAACAATTAATTTTGGAGTCCTTTTAGTATGCTATTCATAGCTTTTTGGAAAGTGGATGGACCGTTTTTGAGACCGAAGGGCATTCGTAAAAATTCTTAATAACCCGTGTCTGTAGAGAATGCAGTTTTTTCAATACTGCTAGGATCCATTTCTATCTGATGGAAGCCAGAGAATAAGTCTAGGGTAGTGAAGTACTGTGCTCTTCCTAATTTGTCTAGAATATCCGTAATATTAGGAAGTGGGAATTTATCGTCTACAGTCTTAGAATTCAAACCTCGATAGTCAATTACAACTCGAAATTTCTTTTTACCAGAAGCATCTTGTTTCTTTGGAATGACCCATATTGGTGAATTCCAAGGTGAATTGGAGGGTTGAATTATTTTTTGTTCCAACATTTCATCAATCTGTCGATTTACTTCAGTTCTATAGATTTCAGGGTAGCGATAACTTCTTGTATAGACTGGGATTTCGTCGGTGGTTCTTACGATATACTTTATTTCATTTGTGAAAGTCAAAGGATTTTCATATTGTCAATTCCGAGAAGAAGGTCAATGTTTATATGAAAATCAAAAAGATAGAACGTGTGTTTCGATTTTCCTAATAAAGAAATCTTTGTACTGTTTTCTCTTGTGAAATACCATGCGCTGTTGCTACTTCAAAAGGGTCTTCTATCAAGTTTTCTTTGTAACATTCCATACCTATGAAGTTCTTCACGAATGACCTAGTGCTTCCTGTGTCGATTAGAACTCTAAATCTTGTTTTAGGGTCAATGAAGTAGGGATGTTCATTTTTGTCATCTTGTAAGTTCATAATTGAAAATTTCTTTCGAGGCACGTATCCTCTAAAAAACAGTCTGATTCGGTTTGTTCGGCTGGCTGGAAATATGTTTCATTTTCGTTTTCAACTGAGAGCTGTTTGAATTCGTCTGATAATTCTTTCTGAGCGTTTTCACTGAAATTATTATCAAACTCATCATTTTGCATTTCGTCAATTGGTCGACCTGTCATTTGAAACAGTCTTGGTCTTTTTTGGGGACGATTGTTGATTGAGGAAATGCTTATTGGCGTTGGTTGATACGAATTTTGGGGTCTCGGTTGGTTGTAGTTTGGATTTTGAGCTCTTGTTTTGAAAGAACTGACTTTTCTGATTATGAGTGTGATAGAACTGTTGTCTCTGAGGATAGCTTTGCATTTGATAGCTGGGATTACTTTTTTTTTTTTACTAGTATTGATGATTTATTTATTTTATTTATTTATTTATTTACAACAATATGGGAGCACACGGGAAAACCCAAAAATTGCTCCCCAATCAAAAAAATTACAATAAGCACTTTACAAAAAAACTTAAAAATAGAGAGAAAGACATAAGGAAAAAACTATTTCATATTTGTGAAGAGAAAAAAAATGTGATGAGAATCTAAATATACTGAAAACTTAATATACTAAATACTAGATACTATACTATTATTATACTGTACTAGAAACCATTTACAATATGAGAAAATAATGAGAGGAGAATCAAGAAAATACAAATAACATTCCAATAATGAGATAAATGATAACAGAGCTAAGAATGAAAGGAAGTCATCTACTAAATATGGTACTCTATGTAAGTTGATGAGGTCTAGCGTGGGAAAAATAGGTGTCACATTGGGTGGAGCCGCTAACATGCCTTCTTGAACTGACTGGGATTCATATGAAAAAGGTCTATGTGAAAACTATGGTAATTATAAAGATTCATCATGCGGTTGATTGGAGAATTGAAGTGACTATTGGAGTTGCATTGGGGAGGAAGAAATCTGAAGCCGGAACGCCGTGAAATTGAAGACACATATATATTCAGCAATGAAAGGAGGTAGGTTGATTGGACACGGTTGTTCAATATATTATATAGGAACAAAAGCAATTTACAGATCCTAGATGCTTCCAGGGATTGAATATCGAATATGGCTCTTAGGTTAGCTGTGGGAAAATTGAAAGGACAGAACATTTTAAAACGCTTGAAATATACAAACCTTAGAAATTTACTTTGAATTCTTTCTAATTCCAGCTCATGAGAGGCGAGATATGGATGCCATACTTCAGAGCAGTAGTTTAATAAACTTCTGATAAGTGTCTTATATAATAGAATAAGAATATTGTGATTATCAAATTGAGAACAGGTTCTCCGAATGAATCCAATCTGTTGACATGCTCTGGAACATAAACTTCTCACATGATGATTGAAATTGAGCTCAGGATCAAAAATTACACCAAGGTCTTTAAAATGGTCCACTCTCTTAATTATTTGGTTATTGATCCTATAGATGGGAATTTGCGGATCTCTTTGTCTTGTGAAAGACAGCGTAGCACATTTACCAATATTAACTCTGAGCTGATTTCTCAAGCACCAATCAAAAAAACTATCCACATCACTTTGAAGCAGCTGACAATCAGTTTCAGACCTAATCACCCTGAAGATCTTCACATCATCTGCATACAGCAGACAAGACGAATGCTTTATGACAGCCGGCAAATCGTTTATGAAAATTATGAAGAGCAAAGGCCCCAAATTTGAACCCTGTGGAACGCCTGATGGGCTACTGAAAGATCTGGAATGAAGACCACCAACAGAAACAAATTGATTCCGATCAGACAGATAGGAAAGAATAAATCTAGCACTTGACAGTGAAAACCCAAAGGATGACAATTTCCGGACCAAAATTGTATGGTTTAAAGTATCAAAAGCTTTTGATAAATCTGTATACACAGTGTCAACACGAGTACCTGCATCAAGACAAACTGATACCTCACTCCGGAAATGCAATAAATTAGTCACTGTAGACCTGCCTGGCAAAAATCCATGCTGGCAATCAGCAATCCACGGTTCTATATGATTGAATATTTTTTTATAAATACATTTTTCGAAAATCTTTGCAAAACAATTAATAATGGATATTGGACGGTAGTTTTCAACAGATTGTCTGCTCCCAGCTTTAAAAATGGGAATTACTTTGGCTTGCTTCCACATATCAGGAAACGTGGATGTTTTCAGTGCTAGATTGAAAATGAACTCAAGCGGTTCAATAAACAAATCGGAGCAGCCCCTGATGACATACGGTGGAACCAAGTCTGGACCAACAGATCCATTACCTTTCAAGCTCCGTATAGAATTAACTATATCAGCCCTTGAGACAGAATTCAAGTGGAGAGGGGAGTGACCAATTGTGTCATCAAAAACTCCAGCATGATTGTCGCTTCTGTTGAAAACAGATGAGAAATAATCTGCAAACGCCTCTGGAATCTCAGTACCTGCGACAAAAGTATTATTCCATCTCATAAAATTCTCTGACCGCTTACCCTTTCGATTATTATTTATATAAGACCAGAAATTCCTCATGTCACCACCAATACTTGTCTGAACTGAATTTATATAAGCCTGATAAGCTTGAGAAATTTTAAGTTTCAAAGCAGATCTCAATCTTCTAAATTCCTCGTCGTGATAAGCAGAGACTCTCCTCTTTCGGGCACATTTCTCCTTCCGTTTGATGTCTTGAATTATATCCCTAGTATACCACCGAGGGTACCTGCCAATCCGATCACCAGCGGCTCTTCCAGGAACACACAGGTCAAAACATGAGTAAACTATGTTATAGAAAACTTCAGTTGCCTCATTGACTTCTGAACATGAATAGACAGCGGTCCAATCAGCGTCTCTCAGAGATTCATACAAGCGAAGAAAATCAGCTCTCTTGAAAACATATTGAAATTTGTCATTTGATTCATCTCCGTGATCTGCCCTCATGTGAAGCAATGGAAAAGAAATGGAAAGCGTAGGATGATGGTTATCCTCGGGAACCAAACAGTCATCGCATCTTGAAACATTAACATGGAACGAGCTAAGAACCAAATCCAAAGTCCGATTATTACAATTGACAATTCCATTATAAGACTCTAAGCCCATCACCCCCATGAAAAGTCCCAATGAAGCTGCCAGACGAGACCCTCTACTGAAGTCAAAGTTAGAGCCACCTATTTCGGGAATATTCCAGTCACCAATGACTATTACATTGCTATTTGAAATTTCATTGAATGATTCGATCGATTCAAAATATCTAAGATAAGTCTCATAGGAAGTCGATGGTTTAAAATAAACAGCGTTGATGTAGTACGGATCTTTATTGTGTTAGGCTTTTTCAAATTAGAGTGGTCTTGAAAGAAACCGAATTTGAACTGGAAGTCGTTAGATAGCATGTTAAGAGCACTGTCCAACGAACTGGGATTTTTAGTTCTCATAAGAGACCCGAGAGGCTCTCTTAATCCTCTTAGCAATACTCTCTAAGTGCTAATCCATTTACATACTGACACATGACTTCTGATATCGTAGGTTGCTTGTTTCGGAAATATTAAATCTGTAAATTCAGAAGTTTTTGGTTTCGTTCATAGAATGAAAAGGGTGATTCTCCTGATTCTTGTTGTAGTTCAGCCATTTCAAGATTGAGAGTAAAGCAATCTCTCTTGCCCATGTAACTATTGATCAAAATTTCTTACGTCAGGCCATGCATAAGTGAACTAGTAACAATGTCAAGAGCTGGGCTTTTGATACGGGCAAGGATAGTAGAATACAAGTATTCGTTTTGGAAATCATCTGGGTTGGCAGTTACATAAAATTTTGCCACAAGTTTGTCACAAATTGAAATGAGTAGGTTTGAAATGAAATGAAACGATTTAGCATAGTAGGCTCTCCTGAATAATCAGGGATCATGTCCAAGAATTCTTTCTTAAGGGTAGGTACAGTTTGGGGATTGGTTGCTTTATCATTGTTGAGATTCATGGCTCTTAGTTATAGATAAAATTACAAGAAAAAGAAATACGAAAATAATAAGTGAAATTAATATTGTCCAAGTTTATAATAAAGTGATAAAACAAAAATGTTTTGTTACTCACAATACTATAATCAAGTTCATCTTGTGACAGTCCAGGGTTCTGTCGCACGTGTAGGATATTCTCCAGAGGTGGAAGTCCTTAGAAGTTGAAGTCCGTGGTAGTCCTTAGATGATGAAGGTCCTTGGTTGTGCTGATATTGAAAGTCTGTCACTTTTTCTTGATTCACTTTGTAGATGAAATACGGTATTGTTAACACTTTACTGTTCACTAATTTTATTATTTTTCACACTTGTCCCGATATTAGGTGACTGAGTAAAAATATAATTTTGCAAATAAAACTCAAATAAAATAATATAATAGTTCACCAACTTATTCAATTTGATACGAAGTTATTTTGATAATTGTTCACTTATTTAAGTCCCGATGTTAGGTGACTGATACAACTTTTTTTGTAAGTTCATGAACACTTCATTAACGGTTAAAACCGAAAAACCAAATTCTCGTTTCTGAAGTGTCCTACCAAATGCGCCAGTTAGGATTGTAATTAATCAAATAGTCTTTTTTAAAAATGAATTTATTTGTTAACCACATATTACAATAATTTTATATCTCGCGATAGAGCTCCGTCCGCTATGTCCGCTAGCTTGGAACTGACTACTAAATACAATGTTACCTTCCACTACAACTATGCTACATCAACAATAATGGAATGAGGAGGGCTGACTATATAAGTAATTAGCTATATAACTTGCATAGAATATAACATATATCATCGCTTACCTCACCTAATTTTTATTACCTTTTTATATAACATATTTTCAACTCATGAGTTTTAATTTCATATATATTCTCAACATTTATTTCACGCAATTTCCATTCTTTATGATTTGATACAAGCCATATCAAAATAAATTGCACCTTTTTCATATATGAAGTTTGAATCTTGAAAAATATGATATAACTCTTAAAAAGCTATGAATGACTGAGAAAACCAGGCGTGATTTGAGGAAATCCATAGAGTAAGTGCATGAAATATATTATATATGTCAGTTTACTCGCGAAAACTCCGGCGCTCAGAGCGAGCGAGGAGCTTGGTTGTCGGGTTCGGTGACAACAACCAAGCTCCTTGCACGCTGGCGTCAACTAGTCTCTCCGACAGTAAATACCCTACTGGTTCAGAGGGGACTAGTTGTCGGCGACAAATAAGCTCCTCACACGCTCACGACAACTAGTCTCCCCGACAGTAAAGCTCCTCTCTCAAGAGCTCAGTTGACGCCGTCAGTAAATCCCCTCGAATGTGGTTTCAAAAGGAGCTTTACTGTCGGGGAGACTAGTTGGCGCGTTCCCATTCATTCCTATCATCATGCGAGGTCCTGATAAAACTTTCCAATTCCACAGTATAATAAAAATAAATTTCATATATATAAAATGTAGAAAATATAAATAAATATATTGATCGCCCAAAAACAAGTACGAAAACAATAATGAAATGACTCTTTTTTCCTATTGGCTTATTCTACACTAACAATCAACAACCATTATGAGTTAAGCATTCAAATCTATTCAGAATGGTTCATTCTAATTCTTGAGACTTTGAGTTTGAAATAGTGCTTTATCGAATTTTATATCATAGTCCAAATGAGTGGGATTGATTAGCACATAGCCCTTAACTATAGTGAGGTCCACGTTATAATGGCAGTGTGTGATTTGCAATGGTGTTGCTATCCTTGTCTATCATTCAACAAAGCAGATGGCGCTATCTCTTTCACGCTTTACGATGTTGCCACATCGTTTATCAACACTGTAGAAATTCAACTAATTGACAAAATATTTAATCTCAATCATACAAATTTATTATTACATCTTTGAAAAATATATTTTCTTGACAAATAAAATATGATTAACTATTTTCAACAATAATGAACCGTTAAAATTCACCAGATGTACCAGTATTAGCTGTTTGGGTGGCAAGGCTGAGATCTGGCAAACCTTTTCTCCTATCTTCCTACACTGCCATTATAACGTGGACCTTACTATACTAGTGCGGGTAGTAGACCCCCACATCGGTAAATTAACTGTTGGTGACTTGCAAGAATTTTTCATCATCACTACCTTCATTGTCCTCATATTAAGATTTTGCACGCTAATACTGTATAAGGGCATACGATCATGTTCTGTCAGAATCACCTGTTTGATGCACTTTTACTAGTGAAGAGGCGCCCTCACCTCTCACCTCAAGGATCAAAATCTCAAACCATCATAACTTTTAACAAAATGATCGAATCTCCTCGTACTACACCTCATTTATTCAGCTAGTCAGGGCGGTTCAAACTCATATAAGTCAAATTTGTTGAAGAAATGGGAAATTTATTGTTGAGTATACTTACACAAAAAATGACAGATTTTCATATTCAAAGTTTTCTTGTGAATTAATTTAGACTAAAATTCAAAATCTAGTTAGGGTTGTGCAGAATTTTCTCTCCCTTGACTCCAATAAACAATTCTCACTATTTCAATACCATCAAATAGTTACAGCCGATCAAAATAATAGCGTATCTGAAAGTGTATCTGGATCATCACCAGAAATTAGTATAGCAGTAATTAGTCAAAATTCTAGTAAATCTAGGTGAACAAAATAAGCAGATATCATTAAAATAAAATAGATTTATTTGTTAGTAAGGATTTAGATTTATAAAACTTCTATTTTATCATTTTTCATTTTTTATACAAACTGTCAAAACCCCTACATTTTCATCCAAAATTTTTCAGTTTCAAGAATAATCAATAAATTTAATATTGATAATTCTTGTATATTTACTTATAAAAAAAACAATCCGGAAAAGTACAAACTTTAAGATAACCTCGTTTGAGGAAAATGTGTTTAGAGAAAAAAAATGGGGATGTACAAGGGGTTAGAAGTGTCACAAAAACCGCTTCAGTACCTGAAGGTTAACGTATTACTTCAAAGGATCTACTCAGGAATCATAGGTTTCAACAATTATCATACCCTTAGACAATACATACAATCCAGGTGATAACAACAGGCATTCGCTCAAAACTGCTTGAACCTTTCTTTGAAATAGTCCATAGGTTATGTATTTCCAGAGTTAATGATATCATTTTCACACAATTTCAAGTAATTTAATTTCAATTATTAATTAGAATTTTGAATTTATGTGATTAATTTACTTCGAAACACGATCATAGGTTCATATAGTAGTAAGACTTTTACTAGACCCAATGGATTGATTACCGGTAATTAATTTTTTTCTACTTTTCTACTTGAATTTTTTCTACTTTTCAATTGTTCAAATCGATATAAATTGAGCTATAAAGTATTCCGTCATTAATACCGGATATTATTGATTGTTGTATTAGAGTAATTGCCAATAGATTTGGTTTTACATTTTCAGTGACTTGACTATTCTGAGCAATAAGTTCGACTTGACAGCTTTACGAGGTGGACGTAAAATATCTGATTTGAAGAGCAGTAACATTTTGGATCTATCCTCAATGAATCAGGTATTGAGCTCAAATCTGCGAATCCAGTTGCTGGGTGATGAAACTAGTGAGGAACAACTCAGTCAAAGCACGCCATCGACTATCAATCGACTTGAAGAGACCACTCCAGCAGAAAGACTAGCTGAGCAGGTAATATCCTCCTCACCTTAACAAATTTACGCATATTGTTGAAATTCATCATATTTAGATTTACCTCATCGAATGCTCTCTGGAACAATCAGAATTTATCTCACAAACTCGTATTGTATTTTATTATCTCTGCTTTATTGAATAATTTTGCATGAACGTGTATGTATGTTGTTTAGGTCTTGCTGTTTTGGCTTGAAACTAGTCATTTTGGTGGGTAATCAGAATTTTTACATTCTTCTCACTAATGGTTTCAACTGGCTTAAGATTTTAAGATAGTCTATTATTTCTTACACTGATCAGTAAGTCTATTATTTCTTACACTGATCAGTAAAAGAGTGAAGATTTTTTTTACTGATGATTGCATTAGAATTTCAACTACATGTGTCCCAGACATATTATCGACATTATTCCAATACCGGTATATACATCTGATGAACTTTCCTGGTTAATCAGGGCTAGGGCCAGCAGTGTTCGACTCTTTCCATAAAAAAATCTAAAACAAATTTCTATTTATTTTGTATATTCTCTTGGTGAGAATACTTGATTGTTTAAAAAGGTTAGCTTACATTGAAAACTTGAAAAAATAGTTTCATCGAGTAGGCTAATTAATAAAAACTATTGATTGGTGATCGATTAAAATTTGTATTTTTTCATGTAACTTTTAACACAATCATCATTTTTATTGTTCTCAGTAGTTCTTGGAGTTATTGTAGATATTCATATCATACCTATGAATTTGAATGGAATCATTTACGATTTGAATAGACTTTTTCCACAACCACTTATTAATTGAAAATTTGAGAAACTAGTTTTGGCTCTTACACTATTTCGATGCCTAGTAAACTGAAAGCTCTTGAACATTGAAAAGTAAAGTATTTATATGCACTATGCTCGATTTTAAAGTTTCCATTCGCTAAAAATTCATAAAGTAGCAGCAAACGAAACTATATCCTCAATGGGCCATATGAATAAAGTTGAGCATTTGCTTATACTTCTAAAATATTGAGCATATGCTTCATTTTCTAAGAATAAACGTGAGCAAAACCTTCTGCTCATGCTCATAAAAAATAGTTTGAGCATTTGCTCAAAATTGTATGAATAAACTAGAGCATTTGCACAACTTTTGAAGCAAATGCTTCAAAAAAGGTGAGTTTAGTCCGGGGTAGCTTTTCACCTTTTGCTCATAGTAAAATGGCTCAACTAATTCGTGTGAGTAAGAGGAAACTATACCAGATATGATCACAACCAATAGTTGAGAATTATAAAACTCTTTTTAGATTGAACTAAGATATATATCACCATTATTCCCACAAAATAATACATACAAAAGATACCTATCTATATAATAAGAGAGAGTAGGGTTGTGTTTGTTCGCATCAAAACATGTCAACTTGTGGAGTGCATACTGAAAAAACGGGAATGATTTAGATCTCCAAATTTTGCACTTAGATTCTAAATATATCAATTTTGTGCACCTTGAAGCCCAAATTTTTATTCTAGATTTTTCAAAATTGATGTTCAAATTTCATTCATGCTACCTACCATACATGAAGTTCCATACGGCATAGGCTACATTTCGTAGGCCTAAAGTGTGTTTTTCATGAGCAGTTTATAATGCTGTTTATTGTTTTTGAAGGGACGGATTCAAGGATCCAAAGGTTCAAAGAACCCCACACGTCAACCGAAGCTTATTGTGTTCCCAGTAGTATGTTAGTTAGGCAAACCAATACCTGTGTTCTTTACAAGAACCAGGAGTTTTCCCTGTACTAACCCATTCATCACCTGGTTGCTTGTTACAATCCAGTGTGATAAGCTTGGCAGTCTCTTCAGACTGATTAGTCCTCGTGACCTACGTGAGTTCCACTCCTGGCCTATTTTGAAGGTCCTACCGCTGAGGAAGGGGTGGTCAAGTTGCCTCTAGGGCACCCGGCCACCCTTGACTCAGCCTCTTGACCCACATTTGTGCCTGGAGTTTCACCCATCTCTGTTCTCTTGGGTTTTCTCTTTTTGCCCCTCTGAAACTTTGCAGGGTCAGAAGCCTCACCTCTCCCAAGAAGTTTTGCCTAAATGACCGTCCTTCTTTGAGCAGTGGTGAGGTTTGGTCACTCCACCCAAAACTCGTGACCTACGTGAGTTCCACTCCTAGTCTTTTTGTAGGTCCTTCCGCTGAGAGAGGGGACGCCAAACTGTCTCTAGGGTGCCCGGCGCCCGGCCACCCTCGACTCAGCCTCTTGACCCACATTTGTGCCTGGAGTTTCACCCATCTCTGGTCTCTTGGGTTTTTGTTTTTGCTTCTCCAAAACTCTGCAGCGTCAGAAACCTCACCTCTTCCAAGAAGTTTTGCCTAAATGGCCGTTCTTCTTTGAGCAGTGGTGAGGTTTGGTCACTCCACCCAAAACTTGTGACCTACGTGAGTTCCACTCCTGGTGTTTATGTAGGTCCTTCCGCTTAGAGAGGAGACGCCAAACTGCCGAACGCTGGACCCGCCATTTTGAATCGGCCATTACGCGGGCCAGTCGCGACTCCCAAATGCGCATCAAGTGGTTCGGATATCCTCAGGCCTAGAATCAGAATATTTGGGTATGTTTCCATCTTAACGAACTGCCCACGAAACCCTGTTTTTGCGCCTTAAGGAGCCCTACTGACAGTTTTATAAAGTCTTCAAAGCATTCGTGAGATGTCTTATCTCGTGAGCTTTCTTGTGTCTTAACTCTACATCTAACTCGTGCGTTAAAGACCCTATTATAAAACTGTTGTATAAGCTACTATTTTACAAATGTATTGTGATAATTTCAAGTATTTCTATTTTAATAATTTTATTGTATGGGAAGAGATGGTGTTGTATAATAAAAAGAGTAATAGGCCTACGTTGATGTTGTCAATACCACTATACTATTAATGCATCAATGTATTATTCTATTCATTTTCTATATTTTATAATCCATGTAAAATTCTTGTAAAAAAACAGATGAGCTATACTAATAATTTTTTTCTTTAGCCATTGTTTCATTTTTAATTGAGTAGTAATCTCTTATTCATCATCTAGTAGTTTTATGAATATTTCTTACAATAACTTAATGTATGGTGTATTTATAGTTAGTTGGCTCTTGTTGCAGCAACTGCTACATCCTCTGGCGATTGTGGGTCAACCTGACGCGGCTTGCAACGCTGTGGTTGGAGCTGCCATGGCACTAGGCTCTATCAAACTGTCAGCCCCGGCACCAGCCTGCTGTGCCCATTGCAGTGGACAAGTCAAAACCTTATAGTATATTATAATATAATTGGTTCTTGGTTAGCCTTTTTTTTGTAAATACAGTAACAATGTGGACCTTTTTTGTACATATTCCACATTCCTTGACGTTTCATGTAACTACTGAAATAACTTATTTTGTAAAAAATTAAATAATATATTTTGTTAACATTAAATGGTTGAAGATTCTATTATACATTGAAGTCCAAATAATTTTTTTTCACATAAAAGCAGATGATTATACATTAATTGATCACACCTGTCATCTATCTATATCCTATTATATTAAGCGAGCAATTTATTTCTGTATCCTATAGTCATTGTGGATGACAGGTGTGATCCACAATGACTCCCACACACTAATGGAATCATATATGATTGAGCGTACTCAGTATGTCTGTCTATCTTCGCCCTTTGGAGAAGTTTCATCCTCTATTAAATGAGCAATTTCTGTTTATATGCTGTATTTAATCGGATCTCAAAAACGGCTCTAACGATTCTCACGAAATTCAGAACATAGGTTTGTAATATAAAAATTCGATACAGTGATTAGATAGAACATTTTTGTATGAACTATGAATGTTATTATAATTTCTTCTTTCGTAATAAATTGTTTATGCTTTTGTACTCCAGAGCGAAGCTCGGTCCCCGATATTATCTGTTAATATTATTTTTATATCTGGTTATTTATGTTCAACGGATCACGAAAACGGCTCCAACGATTTTCATAAAATTTGGAACATAGTAGGTTTATGATATAAAAATTAGATTGCACTAGGTCTCTTCCTTGGAAAAACTCGCTGAACGACATTAAAAGGATAATTCATCCTTGGGTGAAACAGCTGAGACTTTCGTCGTCTGTGGATGGTAAAAAGTAAGCGAGTGATTCTGTGGAAAATCAAAATATCGCATCCCCGAAATTCATGAGATGACCTATAGCCGCCAGCTGTAAAATATAAACACGATGATTTGAGAGAATTGTGTTCTGTCATGGCTTACTCTATCTATAGTAGGCTATGGTTCTGTTTATCAATAAATAAAAATAACGAACGAAGCTCGGTGCCCCGATATTAATATCCTATATTATTAAACGAGCGATTTCTATTTATATGTTTTCATGTTTATATAATTATATATCTGTATGTGACCGGATCTCGAAAACGACTCTTAACGATTCTAACGAAATTTGGAACAAAGTAGGTTTATGATACGAAAATTCGATTGAACTAGGTCTCAACCCTGGGATAACTCGCTGAAGGACATTAAAAGGATAAATACGTCCTTGGAAAAACAGCTGAAAATCTGGTCGTCTGTCGATACCGTAATGGAAGTGAGTGGACGAGTGCATATATGGGATCATTCAGAAAAACTTATTTTCGTTTATTTCTCTTTTTTTTAGAAAAAATGTTTACTTCAGAAAGTCCAAAATAGTAACTAGATGCTGTTAGTGTAGAATAGTACATAGTATATTAATAAATATTGTAGCAAACATAGTACCTATATCATTCTAAATTCTCAGCTTACTCAACTAAATTCAAGCTTATTCCTTACCAGTATGGTTTTGTCAAAGGGCGATCAACTATTGGTGCAGCTATAAACTTATATGAAAAAGTACTGGATGAATTAGAAAAGGGGAATTTCTCTTCAGCTGTACTGCTGGACCTCTCAAAAGCTTTTGATTGTGTCGATTTTGATATCCTCTTGAATAAATTGCGTAGTAAGAGGTATCTCCCACACACTAATGGAATCATATATGATTGAGCGTACTCAGTATGTCTGTCTATCTTCGCCCTTTGGAGAAGTTTCATCCTCTAAATTAAAATTAAAAACTGGAATCCCTCAGGGCTCAATCCTGGGTCCACTACTTTTGTACATATCAGATTTACATTCAGCTGTATCAGATGATGACCATTTTACACTCTACGCTGATGACACAACTCTTTTATTTACTGATAAAAATGTAAATAATTTTGAAATAGACATGAACATCTCGACCAATGCTGTGTTCCAGTATTTCAATAATGTCTGTCTATCAATAAACTCTATGAAAAGCCAAATTATACACTTTAAAAATGTTCCTATACTTCCCCAATTATATTTGGTGATGATGAAATTGAAAGCACTGACTCTGTTAATAAGCTAGGGGTAAATTTTGATGAAAGGTTGACATGGACTTTACATGTTGATAACATGAACAGGAAAACAAATAAAAGTCGCTTCCCTATCAGAAATCTGGTGAAGTATGTTCCACAAAACACCGTTAAAGTGGCGTACTTTGCTACATTTTATTGCTATGTTGTGTACGGTATAGAGAGCTTTGGGTGGTACTTCAAATGAAAATATTCAAAGAGTATATTTGTACAACAAAAGAAAGCGATAAGGTATATGGCGGGGCTCGGATACAACCACTCTTGTGGAGAAGCATTCCGATCACTATCCCTACTAACAGTACCCTCTATTTACATGTTCAGGCTGTTGGTGCATTCTGTCCAAAATAAAACGAATTTCCGAATTAGAGCCGATACGCATTCGTATAACACTAGAGGGAGAGAAAACTTTGTAACTCATAGCCTCATAGGAGGAAATTATTTGAGAGGAAGCCTAGCTATGCAGGGTGCAAATTTTATAATAGACTTCCAAGCTTTTTGAAACTATTATCCACAAACAGTGGATTGAGAAAATTTGAAGCTAACCTTCATAAATTCTTAATAGAAAAAGCCTATTACTCGGTGGATGAGTTTCTGGAAAACCATCCTTGAAGACTATTAGATAAGTAATGTAAATTTTTATATATTTGTTATGACTGACATGTCATATTGTTAAGAAATTATTTTTTAATAAAGATGATTGATAAATCGAATTCATAGTATATCTATTTGTAATTGATGATGTGTTTGTTTTTTGAAGTGTGAATAAATTGTTATTTTGATGAGTGATAGTAGCTTAACCTAGATTTCGATTTGGACTGAAATATAAATTTGAAAAGGGACAGTTTTGGGCATAAGCCAGTTGTGCCTCCTTATAAAGCTGTAATAGTTATTTGTGCAACTAGTGCGCAAAGTGACAGTTTGCTGCACCAAAAGAAACGTTTATGCCCGAGCCGTAGGCGAGGGCGGAATGGCTTCTTGAGTGCAGCAGAGGAACTTTGCGCACGTATTTCACATTAAATTTTTCCTACAGTTACCATTGAATATGAAAAGTGGGTAATTATGGGTAAAATGATGACTGAAATCCATCAAATGTTTGTGTGTGTGTGATGCTGTTATTAATTCTCAGCCAAAGTTCTCATTTTTATTCATTCAAGAATCAGAAAAAATACAGATGGAACAAAAAATTCACATTCAAAATACACGCCAACAGCTTGTTGGCTGAACCAAGCTGCAAGATGGCTGAACTGAAAAGCGCGCGACCTAGCGGGAAGAATCGTACCTAAGTTTGTTTCATCCAGCTAAAAATTACTGAAACACGATTCAGAAATTTAGACTTTTGCTAAAATTACCGAGAAAAATGCTCAAAGTAAACTGAAAAATATTTATAAAAATAACATAGACAAAAGAGAATATTTATTGTAGTATTGTTATGTTTTTTTATTATTTTCATTTATATGAATATCGAATGGTAATCATTTAACCTCAAAATTCGAATTTTATAATGTATATTTGCTACTTTTTTCATTTCTTGCAGTTGAAATAATAATTATCAATAGAAAAGAACTATTATTTATTATTAAATGATGAGAATTCGTAAATGATGATTATTTAATTATGATTTAGATGAAAATTATTCTTGTTTTGGATTTCTAGATTGGGATTTTATCATAAAATGTAGGGTAGCCATTGAAATGATTCTTATCTAAATCTAACCACAGTCATTGTTACCAACTTATTTTTTGTTTTCGTGCACTAATCGTCCATATAACCCACCAACTATTTTGTGTTGCCATGTTGCAAATCTGGAGTGCAGAAAATTTTTTTTCGCCCCACTTGGATGTAATGAGCTGGTTTTCGTGCGTCATATGGAGGCCGAAAATGATTGTTTTCTGACCAGGCCGGTAAAAGTTTTACGGCCCTAGGGCTGTAAAATAACCTTGAAGTCAGCTGATTCTGATTTGATGTGAACGCGTTTACAAAATGGTTTATGAAACGGAATTAGTTTATGCTTCTAGAATTGAATAAGTATTCTGCAATAAGATACTATCATTTTATTTGGATGAATAAAATACAGATAAGATATATATTAAAATTATTCAAATTCGATTTTCAGAGTAGGATAGAACTTCTAACCTAAACTTCCGAAGTCAATGACAACAAGCTAACAAGCATTGTTGACGTTGACATTCAGATTGGCCAAATTTCAAGTGTGCTAAAACAGCTGATCAAAAAACTTTTCATTGTTTGTGTTTATTATTCAAGAATCAAAACATTTATAATAATATCATCTTATTGTCATTTGGAAGAATAAAAGGTATAAACTCAACCTCTTACATAATTGAACATAATCTTATAGGTTATTTAGACAAATCAGAATAAAAAATAAAAATACTTGGACAATCTCCTGATATTCAGATTACCTCGGATTTGCTAGAGCTATGACCTTCCTGTTTAGCTTTTGGAAGTGCCTAATAAACAATTATTCTCATAATATTTATAATGTTTACTTTTCTTTGTGGCGAAAAATAATGTTCTCACCATGGGCAAAAATGTTTTTCCGGCTCTCAATCTTTTCTAATCCTCGGCCTACAGCCTCGAACTTGAAAACCGATTTCGAGCCGGAAAAGTCTCATTTTCGGCCCTAGGTGCGAAATATACTATTCCCGCACTAGAGAGCGGAAAAGTGAATCTTTTTTCTTTGCGTTCTGTAATCAGTGCAGGAATCGTCACTTTTCAAGGTAACTGTAGGAAAAAATAATTGTATGACTGAGAAAATGAATAAATCAATATAAACTATAAATTCAATCTCTCGTTACAAATTTTCTATGCTTTTACATTCCAGAGCAAAGCTCGGTCCCCCGATATTAATAAAGAAAGAATTGTCTTACACATGGGATAGGAAACTCACGAATCACACGTCTGAACTACGGTTTTCCCCGGTGCAAAGCATGGATTACCTGCTAGTATGTAAATGGTCTGATTTGAGACCGAAATATTATGGAATTAAATTTCACATGGATTGAATAAATTCATTTTAAAAGATATAAAAATGTTTAATGTACAACTTATGATTCTGAAGATGATAACAGAACCTCTGAACACAAAAAATCCACAATAAATCTATAGTCCAGTCAATATAGACATAAAAGAAGTGCTTGCAATTTATATTGTAGTTCTGATTTTTTAACAAATTATTTGGGTACATAAGAGAAGTCCAGAAACAATTTCTTCATGCAAAATTTTCTTGTGCTACATAGAGGGTGGCCCAAAAACCTTGTTTTTCGGCTAATTTTCCAGTTTTCAGCTATTTCTGCCAAATCTCGTCGTAAGCGGACAGAAAAATTTGCTCTCGCCTTTTTTTTAGATTATAAAATTCTAAATGAAATGAGATCATTCGGAACTCTATATCCAATGAGTACTGAGTTATAATTTTTCAAAAATGAGTGAAATTTTAAGAAAAAAAATCAATTTTGATGAATTTTAGTTTTTGATCAACATTATCTTCCGATTGTTACCATTTAGATGTATAATTCAAAATCCCTCTGGGCGTATTTTTGTGCTCTACAATCAGAGATCAGGTAGAGCGCTCTATCTCATATAGATTTCCAGGTACACCTGAAAACAATGCTCCTTGTATTGTGAAAAACACCTCATTTTCAGCTTCAACCATCATCACTAACTACATTGTCCTCACATTGATAATTCGCACAACGACATAAGTTCATATTTCCTTTGAGAATCACCCGTTAGATGCACTTCATTTCAATATTTCCTAGTGGAGAGGCGCGCTTAAGGACACCTGACGGATCAAAATTTCAAACGCATTACTTTTGACACAATGCTCAGATTTCAGTGTAGCCTACTAAACTTCACCGTTCTCGGCTCGTCAAGGCGGTCAAAAATCATGCATCATAAATCAAATTCGGTCGAAAAATGGAAAATTTATTGTTGAGTGTACTTAAGCTCACATTCCAATAGACAAAAAATGGCCAATTTCTATATTCAAAGCTATGTATCTCGGTAACCCCTTATTTTAAAAATCATTACTTGATCTTGAAATGAACAAAAAAGTTTTCTCTTTCATCTGCTGCAAACAATTCATGAAATGAGCAGAAAAAACAAGATTTTGGGCTACTCTTTATCCAGCATAAGGAAATTTTGCACGAAGAAATTGTTTCTGACTTCTATAATGTACCCAAATAATATATTAAAAAATCAGAGCTACAATATAAAAATTGCATGCACCAATGTATATAGTGACTGGACTACTATATTACAAAGAAAAGAATTGGTTTATACAAGTACGGGATACAAAATTCATGTGTAATGTATCATCACGACTAAACTACTGAACTGATCAACTTGAAATTTTGCATATAAATTTTTCATTTAACGAGGGTAGTTTACATGCCTATTTTTAGTTCTTAAAATTTTCAGTTAGTCAAGTTTACAATTCGCAAGGTATTCAGTACGTCAAGTTTTCAATTCTTCAAATTTGTGATACTTTGCTTGAGTGGTCATAAGGAAAATAGTGTTTTCAATGATTTTATCTTCTATCTTTTTCTTCCAAATCTATACTATATAATTTATAAGAAAGGAATTGGTTTATACTCATTTTTATTAATAATAAAACAGATCTAATTAATTTGTGATTCAAAGTTAAGCCAAACCAAATAGAGCTTTCTTCAAGTGAATTGTTGGCGATATTGGTAGCAGCACAAGTGACTTATGAATGGAAGGTTGCGGGTTCCACACAAATATTACTTTTTTATGCTGAGAATTTTCAACTCTGATGAAGATTATAATAATTTATAATAATAAATTCGTCAAAGAATTTTGACGAAATAATAAATATTTATTCAATTTTTTTTTGTTCCCTGGACATTATGGAGATTGCATTTTACAACACAAAGTTTTCTCCAGTGTTTGCACGGCTTCTATACAGAGTTGGAGAAAATTATGAAAACAGATTCATATTTATTTCTTTTACAAGGGAATTTTGATGATGAGTCTGATTGGTGATCCTATTTGAATTGGAAAAAACTAGTCTGTTTTTAGTCAAAATTTTAGTTTCTAGTCAAAACTAGTCAGAATTTTTGTCCGCCTTATTGAATCCAACATTATTTTTTTAAATGAAGGAGGAAATTCTCTACAACTAGACTTATTCTCTATTGACTAGACTTCCAATTTTTCATATAGAGTAATCCACGAGGAAGAATATTTTAATAATAACTTAAGGAACCTTATGAGTGAAACAAGGCTCACGGGCCACAACCTTTCTGGTGAACTTTGCCCCTCCAATAACTATATGATGTTGGCGCTGCTCAGCTGACATCTTATTTTTCCGAAGAGAGAGTCTGCCATATTTATTTCTAGTCGCAGGTGCAGGTGACACTTGTTTGGAAAACAATTTTAGACGCCGCAATTCTGTTTAGGATAGTGAGGAAATAAACATACAAAAAGTCCCCGCCCTGTCCTAAGGGGGTGGGGGTGGTTCAAAGGTACCATTTCCTGGTTTCTCGCATATAAATCGAAAACTATGCATCTTAAGAACATGATTGTTCCATTAAAAATTACAGCTGATATAATTTCCTAAAAAATTCATCTCACAGATTTTTCTGTATCTTCTATAGTTTTCGAGACATTCGCTCTTGTAGGTATGACATTTTTGAAAAAAAAAAACGTTTGCCTCCAATTTTATGCTGAAATTTTTAATTTTGCAACAATTGAACATTTGAAGGGAATGCCTGGAACACAATTTTTCAATTTGCAGCTCAATTGAGACTAGTTTGGAGGTAAAGTTAGCATAAGTGCGCATCTCTAACCCCTCTGCTAAAGGTGGAACCACTAAGTTTGACACTTGTTGCAAAGTTGAAAATTTCACCCACCCCCCATTAGAGGGATGGCAGAGGCGAGGGGTTCCTGGAATCTTCTGGTAATCAAGACGGAGGAGGCAGGGGGGCTTCTAGATCATTTCAGTGTGTTCCGGTTTTGGTACAGGGGATCCATCGACCAAAGGCAAGCGCGTTCTCGAACCTTCTGGCGGTTTCTATGCACTGCCATTGGTCGGACGTTTCCCCACACCTCCAGACCCTTCTGGAGAGTTCTGCTGTGATAGACTGGATGTATTCTCCACCTTTCTAGATTGTTCTGGTGAGCCTATATAAATGGCGCGTGTTGCAGTCTGCAAGTCAGTTGAGAAACTACAGTAGAGTGTTCGCTTCTTCTAATCGTGACAGACTAGTTATAAAGTGATAATAGACTTTTGCAGTTGTTTATACAGTTATTATTCTTGGTGACAGTAATTCTTATACAGTTATTTATACTAGTTAACCTACGCTTGTGATAATTATGTGTAATTTATTAGGTAGTTATTAGTTTATAGTTGTTTCTAGTTTACCTCCGTGTGTTATAGTGTTATAAGTAGTAAATCTAATCACTATAAATCGCATCAAGTGTTTTATTAGTGTGGAAACCCGCAACAATACCTCAAATTGAAGAGAATTCAATGCATTTATTTTTACCATGCATCATTGTTAGAGTTATGGTCTGAAAAAAATTGATGAAAATTATGTTATTTCAACATTATCACACTTTCAAGAGCGATTATATCGAAAACTGTCAGAAATATCAAAATAATCCACTAAAAAAATTGTTAGAAATTTATGAAGCTTTATTTTTAAATAGTTAGTCATATTGGTTGATCGCATAGTTCCCAAGATTTCCGTGTAAGCAAAAAATAATAAAAACGTTACACCACACCTACCCCTTTACTCCTTTAGCACAAGGGGTAGGAGTAGGGACTTTTTACATGTTCACCTCCTAACTAGTCCCAGCAAAGCTGCAAAGTCAAAAATTGTGTTTAAAACATTCCCTCCAAATGCATTTGGCAATTAGTCGTCTATTGTTGGAAAACTGAAGATTTCACACTCAAGACTGAAACTGCTACAACAGTCATGGAGAAATGCGTTAAGTTGTGAAATTATTCATAAAATTGAACAGAACTTGATGCTCTTTAAGCTCATAGTCAGCATGGACTTTTTCCATCGATTTTCAAAAAGTTATGAGCAAAAATAACAGAAATTATTCAATATAGTAACCATTTCATAAATAGTAGGTAAAGATTTTTGGATAATTGTTTCTAATTCTGTGAAATTTGGGGTAATTATCTAGAACGGACGCATCAGGTATTTTTCACTTTTTTTTAAATGTTTACTATTTTTTACTAACTTTTTCCCCCAACAAATCCAAAATGTCTTCTCCGACAACTGTCAGTATACTGTTTAACACTCAAAACTCCACTGCAAAAGGAAAAGCTAATCTCACCAAACCCATCCCATCCCAACCAAACCCTACTATAGTGCGTGGGGACATACAACTCCACCACCGCCTTAAAGAAATAGCGGATGCACTCCTCACAATCGTTATATCTTCTCTTGAACTGGAATTCAGCCAGGTAGCCAGGAAAGTCGGCCTTTTTCACACCAAATCTAGGTATAGTTACTTTTATTTGATCACTAGTATTTCACTATTTGGCCAAATTGCACTGTTCCCCACATATTTTACACGTAACACTTTTAAAATTATTATGCTTCATCAGAAATCTAAAACTTAATCATCTTTCATCCTGGTCTCTAAATGTATAGAAGAAGATGAATTGTTGTTCCAAGTCAGACAAAATATCATCACAAAATCAAATCCAAAAATTTTAAGGAATATAGTGTGTATATCTTTTAAAATACCTGATGCGTCCGTTCTGGACTAATACATAAGTGCTAGTAGCTTTACCTACATTTTGATTTTTGGACTGTAGTATACTTTTGAGAAGGGAGAGTTTTGGGCATAAGCCCATATAATTTTTATTACTTGTTTTTACTCAAAGTAATAAGTAAAAATTACTTAAATCATTGATCACTTGTAGTTTTTTATTATGTAATAATTTTACATGACTAAATAAATAAAAAATTGGAGGCAAACGTGTTTTTTTTTCAAAAATGTTACTCGTTATCTCGAAAATGAGAGGATGCAGAAAATTTTGTTTGAAGAATTTTTTTAGAAAATTATATCAGCTTCAATTTTGTACAAAAAAGTGTTGATGTAATTGGAGGCACACGTGTTTTTACTTTCCTTGCCTGCCCTATTACCATAGGTATGGAAAGTATTGCTTTCCGAAAAAATTAGAGTACCCCAATTTCTAAATCTCTATACGTTTCAAGGTCCCCTGAGTCTAAAAAAGTGGTTTTTGGGTATTGGTCTGCATGTATGTATGTTTGTGTGTGTGTGTGTGAGTCTGTGTACACGATATCTCATCTCCCAATTAACGGAATGACTTGAAATTTGGAACTTAAGGTCCTTACACTATAAGGATCCGACACGAATAATTTCGATCGAATGCAATTCAAGATGGCTGAAATGTCAAAAAAAGGGTTTTTCGTGATTTTCTCGAAAAGTGCTCCAGCGATTTTGATCAAATTTATACCAAAAATAGTCATTGATAAGCTCTAACAACTGCCACAAGTCCTTTATCTGTAAAAATTCCAGGAGCTCCGCCTCATCTATGCAAAGTTCGATTTTAGATTTCCAATTGTCAGGCTTCAGATACAAAAATAAACGAAAAATTTCAAGTGGAAAAGATTGAGCCCGAAAATCTCTACAATTAATGTCCAGTAACATTTCCATCTACAATTGAAAATAAGCTCGAAATTCGAGAAAATGTTATTATTCAAATGCAAACTTGATAAGAAAGGCAACAGAACTGTTGATTCTATTCAATCATTCACTGTACTGGAAGAGATAGCAGAATTGATCTCATCAGATGATCAATTTATATTAAATTATATTTCCGAAGACTTGACTCTTACACCAGATTTTTTTTCATTGACATTTTTCAAAAATGTTACACCTTATCTCGTTATCTCGAAAACAAGAAGATACAGGAAATGTTGTTTGAAGAATTTTGTAGGAAATTATATCAGCTTCAACTTTGTACAAATAAGTTATGTCCGTAAGATGCAGTTTTCAATTCAGTAGATGCGAGAAACCAGAAAATGGTACCTTAGAACCACCCCCACTCCCTCAGCACAGGGTAGGGGTGAGTCTTTAGGTGGAGTTACCTCCTTACTACCCTTACGAACCATTGAGTTCGTTGGTAGAAACTTTGGAAGAAAGATTATTGTAAATTTCCTTCAGGGTGTTATTTAGATCTTTTAGATCATTTTCTTCCAAATGGCACTGGATAGTCTGAAGAGCACTAAACGTTGAGTTGCATTCGTTTATTAATTGTGTTCGATTGCTGCCTCTTGAAGGTAGTTCCTTGCATTGTGATATGCAGGGCCCTTCATCAATTTCCAGGGCGGAATCTGTGAAAATAAAGAAAATAGATTTTTGTATGAAACAATTAATTATACTGACAGTATAATTTGCTTAAATCAACTAAAGGTACACTGAGTAGCTCTATTCATTGAAATTACTTGATTACCCCCTATATTCATTTGTACAATGTTTATTGTTATTCATTTGCGATTCGATTTGACGCTGTGGAAGGGGAAACAGTCGACGCGGTATGGCGTGGCTGACTCTCTTCACCATAGTAAACAGTAAAATACAGTAGTAGGCCTACTGCTTTCTAAGTTGCATCTTATTCACACTATGGCGCTCGAAACAATCATTTTTGTCTATTGTTTTGACATGCGATGAAACTAATTTTACACATTTTAATTCTCTAGAATCATTGTTGTTATAGATGTGCTAAATCATGCATTCTATGACAGACAAAGATATTGTTTGCAACCGCTAAAATATTCATACTATTACTTATATAAGACATATTTGAAATATGTGTGTATGATCATCATTCTATGCTAAAATTTATCATAAGTTATGTCAAAAACTGAGATAAATCATAGATTACAATAGTGTTAACAGTGGCAATTTCCTGAAAAATCATAGCGTGCAGTGTTTGCTGTTTTCTACAGTTAATATTCTTCAAGCTAGGTTGATAATATACCTTCAGTTGAGCCAAATATATATGACGGCTGAGGCATAAAAAAATTATACATTGGGCTTGTTGAGTCGAAACTTTCTATGATTCTCTCTGTAAAGTAGCATATCTTCTGTTCTTACTAGTTGAATCTAGATTATTTAGACAGTCCAATATGAAAATTCAGTAGATTCTAATGATGAAAGCCATGCAAACATACAATTTAAGGAAGAGTAAGCATGCATAAAAGGTAGGAAAATCATGAAAGTGTTTCACATTTAACCACAAAGTACCCTACCGTATAAGATTAATTGAAAGACGATTCATCATCTTCTATTATTTTTGTTAACATATCGATTTTTCACCTCAACTCGCATCTTGTAATTCACTATACAAGGTTGGCAGAAGCTTTTCTTTATGTCGATTAATGATGATTGAAATTGATTTTGGCACCAAAAGAATAGATCATTTTCTATTTGAAGCATTCAAATTGAATCTATTGAACATGATTTCTTATGACTTTGAAAAATGTACCTGATTATCAATTCCATGGTTTTTATACCATTCTAGTTCATTGTGATCATTGAAGGGTTGAAGTGATGAGTTAGTTCAAGTGAATTCTAGTACACAAGTATATTGTGCTTATGATGGGCTCTTCTTTATTTTCTATCGATGTTTTGCTCCAGTAGAGAAAATTTAAAATGTTGGTTTTACATTTTATAAGCTTTATAAATAATATAAATTTGATAAGTCCAATGAATCAACTAATCGATGTTGATTTTCATTGTATCGCTTTGTATCAATGTTACTTGCACTGTTTGCAATTCATCACTATTCTCTCAAGAATTAGTTTTTTATGAATTTCATGATCTGAAAGTTGAAATTCAAAATGCTATTTGGATGACGTTCACATTCCACTGGTTTTTTTCACAATAATTGTTACGTTGAAGAGTGAGGCAATTCAATCCATTTGGAAGTAAAAGGAAATCACAGTGCGATTTGAACAGTGGATAGTAACTTTGAAATTCAGTTGCTCAATTCATTACGGCTTGATACTATTATTTATAATTATACTTGATCAGAAATATGCATTGTCTATAATGTTTATATTTCAGTTTGACCAATCTTCTATCACAGTCTCGCTTTCATTCATAAACATGATAATCCTAAATACGTTGATTACCTTAAAGATGTAGCTTATCTTACGTCGAACAATGTATAATATAAACAATTTTCATTAAATTACTATTATGATAATCATTGGAATTTCTGCCTGTGATTGAGAAAAAGTCATTTTATGAGCCTTGAAATTCATACCTAGAAAAAGTTGCATTATTACTAGAAATTTTGTTATTTTTACTATTTATTATAGGTAGTCATTGATTTTTGTGATTATAGAGATCAACTACTTTATTCTGAATCAGGATAAGGATAAATAGGGAAATTGTGAGATGGGGATAACATCCATAGTTACATAGCATCAATTTGAAAGCTCTGATAATAATGATTTGAACGGAACTGCGATTCTGGCTTGGTATTGCCTCTTCATGTTCAGTGAGAATAGTAAGCTTCAGAATAATTCGTTCTCACTATATGTGATAATATTTGGTAACATTTGTTAATATTTGAACCGAATGTGCAACAAATTAATCTACTTTCAGCTTGAAAATGTTCAACTTATCAGGAGTACAGTGTTATCATATAGTATCTCAGGTAGGCCCACCCTTTTATTTTTTTTGTTCACGTGATCTGATGATATTCATTCCATTATCAAGTGTTTAAATTATAAAGAGTGAAGAAAAAAGTGAAAACACAAGAAAAGCTACGAAAAGAAATTTTGAATCTTCATTTTTCACAAAATAAGGATAAGATGAAGGAGTCGGACACATAATATATCATGAAACTTCGTTGAAAAACATCAATATCTGAAACTAGAGTTATCAAATTGTGTTACCTCTGACTCGTATAGAGAAGGCACACTTCAAATTAATATGATAAATTCTATGAGCAAACAACGAAATCCTGATTTTTATCATGAGCATGGTTAAATCAAGAAAATTGTAATATTTTTTAAGAGTATTGAAAAGTGAAAATCTATATACAGCGCATGTCAAAACAATAGACAAAATTGATTGTTTCGAGCACCATTATGTAAATGAGATGCAATGTAGACAGCAGTATTATTCTGTTTACTATGGTGAAGGGAGTCAGCCGCGTCGGCTGTTTCCCCTTCCACAGCGTCAACTTGAATCGCAAATACATAACAATATACATCAATAGATTCGCAATGAATGTGGCTACAATAATTATTTGTCACATTGTTCTTTAAAACTACTTGCTTCGAAGTTAATCGGAGAAAACAAAAAAATCAAATCGAAAAACCCCTAAATTTTTACATTATATTATTCTATTAAAGAAACTGTTCGATTTATTGAGGAAATGAATTCGACTAATATTGTAGTCCTTAATTTAACGAATCGAATGACATATGATACATTTTTTCCCGATCAATGGTTACAGAGATAATTGATTTCCAGTTTGCTGTTTACTATGGCTAAGAGAGTCAGCCGCGCCGTTCCGCGTCGACTGTTTCCCCTTCCACGGCGTCAAATCGATTCGCAAATACATAACAATATACATCAATGGATTTGCAATAAGAGTGGCTACATTAATTATTCGACTCATTTCTGTTTAAAACTACTTGCTTTGAAGTTAATCGAAGAAAACAAAAAAATCAAATCGCAAACCCCCTAAATTTTTACATATATATTATTTTATCAAGAAAACTGTTAATTTTATTGAAAAAATGAATATAACTAATATTGTAGTCCATAATGTAACGAATTGAATGGCATATAATAGAACTATTTCCGATCAATGGGTACAGAGATAATTGATTTTCCGTGATTACCTGCATTTTTCAACTTTGAGGGGCGCTAGGGGGGAAAGCTCCAAGGGGATTTCTTGGGACTTTTGGGAGAATGACCCTCTAAGAGGGTTCTATCGATGGTAGAAGATTCAGCTTTTATTTAATTTTCGGATCGAAAAAACCTTTAATGACTGGGCTATTGACCAAATTCATTGAATTCACACTCAGGCTTATTAAGCTTACAAAAGCCTTTTTTATATTCACACGCTCTTGTCAACGTAGTCTTCAATCTGAATACTATCTAATGCTTGAAGCTTTGCGAATTTGTACATTTGTACATACTACAATAATTTGACATATGCATTTTTTTATTGAAATGGATATCGATAATTCTAAGGTAGAGGTGGATAAGATCATGGCCTTCATTAGGCCAAGAATAGACATCTTGTAATTTTTTAAGTAAATGCATTGCTGAGGAAACACATTGTTTCCTATCTGTGAGATATGAATTAAACCAAACTATAGATTGATGACTAAAACCAAGAATAGTTAATTTTTTCAGAAGAACTTTGTAATCAACAGTATCAAATGCTTTATAAAAGTCAAAAAGAGTCAATATTGTACATTTTCTTTGATCCATTGCCAACCTAATATCATCAGTGACACGTAGAAGAGCAGTTTCTGTTGAATGAGATTTACAAAAACCAGATGGAAAGTTATGAAGCTTCTTTTTCTGCTCAAGGAACTCAGTAACTAGTGCATGTACAAGTCTTTCAAGTACTTTTGATAGTGCGGATAAGATACTGATAGGTCTGAAGTCTTCAACTCTAATTGGAGATGAAACTTTATTCAACGGACGAACTAGAGCAGCCTTCCAACTTTCAGGAAAAGATCCGTTCTCAAGAGACTTATTGAAAATGAATGTGATAGTTGGTAGAACAGCAAAGAGCATTTTCTTGATAAATTTGATTGTAATTTTGTCAGCCCCAGTGGCATTGCTATGAATATGCTGGATTGCTTTGAAAGCTTTTAATTCTGAAATTGGATGAAAATGGAATTGATCTTCTAATGGTATGTTGAGGTTTGTTACTCGATCATTAAGGTAATTGCAATGATTTCTTATTGCTGACTCATCACGCTGATTTGAATGTGGAATGAAATGATTGTTTATATCGTCTAGAGGTAAGTCAATTTGGATTTGGGATTTCTGTTTGCCAAGACCGAATTCACAGGTGACCAAGTGATGGAGGAGGGGGGTCACCTGTATCAATATATCAATGCTATAATATGATCAATCATGCTGGAGACACACATTTAAATTATATAGCTGATCAATACAAAAACCTGAGTCAATAGTTTACTTTTCTGAAGACTAACAAGAAGCACTTTTGATAGTGCTTCAATGAGAACTCATCGTTGAAATAAATCGAAGAAGCATTATAATACCTAATGAAGGCCATGATTTTATTCACCATCGTATCATGAGCTTTAATTCTTTTCAATTTGATGTATAATTTATTTATTTTATGCATTTCCATAGGACCGTTGCAGCAATTTTATTGTTGAGTGTGGAATCTTCACTATTGCAAAAATATATCAATTGACAAAGGAATTTAGAGGAAACATATGAACTTAATTTTTGACTTTGCAGCTTTGTTTGGACCAGTTAGGAGATGAACATGTGAAAAGTCCCCAACCCCACCCCTTATGCTAATGTGATGAGGGTTGTTTAAATATTTCATTTGTTGCTTACACGCTGATATCTTGGGAGCAATGCACTCCACCGACCTAACCAACCATTCGAAAATAAAGCTTGATAAATTTCCCATAAGTTTTACCGATTAGAGTTTTATGATATTTTTAATCATTTTCAGGATAGTTTACAAAATATGCTCTTCAAAGTATGATATTATTAACAACTTTTTGTAGTTTCAGACCGTGAAACTGATTTCAGAATTTTGTGAGCTTTAATTTTATACAGAATAGTCAGTCATCCGTAAGATACATAGTTTTAGATATATATGCAAGAAACCGAAAAAATGGTACCTTTAAACCAACTCCACTGATTCAGCACACGGGATAGGAGTGAGGACTTTAGATATGTTTACCTCTCACTACCCTTAACAGAGCTGCGGGGTCAAAAATTGACTTCCGATATAACCCTTCGTTGATTGGACCAGCAACAAAATAATAAAATTATACATCTGAAGAAAAATATCCAATCTTACGACTACATTATCTTGGTAGTTCAACATTTCAAGACCCATGTTTACATTTATAAGGAAACTACTCAACAAGTTTGTCGGCCTATCTCAGAAAAATTCTGTATAAAATGCTGAACTTCAAAAGGAAAGCAACTCACTTTTCAAATTTTACACTACGCGAGAACGTGCGTGCTGTACTACTTTGAACATACAACGGCGAGCGTCCAGGGGGTTAATAAAATTTACAAATATTACAGTTTTGATAAAGGTTGGTTTCAAGTATATCACGTTAAATTTGAGTTGGATTACCTTTATAATTATCATCTTCGTCCAGACCTTTTACGAACATTTCAACATTATGTTGATCTTGATCAATTTGACTTTTCAGTTTTGATTTGGTAGAAGATATTATCCTTTTAACCGTGCTTAAGTTTGGGTAAAACCGCCTTCTTAATTGATCAGTTCCTTGCAGGTCACTTTCAACAAAGGATTGCACCTGTTTAGAAATCACAACTGCATTCCTTTCACCTCTCGTAATGAGTTGGTTGATGTAATCACTAACTCGACTGTCCACTGGTTCTGTCAGAGCTGCAATTTTACCAAAAAAATGATTCTTATGATCATCCACAGTAGGCATGTTGAAGAAAAATCCTTCTTCTCCAACGTCTTCACCGTTCTCTATTTTCTTTTTAATGACTTCTATTGCCTTAAGTCTCTTGTACTTTTCAGAAGCGTTTCCACTCACCTGAAAGCAAAACAAAAACGTTCAAGTAATACAAATATTCATTGGAAAATGCGAGGAGGAGGAGGAGGAGGAGGAGGAGGAGGAGGAGGAGGAGGAGGAGAAGGAGAAGTTCAGTGACCAGAAGACCTCGCGCATTTATTTTAAACCACAGCCTCATCTAATAAAATGCAATGCCCTAGGTATAGTGAGGTTCACGTTATAATGGCAGTATTTGATCAACATTGCTGTTGCTATCCTTGTCTATCATTCGACAAAGCAGATCTCCTTTCTTTCTCCACTGCCATTATAACGTGTACCACACTATAACATGTCATCAGTAAGAACCCACTTCGCTCGTTCAAAAATTCAACTGGACTGGGTTTAGTACAATATAATTACAGGTGGGTGGGCAGGAAAATAGCTCTCAGGCCAGCTACCAAATCGGCGTTATTGCTTGTGATTGCGAACGATTTTTTGCGAACGAACTCCATCAAAATAATTTATCTTTTACTCTTACTGGAATTCAATTTAATTTGCCACCCCGGTTTAAATGAGGTTGTTTCATTATTAAAAACCGGCGAATTAGGTTGAACTTTGGCATTTACATAGCTTAATTTTAATCAAGTTTAATTATCTGTTGCAAGGAATAATATGTTTAAAAAATCATACTGCTATTAAAAAATATTAAAAGGTTATGGAAAAAATTATGATAGCCATCAACGTCCATTCCAAGCCATTGCACCCAAAAGCATGACATTCGTGTACAATCCTGTAGCGTCTCCTAAAAGAAGGGATTCTCAAACCAACACCATACACATGGCCGTTAAGTGTAGCCTATTTGTTTAAATTTTCCCCAGTTTTCAACAATTTTAAACGTAACCAATAAAAAGTACTTGAAATACCTAACAATATTCAATGGGCCTACTTACTTTGTGTTCTGGTATCCTAATCACTCTTGTTACAATTATTGAGGCAGGACAGTCTAATTTCTTTGTTATTTGAGTCCGATTGTATCTTTTGATTAACGAATCCTCATGAGCCTGGAACAGAATAGATGAGAATACTATACTGTATTAAGAATATATTGGCAGTGATCATATGCATATAAAACAAATATATTTTTCATTGACTACCACTAATACGAATAGTTAATGGATTTGAACATACGAAATATAAGAGCATTATAATACACGAGCGTGCCAGTGCCACCACCATCTCTATAGATGGTATCAGTTAATTCGTCATTAAAAAAAATCTGGTGTGGCGCACTCACAAAACTTTCCTTGCCGTTATGAAAATTGATCACCTGACGCTAGTGTTCCCGCGCATCTCAAGTCTACTATTCAAAGATTTGAGCCAGCTGGTGACAGGGCAATAACGCTGGAGACACACATGAGGTCTGCTATCTCTTCATAGTGAATGATTTAATAGAATCAACAATAATTTGCAATTGAATAATCACATTTTCTCGAATTTAAAGCTTATTTTCAATTTTAGGTGAGAATGTTACTGAACATTAATTGTAGAGATTTTCATGCTCAATCTACTCCACTTGATTTTTTTTGTTTCAATTGTATCTGAAGCCTGATAATTGGGAATCTATCTGCATTGATGGGGCGGAGCTCCTGAAATTTTTACAGATATGGGACTTGTGGCAGTTGATAGAGCTTATCGATGACTATTTTAGGTATGAATTTGATCAAAATCGTTGGAGCCGTTTCCGAGAAAATCACGAAAAACCCTGTTTTTGACAACATTTTCGCCATTTTAGCCGCCATCTTGAATTGCATTTGATCGAAATTGTTCGTGTCGGATCCTTATAGTGAAAGGATCTTAAGTTCCAAATTTCAAGTCATTCCGTTAATTGGGAGATGAGATATCGTGTACACAGACGCACATACACTCATACACACACACACACACACACACACATACAGACCAATACCCAAAAACCAGTTTTTTGGACTCAGGGGACCTTGAAACGTATAGAAATTTAGAAATTGGGGTACCTTAATTTTTTTCGGAAAGCAATACTTTCCTTACCTATGGTAATAGGGCAAGAAAAGTAGAAAAACTGAGGAGGTTTGAGAGTGGGTTTCGGGCTGAGAAATCAATTACAGCAGCTATAGTGTGTATAAAATAAGTTGAGACTAGGCCCTTCTTCGGATATTTTCGAATCTATTTTATCCGACCAATAGTTATTTTTCAAGGCTGTGCAAAAGCTAAAAAAACTTTCTACTGGTGACATTTTTCGATTTGTATACTATCAAGCTATCAAAATGGAAAAGTTTTCAAAGGAAAAAATTTTTCTCCGATCATTACTTTTTGAGATATAAAATTTAAATTTTTGGGACAGGTCATTTCAAATTCAGTAAGAGATAAATCCATGAAAGTATGACGATGAATTCTTCATTTTATTTTTGATTGAATAAAACAAAAATTTTCCGAAAATATACATTTTTGAGAAAGTTATTCAATTTACTAAAAATGACCAAAAATAACTTTTAGTTGATTGGGTTCGTCAATGTCGACACATTTCGAGCAGAAAACATGAAATTTTTGACATGCTACAAACTTTTTTTCTCAAACGATAAGTGGGTGGTGAAAACGAAAAAGTTTCTCAGAAATAATTGGATTTGTTCTTTCAATTGTCAAATGATTCTAGCATGTCGAAAATTACATGGTTTCTGCTAGCAATGTCTCGTCATTGTCGAACATAATCATTATTGAGAAATAAATGTAGATTGAATAAAAATGATTCAAACATCAATAGAGACATTCTCCCCGTCATTTTGGTATACAATTTTTACTTATTACATCCCATAACTCACAGAAAAATGATGATTAAAAGGAAAACATATTTTCGCACAAAATTTCCTTTCAATCCTGAAACTTTTTTAGCGCTACTGGAATATCAGGGATGATATTCTACAAACAATTCTGTGGTTGAATGAGAAATTCGAGAAAGTCGTAATTTTACACAAATTGGCAATGCTGTAATTTCCTCAGATGCAGGGCCAAGTCTCAACTTGGTTCATAGAAACTATAGCAACTAATTTCCATTAAATAGAAACATTTTCAATTTCATAATCCTAAGCTATGATACAATTTTTATAACAATTTACTTCTAAATAATAGTAAAATTATAGATCAGAAAAAGTGCACTTGGCTTTTTTTTTGCTGAGGGTGATGCCTACATGAGCTTTAGCCCTTAGGCTTGTGCGAGGGTAATGAGGCGAATGATGATTGGAGATGAGTGGACATATAGTTTTAGGTGGGTTCCGAGCCACCAGGAAGCGATTTTTCAACTCATAAATGGAATTCAAAGGAGTTGGCTCAAGTGGTCACCCATCCAACGGGAGTAGCAAGCGCATGATTCTTGACTTATCAGAATGATACCTTATCAGCGCAAACATTGAGTTCTCCTCTGCGCAGACAAACATTTATTTCTTTGCGCACAGTAGATTTGCCACATTTATATTTTTGCATTAATAATTCTTCTTTTTTTCATTTTAATTTTGAATTTGTATGTATTTTTAACGGTATTGTTTGTTTTTGTGACTAATAAAGTTTCTATTTCTATAACCGCTTCGCTGAGGTTTTTCCTTGTTCAAGGTAGTACATCAGACTGTAAAAAACTTTTTACTAATGATATTTTTCAACGTTTTCGATTTGGACACTATCAAGTTATCAGAATAAAAAAGTTTACAATATTTTAAACAGTTGAGAGATTATTTTAAATATTCAAAAGAGATCATTTTTAGCATTCATGAAATTTCGAGTACACATTCTTGATGAAATAAATAATTCTCTCATCAAATTTTTGTAAGTTATTCAATTTTCAAAAATATCACAAATAAAGTAGTTTTTGAAAATAGAATAACTTTTTCAAAAATCAATATTTCAAGGAGAAAATTTCATGAACTTACCTCTTACCGAATTTGTAATGATTTGTTTTATTTTTTTTTTTTGGTTTTGATTTTTTTTATTTTTTCAAATATTTAAACTTTGGGCGCTCATAGCTCAAAAATTAATAATCAGAAAAAATGTTTTTCAATATTTTTTATTTATTTTGATAACTTGATTATATAAAAATAGAAACTTTGAAAAATATTACCAGTGAAATGTTTTTTTAGCCTGCTGCACAGTTATTAGGTTTGAATTTTCATCAGCCCATAGGTGAAGAGGCAATATGATAATCCAGCAAGTTCACCTAATGAAATGGGCAATTGTTTACACTTTAAGAATGTTCTGTGTGTAGCCTGCCTAAGATTTAACACTTTTCTGTGAATGGCGATCTGATAAGGTCGATTTTTATACAAACTCATATAAAAAGTGTGATTTGGCAATACTCTATTTATTATAAATCCGTGAGTAAGTGAGCAGGCAAACATGCAATTAAAACTTGAGACAGTGCTGTGTCTCTGGATTTTGAATGCAAATGGGGAATTCAATTAGAACCGTCGGATAAAAATTTGTGTGAAGCAATTTTTTTATAAATGGTGTGAGCAGTATCCGAATAAAACAAAATATACTACCAACCTTTCTGTCTCTTTCTTCTTCATATTTTCTTTTCTTTTGTATGTTTGTATCTTTTCCTTGATGACATATATACCTGCGGGATCCAAAATGATAATATGGCAAATCATTTTGCCAATATATATGTTGAATTGGAGTTGGGTAAACTGAAACAATAAATATAAGTTTTGTAAAATATGCTCTTCAAGCAATATGAAACGTTGATTTGGTAATACAAAATCAAGTAAAACTGCGTGAAATACATGTAAGTGCCAGCTTTTCAAGAAAAATGAAAATAAAAATTATACTTAAAGTAGGTGTACCGTACCTACTGAATGGGTGACTAATGAATCAATTAGTGACATCCATGAATTTTAACTGATAGATTCTATTTTGGCGCCTTGATGTGGCGATCCTTTCCAGCGTGCGTGCCTCTGCCAGTTTCCGTTCGCATATCGTTAACGGAAACACCGTGTGTATCTTTGAATTGCAAGTATTTCTTTGATAAGAATTTTCCAAGTATTGATTTTTGTTAATCTAAATATTGGTAACCTATATTTAGTTAGTAAAGGTTCAATAACCTTGCGTTGTGAATTCCACGCTAAACATCAAACAGTTAATAGAATAGAATAGAATGGCTTCTTTATTTGTTGACGTGGCGAAGTTTGGACATAAATGTCTCTACCACTTAACCTCGTAGAACCACTTTAACAGTCACTGGTAATCGACAAGTGGTTGACCAGAACAATACAAGCCAAAGGAATGCAAGCCAACTGTTGGATTAACACTCAAATATCAATCAACAAACTTGATTCTGATAGGAACATACACATCTCCTACCACTGATACAGAGGAATTTTTAGAAAAAAAGTAGAAGTAAATTCGTATGGCTTTTGTTGGTGGGGAGTCCGTCCCTTGCGGGAAGGTCCTACCGCCTGAATATATAATTTAAGCCGTCAATGGGCCTGTCATGCTTCAGCCGGGACCGACAGTTTAACGTGCCAATCCGATAACACGAGAGTGATCTGGTTAAAAAACTTTTGGTAATGAGAAGGGTTTGAACCCGGGATCTTTATGCTGCTAAGCAAGCACTCTATTCACTAGACCACGGATCACTCCAAGATTTTTTTAAAATTGACGGATTTTTTTTAGAAGTATTGGGTCAGTTACTGGGACAACATACAAAGAAGTCAAATGATATAGTAACACTGGAAGATGTAAACTTTGACATACTCAGACCAGATGAGCGTAGTGTAAAGGACCTTCGAAATGTGTTATCTGAGTTTGGATGCAGAATACATCACATCCCTGTAACAAGGAAAACCCCCACTACTGTATCCAGCATTGATGGGTGTTAAACAACTATCAAACAAGAGGAGATTGTAGTAAATGCACACTATACACCACTGTCAGACCACCATTTGTTGCTATGCAAAATAAAAAAAAGAAGTAAAAGTTGCCACACCACTTACAGATACTCTAGAAATGTTTCAAAAAACAAATTAACTGAACTAAAAGAAATGTAAAATAAAACCAACTTGAAGTCAGTCTATAAACCAAAGTCTGTTGAAGTAAAATCGAATAACTTTCTTCAAATAATGCTCCAGAGCCTTGACCACATAATGCCTCTAGAACCGCAAAAATGTATCAAATGAAATTATTTTTATGGATTGTGAGTTACAGAGGATGAAAACCTCCCTTCAAAGATCTGTGGATAACTGTGAATGGTGAAAGAGATAAGCAAAATGGAAGGCAGAACAGCATAAGGCTTCTTCTGGATGGTAAGCTGACAGTGGATCCATTTGAAATCAGCAATATTTTCAACATCTTCACCTCACTTCAAGTATCAAACCAGTACCACATCTGAAGCTAACCCCACAATAGTATACCAATTTCCTAAACCTTCAAAAATGTCACACACCAAGAAATGGATGAACTTCTTCAAAATTGTAAATCCAACAACTCGGCAGGCTTTGATGAAATCTCGGGGATGATACTGAAATTCTGCAAAGTAAACATCATAGAACCATTGACCCAAATCATCAACACCTCATTGAGCCAATCTACTTTGCCTTGTAAAATGAAGATATCTAAAGTGTATCCAGTTTTCAAGAAAGGAGACAAGCTTAGTCCAAACAACTACAGACTGATATCAAATTTACCTGGGACTTCAAAGCTGACTGAGCGGGTCGTGTACAATCAATTGATAGCACATCTGGGAAAACATTAACTGATATCATCATTTTAACATGGTTTTAGAAATAGCACATATGTACTTCGTAGAATAAGATGTACCATTGATGTTAGTACCACATTTATCATGCCCTACTTTCCTCAAAGCTCCGATATGGCATTGTTGCCTGGGGAGCTTCAGCGCAGGTGCACATGGACAGAGTTCTACGAAGAAAGAAAAAAGCCTTGCGAACCATCCTAATAAGAGATGCACTGGAGCACTGTATACCATTATTTGTTCGAAACAAACTGCTTACAGTGGTTTCAATCTACAAACTTGAAACCATAATCCTTGCCATAGACTCAAGAAATAGTCAATACACACACAAGAAGCAAACTGAACTGCATAGGCTCAGCAAATTCAAGAACATACCTCAGAGCTCATTCAGGCTCACATTTCTTCAACTATTTACCAGATAGCCTAAAGAATTTGAGGGATTCACGGACAACATTCCACAAACAGCTGAAAAAATACCTCATTGCAAGACCGTACTATGCACCGAATTCACTGAGGAGCATACGTACCACCACCTTAGAGTATAGTGCAAGATTGACGACTCTTACAGAGGAAATCATAATCCATTGACGATTCCCCGATCCCAGGACCGTGAGGAAGACATCAGAAACAATTGGAACAACAAACAACAACAACAACTTTCAAATAATCAAAGCTGGATTTGCACACAAAAGTGACAGTAAATATATAATTCCCGAAATTTCTAATGGTATTACTCATAGCCACCCAACCGGGCTGAGTGGGAGTTTAGAACGCGTGAGAATTATACTTCCACTGTTTACTGTGACTGTTGTGTGCGTATTCAGCTTCAAACTACCATCTATACTTATTAAATTTAATATAATAATAATAATAATTTCTCTGGATGAATGTTGGACGACACATCCACAGGAGTTTATTCATAAATTCAGGAACATTACATATTATTTTTCATACATTTTCAATAATATAACAATATTCAAGGTTTACAAAATGATACCTCACTATATAATATATAGAGGTAATCATAAAATTAATACAAATTTATGCTACAACAGATAATACAAAAAATCTAAAAGTATATATCTTTTACCCTAAGCATCACCTAGTACAATGATACTAAACCGAGGTACTATTTTCTACCTATAAATTACCTTATTTAAAAAGAATACTACTTAAATCTAAATCCTACTTACTATTAGTTCCTCACTACTTTGTATCCCAATACTGAAAACCAATGTCTAATTTTTCTTTTGAAGCTACTGAATTTTTCCTCTTTTGATTTCTTATGGTAATCTATTAGATATTGTAGGCCCTAAATATCCTAGTGATCTTTGCCCAAATGCTGTATTCATTCTTGGTACTTCTTGGTTGTAACGTTCTCTTATTCTAGTATTATGGCTATGATTTATGATATGGTTCCTATTTTGATGTTTTTTCATATACCCTAATAACAACAATATACAATTGCCTAACGCTGAGTACTCTATTTTCTATAAATAATTCTACAGTTGGAAATCAGATTTCCCATTATTTTCAAAATGCGTTTTTGAGTTTTAAATAATGGATCTATAAAACTGAAGTTAGCTGCACCCCAAACAAACAGACCGTACCTTAAAAGAGATTCAACTAATGTTGGAACACTTCTTCCCAGTTTTTTCCTTGAAATCCACATTTTAAAACATTCAATGATTACCAGATAATTGTGCTGAGTTTGTTAATATGCGCTTACTGAAAAGAAAACACAGGCTTTCACATTCAGTCTAGCTAGAGGTACTCTTAGTAGTGATGCATGTGTTAAACTTCATGGCTTTGTTCCTGGTCCCAAGCTGTGATGCAGAGAGCATATGGATTCTTTAGCAGAGTAATCTTTCTGCTAATGCGCCTCAAGATGGAAATGACATTGGAATTCACAAGGATAGCCTACCATGCTTTTTTTCATTCTCTTATCATGCATGGTGTGAGACTATGGAGTCACTCAAGCGAGTTAGGCAGAGTATTGATCCTCCAGAAGAAAGCCATTCGCGTGTTGTGTGGTGCTCCTTAGCTTGAGCACTATAAGCCTCATTTTTCGGCAGGTCAAAATCATGACTGTCTTTAATGTGTACATTTCCCAATGTCTGTTAGCCATAAAAAAGATGAATACAATCTGGCCAGAAATGAAGACATCCATAATAAATTATGATACAATAGACATTGTGCGGATCTACATGTCTATAGAAATAGACTGCAGAAGATTTCATCTTGTTTCCCTGTTTCAGGTGCAAAATTCTATAACCACCTACCTGAGAAAGTTTGGTCCTTGCAAAGTAGCTTATTTGCCGGCACTGTCAAAAATGGCTATTGGGAACCCCTCTTTATAAAAATAGTGAGTTTTTCGAAATGAGTGGCTGTGAGGGTCACACATTGTTGAACATAGTGGGGAATAACCTTTGGGATATATTTTGGGATGTACTGTACTTATTTATTGATGCTGCATTCTAGCTAATATTACTTGGGTTAATATACATTAAATTAGACATAATATGAAATATTATTTTGGCAATAGAAGTAGATATTAGGCTTAGTAAAAATAGTCGATTCAAAAAGACAATTAGACATTGAACATATTAAAAATCGACAGTAATATTAGATATATTCGGCATTTGATATATCAGACACATAATTTGTTGATGCATAGATTCAATGTTTGGATATTGTGTTTAACAACTGTGAAATTGTATTTTATTTCAGGTACTTAGCATTGTGACTGTTTCTAATTGTGTATATTGAATTTTGTATGTGGCCTGTCTTACAGTATGTACTGATGTACTCAGTCTCAAATAAAGATCATTGAATCATTGAAATTTGAAAATTTGGTTGAATAATTTTACTTAAGATGTAGAATAATAAAATTCATGACTAATGTACGCTATTGTTTTGTTGTAAGCCATTTTGTTTTACTTTTTTCTATGTAATTTCAGGTTGACTATACATTATAACACATTCAAGTTTTTCGAGAGCTGAGCCAACAATTAATTAGTTAATATCCTGGTAATATTTAACTGTTAAGTAAATTCTTGTAAAAATAATATTCACTCGTATATATATTTATATTTTAATTTACATGTCTTGTATAAGGTACCTTGTCAAGCATCTTCTCTAAGGTTTGCTTAAGGTAGCTTATTGATTCATTTCAATTTTTTTTCTATTCTATTCTACGTGAAGGACATAATTTATGTTATAATATAATATTATATTATCTTCTTACTGAACAGTGAGAGCTCCTGCCAAAGAGCAGTCCAAGGAAGTACTTACTTCTAAAAGCAGTCCATGGCCGCTATAAAAAGGTAATTTTGAGTTATCTATTAAAAAAAAATCTTAAAGACTTTTCTGTACTTGTGAGGAACTCTTATTTCCAGCTGCCATGATATATATATCTTCGCATTATTCTTTTTTCAACTATAATAAATTAGTCCAGGCAACGAATGCTCAGATTATCTTTCATTCCATGTATAATTCGACTATTTCACGCATTCCCATACGACTGTTGCAGCAGTTTTAGTTTTGAATGTCAAATCTCAAGATTTGCAACAAGTGACTTTTTCGAATATTACACTATTCTGTCATCATGAATTGGCAGTGTGCTTCAGTATGAACATTCATATTGAGTATCTATTGGAACGTCTGCGGAACTAAACACAGGGGGTGTTTCTCAACTTCCTACCAAACAAAGACACGCAAAACTAAAACTGCTGCAACCGTCGTATGGGAATGCGTGAAGTAGTCGAATTATACATGAAATGAAAGATAATCTTATGCTCTACAATCTAGTAAAGAGCACATTCTTGTTTCATCAATTGTTGAAAATTTATGACTTAAAAGAGCGAAAAAATGGAAGAAAATCTGGTTTTTCGAAAATGCATCACTTTAGAACATGAATATCTCGAAAAGTATAGGATATATCGAAAACCTCTATTTGACAAAACTTGTAGGAAATTTATTAAGCTTCATTTTTATGTAGTTGATTATGTCAGTATAACACATTGCTTCCAACATATAAGCATGTAAGTAATAAGTGGTAAGAGTTAGTACTAACAGTTTCCTTTATGATGAAAAATAATCCATTCAGGACAGTACTAAATGGCCAAAATATGTGACTCTACGACGTTTTTTTTTTTTTAAAAAAGGAGCAAGCAGGAATGATAGCTCTGTCCTCTGGTTGCTTACATCAACCAGTTGAAAAAATGAATTTTTTGTTGAGAACAACGTTCAATTTAGTACAGAAATTTAGTATAGATTTCCAGCCTGATGTGTCTGCGAGCACTGGCTCGATGGTGATTGGACTGAATTCTAATATTGATGAAACATGTCTGCTGGCTTCATACTATAGAGTATCGTGAAGATGGTGTAACAGTCTTGGTGAGAAGCCACATTGAGTCCAAACAAAATTATTTGAGCCATTACTGTGTTGAGCTCGACTTTGAGGAGGTGGCCGGTGTTTATTTATACATTGATTAGATACTATACCATTCTCAACTATGAATGATTGGAAAAGTAACAACAGGCTTGAAGCCCAAAACTGTTCCTTTTCCAAATTTAGATGGAAATTGTCCAGAAATAGGTTATGCTTATCATTTTATAAGTTTTGTCCAATTTTGAGTCCTGAAATTATTGAATCTAAAACGGTTATACTAAGTATCTATCGGTCTCCAAATTGCAGTATTGATGTGGTTTTCCATGGTTTGGATGCAATTCTAACTGGTTTTTAGAATATAAATAGGAACATCATGATGGGAGAAGATTTCAAAATAGCAGTGAACTTTAATGAGCCATCCACAAGAACTTTTGTTAACCTGTTGTGTTCATAGACTCCGAATTGCCTCAAAGACACCCACCAGAGGGAACCGCAGTCTGGATACTGTTGCAACCAACCTTAATGAGACGAGAGTTGAGGCGCAGGTAGTGGAGCCTCTTGTGGCTGATCATGGTGTAGCAATTATCAGGGCCAACATCAATATGGTGAGTGACTCGCCAGTAGGGTGAGGAGGATAAAAGAGGACATCATCCCTTTGTTTGGGGAGACGGTGTCCAGTGTGGACTGGGTGAATGAACTTGTGGATAGAGATCTCGATAGAACTAAAACGCATTATTCAAGAAGGTCGATGAATTCTTTAATATTTTTTCCTAAGATCTTAAGGAGAAACATCAAGCAGCCAAGTTGATTTCAAAATAGTAGGATATTATGGTTCACCCAATAACTGACCAAACGCAGAGATCTGGTTCTTGCCTTCAGGGGTGGCTGCCTATTGATAATTGCCCCCAGGAGAGAAATCGTCTTCATCGGCAGTAAAACCAGGGTGAAATCCATCTATAAACCTAGGATTGATGAGGCCAAGAAACTAGCCAATATGAATGAGATCGAGTGTGGCAAAAAGTCAACTCGTCCTAAGGATTGCAAGAGGTATTTTTTTTAATTAGCAGTGAACCAATTGTCATCGTGACCTATCAAGTTAATAAAACTGTTCAAGTTAAACAATCAAGTTAACAAACCTATCAAGTTAAACAATTGTTCAAAGTCCACCATTTTATTTTGACGCAATCTGGCATAGCTGATTTTGGTTTAGAAAAAGTGTTTAAAACTGTATTGTTGAAATCCAACTTAACCAGGTCAACACACTGATTCCTGCAAGTAACCTTAGTCAAACAAGTTAATAATTCACTGTATGGTTGATATAGTTTATAGTAGGAGTGCAACCAATCTGGAATTCCTCAAAAAATAAATATAAGCCTATAACTTAAATTATAACACAATTCTTATAGAATCAACTATTTTACAGAAAATATACTAAGTTATATCATGTGAATACAAATACGAATATTACCGAAAACCTTTCCTAATACATAATCAAACAGAATCTTTTAGGTTATGTTATCCAAATTTTCAGGCAAGAACAATATTTAATCTAGCTCATCTGAGACATTGAGAATTGAGATGGAAAGCTGTTTAGAAAAATTTTACTTATTACCTTTGCTTTGTAAGAAATTCTTTGGTGCCTTATCCAATACATATTTTGTTGATGTTTCAACTTCATGTTGATGAAGTTGTTCCAAAAATTGTTTGTACGTGTTTACAAACTCCTTCTCTCTGGGAACTTCCATTTTACACAATTATTGACGTTGACAAAACTGGTTTGTGGTTCCTGAAGCTATTCTGCTCTGTGATATCAGTCACAAAGTGGAAGGAATCCGAGTATCCGAGAGAAAATTCTTACCGGCTATTGTTTCGCTCTTAAGAGCATTATTTATAGAATGGTCTATAATTTCTATTACTGTTCCAAGATTTAAACGGTGTACACACGTACGTTTGCCTCGGGTGAGCATACGTGTATGGGCTTGCATTCGCACGTGTGGACACTGTTCGCTGAGGCATGTGGGCGAACCGGAACCCTGTCGGTATTTTGGCGTGCTTAAAGGCGCCTCGGGCGAGCATTGAATGTACGTGTGGACACGATTTTGCCATACGGGTGAGGCAAAACGTAAACATTGAAGGCGTCATAACCTAATTCCAATGAATTAGGTTGATGAATGACAAATCAAATTGTGATCCAATAACTAATTGTAAATTGTAGGATTTTTGTAATTTTGTAGGATATGTGGATTGTCAATTTTTTAAATGAAACAGGGGTGAAAAATAAACCGTGCTAGCTTATTTTGATACAATCTAATTCAATTTTAATATTAAAAAAAGCTGTTTCAAAACTAACCTTACTTTGAAGAAACGACGATTCTAAATTATATTGATAACAGTAATTCTTATTACAATTTTCATTAAATTAATTACAATTTTAATTAAATAATACATAATAATTTCATCCAATTTCAGTTTAACTAATGATCAAATGATGAATTTAGGTTGGAAATAGTTTTTAATCAAGTCTTAGTTGGTAATCAAAACCCAACAGAGTATCAATGTAGCAAGAAGATTCCCTAATAAAAATTACTAATATTATTCACGCTAGAAACAGCAATGTTGTCCAATTTCTCTATATTGATGTAGATTAATGTAATATTCTACTATGGAATGAATAGGCTAAAGCTGCCTTTACACCAAAGTTAATAACAAAATTTCAATTACTTAATCCTAATAGATCCTATTAGATTGAACATAACTTATCATATGTGTTTGTCAAGATCCGTTCAATCTAATAGAATATATAAGGATTAAGTTATTAACATTTTGTTAATAACTTTGGTGTAAACCCAGCTTAATATGCTACCGGTACTAATACATGAAATGAAAGACTTGAAAATAAATAGCCTAGTTCCACATAATGTCAAGTACAATGACATCAATACCTGTATTATTTTAATTTTACTAATATTATTATATACTCATAATCTTATTATTAGAGTATATGCCGAAGGTACAATTTCTTAGCGACGGCTCTAGCATAGACGCGCGTCTAGAGTCGTCGATTAGGAATTATACCTTTCGGCACAAAGTAAAAGAGCTGTACAGAAGCGAGGAATTTTCTGTTAATTTACAAGATGCATTGTATTTTATGGAAAGCACTGTCGAGCGGAATAGACGCGCCTCAGCGGAAAAAATTATGTTTGTAAAGTTTGGACCTAACGCTTGCCTTCTGTACGCCGTAACCTTAATATTTAGACACGTAATTGTTTATTTTAATGATTTTTCATTCAATTAGAGAGTTCCAATTCACCTATTTTTGTTGTAATTACACTTAGTTGTAATTGAAAAAAATAAATTTCATTACTTAGTCAGTTCTGTTATTATTTTTACAGATTTCTATTTATTCTGCAGCAAACATGGAGCAAGGGATCAAATACAACTATCCAATCAAGGAGAAATTTGACAGAACCAGAGTTTCAGCCGAGCGATTTATACAAGTGGATTACTTCTAATAACAAAGAGGCTAACCATTCTGTAAGTTGAACCTACTTTAAATAGTTTTTCAACAAACGTGGGTTTTTTATTCATCGACGTTTCAACAGCTCTCTAATACTACAGTGAATTTCTTAAGAATACGTATTGCAATCAATTTATACGAGGGTGAATCAAATGAAAACCTTAAAACGGTTATATATCATTTATTTTGATAACTAAGTGAACCTTATATTTATAATTTTCTGAGATAGTCTCCTTGAAGTTTTATGTGCCTGTAGTCACTCGTGCACCGCGGTTTTCACTTCTTCATCACTTTGTAAATGCTTTCCATTGCATCTTTAAGATTTCCGAACACATGATAGTCACTAGGGGCGAGGTCTGGAGAATAAGGTGGATGAATGAGGCTTTCAAATGTGATATTCTGGATAGTTTGAACCGAGAGACGGGCTGTATGTGGTCGGGCGTTGTCATGCTGTAACAAAACACATGAAAGGAGAAGTCCTCGCCATTTACTCCTGATTGCTGGTCGAAAATGATTTTCTAAGAGATTTGATTAAGAATTAATGTTTACTGTCATTCCCCTGTCAATGTAATGCTCCAAAATTACTTCGTTCACATCACAGAAGAGAGTCAGCAAGAGTTTTCCTGTTGATCGCTGATTTCGGAGGTTTTTTTTTTATTTTGGCAATGAGCTATGGCACCATTCCTTTTCGTGTATCTGGTTGATGACAATGTTTGTTTCTGGACAAACATGAATCACCATATGTACTGTCATCCTGCTATGAATTTCCATTGGTTTGACACCTTCACTGCTCAAGAAACGAGTGACTGATCGCTGATCTAATTCGGTGCATATTGATAATGGGGCGGCCATATTGTAACTGAAGTCACTGCTAATTGTATGTAGCAAGGTCACTAACGTACCTAGTAGTCATTGTGTAAGCTTCAACGAACATCCCTACCATAGCTCCGACAAACCACAGCATCGACACGACATAGCCTCGACAAACCATAGCACCGACACGACATAGCCTCGACAAACCATAGCATCGACAAGTAAAATAAAATTAGGCCTGCCACCACAGCCTCGACACGACATAGCATCGACAAACCATAGCATCGACAAGTCACGTGACACATCTATGGAAATGTGGCCAACCTACTAAATAAACATGCAATAATAATAATAATAAATAAAGTTTTTAGTAGAATGATAAATAGAAAACAATCAATCAATTATCAACAACTTTTAAAATGAAATTTCCAATATTTGTTATTTAATAATACTTTTCACTTGTCACGTATCTGACGTCCGAATAATTCTGATTTTTTTGTGTTGTAGGGCTTGTGTCTTGACTTGACCGTTGAAAAACTCCTAACTCCAAATCCAAAACTGTTCAATTTTATAGGTTACATGTTGATTGACGATATATTATCACAATTTTGAAAGTTTTTAAATTTCAAAATAAATTGACTTGAAGTTTTATTCTTCTACAAAGTTTATATGTTTATGTAAATTGAATAAGGTAGACCATTTAACATGTTCTATAAAGTTTATTTTATACTTCTTTGCCTAGTTAGGGTACTAGACGATGTCTGGATTGTGTTTCAGGTATGTAAGCTTATGTTATTATTTTGTTCATATCAAGTAGATAAATTCTTATAATTTTTGCTATTGGTCTTGTAGCTACTGGTTATAGTTGAAATAATTATGTGATTTTGCTTAATCCGATTCAGGAAGTTTGAAAGAATTTGAGCTAAAGTCTAGCAGGTCAGCTATCACTGTTATCTCAGTTAGGCTATTATTAAAGATATCGACTCAATTTTTTAAATGAAACAGGGGTGGAAAATAAACCGTGCTAGCTTATTTTGATACAATCTAATTCAATTTTAATATTAAAAAAAGCTGTTTCAAAACTAACCTTACTTTGAAGAAACGACGATTCTAAATTATATTGATAACAGTAATTCTTATTACAATTTTCATTAAATTAATTACAATTTTAATTAAATAATACATAATAATTTCATCCAATTTCAGTTTAACTAATGATCAAATGATGAATTTAGGTTGGAAATAGTTTTTAATCAAGTCTTAGTTGGTAATCAAAACCCAACAGAGTATCAATGTAGCAAGAAGATTCCCTAATAAAAATTACTAATATTATTCACGCTAGAAACAGCAATGTTGTCCAATTTCTCTATATTGATGTAGATTAATGTAATATTCTACTATGGAATGAATAGGCTAAAGCTGCCTTTACACCAAAGTTAATAACAAAATTTCAATTACTTAATCCTAATAGATCCTATTAGATTGAACATAACTTATCATATGTGTTTGTCAAGATCCGTTCAATCTAATAGAATATATAAGGATTAAGTTATTAACATTTTGTTAATAACTTTGGTGTAAACCCAGCTTAATATGCTACCGGTACTAATACATGAAATGAAAGACTTGAAAATAAATAGCCTAGTTCCACATAATGTCAAGTACAATGACATCAATACCTGTATTATTTTAATTTTACTAATATTATTATATACTCATAATCTTATTATTAGAGTATATGCCGAAGGTACAATTTCTTAGCGACGGCTCTAGCATAGACGCGCGTCTAGAGTCGTCGATTAGGAATTATACCTTTCGGCACAAAGTAAAAGAGCTGTACAGAAGCGAGGAATTTTCTGTTAATTTACAAGATGCATTGTATTTTATGGAAAGCACTGTCGAGCGGAATAGACGCGCCTCAGCGGAAAAAATTATGTTTGTAAAGTTTGGACCTAACGCTTGCCTTCTGTACGCCGTAACCTTAATATTTAGACACGTAATTGTTTATTTTAATGATTTTTCATTCAATTAGAAAGTTCCAATTCACCTATTTTTGTTGTAATTACACTTAGTTGTAATTGAGAAAAATAAATTTCATTACTTAGTCAGTGTAAGCTTATGTTATTATTTTGTTCATATCAAGTAGATAAATTCTTATAATTTTTGCTATTGGTCTTGTAGCTACTGGTTATAGTTGAAATAATTATGTGATTTTGCTTAATCCGATTCAGGAAGTTTGAAAGAATTTGAGCTAAAGTCTAGCAGGTCAGCTATCACTGTTATCTCAGTTAGGCTATTATTAAAGATATCGACTCAATTTTTTAAATGAAACAGGGGTGGAAAATAAACCGTGCTAGCTTATTTTGATACAATCTAATTCAATTTTAATATTAAAAAAAGCTGTTTCAAAACTAACCTTACTTTGAAGAAACGACGATTCTAAATTATATTGATAACAGTAATTCTTATTACAATTTTCATTAAATTAATTACAATTTTAATTAAATAATACATAATAATTTCATCCAATTTCAGTTTAACTAATGATCAAATGATGAATTTAGGTTGGAAATAGTTTTTAATCAAGTCTTAGTTGGTAATCAAAACCCAACAGAGTATCAATGTAGCAAGAAGATTCCCTAATAAAAATTACTAATATTATTCACGCTAGAAACAGCAATGTTGTCCAATTTCTCTATATTGATGTAGATTAATGTAATATTCTACTATGGAATGAATAGGCTAAAGCTGCCTTTACACCAAAGTTAATAACAAAATTTCAATTACTTAATCCTAATAGATCCTATTAGATTGAACATAACTTATCATATGTGTTTGTCAAGATCCGTTCAATCTAATAGAATATATAAGGATTAAGTTATTAACATTTTGTTAATAACTTTGGTGTAAACCCAGCTTAATATGCTACCGGTACTAATATATGAAATGAAAGACTTGAAAATAAATAGCCTAGTTCCACATAATGTCAAGTACAATGACATCAATACCTGTATTATTTTAATTTTACTAATATTATTATATACTCATAATCTTATTATTAGAGTATATGCCGAAGGTACAATTTCTTAGCGACGGCTCTAGCATAGACGCGCGTCTAGAGTCGTCGATTAGGAATTATACCTTTCGGCACAAAGTAAAAGAGCTGTACAGAAGCGAGGAATTTTCTGTTAATTTACAAGATGCATTGTATTTTATGGAAAGCACTGTCGAGCGGAATAGACGCGCCTCAGCGGAAAAAATTATGTTTGTAAAGTTTGGACCTAACGCTTGCCTTCTGTACGCCGTAACCTTAATATTTAGACACGTAATTGTTTATTTTAATGATTTTTCATTCAATTAGAGAGTTCCAATTCACCTATTTTTGTTGTAATTACACTTAGTTGTAATTGAGAAAAATAAATTTCATTACTTAGTCAGTTCTGTTATTATTTTTACAGATTTCGATTTATACTGCAGCAAACATGGAGCAAGGGATCAAATACAACTATCCAATCAAGGAGAAATTTGACAGAACCAGAGTTTCAGCCGAGCGATTTATACAAGTGGATTACTTCTAATAACAAAGAGGCTAACCATTCTGTAAGTTGAACCTACTTTAAATAGTTTTTCAACAAACGTGGGTTTTTTATTCATCGACGTTTCAACAGCTCTCTAATACTACAGTGAATTTCTTAAAAATACGTATTGCAATCAATTTATACGAGGGTGAATCAAATGAAAACCTTAAAACGGTTATATATCATTTATTTTGATAACTAAGTGAACCTTATATTTATAATTTTCTGAGATAGTCTCCTTGAAGTTTTATGTGCCTGTAGTCACTCGTGCACCGCGGTTTTCACTTCTTCATCACTTTGGAAATGCTTTCCATTGCATCTTTAAGATTTCCGAACACATGATAGTCACTAGGGGCGAGGTCTGGAGAATAAGGTGGATGAATGAGGCTTTCAAATGTGATATTCTGGATAGTTTGAACCGAGAGACGGGCTGTATGTGGTCGGGCGTTGTCATGCTGTAACAAAACACATGAAAGGAGAAGTCCTCGCCATTTACTCCTGATTGCTGGTCGAAAATGATTTTCTAAGAGATTTGATTAAGAATTAATGTTTACTGTCATTCCCCTGTCAATGTAATGCTCCAAAATTACTTCGTTCACATCACAGAAGAGAGTCAGCAAGAGTTTTCCTGTTGATCGCTGATTTCGGAGGTTTTTTTTTATTTTGGCAATGAGCTATGGCACCATTCCTTTTCGTGTATCTGGTTGATGACAATGTTTGTTTCTGGACAAACATGAATCACCATATGTACTGTCATCCTGCTATGAATTTCCATTGGTTTGACACCTTCACTGCTCAAGAAACGAGTGACTGATCGCTGATCTAATTCGGTGCATATTGATAATGGGGCGGCCATATTGTAACTGAAGTCACTGCTAATTGTATGTAGCAAGGTCACTAACGTACCTAGTAGTCATTGTGTAAGCTTCAACGAACATCCCTGCCAACTACCGGATCAATCCTATAACTTATCGAAACTTTACAACACTTTTAATGTTTTCATTTGATTCACCCTCGTAGTAATAAAAAATTTACAATAAAAATAACACACTGAACTTACTGACTATTCAAGTCACGTGACCGGGAAGTGGCCGTTAGCAGGGAGAGTATGATGTTTTATGCAAGCCCTGAGGATAACGCAAGACATTCACGGCCACGTAATGCGCGATATTTTTCGCTTTATTTCGCTTTATCGACGCGGCAACAGCTTTTTCATTAAATTGACTGACAGGAATGTTCCTTTTTGAAAATTGCGCGTCGATATACGTGTAAGGTTTTTTTGAAATTATTTTGCATTCCAAGGATAATATGATAGGAATAGGAATTTTCTCCTTAATTCAATACTAATATTAAATTATTTATTGCTTAATCAATGTATATAAAAATAAGAGGTAGAATTATTGTGTCGTTTTTGTCGTCAACTTGCAGTGATGAGTAATAATTCATCAGTGACCCTCAACTATGGTTATCATAATATTCATCTACAGTAGAAGTAACCTTGCTGATAATATGCGTAATAATATCGAGCTGGCTGGTTCAGGTCTGGTTCTGCTCGCACCTGATCAATTTCAGGGACTCTGACATGACATGACCTCATGACTGGTTTTGGGCAGCAGGGATCGACGACTTAACGTGTCCATCCGAAAAAGGTAGTTGCCCGAAAAAAATTATTTCCCGATCCAGGATTTAAACCCGGGCATCTGAATTATAAAGCCAGCATCTCATCCACTCGACTATGGCCACTCCACCTTGCTGATAATAATAACAAAATGATTATCTAGGCCTACTCTTGTGAGAAGCAATGGATATCCTTTCAATGAATAGTTGCAAATTCACATTCAAAATTATTTAAATTTTCAAGAAGAAACTTCATAATAGAATATTTCAAATGGTATTAGTTGGTTAGTAGTGTAATAGTAAGTTAATGATAATAGCTTCATATAATACTGGGAGACGCAGGGAAACGAGAAGTTTTGAAATTTCTAAGAAACAATATTCATAAAACTAGTAGAATACTAATGGAATGGCATTTATTTATCATTCAATTTATGTTCATACAGTTGAAATGTCCAAATGTATCTCTTTATTTTTAAAAAATGGCGTTGGAAAGATTTGTTCACATTCGGGATTTATAGCCTGTTATGGGTGGTGCAAGAAAACTGGAAATTTTGAAATAAAGTCATTAACACTAATAAATTCCATGAAAGAAGTGGATTGCCAATGGAATGACATGTATTCATTATGCAATTTATGATCCTCCAATCAAAATGTCCGAAAGTTTCTTTTTGAGATAATTAAAAAAGATATGCTCACAATTAATTGGCTTTAGCAGTCTGTTATGGTATATAGAGCAAGGAACGGGATACTTTGAAATAATGTACTTTCCACCAATAAATTACATACTAGCAAATTACTAATAAAATGGCATATATTCATATTCATCATGCCCTGCATAATCATTTTATTGGAAAGTCTAAAAATGCTTTTTTTAATTTTTAAGATGACATAAGAAAGATGTGGTCTCATTCAGCGTTCACTTGAAAATCTATTTGCTGTGTGATATTTCAGGCAGGCAACCACCGCCCTAGAGCCAGTGGGCAGCCGAGCGACGACCCTGTCACAGTAGTCAAGTGCCCCCTGTAGCTGTCGTCGTCCCCAGAGGCCCGCGAGATGGATGGAGGCGGTGGGAATGCGAAATGAATAACAGACGCCCGGTGATGGTGAGAATACTGATGCTGGGTGAGTGCAATTTTTGTTCTAGAATGATCAAGTAATTATTAAAATAAAGTGAAATTGAATGAATAGTCACGCTGAAGATAGAGGCCAGTATGACGAAACGCGTCCGAAAATAACTTGGTATCTGGACATATAAGTACTGTGAGCATTGAATTTTAGCAGGAAGCATGACTTGATTTCCATTTCATAGATGCTCCATTTGGTGGTGAAAATTGATGGAAAATAACTTGATGATAAGCACTAGTTGCTACTAACTTTCCGTCTCAATTTTCCTTGCCTATAATCGTTTTGGTTTTCATGACTTCAGTAGACTTTTTATAGTGAGATTCTCAGGTACAAGATGACAAATGGCAATACAAAGATATAAGGGAATACATCCAACAATTCTAACAATAAATATTAAATACTAATTAAGGTTTCGTGCAAAATTTAAGAAGCGGTTTGACTCAGTGGTTGCGCTATTAAGCCATCGCTTAGATACGTTGAGAATCATGCGTCTGCTTCTCCCTTTGGAAGAGTGACCACTTGAGCCAACTCCTCTGAATATGATTCATGAGTAGGAAAATCGCTTCCTGGTGGTTCGGAAGCCTCCTAAAACTGTAGTTCCACTCATCTCTTATTAACATCCGCCTCATTACCCACGCACAAGCTAACAGCTCATGTAGGCTTCGCCCTCAGCAAAAAATAAATAATAATAAGGATTGAGGATTGTAAGGATTTTTCTGATAAAGGTTAAATGTATACTAGTAGTTCTGTAAACAGTAGACCTCGCGCTCAGTAAGGTACATTGACCTGTTGTTATGTTTCCTTAAAAATTAATAAATAATTATTTATCAATTTAAAATGTCTAGAAAAATCTTAAATAAACATAGAGCTTCCTGTCCTATCGTATCGTGATGTGTCGTCCCGAAATGTGAGTGTGAGCGCTGTTATCAGGTCTGGCTGCCGTCGATACGCCAATCCAATCAACCCATCAGTGAACATTCTGTGTTGTCGTGTTGGCGAAAAATCGGTGTGTTGAAATTAAAAAATAAACTACCATAATGTGGATTTCCTACAAACTTCATTTCTCACTTTTCATGATTTTAGAAATCAATTTCTTTTCAATAATATTTGTTGCAATCTTGATCATCAGATTAAAAAAGAAAAATGTGTTCTATACTCTAAACTAGAATCATGGCCTCAGCTTATGGAAAGACAAAGCTAGTAGACAACACTGTCTACTAACGTTGATGGAAAGATACTTTTTCAAGATGTTCGATGTTTTTGAACGGGTAGTATTATAGTCCACTAGACAGCTGATTTATGATGAATAATCTATAGGTAATCTTACGGTAATATTGGCGTATGAAGGAGGCTCCTTTTTCCTTTTATATTATCCTTGAAATGCAACATTTCCAAAAACCTTGTATATACGTCGACGCGCAATTTAAAAAGGAACATACGTGTCAAATTTCATGAAAATCTATTACCACGTTTAGCTGTAAATGCGCAACATATAAACATATATAAACATTTAAACATAAAGAGAAATGCCAAACCGTCGACTTGAATCTTAGACCTCACTTCGCTCGGCCAACCAGAAAATCATTTAATGTGAGGGTAAACAGAAAGCGGGAAAATTGAAGAGAAGTTAGGTATGATAGAATATAAGCTTGTGTCATTGTAGTTGAATCTTTTATTTGATTGTAGCACAGGTTCACCTTGCAGATCTCCGTTGCTGTTGGCAACTTTTTCTTTGCAGGATGATTAGGATAACATTAAAAAATAGCAATACACTTATATAATAACTGAAATTTAATAAAACCTAAAAAGTAATAAAAATCTATGTTGATTTCACATTTTAGTTAAGCAGGAGTCCGTGTTGATTTCTACGCTATAATCTTATCTTTCAAATCTATTCTTATTTCTTATCATTTCAAAGTAATGTAGTAGTTCTTGAAAGAATGTAACAATCTGTTTTAAATTTATCCAGGCTACTTTTATCTCTCTAAATGTTTGACTGTATGTCGTTGATGCATTCTTCAATGATCAACAACTCCTTGAAAATATGTCATACAAACATTCAATCTATGCCGGCGCATTTTAACTCAATGATATCCTCAGCTCCTCTGGATATTGTAGTATTAAGCGAGTCTTGACTCAAACCCAGTTTACAATCGTAAGCTTACGGTATTCTTGTTGAATATTTACTCTTAGGAACGACCATTAGTAAAGGTGGCGGGGGAATGATTATCTATGTAAGATGCTCTTTTCCGGCCCTGAGTGGTAATGTCTCTGAAGCCGGTGCACTCTCATTCTCCCGAATTCCTTCTAGCTTCTACTTGATGTGAGAGTGGGCGCTGAGTCCGTTTTCGTCCTTGGAGTTTATCAGCCGCCAAGAGAGGGAGTCTCCTCACATTAGAGGATGCTCTGTTGACTAAAGTTATGCAATGATATAACCACATAATTTATAATTACGTAACACCTCATCAGAGAACTTGATATGCTGAAATTACGACAAAGACTAAAGTACTCAATACTATGTGAAACCTACAAAATAATTGTGGAGGGTACTGGTCCGGAATATTTGAGAAAAATACTTGTATCTTTCACATAGGTTCATCAGAAGGACACTTGGTCTCACCGCTGCTTTCTCTAGATACCGTTGGATAATCTTTATCAGAGTTGAAAATTCTTAACAAAGGAAAAAAGTGAGTTTGATTGGTCTCGAACCCGCAACATATGTTTGATTCATGAGTCGCGTGTACTACCAATTACGCTAAAGATTCTCTTGGAGAAAGCTCTGTTTGGATGGACTTTTGTTGATAAATTTGTTTTAATTATTACATTTAAAGTGCTTGATTGAAAACAATGAAAATAAGCCTATTATCAAACCTCGGTAAATTCATAATCTGCATGTAAGATTGCAAGTTGATCAGTTCTTCCATTAGTTCATAAGTGGTAATGTGTCAAACGTGTATTTTCCATTATGTACATGTATAAGCCAATTCTTTCCTCTATAATTATTATGTTATTTTCATGCATATTTTACGTTCTCAAACATATTTCACTTAATCACTGATCGGACAACTGAAGACGTGATTAATATTTCATCTGTACTTATAATATGTAAATTTAAAATGTAAATTTAATATTTTAATATGTTAATTCAAGGAAGAAATAAATTCATTTATTTATTCTCTATTAATTTTTCATTCTCTTTTTCAGACTGATGAACGTGCCAACTCCACTGATACCTCACCATATTATTTGTTTTACATAGAGCAATCCAATATTTTTTATACACTTATGAAGTGTTTTATCAATAAACATAATAAATAATAAGTGTATTTGAACAAACGAAATTAACACTTGAAAAGTAATGTTGTCTGTTTATGTAAAGAGTTTGTCACATTTTATACTCTGAAATTGTTTTATATAATTTCATTATAATTCTCATAATGTGTAATAGATTGCATAAAATTGTTATTAAAAACTCTATTTACTAAATACCCTGTCTTGAGCTTTTATAATAATTTTAACTGTGTCCGTTAGGCTGTACGCTCGATGTCGATTTTGTTTCTAAAGGTGAGTACAGACTTTGATGCATTGTTTTCAATTGGAGTACGCATACCTATCTGCATCGTATAGGCATGCACACTACAATTGAAAACAATGCATCAAATCTAATTGTCCGATGCGTGCCGTCCTATCAGTTTATGCTTATTATGTATGTATCTTACTGTTTCTGTACAAATACAGATATAAGAATAGCATCAGCTGATTAAAAGTGAAATGCGCGTGTTCATGGCGCATTACTGTACGCACCTCTATAAGTGGTAGATTGTACACCATCAAATATAAATTACTATTATTATTCGTCGCATTGAATGTTCTCAACGGTGTTCGAAACCATGCCAAATGGTTTTCCCTCCATGAGAGGAAATTGTTCTCGTTGTACAAAGTGTAGCTCTCATCATAATAAAATTATGAAATTAATGGTAAATGTCTGAATGAGAACCGGAGAAAATGTCATAGCACACTCTCAATAAATACGAAAACGGACATGCATCTTTCAGGGTAACAATGATCTCACTAAGACCGAATATTCTTCATAATGAACTATTCTTAAAAATTCACTGCCGCATCCGTTATTTCCCTTATACTGCTGTAATATCCATTGACAATTATTTGCAAATGTAACACTAGACTTCCAGCTCGAACATCTTTCGCTCCTGAATTATTTTTTAGATCATTCTTGTAGAGATAGATGATTATGTTATCAGATGGGTGACAATCATTGAATCGTCGGTCCCGACTGATAGTCGTGAGGTTCATTGACGACGTAAATTAAATACCTATTTATGCAAGATGGAACTTCCGTCAGGGATCCCCACCTATAAAGCCATTCGATTATAATAACTAACTACATTATTCTCATAATTCCGTATTAATACGAAAAAATGATACCATTATTTCTAAATATTATTTGAATTATCCTGCTCCTAATTTCATCTTATTCTCTTATTGACAGGGTTGTATGATGATAAGAATGCAATTTATTATTGAATGATACGGTACTTCCACAAAGTCATTGATTAAAACTTTCATTTTAACCTTTTAGTTTGTCCTTCGCAAGATATGGATTTTAATAATTGGGAAAGGGTAAAATTACATTATCAAATCAGAAATGTTTTCTGTATACAGCTTCTAGTAACACCATGCCTGAACAGTAGCCACATAAACTATGTGAATAGCTCAATTATCAATATTACTTCATCTTCTTCATTGTAAGCTGATCCGATATATGAAGCTTAGGACTATAGACATGATCCATGAATAAATTATAAAAATTTCGCATTTATATTAGATCAATAATTCAAGGAATAACTTGGACTTTCATTGACAAGATATAGTATCCATTCCACGTTTTAGGTAATACACGTTTTAGTTTACCTTTTATATGTCTTGATTATAAATGTAGGACAATACAGTAAGAATTTTATTCAATCGAGATCATACAATACATCACCATACCAAGAAAATAACTTTCGTATTTTGAAATAGTTGATATATTAACATAATAGAATAAGATTGAAATAAAAATTAAATAATTGAGAATGTCCAAAAATCCGAATAAACTTGAAAATTTATTGTGAGGCACATCGCCTACTTGGCGCCTTGCAAATTTGGTATTTCAGTTGAACCCACCTCTATACCTGACTATTAATTTTGAAATCAAACGCTTGAAGATTGGTAAGTTTTCAGGAAATATAGTTAAGATCCAAAAATATCGTAGCATGGATTTGAAGGATTTTCTATTATTGTGACATGAAACATTTTACCGACCTGTGTTATTTTCTATGAACGTGTGATGCACATTGCCTACTTAGCGCCTTTGCACGGCATGTATTCCCATGATGTTGGATGATGCATGTCCGACGTGTACGCGTCATTGTTGTGTCATCCTAATAGTACTTATATAAGTCCCAATCACCAATAATTATCACAATTTTGAAATGAATATGTTAATCAGGCACTTGACAAGTGAGACAACAAGATATTAAACTATTGTTACATATGTATCTCCTGAACTTTTATACCACCAGTAACATTCAATTGATTTAAGTGAAAACAATATTAGTGATATGGATTCACTTTCAGAAATCTTATTATTATTGAATAAGTTGACATTATTTAATCACAGATCTAACTTAGATCTAACATGTACCTTATCAAGTTGCTAATAGAGTTTGCGAGCCAGTTGAAAAGCCAGGCCAGCGATCCAGGGAAAAGCCTACATTTTTTCTTTATTAGAAACGCTGCGTTCATAAAAGACAAATAGCAAGAAAAAATCTTTAAAAATGTGCTGGGTGCAAACCGGGGTCCATACGGTGTAGGAGTTTAGATAATAGGAATTTTAAGCTCAATCCAATATTAATTAACATCCATAGCGAGTTTTTTCTAGTTTCAATAATAATTAAAGTTAGTAAATAAATTCTGTCCGCGTGATTATTAGCATAATATTATTATATATTGTTTAACAGTGAACGTAAAGTAAAATAAAGTGTTTACCTTTCCTCTCCTAGAGTTGTCATCAATCACACCCACCAAAACCAATACCTCTTTCTTCTCATTTCCTTTAAATATTACAAATGCCAGTTCTTATTCGTATGGTAACACATGGCACAGTGGTGACAGGAAATACCTTATTCATCCCTCCTTTAGAAATGCTTATGCAAATTTTAGTAGCCTCAGTAGGGCAAGGAATGTGAAATTTATGTTGTTATAAGTAGGCCTACTGTCTTTTTTCACAATCATACAAATATTTTTCTCCTGCTATAAAAAGTCATTAACATAGGGAGTGAAAGAAGTGTAATGGCAAAAAATGACATACATTTTCTAATTAAGTAGCCTATTTTATCAGGGCTACTTGACTTGTTAGTTAAAAATAATTTTAAAGTAGGCTACCCTTTTTTTAAACTTGATCATATAAAATACAATAACTAATTTCGAAATATGTTGAATCCATTATCAAGTTTCTCTTAAGAAAAGTTCAAGAAAAACTTGATAATGGATCCAACATTCCTAACAAACTAGTTGTAAGGTATTGTATTTTATATGAAAAAAAGTTGTTTTCATAAAAAAGGTGTTATTTTACAACTAACATAAAAGATACCTTACCATACCGTAATTCAACATTACACTTTCCATACGTACGGTACCGAATCAACATCCTCTGCTTCTCCTCATACAATTTAGAAGAAAAATTCGAGTTAAATATTGAGTAAGGACATCTCCTCAATGTAATTTGTGCCAAGAAGTGGATTTCTTTCCAAGGAAGTGGAAGTGGCACTTGCGTGAGTAAAATAAGATTTCATTAAAATCACTTGAACGAAAGTGAAAGGAGAAGCCCACTTACATCCCTTGGAAATTTTTACAAAAATTTTATACACAGTGTTATATTGTAAGTGTAACTATGTAGTTACACACACATATATTTTTATAAATATTGTATTAGATTGAATATAACTTGACAAGCATAGTATGATGTGATCATGTCCGTTTCAAGTTTCATTTAATCTGGTAAAATTCATGACGGCGAAAAATGTACCTCCAAACATCAATTTTCTCTGTAACCATTAATCGAGAATAGTTGTATTATAAGCCATTTGATTTATCACATCATGGACTACAATATTAGTTCAATTCATTTTTTCAATAAAATAGACAGTTTTCTTGATAAAATAATATATATGTTAAAATTTAGGGGGTTTGTGATTTGATTTTTTTATTTTCCACAATTATGTTAATCTGTCCATTAGAAATACTTTGTTGGAAAACACATAGCCTACCTACATGAAAGAATACTCTTTCAGTTTTTCATGTCATTTGCTACTTACTTTCTCATTCAATTATTATAATTTAACAATTCAAGTTGTCCTATCAAAGTACTATACTACATCATAAATAGACATAAACTATGTATACTTGTTAATTATTGGGCAAACATGAGATTCTACAATAATATTTAGACAATTTGGAACTAAATTAGGAGGTTGAAAAAGTTTTGGGCAATAGCCCAAACTTTTTTTCTTTCCCGATCTTTGTATTATTTAAGCTAACCTAATAAATAAATAATATCTAACGGTTTCATGTAGGATATTGATTAAATCCAAATCTCAAAATCCATAGAAGTTGGCTACAATTTGCTAGCAATAAATAATTCGCTTTATTAAAGACCTACTATCCACGAATGCAACATATTATTAAAACTTCCTTCAATTAAGATTTCTTAATTCTTTAGTAACTAGCAATAAAATGAGTAATGGAATATCATATAATATTTCTTATTTATATAAGAACTAAGTTATACATTTCTATTACAACTGAAGTGAAATGTAGAAATTTTGTTTGATCATAATTTAGTGATCGTTTATTTTTCCTACTCAAATTTTTAATTAAGTTTTTAAATTAAGTTTACAGAGAATTAAAATTTTTGTTTGCTATGCACAAACTTATATCATTGGCATACATACAAAATTTGTTATCAAGGACTCATTTTGGAAACTCCCCCTTCCCACCAATAGATTTATTGTTTTTGTATTAGACTATGTTATTTTAATATGTATTTTGGACACGATCCATCCGTGAATGCATGGGCATTTACTTTGTGAAACGAGAAGCGCTCTTAGAAAGATTATTATTATTAATGTACATTATTATTTAATTTTGTAATAATTAGAAGTTTTATTTTTATCGATAATACGGCGCATTCTCACTGACCTCTTGTTGAAACTAATGTATGGCTGGTGAACAATATAATATCTAGTATCAGGTCTGTTTTTTTTCAGTATCAACCTATCAAATCTAATCTACTCAAACAATTTTTCTAAAATTAATGCTGAATCTTTTCATTGAGTTTTTAGAGAATTTAATATATTGTCTACTATGCACAAACTTCTATCTTCAGCATACATACAAAATTTGGTATTTTGATAGCATCGAGGACACATTTTGGTAAACACCGCCCTTCCCCCACCAATAGATTTAACCTTTGCTATTTGAGACTATTGATATTTATTCAATTATGACTATTCATTGTTATACCCTATGTATTTAGGATACGATCCATTCATGGATGCCTAGGCAACGTGTAACGAGAGGCGCTCTAAGAAAGATTATTATTAATAATAATATTGTACATTATTATTTAATTTCGAAATTTTCTCTTTTCAGATAATGTAGCACATGCTCACTGATATCTTGTTGAAACTTGCTGCTGGTTGAAACTGATGTATGTCTGGTTAACATTTTATCAAGTATCAGGTCAGTTTCTTCAATATCAACCTATCAGGTCTTGATAATTTTCAGTTTTTGCTATAGTAAAGTTACTAATTACTTTCAATAGGCTTACCAATTATGTAATACATTTGTATTTTTGCAATATCTTCTACTTGATTTATTACAGCTTCACGAATATCTGCATTTTATTTACGCCCCACTAGGGGGCTATTGCATGTGAAAATAAAACCCAATAATATTAGTAGTCAGTTGGCTATTAGAATAGGAAATAACCAGAACATTAGCTTGTATTTTATCATGCAACAGGGCCCAGAAATGACAGTTGTTTTTTGGAATTAGATGAGGACTGTATGACAGCATTAGCAATAGTGCAAAGCGGAACCAATGTCCACGATCAATGTGTTTATCACTCAAATTATAATACTTTGTAATTTGGTTTTATCCATAAACTTGATTATTCGATGCTGAAAATAAGGATAAACTAAACTACTACCATGCGCTCGAAGAGAGCAAGCATGCAGTTGACATCATGTTCTCTCTTTACATCATCATTTCTCTATTTCATAAAATTATTTTTCAACATATTGATTCAATAAAGGAAATTTTTTAAATTATTTCCAGACTAATTATTCCTTCTCGACGCAGGCCTAGCCTAATGAGGAGTGCATTTGATATTTTTATTATTGTTTATGCTTTGTAAAATGAAGTGAATAAAGATGATTTTACTTTAATATACGGTATGAAATGAACAAGAATGAATGAGGTGTGGCAAGCAATGCTGATTTCTTAGAGCAGGGTTTCTTTTACAAAAAAATTTAGAATTTTTCAATAAGTGTAAATTGTAAGAAAAAAATTGAAATAAAATCGCCTGTTCTTAAACTATGTTCTACCATACGCAACATAGTATGTTCTAAATAAATAAATATAATTTTATTACCATTCAACTGATCATAGTAACAGACAATGCCATATTCTAATAATTCTAATTCAAACACACAACAACTATATGCTGTTGATTTTACGCATCTATGTTGGTTAGAGAGGTCGGATTGATAACTTCATTGCAGAAAGTATTGACTAGATAACTGAAAAGTTTCAATTTCAATATTACTGAAATGATCTTCAAAGCATGGTAATAATGTTATCTCCTGTGTCTTATGTCACAAACTTTTATAGATAATTCTATAGATTATTATTTATTGATTATTGCTAATTTACACAGTTTTATATCACTTTTAATTGGGAGCTTCATCAGCCCCAGTGTCTTCAATAAATCAGTAGGTTATATTTACAGTACATACTCAGTGAGAATTCGTTTTGTCAGCTTCGATTGAACAAAAAAATAGAAGTAGACCATCTAAAGCCCTGCACACACATCGATTTTTGTTCGTACGATATTTGCCGTCCTTAAGAATTCTATCAGATTAAACGGAACTTGACAAACATCATCTGTTTAATCTAATAGAATTCTTAAGGACAGAAAAATATCGTACGAACAAAAATTGATGTGTGTGCGGGGCTTTAGGCTAGATTCACACACATCGATTTTGGTCCTACGATAAAAAATTGAACGTCCAAATTCCAATATAGTTGATATTGGAATATATAGGAGTATATATTCCAGACAAGAGATGACTGCTACACGGCGTCCGTACGGTAAAAATCGTTGATCGATGTGTTTGTAATCACCCATTCATTTCATTGCGCCACAAAATTGGACGTTCGGTTTTTTATCGTGCGTCCAACATCGATGTGTGTAAAAAGCTGATTTTGTTTGAACGTCTAGCGTTCCATCGGCTTCACTACCACATAGCAACCAGATGCCAAACAGCTTATGTGAATTTTTAAATATGCACGATCACGATTATAATCGTTATGGAATTTATGTTTCTGAAAGCTACGGTTGTGCGGTCAAAATTCGAACGAACCTTCATTGAACGTCCACAATCGACTTGTGTGTAGCTAGCCCAGTGAGACAATACATTTCTAACTCATAAATGGAATGGTCATTCTTGGAATAGGTTATCAATGTTATGAACATTTGACCATTTCAGATCAGAGATGATCAACAAGAATTCATTGAAAGGTCAATCTACATCGTGTAGCCGCCTAGAATCCTAATCGACTATTATCAGTGATCATCAATCCGAATATCATGAAGATTGAGAATAGATTCAAAGATGATGTTCACATTCAATAAATTGTGTTTGTTTAGAAGATGAAATAGGTGTTATTATTAGAAAATACCTTATAGAGGAAGGATTCATTATTGCACTTTTTATTTTGTTTAATTTTTTTTTAATAATATGCTTATAATTTATTTAGTAATTATGTTTTCCTGTATTACTTATACGTATCTTATACTGTCGTGTTTAATAGGGTTTTCTTTTTCAGAAACGCAAAGTGCCAGTAATATCGGCCCCCTCATTACTGCTGAGTAACCGAGAAAGCTTTCCAAAAGACAAAGTTGTTCAACGGTGAGTAATGTCTTGAATATTGATATTAGATAAAAATTTGGGATGGAACCTACTCAAACCACTTGGAAAAACTTTTTGTGATTCAAAAACACCATATTAGAGCTACATTAGGAAAACCCAGACTCTATCCAAGTGAGAGTTGCTTTAGTGGGCTGGATTTTTTAACTGTCAGGCACCTATACATCTAAATCAATTATCTAAATTTCAAATTGCAGATACTGTTTTATCAATTTGTAGAATTGATAAGATCTGGCCATTTTATCACCAGTAAATTTGATAGGAAACTAGTATCCGAAATCAATACATGTAGTGTCTTGAATAATTCAATTTTAGTCCAGCCTTACATTGGTGCTTGCAGCCTTACAGTCCATACATTGGTGCTTGCAATTTATATTGTAGTTCTGATTCTTTTATATATTATTTGGCTACATGAGTGAAGTCCAGAACCAATTTTTTCATGGAAAATCTCCTTGTGTAAGATACAAAGTGGCCCAAACACCTTGTATTTTCGGTTCACTTTCCAGTTTTCATCTATTTCCGCCAAATCCGGTAATCAGACAAAAAATTTGATCTTTCCTTTTTTTCGATTATAAAATTCTGAATAAAATGAGTTTTACTGAACTCTCTATCTTCAATAAGTACTGGGTTATGATTTTTCAAAAAATTGTGGAATTTAAAGAAAAAATCAATTTTGATTAATTTCAGATTTCAACAATATATTCAGATTGTTACCATTTAGATGTATAATTCAAAATCCCTGTGGGCATATTTTTGAGCTCTACAATTTAAGACCAGGTAGAGTGCTCTATCTCTTCCAGCTACACATTTGACAACAATGCCCTTTGTATTGTGAAAAACACCTAATTTTTAGCTTCAACCATCATCACCAACTGCATTGTTCTCACTTTGATACAAAAATAAATTTTTCTGTCCGATTGCTAGATTTGCGGAAATAGCTGAAAACTGGATAATGAACCGAAAATAGGATGTTTCTGGGCCACTCTGTATTCAGCACAAGGAAATTTTGCCTAAAAAAGTGATTCTTGACTTTTCTCATGTATCCGAGTAATACATTCAAAAATTATAACTACAATATACATTGCAAGCACATCCCCTTTTTTATATCTATATTGACTGGACTAATAGTAGCTTCCATCTAGAGAAATTTCCTCCTATCTTAATATAAAGACTTCTAATGATTTTTATGTAATTTTCAACTTTTCTTTACTTTCCCTTATGCTTTTTCTCTGCTATTTATGTTCCCTTCCTCACTCCCTGTTTCTCTTCCCGATTTTCTCAATAAATGTTTGATAGCAAATGCAAGTTTCATGTTATCCCATTATTATCTTCATTGTTATTCAATCATTGGACCATCGGCCTCTGCGCTCAGCTTTTTTGAACCTTGCAGGGACTTCAGTTTTAATATATTCATTCATTATACTTTAATTCATCCATTTATATATTCAATTCATTCATAAATATCTTATTCTTTTTGATGGTATTTTTAAAATTTGATGGTATTAAAAATTTTTCATTTTGTATCGTGTATGGAATTTTTCTCTAATTTTTCATTGTAATTATGTTTTTGGGATAAATAAATAAAGATTTGATTTGTTGAACTATTTTAGCATAAATGATAAATCGTTTATTGAAAAAAATTGTACCATAATCTAGTCATATATTTTGTGCCCGTTATAAAAAAATGTATGCTAATTTATTCTGTTGCTTTCTATTTCAGACAACAAAACATGTCACAAAGTCCGCATCGTAGTCGGCTCATCGTGTGTGTTGGTTTTCATACTGCATTTAAGAAACATTCTAATAAAAATATCAAATAATAACATTGTTATTAACGTAGACATTATGCAATCTGTTTATAAAATGTAATCTATTCTATTTTGTACTTTACAAGATACCTATAATTCTATTCGTGTTCATTTGTGCTTTAAATAACAACGTTAAATTCAAAATTGTAGTAGATACATTTTTTTGTACTCAAAATAGTGTGTGAATTAACTTATCATTTACATAACCTTTAGACTATGTATTCCAATAATTGAGGTTTAGAACAGTTTGGGGTGAATGCCTGTTGTGTTTACCTTAATCGTATTTGTATATAAATAAATTATGGTAGTAATTAATTTAGTATATAATCCCCTGGGCACAATAGTGTGAAATGCGACGGGAGCGTGAAAACATTTTAGCCATGGTTGAAATTTTTAGAACATCAAAACCCAATCGATGTCTAGGAAAGATTGTGGTATCTGGAAAGATTTTGATTGCTTACTGAATGTTCAGAAGATAAATTATGTTTGTCAGTTTTCAGCGAAATTGTTAATATTTCATTTTATCGATAGTGTAGTGAGAAATCATCAAAATTTTCTTCGGAAGAATTCGTTAGTATTTTTATGATCTACAGCTCAAAAAATGTCGCGCGCCGATAGTTCGATTCAAATTTCCCACTTCGACTAGCATTGGCGGCGCTCTTCGCAATTGGCCAAACTTTCGCGCCAAGGCAAATGATTCGTCGGCCGTGCAGGCAAGTCGCCGGGCTATTATATTCAATTTGGATACGGTTTTATCAGAGTAATAGTTCAGATACTATAAAGCAGCCCTTTTATTCTTATAGTTATTGTAATATTGGATATCACAACACTTATTCACTCCATTTATTACTAAATAAGACATATTGATTATCAATTCAAATTTATATTATTAGTACCATTTCCAAGATTACGTATTGAGAGTGTTTATCTCAACTTATTATGTTGTATCCTCACAATTTTCGTTCCGAGAAGTTCAACCTTCCTTCTTTCTCTTTCTTCTTCAGTTTCTTCTCCCTTCATCATCATCATCTACCTTTTTCTGATTCCTGTTTCCTCCTTTCTCGTTCTTCTTCCCTTCGGTTTTTTTGGTGTCTTCTCGTTTCCTCCTCATGTCTCTTTTTCTGATTTCCTTCTTCTTCTTATCTTGATCTCCCCTTTCTCCTCTTTCACATTTCTTCTCCTCCCGTACAAGCCAGCTTGGTACTCTTCTATAAATTTTTATGTTTCGTTACATTACCTCTCACTTTTTTATTCCAGGCTTAATAAGTTTCTCTTCACTATCTATCTCTTTCTCAATTTTTCTATCCCCATTCAATCAACTTTTTTCTCCATATTTATTTACTATTGGTCCCAATCTCTCTTCTTCCGATTCCTATTTCCTTTACTATTAATATATATCCCGCTCCTCTTCTTCATTTTCAATTATTGACCACAAAAAAGAACAAAGTAGATCAGTAACGTTAAACTTTTCAAAGACATGAAGTAGGCCTATATTCACAGTATATATTTACATTGAAGTATATAATAAAAGAATTGCTTCATCATCAAACCATTTCATCAATTTCATTGTTTCATCATCAAAACGTTTTTTTTCAACATTCATTTCAAATCTAGCAATAATGTTATTCAATCAATTGAATAACAACAATAAGGACAATTTCAAGATGATTAGAAGTCAGGTGAGCAAGGCGAATAATATTAAATTGTAATTGTTAGAATTAAAAAATCAGTAAATTGAGTAGACCAAGATTATTGTTACAATGATTTTAATAGAGTAAACAATCACATAGTTCAGTTTAAAACTGAGATAATCCTATTATATTAAGCGAGCAATTTCTGCTGTATAATAGTATTTGCATTCTGCTATCCAAGTGGCAGCCGCCGGTAAAGCATACTTGTTGCAGCCACCCTTTTGAGTGGAGTATATGTCGTTTTCTTGCCACCCTTTCAGCCGTGAGTCCATCATGAATAATTATGCTGCTTTTGGATTAGAGATTAGACTCATATAATTATAATCATAAAAACACTTCATTCACATGGGCTACTTTTTAAATTTATAAAACAATTTGAAAAATCTTAAAGCACCCTAAGATTTTTAAATTGTTTTATAAATTAAAATCATGAATATAAATAATACTATCAGGTAACCTATGCTCCGCAAGGGTATTTTTAAATCACTAGGAACATAGGAACTTTGCACAATGATTTGTGACTAGATAGAGCTACAAAAGAATAAATTATGACAATTTGTCGAATTAATACACACAATGGCGGCCGTTTAAATTTTTATTTATTCTGACCGACCTACAGCTGAATAACGTGTGCAGGAGGTTGATAGACTAGTTAGAGAATAAAAAAATTCCCAGATCTACAAGTTTATTGCAGCTAAGGTTTATTGCATTTCGACATCACAATCAAAATATTGTTTGGAATAATTCATCTTTGCCAAACACCGCCTATTATTATTTTCAAATACACCGACTATCATTTAAATTTATTCCAAGTTTCAATCCATACCTATCGTACAGTATATGGCAATGATAAATGATATGCACAAGAAAGTATACTGAACTTGAATTAAAACGTTGAATCCTACAAACTGTTACATTACATTCTATAATAAACATTCTCCAACAGCCTTATAACAGTTCCTCATTTAATATTTTATTCTAATTCAAATTACTAAAATATTATTGAATTATATGGAATATGAATTGATTTGTACAAGAAGTATTATTTATCCATTTAGGTACTCAATGACAAAAATATACAAGAGTATACAAAATAAATGTTAATTACTCATCAAGAACTGTATCATATAAGATATACCTGATTGGATATAGGTATGAAGAAAGTCGTCAAAAATATGATGACAAGCTCAGAGAAGCTAAAATATCATTGAATAATAATTTTCCAACATGAATAAAATTAATGAGAACTCAAAAATTAGTTGAATGTCAAGGTCGGAAGGTTGAATATTATTCAATTTTGATTTTACTAACAACAAATTGGAGAAATTTTTATAACTTTGTTAGTTTTGAACAGATTGATTTGAAACTTCATGGGTGTGTTAATTGTATAAAGGGAAACGTTCATGATTTTTTGTAGAATTTTCCTACGTTACCTTCTACCTCCTAAACCGAAAACATATGGTAGTTCTGATGGTATATGCGAAAGGATTCAAAAGTCGCGCTTTTGAGTAGACCAATAGTGTTGTTCCGCGGGCGATTTAATCCAATCCTGTTCCTTGCCGCGAAGAATAGAGGAAGCTCAGAATAGCGCGACTTTTGAATCTTCTCGCATATAGCATCAGAACTACCATATGTTTTTTTCGATTTAGGAGGAAGAAGGGGACGTAGGAAAATTCTACAAAGAATCATGAACGTTTCCCTTCATACAATTAACACACCCATGAAGTTTCAAATCAATCTGTTCAAAACTAACAAAGTTATAAGAATTTCACCAATTTTGATGTTAGGTTATAATCAGAATTATTGAATAATATCCAACTTTCTGACCTGAACATTCAACTGATTTTTGAGTTTTCATTTTATTTTTGGTGATCCAAACAATCACCACCGACTTTGAGATTGGGCTGGTGAATTCCAGGGCCGCCCAAAGGGTGGGGCGACCGCCCCGGTCGCCCCGGCTAGGGGGGCGCCGCGGTCGTATGATGATTAGCGCCCTGACATTTTCGGTTCAAGTACCTTTATTTCACCTTCACGTTAAAGGTCTTGAACCATTTTCTTATCAATCCATTTCTATGTATAACTCATTACTTATATGTGTGGTGTTAATTGTGGCATAAAATAAAAACTTTGGTAAATACAGTCACTCTACGCATAGCATAGGTGTATATTTTTCCAAATTAAAATTTCCATATTTAATCCAAAAGAATAATAAATTATAAATGAACTTAGTTTATCTATGGTTATACTAACGATGTGCTAACATTGAATACGTTCGGTTGCGGAGCAGAGCGAAAGCTGTACGCACCTTTAAGCCTACTGGCTGTCATGATATGAAATTAACTCTACCACACATAATGAATGAGTAAAATTAAAAATTGTTGAACTTTATTTATATGTCACGCTACCTTCCTATTCAGAATACATTCTACGGAGGTTACTTTTTCACATTCCTATTGGCCATTGATGAATATCCGAAATATTTTAGAAGTTACTTACACTCTTACTCTTAAACACAGTTGCTGAAATGGTTGAGACATTTGTCATACCAGTGGATTAGCCTGCCAAGAAGTCCTCTCCAAAAAATATGCCACCAGATTAGTTTAAGTGGGCTGAGATGTTGTTTTGGAGCTCAAGTTATTATATAAATGATTATTTATTGATTTTTTAGTCATTCATACAACAAGCACATTATCAAAATGATAGGGAGAGGAAAAAATAAAGTAACCTTGTGCTATTCCTCTCCCAAATGTAGATAGCACATACTGTAGTCCGAAATAGGTTAGGTCTTGTAGTTCTTCAATTCACAAAATTTCCAGTCCTCAAGTATTTTCACAAAGGAGATTTTCAAATTTAGACGCTTCAAAACTGAACATAGAAGATAATTATATTTCACATTATTATAACTAGAATAGGAAATATTTACATATTAAGAATATAAATTTAAAGTTACCGAAAAACAAACGGTTCTTGTTTTTTTTTCAGGAAAATTGAGAGAAGTTGAGAGATCATCATTTGATTATTTACAACGCATAGACAGAGACGATCCGCAACGAGTGCGTAGGGCTCGAAGTGACAACAACGCCAACTCTGATGCAATCAGGATGGCGCTGCGGCGATTAACGCGCCAGGAAATCACACTAATAAATTTCCTGACGACGGTGAGCCATTGTGCTGACAACCTGATAGAACGGGGATTTGTCCAACAGCACAATGGCCTTCAGGAAGCGGTCGTCGTTGACGAGGAAATAATTGAGTGGATGTTGCCAGTGGCAGGAGAGGAGGTGGTGGTGGCAGCAGAAAATGTAAGGCCACCTGCCCGACGCCGCCGAAGAAGACAGCAGCGAGTCCTGCAGCGTCCCATCGAAGCCCAGCAGCAGCCACATGCAGCCCCACGGTTGAGCAATTGCGTGATTTGTTTGAACAATGAATGTACGCACATTGCTCTTCCGTGTGGGCACATTTGCATGTGCGAGGAATGTGCCGAGCAAAATCTATTGCACATGAACGGGCAGCCCCGTTGCCCACTATGCAACATACATTGTGCACACTATCAGAGGGTGTACTTAAATTTTCAGTAAGCAGCAATAAGCAGGTAGGCTCAACTCACACTTAGGTGAGTCAGGTCGAGAAGAGTCTCGACTCTAGTCGAGAGCATGTTTCTAAATGGTGACACTCAGACCAGTCGATTCTAGTCTCCGCGATTGTCACCATTTGAAAACAAAACGAGTCTCTTCTCGGCCTGAATCGCGTAAGTGTGAGTTGAGCCTAAGAGTCATCAAGGAAAAATAATTATTGTAATGTAAAGTATATAATACAGGCTGTGTGAAAAGTCCGAGAATGGCTTAATATCTCATACACAAAAAATGTGATTCGACGGTGGGTGTGATTGGTTCCTATACTCTTTCTTCCCTTTCTGCTTTGAATATTATTGATTAATAATGTGAATATCTTTGAAACGGTTTGAGATGTCGATATGCGGTTTTCGCAATTTTTTTCTTGAAATTCCGTCTTGAAATCATATATTGCATGATCACCTTCCTTTAAAAAAAATATGGCGGACCAGATTTTTGAAATCATAGTAAAGTAGTATTTTCAATATGAGTAGGATCCACAATCACACCCACAGTCAAATTACCTTTGTGTATAAGATATTAAGCCGTTCTCGGACTTTTCACCCACTCTGTATAATGTGCTATATAAATGATAATCAAGCCCCAAATTTTGACATTCAATAACTTTTTTATGTGTGCACCGAATTTGATGATTTTTATAGTTGTATTCGTTATGTTCAGGACCAGGTTTATGGCCTATCAAATTTATAATCCGACTTCTGGTCTCTTTCCTACGGTCCTTCAAAGTCTACATGTAATCTGTATGGTAGAAGATTTGTAAGCTGGCCACACACAGAAATAAAAATCACCTGTTATGATCATTGCGTCATACAGCAGCCGTCAGTAGATAGTAGACAAGAGTGTGTGCTGCTCCATAACCGCCCATGTATTTCATGCTATAGTGAGGTCCACGTTATAATGGCAGTGTGTGATTTGCAATGGTGTTGCTATCCTTGTCTATCGTTCAACAAAACAGATGGCGCTATCTCTTTCACGCATTGCGATGTTGCCACATCGTTTATCAACAATGTAGAAATTCAACTACCTAATTGACAAAATATTTTATCTCAATCATGAATATTTATTATTACAACTTTAAAAAATATATTTTCTTGGCAAATAAAATAACTATTTTTAACAATAATTAACAGTTAAATTCATCAGATATACCAGTATCAGCTGTTTGGGTGGCAAGGCTGAGATCTTGCAACCCTTTTCTCCTATCTTCCTACACTGCCAATATAACGTGGAACCCACTATAAACACCCCGACTAAAAACAAAAAAGTTCTGGTGTGGCGCACTCACACAACTTTCCTTGCCGTTATGAAAATTGATTACCTGACGCTAGTGTTCACGCGCATCTCAAGTGTACGATTCAAAGATCTGAGCCAGCTGGTGACAGGACAATAACGCTGGAGACACACGAGGACTGTTATCTCTTCATAGTGAATGATTTAATAGAATCTACAGTTGCCAACAGTTTGGAATTGAATAATCACATTTTCTCGAAATTCGAGCTTATTTCCTATTTAAGTAATTTTGCAGTTGCAAAATTATCTATATAAATAAAATGCCGCATCGCGCCTCCTGGGGTGTGTATCCAGATAAAGTTTGTCATGAGATGCATTAAACTATTTGGCGTTACGAAGTTCGCCTGGCCAGCTAGTGTAGCCTATAATATAATTTAAAGAGGTTGTTAATTTTGCAGAAAATAGCTGTAAGGATGATTTCCCATGTTCATAGGCAAGCATCCACATTGTAAACCACTTTTTAAGCAATTGAAAATATTGACTTTGCCTGATGTTTATGCGTTTGAACATCTTTTATAAGATGTTGCAGAAATTGTGATATTGTCTGTTTTGAGAGAAATATGAAAGCTTTACTTGTTGACGTTTCACCATATTAATAAGAATGAATTGTTAATGAATATATGATATTATTTGTTTAGCTAATGCTGTTATTTACTTTACTTGTTTGTATTTGACTGTGTTGTGCATTTTTGTAATGTTATAACAATAAAATGAAATTAACTAGTCTGTCTACAATAAGTTTGTGATCTGTGGCTATTTAAATCCTTGCTTAAAGTAAAGTTAATCATGCTATAATATTTTTGAAGATATGAGTGATGAAGAAAATATTTTAATGTTGAACCATAATGATATTACTATCGTATTCCATAAAACTTTAAAGTAAAAAAAAAACCAATCACATTCTTTGATGTGGTGACGTCCGTTTCGTGCTGGTATTGCAGCAGAATTGTTACTCAGACTCCTGAGTTTCTGTTTGGCTTGAAAATGTGCAATACCAGCATGAAACGGACGTCGCCACATCAAAGAATGTGAGGGTTTTTTAAATTTAAATTTTATGAAATACGATAGTAATATCATTATGGCTCAACATTAAAATATTTTCTTCATCATAATTATAGTGGAAACAAGATGGATAACCAACAACATAATGATATGATATCATTTTATATAAATATGATTTTAATAGTTATTTACAATATATAATTGTAAATATGGTTATGTAATGATAAAGTGACAATTCCATGTGGTGATCAATGTGTATTTTGATCAGCAACAGAAATTAGCATACCGCAGTAGCCTACATAATCAAAATTCCAGTAGGTGAATAAAATACTAAAATACGCAATATATCGTCAAAATCAAATCAAATGTATTTATTCATTTAAAATACTATAAAATTTACATAAAATAAATACATATGAATAGGCTCCCCGCTTGGATGACAGGTCCGTGTGCGGGGGGGAGTCGCATAAAGCAAACATATTCATTTCATAATAATTATGTATCACATCATTATAATATGGAGAAAATAATTCAATTTTATATACGGTAGGTAATTGACAAAATATAATACGTAAATTGAAATTTAAAAAATAAAATATATATACTTCAAGTGAAAGTTTGGGTTGATTTTGATGAAAAACGCTTTATTGAGAATTCTATCCGACAGTAATCAGGGGTTTATGATAATTAATTTATTACCAAATACAAGAAATATTTTTATAAATAAAACAATTAATTTTATAAATAATTAAAGCAAACGAGAAAAGAAATTAAAAGAAAAATGGAAAATTTGGAAAAAAGAGAAACAAAAATGGAAGATCTAACTTTTTGAATATAGGGCGAAAAAAGTAGAGCATCTGCCGCTTCAGTCCCGATGCTAAGGAGCCACACACCAACCCTCCGCCTGTAAACAGCGACAGTGCAGCGCTCACTTGGTGTGAATACAAGGAATATATTATTCTTATTAATTATTTTTCATTGTTTCTAAGTGAGGACATTGAGTTTAACAACTTTTATATTATTTTAAATTTATTTCCTACAGACTAAGAAAACGCCAGATTTTTCTCCCAAAATTGGTCATTAACAAAAATATACAAGAAATATTAACAATTGTACTTTTCTAATATTGATAAATTTACTTTCCAGTTATCGTAAAACTATTTAAAACACTACAAAGTTTAAGATGACCATCAATGTTTGAAAAAAATTCTTAAATGTTGTTTAAGAAAAAACTTATGGGTTCTTCTAGACCACCGCGCCAGTAGTAGTGTCTAAAAAAGGCTACTGGTAGTTTATTAGTCCTAATACAGGCTGTGTACTAGGGTGAAGTGTTAGATAATTAGGCACAGTGGCCAAACATAGGCTAGTTGGCTCAACAAAACGTACAGATGTTGCCCCGAAATTGACAATTGGCGCGACAGAGGCAATTTGGTCAATAAATAGGCCTACCATTGGCAACCATGAGAGACAGTTAGGCAAAATTCCAGCCGAGGAGCTACCGCTGTTATCTCAGTTGTTATTGAAGATATAGACTCAATTTTTTTAGGTGGAAGAGAAGGAAAAAATAAAGCGCGGTACGCGGTAGCCTATTTTGATACAATTCAATTCAATTTTTAGAAATAGGCTAGCTGTTTCAAAACTAACCTTGAGTAACGGCGACTTTCAATATCAATTACAATTCTATTATTTGAATAACTTTTGAATATAGTACTAATAATTTATAATTCATGTAATATTGAATACAATGATTTCATGAAGAAATCTATTTTCTCTGTTGAATAATTAGGCAGCGATGATTTAGAAAATTGAAGTTACTATCATGGCAACAATGTGTATTGCCACTATGTTGACCCTACGCAGCACCGTATGCCCGCCCATCATGCACAACGTATTAAAGCTACCATTAATAGTTTTTTGTGATCACGAATACTAATCACTGTGATTGGACATTTTGATAAATATCAACATATTGCCATTTATAAGAAAAACCTAACCTTTCCTTTACCGTTGTGAGAAGAGTCTTTGAATCTTTCTGCATAGGTACACTGTTAGGTGTTGATTACCAACTTTGTAATTGTGCTAGTTCTAACCTAGAATTCATCATTATCATTAATTTAAACTGCAATTGAATAAAAGTATTTTTTCATTACAATTTTAATTAACTTAACGTGAATTGCAATAATAAGGTTTACCAACTGAGATCAATAAAGTTTAGAATCGTCGTTCCTTCAAAATAAGGTAAGTTTTGAAACAGCTACTTCTAATATTAAAATTTAATTAAGTTGTATCAAAATAGGATAGTTGACTTCATTTTCTCCTCCTCTTTCATTAAAAAAATTAACTGGATATCTTTAATAAATGAGACAACAGCGGTATCTGACCGGCTAGAATTTAGCCCAGGTTACAAGGATAAAACATTATTATCACTTATAATAAGTTACAAGTAAAAAATCTTCTAGCTATCAATGTATTTAAAAAGAACAATTAACTCATTTCTATAATAATACCAAAATTTCACTTACAGTTAAACCAGGAAATGTTGGTTGCTTCCTTATTATTAGTGTAGCTGATGCTCAAATGATCATAAAGATGGATCTATACCTATGTTGAAAATATTTTTGACCTGTGTTCATTCACTTTCATCAACATAACAGTTCTTTCTAGTCGATTATTATAATTAAAAATGTACATTCAATAGTTTCGTTTTCATAATTTCTGTCAGTCCAATTTCAAATAACTTGGTCAAAATTTTATACTTGTATTAACTTATCACGTACTTAACCGATTCTATGTAATGAGATCCTGCCGGGAATTTTTGACAGCATTTGTTTTAATGTTGAGTTTAAAATTATCATTATTATCCTATTCAATCATAGTTCAATTTTGGAAATATTTTAGTTTTTTCAGTGATATAATTAGAAAATGTTTGAAATTACTTTTACGGATCAATCAATTTACTAATGAGATTTCATTGTGAGTAGCTTAGCTTACCACTGTTTATGTCTTTAAATTCAATTTAACATGAACTTTATTATTCTTTAAGTCTTGGTACCTATCTGACTTTTAAGAAATTGGAATTTTATTGCTAAATGCTTGCCTGTCTAAGCATACTGATAGATAAATAGAGCTACTAAATTTTTATTTTAAAATTACTTTTTGTATAAATTAAAAATAGTATGTTGTCTTATTAAGGCTTCACACTAGAGGCGTGACCCATTTATTACGACCGCAGTTGTCGATACTCGTCTCCTGGGCCCTAAGACTTGAGTCGCTTGTCTTGCTCATTATTGTAAAAGCGCATTTAATTATTCCTAGTCCACACTCTTGCCAAGTTACTGGTCACTGGATTAGCAGCTCATCCACTGGCTTACCAGCTTGGCCACGTTGGTCTAGCCATCTATACTGCAATATGACCACGGTTGCCTCCGCCCGTCTCGTCAAAAATCGGATCGAAGGCAAATGAAGGCGAGCCCTGTTAAAGCAGTCATACCCACTATAGCGCTTGATGACATTTGTACGCACTTGGCGATAGTGTAGATGCGGCATTAGAGACTACTCTACGATTCTAGCAGCTTGACGTCTATTAAAGACTGTAGTCTATTAAATGTATAGTCTATGTATGTCGATATAGAATTTATAGCAACTAATATCAGCGGCCGCGGCTAGAAACATAGACTATTTTCTAAGGAAGTAAACCTTTAAGGTCTAACTTTTTAGAAAATGGTTTCACTGGAGTTTAGTCTTGGATGTTTGAGTACGAAAAGGCAGAAGCCCGAGAGACTGCTTCTGGAGGATCCCTGCCGCAAATGCTCCTATGATTTAACACAGAAGCAGTCTTGGTCGACGTCTGAGGAGTTAACGCACTAACGAAACCCCACCTTCAGTTGGGCTATCGAAAGATTGCCTGTAACCTAATTGGTAGGCCTATGTTTGATTTGAATATTCTACAATATTATTTTACGTTTACCTAAAGTGTGGTAATTAATAAACCTACCTCACAAGGCACAACTCACTTGAAGGCTATTGTCACTTAGACACAACCGCTCTTTCTTGATGTTAACTTGTCAATTAACCTCTCGTTTCCATCAATTTTATAGAACAGTACCGTAACAAGAGCTAAAATTTCAAATTTTATACTCTGTACATGAGAAGAATACAATTGACCAATCAACCATAAATTAATATCATTATTCATAAAATCAAGAACATAAAAGAATTGAGACAAAATTTTCGCCTAGCAATACAGATTGGAAAACAATTTCTGTTTTTTGTTTCACTATTATAAAATGTAGAATACAAGTTTATTATATAGGCGATAAGAGAACCATGTGCTTATATTCATTGCTACTAATTGACACTAATAGGCTATAAATATTTGATCATGAATTGTTCGAAATCTAGTTTTATAGAAAAATAGCTGATTTTGACGCTCGATGGCTGCTGCTATTGTTCGTGGTTCTAGTTGATATATCACATAGCTGAGTAGTGAAACAAGCTCTTCTACCCTATAGAGACTAGAGAAATCTCTTGAATTGAAAATTATAGCTTTTTATATTTGGTAGAGACCCAAATATTTCGGTGAACCCAGTTTTAGGTGAACCAGCAATAATTGTCATCATGAAAAAACACTATTATTGTTTTTCAAACAATCCTATAAGTTGGTACAGTATGATGCAGTTAATGTGGTGTTCTATTCCTGCCTTATCAGTTACACAAACTGTTGGGTGTAGCCTTCTCCGGAGTCCTCCTCTGTGACCGAGTTAGTTAAACTGAATATTATTGAGTTGCATTCTTTCAAATTCTATAGATGAAGAGTGAAATCAACAAATTCAATAGGCTAAAGCATTCAGCCCAGGGGTTCCCAAACTTTTTTGTACCATGCCCCCCGCTCTAGTTACTTAGAGACACCCACGACCCCTACACATATCAGCTTTCCATTTTGCAATACCCTATTTCCACGGTGCCATACATACCAACTCCTACTTGTACAAGTACTCGTACAAATTTATATTATGCCCACTTGATACGGTGAATAGATCGATGTTTTCTTCACTGTTGAAAACTGTAACGCAGAATGGAAAGATTCAATTATTGTACTTATGTATGATGAAAATTAGAACAAATATTACATGCAAAACGAATGTAATTACTTATACAACTTATGCAAAATGTAATATTGTAACACGATACATTTTTAATTCAAGCAAGGTGAGACAGTTGGCCTACCTTCTTACAAAAACAAAACATAGAATGTAATGTAGTGAGATGGGTTCGCTTGCATGTTCTGAATCAGTTGACAGATCCTGGGTTGATTGATTGATTGATTAGCTGCCTTTATTTAAAACCTAGGAGGGCGAAGTTAGGGCGCAGCCGGCCCTCTCTTACACTTAACCCTCCAATACAATTCTAAGTAAAACTAAAACACTGTACAACAAAGATTATAAGATAAAATAAAACAATTTACAAAATAATAAAATTTCCAAATAGCGAATGAAAGAAAGAAAAAAAACAAAATTTCTTTCTAATTTGAATCAGTGAAAAGAATACAATAAGGAAAAAGAGAAAACTGAAAAGTGAAAACGGAAGAAACGTCAGTTCAAAATCCATAGATCATTTCGATAGAAGTAGAAAAGAAGAAAGAGAGGAATAAATTAAAGAAGGATGAAAGGACACACACGTTAAGATTCAGTGAACATTTCAGCCGAGTCCACCTCCTCTGATCCGCCGCAAGACAGCCGCACCGAACCGACGATGTCCCTCAACAAGCCTTAGCTCAGCAGGCAGAGAATTCCACAAACTACAGGCTGTCACAAGGAACGACTTGTTGTACATAACAGTCCTATGTGTTGGGACTTGAACGCGATCCATGCCGCGTTCCTCCACGACCAAAGTCACCCAAGTAACGGTACTCTACTGCCAGATACTTGAGTTTAGGGTTGAGTTTCAGACAAAACACAGCTTAGGTCACTTTCAACATCAAGTTTGTTGCGGTTGTTGGTTTTGATTGCCACTAGAGTTGAAAACGCTTTTTCACCCATCGCTTTCAAAAAGGCAAGTTCATCCGAACAGCTTTCTCTGAAACACTGAGGGCTGAGGGGGTAAACTTTCAAGTACTTTAACCAAAATAAGGGCTTGAACATTTTTAAAAATCTTATCTAGCAGCAGTATTTCATTTCTATTTCTTCCTCTTGCAACTTTTGTATGTCCATGTTGAACGGGTCGGTTTATAGTTTGTAAAACTTCTCCTCCAGTTGAGAAAGTAGCTGCTGAACTCCTCCTTGAGATTCTTCAAATGTTTAATTATCAAGTTAAAAAAAAGTGAAGGAAGCGGTCCTTCAAAAACCTACTGAAAACATGATTCTTCTGAAACTGACACTACTTTGCTGAAACTTGAATAGTTGTTGGGGCTCATTGACACTTTACGTATCCAAACTTTTAGTTTCTCAACGTACATCTTTATGGCATCCTGATGTGTTACTTTATTTGAGTTTTCACCATGCAGTCCCAAGTTTGGGTTGTTTAACGTGGCATAAAGTCTTATAAATAGGCCAAAATCACTTGGTTACTGGGGTTTTTGAACCTTGAACTCTCGTGTGTATTCTAGTTTAAAAAACTGTAGTCATCTTTGATAAAGTTTACATATTTATTGAAACTTTACAAAAAAAATTCTAAAAACTTGAATTGTTTGATTGTTTGAAACTTTGATTGTTTCTTGTAATTTTCAAAGAGTTGTATTTCTGTTTCAGCGCTCTACTTTATTTGAAATTCTTTCTGCTATGGGCTGTTGTCCTACTAGCTGATTTTATTTTGGAATTTCGATTCGAATTTCTTTGGCCATTCTGGCTTCTTCTTAGAAGTGTCTACGACTCTTTCAAATATCAGGGACTGGTAAGTAATTATGACTATTCATCAATTAATTGTTATTTTTTCACCATCCTTGGCATTTGATATGTTGATTCTGCCAATGAATCCACTTTATTCTAGAACCTATCATTATCATACCGTGTGGCCAACGTAAGAGATAAACTGATGTATTTGAATCGAGTCACTCACTAAAAGATGAATGTGTCCAATAATAATTTTCCATTGTTGATAGTTCCAACTCTCTCTCTCTCTATATATATATTTATATATATATATATATATATAGCACATAACAGAAAACACTTTAAAGTTCTATAATATAAATTGAAACATCGGATAGATTAAAAACACTTTAAAACTTACATTTAAACGAAAATTTTCGGGAGCTGAGCCCCCTTTGTCAATCAAACAGGAAGTCACTTCGGACTTGTCAATCAAACAGGAAGTCAAACTCGGAAGTGAAGTCACTTCCTGGTTGATTGACAAAGGGGGCCCAGCCCCCGAAAATTCTCGTTTAAATGTAAGTTTTTAATCTATCCGTGTCGTGTGTATCCTGTTTATATTTTTATTACAAAACTTTAAAGTGTTTTCTGTTAAGTGCTACGTGTATATATATATATATATATATATATATATATATATATATATATATATATATATATATATATAAACTGCAGTCTTCTCGGTTGAGAAAGGAGACACAGTCTCCGAAAATTTCCCCCATTTCTAATGTAAGTTTTTAAGTGTTTTCAATCTATTTATATCGTGTCTCCTGTTTTAATTTATATTACAAAACTTTAATATATATATATATATTATATATATATATATATATATATATATATATATATAAGTAATAAAATCTATAAGGATGAACTGAATAAGGCAAAGCTCAATCATAATGCTGGCTACATTGAAAAATCTGACAAGTCAAAAGCTGCATGGACCCTTGTTAACAAAGTGAGGAATGGAGTCAGTACTGGGGCCACTGTTGTTTCTAGTGATGGTCAATGATCTTCCTAATAGTATAACGTCTTCAAAAACAATCATGTTCGAAGATGATACAACTTTTCTTTCTGTTGACAGAGACTTACAAACTCTAAACAGGATTGCCAATGAAACCTTAAATCAAGCTGTCATATGGTTCAAAGCTAATAGTTTTGTCATCAATGAGTCAAAAACACAAGAGGCCATTTATTCATTGAATACCATATCCAAGTTCCCAGAAAAATATGTGAGAAAAATTAAATTACTGGGGGTTCAGATTGACAATCATTTGACATGGAGTGACCACATAGATTCAGTATGTAGTAAGCTTTCAAAGGTTATTTATTTGTTAAAGACTTTGAAATACCATGTACCTGAAAGTTATTTTATAAGCATCTATTATGCTCTATTTCATTCTATATTGAATTATGGTATTATTCTATGGGGAAATTGTGCAAGAGTATCCGAAGTTTTGTTATTACAAAAGAAAGCAATTAGAATTATAACCAATTCAGAGATAAGAGCCCACTGTAAGCCACTTTTTATTAAAAGTAGAGTAATGACAGTTATTTGTTTGTACATATACACCCTGCTACTACATGTCAAATCTGAGGAAACAAATCTAACCAGCAACAAAAACATCCACACACACCATACAAGAAGCTATGCAAATTTGCATATACCACAAGTACGGTTATCAAAGACCTTAAGAAGCCATGTAAATGTAGGTTTGAGACTCTTCAATCACCTTCCTCAAGAAATAAAAAATTTCCCGTTTTTGAAGTTTAAAGATGCACTTTACAATTTTCTAGTCAAAAATCCCTTTTACAGCTTGAAAGAGTACTATGAGAAGTGAATATTTGAATGTATTATGACTTTTAAAAAATGTATACTTTGATGTTATTATGACTTATATTGTATAGAAATATATTAAGATGTAATTGTAATGTATTATAACTATCTTGACAATGTCTCATGCAATCGTGTAATTGTTCTTGGACAAATAAGAATATTCTATATATATATATATCTATATATATATATATCTATATATATATATATATATATATATATGTATAGCCTAATAAATGAAAATTATATGGAATATAATTTTCAGTGTGACTCGGAGCTCTTTAACTTCGCCCAGCCCATTCGGTATCACTGTATTCTGTGATTCAAACAGAACTAACTCGTGGGTACAATAATTACCGTATTCAATTTATTCTACTTTATGGGTGGCCACTAACGACAGAAAATGTGTGTAGAACACATGCATGTTGTGTCATCAGCGAGAGGCTTCGAGTACTATTGGACAGTAGCTTCTAACTTAAATTAAAAACAATAATAATCAATAAATCATTGGAAAATCATATGATACAAATTATAATGATATACAAAAATAATTTAACCTCCAATAGAGTAGCGAAGAAAAAATAAACAAAAAAAATCAAAGATACAAAAACCTAACTTCAAAAAATTGTTCTGATGACACAACAATGTATGGCGACATGTGTGTACACACATTTTCAACACACTTGTCCTGTTGTGAGTGGCCATCCTCATAAAAATCTAATATTGTTTCAAATTTTACTATTTTTTTGATGATAATTAGTCATCCAAGGCATTGTATGCTTTTAACTATCAAAACTTGTCGGCTTTGTCATTTCAGATTATTCTTCTTCAATAATGTTGACATGAGATATGGTTGTTGCTACAACTCAATATGAACAGCAAACCAAACTCGGTGGATGCATATTCAATCTTATAGCAAATAGACGTTTTTTAGGAGGTGAAATGAGGGCAGTATTATATTCTATTTTTATTGTTTTCAGGCATTCTCAGTCTTCTTTGTTTGCATTGCTCTCACTTCTGACATGATTTGCTTCTTCTTCATCCCAGTTCAATGGCTGTTTTTTGCTGCCAGCACATATGTATGGGTCCAGTATGTGTGGCATACAGGTGATTGATTGATCTTTCTATAATGCAATTTATTGATAATGTCTATCTAGTGTGAGATCTACTTTTTGAGGATCTATCAAATTGAAATCGGTGGATGCCATTTTACACAAATAATGCTTTTACTGATGATTTTTGTAATGTTTTCCAAACTTGATAATTCTGAGCAAATAATATGAAATATTATCTGAACAAATATATGAAATTTAATATTACAGTTCACTATTAATCAACAAAAATTGATGAACTGTAAAGATTTGTAATTGTAATAACTAGTGAGCCCCTGGCTGTTGAACTCGCTCAAAATGCCTCTTATATTCTGTCAGCTGTTCTATTGAAAGCAGTGGAAATATTATTCGAAATGTTTTGATTCTTAGATAATACACATAAATAACGAAAATTTATTGGATCAGCTGTTTTAGCACACTTGACATTTGCACAATATTAATGTCTTCAGACAACAATGCCTGTTGTCGTCGACTGCGGAAGTTTACGCTCAAACAAAAACCCACCTTAAAATGATTTCTTTAATCAGCTGATCATAAATATTTATTACATTATTTTCTTGACTGAGAAAAACTCTCATAATAATTTTCAAATATGCAGCTGATCATTAAGGTACGTTTTCGTTTGTGCGAAAACTTCCGACGTCGACCGCGATTGGGTGGGTTCAATTTCAAGATGGCTGAAAATCTGTGGTCGACTGTGGATGAAGCGTTTTCCTTTGCGCGATAAGGTCGCTATTTCTCAAAAGTCACAAATTCAGACTAAAGTTAGGTTATCTGTCATTATATTGATTATAGATTATTGATTTCAATTGAATAAAAAAGCACTACAAACGCATAAAAATCGTTGTTATATAATATTATGTAGTTATTGAAATGGATATGGATTTTATCACAGCTTTTTGTAGTAAAAGAAAAAGAAGAGCTTGATGAACTATAATATTCCATTTCACAGTTTGTCTAAACAAAAATCTCCAATTGTGACTCATTTGATTAAATAATTCATTAAATAAGATATAAATTTCTTATTAGTTTTGAATTTCTTTCATTATTTCATTTTCTCAATACATTTCAATTATCTTTACAAATCTGATCATAAATATATTAGAAGTTTGAACAATTTCAATTTGGTTCTCCCAGTCTATGTTACTGTTGCCTGCTGGTTCTTCTACAATATATTTGAGGTTAGAATTGTCAGCGGAAGGCCGCGAGACTGCTTCTTGAGGAGTGCTGCCGCAATCGAACGCGTACCATGTTTGGTCCGCTGTGAAAAATATGCATAAACAAAAATGCTCATATGGTTTAATGCCTGGTCTACACGACAACGATATTTGCGCAAGCCTCTGTTCACAGGACACCAACTTCAACACAAATCTCAATAGTCACACCACAGAAGAAGTGAGATTTGGAATAATTATTCATTTATTTTACATTTCACTAAGATTAGCACAGAAGCAGTTGGCCATTTTTTTCGAGGCTGACTCGGTCGCTGTCGACGTTGTAAATTTACGCACAAACGAAAACGTACCTTTAGCAAATAATATCAAATATATCAGCTGTTCGATTGAAATCAATTTACAATAATCCATATGACTTTTAAATATGTTTTTCTCTCTTGATTGTTGATTGTATCTATAGCATACACTAAACATAGTTATATTGAGGGCCTATCCTTTTATTATCTGAACGAACGAAGGATGAAGGTTACGGTAAATTTTGTTGCCCAACCAACTTGATCTGTAAAAAGGGTTGAAGAATATGTGTTCGAAATTTGAAGCTGATTGATCAATTCTTTCAAAAGTTAATGTAGAACATACAAACACAAAGACGGACAACGATTTCTCAAGTCAAAAGTAAGAACTCGCTAACGCTCGTTCAATGAATAACAGTGTAGTGCATAAACGGCTGTGATAATTTACTGGTACTATAATGTTGAACTATAGGCCTGCTACGATTTTTATGTGTTTAAGTTGCTTTCTTTGTAATTTTTAGTATTATATGTTTGGAATGGATTTCCAGTTTATCATTAGTAATATGCTGTTTCATTTTCTTTTAGAAAAAGGCATATGTGTGCCAACAGTTGCTCTGTGGCTTCTATTTGTATATATGGAAGCTGCAGTTCGCTTAAGAGATGTGCGGCATCTCCCTTTCCACCTTGACTTATGCAGGCCATTTGCAGCCCATTGGTAAGTAGGCCTACAGTATAAATTAGTTGACAATCCGTGACAATATGCCAATGTTTGGCTACTGCAACATTCGCCTGAAATGTCTCCTTTTTAAATACGTTCATAACTGAATAGGCGAGAAAATTGAAATGTCATTACAATAAACAGTATACTGCACATGTAACTAACTAATAAAAAAATGCAATGAGGTACCTACAGTGAAAAGTACAGTAACCAAAATTAAAATGATTAAAGAGAGGCATACTGTTGATGTATAGTTTTGAGCAGATTGTGCTATTTTCAGTATCTATTTTGTCAGAAATATTCTGAAATCAAGAGTACAGAAAAAACTGCTTTACACTTGTGGACTGACTGGTAACAGATAGTGACTAGCATTGCTCTACTTTTTTGATCGAGCTTTAATAATTTTATACTTATTTAGAATAGATTTAACCATCCACCTCACTCTCCCTATTAGGGATTAACACCTGTTCTTGGTAATTTGACACCTACTTTCTCAAATTAACTTTGAGAAGAGTCCTTCTGGATGATCGCTTCTACAAAACAGTATTGTTAAAGTGCCTTCTCATCAATCATTCACAATTAATATTATTCAATCATTCCACTTATGTCATTTCTGGTATCGTACTTCATTTTTTTGAAGGCTCATTTTCTATTTATGAGAGTGGCTACATTTCACTTTCAACATCCGCCGAACAGTTTAAATTCCATGTTCTGTAGCTCTTCAAACCATTCCTCTGTGAAATGTATAAGAGTGGCCTCACATATCATGTTTAATCTTATTATATCTTTTTCAGCATTGGTTATCCGGTGGTAACATTGGGCTTTGGCTTTAAAAGCTATGTTGGCTTCCGAATGAGACAGGTAACTTGAATACTTTAATTTGGTAACTAATGCCCATATTATGCACCATCTCGGCTTAAACGTAGAGAGATTAAATGTTCATTTAAACTCTAAATGAAACACGTTATAATAAAGGCAATCATACCTTCATTTAGTAATATTGTAGATTAGCGTTAAACGTAGGTGGTGCATATTACATATGACCCTAAGAAACGGACATTTTCTTTTCTGCATTTGTTGCAACATGCAATACATCAAATTTTCTAATTTATTTTGAACATTCCACTCGCTATTCACTGTTTTAATTCGTGCTGACCAGTTTAAAACGTACTTGGTAACATTGCCATTGTCCCTACAAGGTCATCTTATCCTAGAACAGCACCCTAATACGCATGCGCAGCTAACATTTTGAAGTGATCTCTCAGCAGAAGACATGTTTTTCATAACTCTTAGGTTATTGCTTCTGGAAGTTTTCTAAACGTGGGAGATCATAGTGGAGTGCATGTGAGTACGGTTAGCAGAGTGGTGGATAAAGTTTCTAGGACCATAGCAAGATTAACTCTAAAGTATATCTGTCTTCATAGTACCGGTACTGAAAATGAACTCAATGTTATAAAAAAGGATTTTTTTTTTAAAGACAAAGTTTCCCAATTGCATTGGAGCCTTGGACTGCAGCCATGTGAATATAAGTTCTCCTGCTGCTGATAATGCAGAAAAATTCCGCAACGGGAAAGAGTTTTTTTCTCCTTGAATGTACAAACTGACAGTGACGCTTCTTTGAAAATAAGAGATCGTTTGTAGTTGGCTTGAGTCAGCCCATCACTCCCATATATTCCACAACTCAAATATACACGCACGTTTGGAAAGAGTTATTGTTGCAGGCAATGGATATGCGGTAAAAAGATATTTGTTGACACCTCTTCCAAATCCTCAAACTCCTGGAGAGGTTCTTTATCAAAGAGTCTGATGCCAGAACCAGAAACCCCGCTGAGCGTGTGGAAATTGAGGTTTGGTGTGTTAGCTACAGGCGTAAGGTTGAAGCTTTGAAGCTGGACAGAGTTGATAGTGTCGTTGTAACCTAGCATCGCTTGTGATCCGTCTCACCAAATAGTTACCAAATGTCACAGGAGAACACAACAATTTGGCTGAACAATTTTTTAACAAAAACTTTATTAATAATGTCAATAATAATGGAGGTCATCGACCAATACGTAATGTACTTCTAAATAATGTAAATCATTTTCGGCGTAACTAAGTAATACAATACTTCCAAAGTCTTACTGATAATAGACATTGAATGTATCTTACCAATTTTGAATGTCTCAATTTTTAACTTGCGGTGTCTTCACTACATTCCATGTGATGTAAATAATTATAAATAAATAAGACATTTTTGTGAAATGATAAAATTCTGTCTATTGCCACTAAATTAGTTTTATAAAGTTTGATAATTCATTATTTTTTTGTTTGGTTTGTATTGTATCCTTTACCTTCTACTAGAAATCTCTGTTTGAAATGTCATATTAATTTTAGTAAACTTATGTAGTTTGTAGGCTATTGTCTTCTGCATTGTTTTTGTAACTGGACAACTGCCACTTAATGATTGTCTTGATATTACAAATAAAAATTCGTTTTGTTTATACTTTTCAATGATATTTCAATTAGTTTTATCTTGATTATTTTCATAAAAAAATTCCAATCAACTACTCAGCCTTTTATTATTTGTCTACCATTGGTTTCGACCTATATTTTTGTGAACATTAAATGATTTATTCTAATGAGTAGTTAATTCATAGGGCATAATTAAATAATTTTTGATGGATAACATGAAAAAACCATTTCAATAGGTGAATTTAATAATATAATTTGAAGATACAGATCAAAAACAGATTCAATGTTATAACAAACCTGACATACAAAAATTTTACAAATATCAAAAATATATTCAATGTTATAACAAACCTAACAATAATCTTACAAAAAATAATCTACAATATATCTGTCAATATATCTAAATAAATAAATAAATATCTCTGTCAATTTGCTTCTGCTTGATATCTAATTTCAAACTTTTAATTCTGTGTTCACGCTCTAGAATATTCAACTCTTGTTCTTTTATATTGAAAATCAATTGTCCATCGTGTATATCTTTTTCTGTATTTCAATCAAATCTACCTTTGCTGTAGCAAGCACATAGGTTTTCTCAATTGCTGCTGTTTTCTAAATAAATATTGTTTTGTAATAACTTTTAATTCGTATAGGTGTTGTCACTTGCTTTTTCATCTGTTTTATGACCCCATTGTTCATTTTTCAAATTATCTGGAAATCTGATTTAAAATTAGCATCACTTTCATGTTTGATTATTATGGTATCCAGAGCTTGTTGTTTGAACCCAATTTTGACTGCATCATTATTTCTCGACAACATAATATTATTACATACAACTTCTTGCATCTTCAATGTTATGGCTTGGATTCAATTAGTCCATCTCTGTAAAAACAGAATTTAACTCTTATGGCACTCCCTCCATTTGATAATCACCCAGAATATACTGAATTGTATGTTCATGTTTGTTATATTTGATTGCTACTACTGCTTACTCCATCACCAGTGCCTCTTGCATACGTTTTATCTTCATAAAAGTTTTTTTACCTTCTAATATTTGTTTACATTATTTTTAATATTTTCATATCACGACTCTTTCCCACTCAAATTGTTGAAATTATTCTCGAGCGAGTTCCATCATTTTCTCTTCGAGCGTAACAACATCACTATTCTATTCTAAATTTTTTTTCACTAACTTTATTTAGTAGTAATTGTATCTTATCATTTGAAAAAAATTCGATCGCTTTTTCTCTTCCATTACCGTATAGCTGTAGACCACGAATTCACAAATTACGAATGAGTAGCTATATAATATCATTGTAGTGCTGCGTTTTAAACAACAAATTTGCTGTAGAATTAAGCCTTCTTGATATTGTAAACAAATATCGGAGCACCGAGCTTCGCTCGTTATTTATTTATTGACTGTTCATAAACCGAACACAATTCTTTAAAATGATTGAGGAAGTACTAACAGGCACAGCCCAAAACTGTTTCTTTCCCGAATTTTGATTTATACACTATAAATTGTCCAGAAAGTAGGTTATGTTCCATACACTTGAATTCAGATTCAATTTTCTGTTCAAACATTTGAAAACAAAAAAATATATAATTTAGATTATATACAAACCAAATTGAATAACAAAATAACACGCACTAATCACTTGAAATTGTCAAATAATGATCAACTTTGAAAATTATGATATACTCTAGTTTAGGAGGATTATCATATTGTCATGTCAACAAATCAGATTATGTTGATCAAATCGATTAAATTGTGTAGCTAGATAAAATTTCTCGCTGATTGATTTTGATTACACAGCTGGAAATAATTCTGTCTCTCTCCCACTTAGGCACACGTATCTTCTGCTATCGAGAGACGACGAAATTATCATCTGTTTTCCAAGGATGAATTATCCTTTTAATGTCGTTCAGCGAGTTTCCAAAGAATGAGACCTGGTGCAATCGAATCTTTATATCATAAACCTACTATGTTCCAAATTTCGTGAAAATCGTTAGAGCCGTTTTCGAGATCCGTAAAACATAAATAACCAGATATATACAGAAATTGCTCGCTTAATATAATAGGATATCATTCCATTGCCAACTTAACGCTAAACAAAATTAGTAAATGCATTGAGAAAACCGATTCAAGTTTGAACTTTCAGATTAACTTAATCCACTTTAGGTACTGCACAAACGGCCATTAAAATTAAAACCCTAATCTCCCTAAAGCTGGGTTTTACTTTCCTTGCCGTATTACCATAGGTAAGGAAAGTATTGCTTTCCGAAAAAATTAAGGTACCCCAATTTCTATACGTTTCAAGATCCCCTGAGTCCGAAAAAGTGTTTTTGGGTATTGGTCTGTATATTATGTGTGTGTGTGTGTATGAGTGTATGTGCGTCTGTGTACACGATATCTCATCTCCCAATTAACGGAATGACTTGAAATTTGGAACTTAAGGTCCTTACAATATAAGGATCCGACAAGAACAATTTCGATCAAATGCAATTCAAGATGGCGGCGAAAATGTTGTCAAAAACAGGTTTTTTTGCGATTTTCTCGAAAACGGCTCCAACGATTTTGATTAAATTCATACCTGGAATAGTCATTGATAAGCTCTACCAATTGCCACAAGTCCCATATCTGTAAAAAATTCAGGAGCTCCGCCCCATCTATGCAAAGTTGGATTTCAGATTCCCAATTATCAGGCTTCAGATACAATTTAAACAAAAAAATCGAGTGGAGAAGATTGAGCATAAAAATCTCTACAATTAATGTTGAGTAACATTTTCACCTAAAATTGAAATTAAGCTCGAAATTCGAGAAAATGTGATTATCCAATTGCAAACTGTTGGCAACTGTTGATTCTATTAAATCATTCACTATGCAAACTGTTGGCAACTGTTGATTCTATTAAATCATTCACTATGCAAACTGTTGGCAACTGTTGATTCTATTAAATCATTCACTATGCAAACTGTTGGCAACTGTTGATTCTATTAAATCATTCACTATGCAAACTGTTGGCAACTGTTGATTCTATTAAATCATTCACTATGCAAACTGTTGGCAACTGTTGATTCTATTAAATCATCCACTATGCAAACTGTTGGCAACTGTTGATTCTATTAAATCATTCACTATGCAAACTGTTGGCAACTGTCGATTATATTAAATTATTCACTATGCAAACTGTTGGCAACTGTTGATTCTATTAAATCATTCACCATGCAAACTGTTGGCAACTGTTGATTCTATTAAATCATCCACTATGCAAACTGTTGGCAACTGTTGATTCTATTAAATCATTCACTATGCAAACTGTTGCCAACTGTTGATTCTATTAAATCATTCACTATGAAGAGATATCAGACCTCGTATGTCTCCAGCGTTATTGTCCTGTCACCAGCTGGCTTAGATCTTTGTTTATAAGTAGACTTGTGATGCGCGTGAACACTAGCGTCAGGTGATCAATTCTAATAACGGCAAGGAAAGTTGTGTGAGTTCGCCACACCAGATTTTTCGTTTTTGCATAAACTTCCGCAGTCGACGACGACAGGCATTGTTATCTGAAGACATTCATATGGTCCAAATTTCAAGTGTGTTAAAACAGCTGATTCAATAACTTTTGTTATTTGTGTTTATTATCGAAGAATCAAAACACTTTGAATAATATCAACTTATTGCCATTGAACAGTATGAACGTAACCTTCCCCATTAAAACATGATTGAACATAATCTTTTAGGTTATTTAGACGAATTGAAATCTACCCAATCTGAGATCCTCATCCTGTCGTGGTCGACAACACCATTTGCGCTCAAACGAAACCCCACCTTCACCTTTCCTTTTATCTTGTGAAAATAATTCAAATTCATTTTACGATGTCATTGTTGAATCTTGCCTGCACGAAATCAGTTGATCGAGTCTCAGTCGTAATCAGCTGACTGTTGTCGTTACTCGAACTCTGCCGAGTCGGTACTCTGTATGTTAGGTTTTTAGGATGTACAGTACGCGTCCCGTAGCTTTGCCTCCGTGGCTTTGAAACGGCATAAATACAAGGTATGGTTCGCGGGGTAATATTCACTCACGGCTTTGCAAAAACATCAGGCTTCAGAGACCCTAGATGGATGAAGCTTCCTTCAGAGCTTCCTTGAAGGAAACTCCTTACACATAGATATTCTTCATGAATGAGAGAGTTGCAACGTATCAATCAATCAATCTCTTTATTCAAGACATACTATGTATATTGTACATGAATGCGTCATATCATTAAATAATACTTCTAATTCTCAAACATAAAACTAGAAAGATAGAAAGAAACACAACGAAAAAGAGACAATGACAATAGATAATTTATCCCTAATTCCCCCGGTAAAATTTTTCAAAACTATAAGTTTCTAACTCTATTAGGTACTTTTTCAACTCGATTTTGAATCTTACCCTATACGTTTCGCTTCTGATGCTACTCGGGAGGTACCTCATGAATTTCATTCCCATATATGTTGGACTTTGTTTAAATTTTTCTCTCCTATGTTCCATTATAATGAAATCATTTCTATATCTTGTATGGTAATTGTGCATATTTGATTGCCTATTGAATGAGTGCTCGTTATTTTTTACATGTAAAATTGTTTTGTATATGTAAATGCCATACACAGTCATAAATCCTAGCTTCTTAAAAAGTGACCTACATGACTGTTGATTATTTATTTATTTATTTATTCATATGCAAATACAATTCAGGTAAAAACAACAGTCATTTGCCCAAAACTGCTTCAAACCTTAATTATTATTAATATTCAAAATTATTCTTATCGATTCTTTTTGTAGTATTGTTTAAATTAGCTAAACTTGTCCCTTCATATACTTCAATTCCATATGCAATGTGTGCGTGTATCACCAACAGTGGGAAGAACATGTTAAACGAATGTCAGCTGATAGGCTGTGTTATACTAAAAAGCTCCTTGTGTATCTTTTCAGATGCAACACGTTGCTTTTGAAAAGATACAAAAGTGCATCTGTTGTTTATGAAAAGATACATTTTTTAAAATGTTGGATGCTTTTGAACGGGTAGTAAGTAGTATTGTAGTCTAGTGGCCCTCCGCCGAAAGGTAAAGCTACAGGACCCGGACTGTACTTTTATCCCTAGAGCAGTGCATTTTTTGTAGGTGACTATGATGTTTGTCACCAGATGCAACGAAAATTTAAATCAACGAAAAATTTCTCAGATCAACTGACAAATTTTGTAAAGAGTAGGGGCAATGTATTCTAGGTACATTGAGTAGAGGGTAATTTTGTGCCTCCAGCACAAACATCTTATCGTTTGTTTAGAAATATGTTTATCATGAAATTACAATCATGCAAACAAGTTGGAAGAAGTAATTTGTATAGAATTGTAGGGAATTTATTCTCTATAAGCCCTCTCTCGTCAAATTTGTTTTCAACCACTCCATTTGATAGTTCAATGGCTTCAACTATTGAAAACGGGCAAATATCTTGAAATCGTCGGCTATACGTAACGGACTTGAAAACTATTCATTTTAAATTTTAATGCAAGCGAAAGAAAGAATCCTGGCCCACAATTTGAGACTAAACTCAATTCTCTATCATCAAAAGCTTCCGAGCGGGGTGAAATTGAAACAGAAAAAATACTTTTCAATAATAATTTCCCCAAAACCACCTGTTGGTGGTAGTATTACTTGGATGGGTATCTAGCGGAAAAAACGTTCATTTTGTGCAGATTAACTGAACAATTAAGATTATAGGACATCAAAAAAGTATGACTTTTAATACATCATTTTAAAGGTCTTCAAACGAGCTACAACTACAACTATTATACGAAACATTTTTTTTCGAGAAACGGAAGTGTAAACTTTCATTTGATAAAATATAAAATTATGAGGTGAAAATTTCCTTATTTTCTTGCTTTGTATGTGAATAAGTATGAAATCTAAGTATGTTCCTTAAGTATGAAATCAAGGTCAGCTCGATTTCATAATTTGGAGCCGAGATATACGCAATCATTGCAGTTAGACTCTGCGGTTGCAGGCTATGTGTACTATGTATAGGCCTTCTAACACCCTGCACAAATTCAGCTTTCCTCTAATTTGTTGCGCATCATGTCTTAAGAGATACTTACTTACTTTACTCTATGTGGCTCTACAGTCCTGGGTGGACTTTGGCCTCCTCTACATAATGCCTCCAAACTTCTCTCTCCTGGGCTCTTCGTCGCCAGTCTACCACTCCTAGCACCCGAAGATCGCCCAGGACTTCATTCAGCCATCTACTCCTTGGTCTTCCTCTTCTCCTTGTCCCCATCATCATCTCATCCATCATCTTCAATGGGACTCTCTCTTCACCCATCCTTGCCACATGACCCAGCCATTCTATACGTTTTGCCTTTATGGACCGTACAATGTTTTCTTGCCCAATGGCTTCATCAATCTCACTATTATACCTGGCTCTCCAATTTCCATCATCCCATTTTGGTCCCCAAATCCTTCTGAACATTTTTCTTTCAAATGAGCTCAGTGCTCTCTCATCCTTGCTCAAAATTGTCCATGTCTCCGATCCGTATGTCACAACCGGCTTTATTAACGTCCTGTACATTTTTTCTTTTGTTTTACGCGAAATGAGTCTGCTCTTGAAAATTTTTTGGTTTGCATAATATGCACGGTTGCCCATCATGATCCTATCATATATTTCATTACTCGTTCTATTATCACCAGTTAGCATTACCCCAAGGTATTTGAACTTACTAACGCCTTCTATTTCACAACCATCTGATATTTTCAAGTTATTTACCTGTCTTCTCTGCTCATTTGCTGACATTCTCATGTACTTTGTTATTTCCAGACCCACACTTCCAGCCTCATCCCTCACTGTACAGAAAATTTCTTTTAGATTTTCTTAATTTCTTGCAACTAACACAACATCGTCCGCATAGGTCAGAACCTGACACATTCTATTTACTATTGTACCTCTCAGTCCCAGCTTCCGAATTACTGTTTCCAACACCAGATTGAAGAGTGTAGCTGAAAGTGCGTCTCCTTGTCTAACACCGGTTGTAACATTAAACGTCCGACTCATCTTGGTACCGATTTCAACTTGAGCCGTTGTGCCATCCATTGTCAAGTTTATGAGATTGATCAACTTTCTAGGGATTCCGAACTCAAGAAGGATTCTCATCATGCTGCCTCTCTTAACACCATCAAAAGCTTGGCGAAAGTCCACAAACAGCATATGCAGATCTGTGTTAAACTCAAAACACTTCTCCATAATCTGCTTCATTGTAAATATCTGATCTGTTGTACCTCTCCCTTGCCTGAAGCCGCACTGATGATCGCCAATTATTTCTTCAGCATACACCCCTAGTCGCCTCAACACCAGGGCAGAAAAAAGTTTGTATGACGTGCAGAGTAGCGTAATACCTCTGTAATTATTACAATCCATTTTATCACCTTTTTTTAGTATGGGGCATATCACACCACATGTCCACTCTTCAGGCACCTTCTCTTGCTCCCATATCCATGTTATCAATGTATGCAGAGCTCTCACTATCTTATTTCCACCAAATTTTATTAGATCGGCAGGTATTGAATCTCCCCCAGGCGCTTTATTATTTTTAAATTCTTTTATAATTTCTGCCACTTCTTCATAGCTTGGAAGAGGGATCAAGGGTTCTGCACTGGCATATGTCAATTGTTCTTGCTCATCATCCCCCTCTCGGTTCAAGACATCCCTAAAGTGCTCTGCCCATCTATACATTATATCATTTTCTTCTCCTAGTACTTTTCCATCACGGCTTTTACAGGCTATTAAATTAGGCTGGAAACCTTTTCTCATTCTTTTGACTGCCTGATAAAATTTCCTGCTTTCATTTTGTTCATTCATTATTTCTATATTATTGATGAGCCTCTTCATATATTCTCTTTTCTTTCTCCTACATATTTTGTTGGCTGCTTTCCTACTCTCACAATACTTGGTGCGGTTTCTTCTTGTGTTTCTCTGGACCATCATTTTCCTATCCTCATTTTTCTTTTTTGTGGCTTCCTCACGCTCCTCAACATACCATTCATCATTTCTCCCTCTTCTCCTTTCACCAAGGCTTTCATTGGCAACATCATTGATTGTTTTCTTTTAATTATCCCACAGCTCTTGAACATCCTTTTCATCATCATCAACTTCATTCAGACCATCCGGTATTAGCCTTTCAAGCTCTGTTCTATACCCCTCTGCATAGTCATGATTTCTTAGCTTTTCTATGTCAATCACACGTCTCCTTGCACCACTTCCATTTTCCACTCTTGAAAGTCTCTCTCTTAATTTGGCTGAGACAAGAAAGTGGTCGGAGTCACAGTTTGGCCCTCTTTGAGATCTGACGTTTATTATTGATGAGGCATGTCTTCTAGATATCAAAATGTGATCGATTTGTGTGACTGTTTCTGCTGATGGAGATGTCCAGGTTCCCATGTTTATATTCTTTCTTGGGAAGCAAGTACTGCTCACAATCATATTGTTTGCCTTTACAAACTCACAGAGTCTAATTCCATTATCGTTGGTCTCTTCATGCAGTGTATGCTTGCCTGCAACTGTTCTCAGAAAGTCCTCCTTACCAATCTGGGCATTCCAGTCTCCAAGCACTATCAGCAGATCATATCTGGGTACCATTCTCAACTCCTTTTCTAGCGCTTCATAAAAGCTATTTTTGATATCTTCTTCTGCTTCTTCAGTTGGTGCATATGCAGAGATCAAAGTGATATTCCTGAATTTTCCTTTCATCCTGAGCCGGCACACTCTACTACCTGCGGGATAAAAGCCTAGGATGGATGATTTCAATTTTTTGTCTACCATGAAGCCCACTCCTCCCTGTCCTGTCCTTTCTTCTGCTCCACTATACATGAAAGAGAAATCCTTCTTATCTATTCTTCCACACCCACTCCACCGTGTTTCTTGCAGCGCAACCAACTGAATATTAAATTTCAACATTTCTTTTCCTATTTCCATCATTTTTCCGGCTCTCATCATTGTTCTTACATTCCATGTGGCAAAATTCCAGTCCATTTTCCTTATTCGTATTTTGTGTGCATTTCCTTTTCCATTTCCATTATTCCGGTCCCAATTCCGAGGCATAGTTTGAGTTTTCTGATCAAGTAATTTTTTAAGGTGAAGAGCAGTTAACACTTCGACGAACCCCCAACCTGGTGTTTTTAATTCAGAATACCTATTCTTGTCAAACTGTGGTCTAATTTCCTCATTAATTGAAAAAAATCTGGCAACGCATTGGCAGTTTTTACAGTCTGCGTGTGGATTAGACATCCAATTCCAAAAGTAAGGCCCAAATTCACACAGAATGGACGTCCGGTCGTGGCGCCCCGTTCACTTTCTCGCCTTCGCTACATCTCGTGGCATGCTAGACGAGCCACTTGTTCATGATGAGAACGGACGAAAAACCTGTTGAGTAAAATTGAAATGCCACTATCTCGCACGTCTGTTAGGCATTGCATACGACACACCTCCGCCACGTCAGTACCATGCCCGCGCTACGTCTCTGTCCTGTGTGAATTGGGTCTTATGTTTGGAATTGTAGTTCGATGTCTCGTCAACAGGTAGTGTGGCATGAGTAGTCCACACGCAAACTGTAACAACTGACAGTGCGTTTCCAAAATTTTTACTGTCGAAGAGCGAATACATTTTTTGGACCCCTCTGTAGATACCGGGTATATCCTCAAATCGACATTGCAACATGTCTTCGCTTTTAAAGTAATTATGTATTTTATTGTTCTTGAAGCATTCAAAATCGATCATATATTATTTTGACATTAAAAATACGTATGATGATAGAAATTACCTCTATCATTATAATTATGTTTTAGAGATTTAATGAAACTTCAACATTAATAGTTAATTAGATTTAATAAGAGTTCTAAAAAAACGGACATAAATGTGTTAGTCCATGGTCCATGGCTCAAATGAGTGAAATAGCTATATTGTGAGGTACTCCCCAACTAGCTACATTCAACCACAACTATTCGAATAGGCTGATTTATGAGGAAATCTATGTTTAATTTCAGCGTAAACAACGTGATGTTGCAAAAGAAAATGAATTCTATATGCAGCTACTACAGCAAGCATTGCCAATAGAACAGCAGCCGCAACAGCAACCTCAGCAGCAGCAGCAGCAGCAGACGACGACGACTTCACACACAACAAGTCCAGAAAAAAGTAAAGGTAAGAGCTTTCTCTTGAATCTCCGTCTTGTAATGTGATCAAGCTGTCTGTACCTTTATGAGAAATGGCTCAAGTATTCTCTGTTTGAAAACGTTGAGTTGATATGTAACCTGTGGGACTCTTAAAGTAGGTCGAAGGGTGAGTGAGCGCTCCGCTCATCAGGTACCTTTTTTGTTCCTGTTAAACTCAGCCCTATTGTCCTGAAACTTCATATAGCTGTCAGTTATTATGCTTTAAGCAATTTTTGTACTTTCATTGATGCTACTTGTTTCTAAGAGATGCTCGATTGTTATTCTAACATTTTAGCCTTACATTTTTGGAATTATGAAAGTTTAATATCGGTTAATGAATATTTCTATAATTTTTCACATTGAATTTTACTATCTCTGTCCTCTTATCAACATTCTATTTTTAAAATGTATGAGAATAATTAGTTTGAAAGATTAATACCACGAATGTTGTATGGGTTATTCTTAGAAATAACTTAGCATGCAAAAGCGCACCTGGAAAAGTGAAAAATAATGGTCAACACAAGAGGTGCTGCGCTCACCTCTGACCAACGACTTGATTTTTTTGACCTCGACCAACTTAAGGTCAAGTCCTTAACCATGCGTACACTTTTCATCACTTGATGCTATGCTTATAATTTATTGACTAGAAGGTAACCCGTGCTTTGCACTGGGTAAAATTTTATGTTGTAGAATGCTATCTCCTTAATTCCAGAAAACATAAAAAATAGCATAATTGTTAATTATTTTGTCAAAATTACGTGCATGATCTTCATCAGAGTTGAAAATCTTCTGCCAAAATAATTCACTGGTCTCGAACCCGCAAACTTGAATTCAAGAGCCATGCATGCTACCAACTAAGCTAAGGAATCACATGGAGTAAGATCTGTTTGGCTGGGCTGGGCTGAGCGAATAATCTTCAACGTCTTCTCGACCATCTTGAAAACGCTTAAACAATTCAAAAACACGAGATCGTGATAAACATTCACCGTCATACACTTCTTTTAGTAAATTATAGGTTCTGGTAGCGGTTTTCCAAGTTTAAAGTGAAATTTAATAGTAATTCGTTGTTCTATTTTTATGCTAACCATTATTCCGGAAAAGCAAAATAACAACACTAACGTAAATGAAGTTTGTGACTCAACGAAGTTTTTTACAGAAACGAGACTGATTGCATTCGGAAGAGGGAGTCTCAAACTAAACAACTGCTAGTCAATGTAGGTTGGCGCATGCGCGCTCGTTCTAGTCAGTCCAGTTATTTAATAGCCACACCTCGTATGTAGGTACTTTGCACAATGTAGTAATGATTCTGGTGCTTCTACCGTGTTCACCGTACACTTTATTGTTTCTCCTATATGCTTCACCAAAATTGGCCATAGCTACAATATAATGAAATTTGTTGTTTTCAGGTAACAGCCCAATGGGCGATGGTGTATCGAATGGAGTCGGCCACACTGCCACTAATCAAACACAATCAACAAAGAATAATCATAGGAAATCGCTAGATAAGGGAGAGCGAGAAAAGAATACTCCTGATTCAGAACATAAGGCTTCCAAAATATATGCACACACTAATGGATCCATCCATTCTGAAATTAGTTTTATCGAAAAATTAGGGTAAGTTTCATTTTAATGAATCTATTCTACTAGCGTTTTTATCTCAGGGAAACAATTTCTTAAGTATTATTGAGTTTTTAATGTGTATTTTAACTTTTCAAAAAAGCTTCTGACACTATTAGTCTTGAAGCGTTGTAATTTTGTATTTTGACTAAACGCACTACATACATACAAACAAACAAAAATACATACATATATATTTTGACTGTATATATTTTGAGAAATATATAGCCTACAGTAGCGGCTCGTGATCTTTTATCTTGGGGGTTCAACCTCATGATCTATTGGGGAGAAAGGTCGAGAGGATATAGAGTATTGAGCATAATCAAGGGTAAAGTTAATCAATAATCATTTTAAGGAATAAACCCCCAAAGATTAAGCATATTATCTACAAATATATATTTTTTGTCCTGTTCATATTTTTCTTGTTTGATTTTTACTTCGGGAGTTTACTTCGGGGTCTACCATCATGTTTCATTTTTCACCTATCCTCAATATTAATAATGTTTGTCTTTAACAAATACTGAACCTTATTCATATTTCTTCATCAAAATGCTGTTACGGTACCTAACACAATAAATTATATTCACACTCTCACTAAAAGAAAATGGACATACTAAAAATACTCACGAATACACGAAACACACTAGAAATTACTTATTATTCAACACGCAAAACAAATTTATATGACGAAAAATGCAGTGAAATCTATCACAACTGTATGTGTATAAAGTGTATACCCGAAACCGTACCGTATAACCTCAAAACTGTCACGCTTATGCTACTTCTTGTTTACCACTTTTTTACTTTTTTAATGAAAAAGACTAAGAGATTGTCAAAAACCACAGATTTATTGATACTTAGAAAGACCGGTTTCGGTTATTACACCATTGTCAATCTCTGACAAACTAAAACTAAAATCAAGAGCAGCAGATCTTATACTAGTAGGCGAGTACTGCTATTGGTCCAGGGCATGAACGCCTCGTCATTCCATTCGGTGCTGTTTCAAGCAAGCCACTCCGGCACCGGCCGCAAAACATCGACGTTAAGCTTACGTAGATTAAAAATGTTGTGATGTAATTTCATGAGTATAAAATGAAAATATAATTATTTGAGTTGCAAATTCATCATTCTATAGGAAGTTGATTTAATTCTGGGGGTTCAATGAACCATTGAATACATAGGACGAGCCGCCACTGCAATCCGTGTCACGTTCCAGTGCCGGGTCTGGGTATGAACAATGCCTCTCCATCTTCCTCGGTCTTCCCACCATCGCTCGTCCTCAACCTGTCGCCATCTGTATCTTCTCTTCTCCACTGCGTTGACCTCAGTCTTTCCATCGTTGTCGCGATACTAAACGTACAGGGTACAGCAAATCCTTTAGAGTCTATATTTAAAAGAAATTACTATTTATCTTAAGATTCCGATATATTCAATATAAATTCATATGAATTTGTGTTAATATTGAATTTTTCCGTACTTTATTTTCTATCTGCACATGTACAATTATTTTACCATGTCCACATGTACCAAAGTATTACTTTTGGAAGAATCAAATTTTTCATTTTTGAATATTTCATAATTTCTTCCTCATAAATCATTCAACTCACTGATTAGTATAAGTAACTATCTATGAGGAGAAAACTGAATGATATTTTGCAATCGTACTCTTTACTCTGTACTATTTTAAACCCATCTTGTTATTTTCAGGTCTGTAAATGAGTTCGATGAAAACGAGGTAGAGAAGGATAAAAGTGCGAAAGGCAATAATCAGCATCACCACCAACAGCATCACAATCACAACCACATAAAAAACAACTCCAAGTGGACGAACAATCAAGTGAGAGATAATGCCGTCAATAGTCAGCGGGAGAGGAAGAACAAAGCCAACAGGGAACAACATACTGAGCACACAAACTCCAACAAGGACGAGTATTGTCTCAGGTATGTCATCTTATATTACTATTCCCAGTCATTAAATAGCAACTCATGTATAATACTCTATAACTCTACTTTTTGTAATGTGTATACTCTATTCTAATTGGATTATTAGAAAGTAGAAACTCTTAATAACTGAAGGCAATTGAATGAAAATTTTTTCTATCTTGTTTTTACAGAGTCTGCGTTAAAGCAAAGTTGGTTGCTGAATAACTCATCTATTTATTAATCCAACTTCTTGGAATGAAAATGCAGTAATAGCAGTTTGACTTAGAGAAAAAATATTCTTTTCCATTAAATATTTAAGTATGAAGCATCATAGACAGAGCCCCAAACTAATATTATATGAAAATATACGCTTTAGTTTTGAGCCAGAATAATTTATATACCTCATAGAAGTATCCAAAAAGCCCATTGTTGATGTTTTTTTTTTTAATTTCAAGACTAGTGCCCGGTTTCACCAAGCCCGTTAAGACATTTGAGAGTGGTCAAGCTGGGTACGATTCACAGGTGTGCTTTGGAATTATAAAGTAACTATTCCTATAGAAATACTTGAAATACTTATGTTTCAGTGCACTAGTTGTGAATAGCTCCTAATTTAATCATGCTCTAATGTCTTGAACGAGCTTGGTGAAACCAAACATAGATGTATCGTTTCAACTAAAACAACAATGACCAGAGACTAGTGATGTGGATCGGGAATATTCCCAGTGGGAAGGAACTTATGATTTGGCAATATTTCCGGGAATATTTCCGATGCCAAGAAATTTTGGGAATTTATGGGAACTTAAGGGAATTTATAAAATTGTTCTAAAAATGATTGAAATTGATCAATCCCACTCATATTTTACATCAATATAATCAATAAATCATCATTTTATTTGATATTGATCAAGGTCAGCTACATTTTACATTTATATAATAAATAAATCATCATTCTTTGAGACTGTTTTTGCTCAGAACTCACTCACTGTCTGTTAAATACTCGTATAGTCAATGAAAGATTATAGAGGGAAAATTTTGGAACACAATTTTTGACCCCGTAGCTCTTAATGGCAGTGAGGGGGTGAACATATCAAAAGTCCTCACTCCTACCCCCTGTACTAAGGTGGACTAGTGGTTTGAAAGTGCCATATTTTGTTTTTTTGCATATATCTCGAACAATATGCGCCTTTCGGAATTTTTTGTCGAACACAATCGTAATATTAAAGCTCACAAATTATCCTACAAGTTTCATTTCGAACATTTTGCCATATCTCTTATAGTTTTCTAGGTATGAGCTCTCTAAAGGTGCGTACAGATATACGCGCCTCCAACATGCTCCGCAATCGCTCCACGCACGCTCCGCACTCGCTCCGCGATCGCTCCGATCATGAACGTTACGGGAGATGTTAGCTCTTCTCGCGTTCCACTCTTGCTCCCCGGTCGTTCATCAATCGATCTGCTCGAGTGACGTTCGATTGCGGAGCAGAGCGAAAGTCTGTACGCACCTTAAGTTATCATATTTTGAAGAAAAACCCTTCCGGCTCCGATTTTTTCATCGTTTTGGCCTTATAACTTTTTAACGATTCATTGAAAAAATCCGTGCTAATCATGGGCTCATAGAGCATTATATTCTCTTCAATTTCATCTATGGTCTCATTATTTGATGCATCTCCCAACAATTGTTGCAACCGTTATAGTGTTGAGTGTGAAATCTTCAGTTTAACAACAATAGATCAATTGTCAGGCAAATTGGGCGGGAATGATTGGAACACAATATTTGACTTCGCAGCTTTGAACTAGTTAGAAGGTAAACATATCAAAAGTCCTCATCCCTACTCCTTGAGCTTAAGGGATGAGAGTAGTTTAAAAGTTTTTTCATTTCTAGTTGATACGGATGTAACTGGGAAACAATGCATTTCAGCGACATGGCTAACTGAGTAAAAATGAAGTTAGATAAATTTCCTACAAGTTTTGTACAGTAGGGTTTTGTGATATCTTCTTTAGTTTTTGAGATATTCACTTTTAAAAGTGTAAAATCTTTGAAAAGTTTTTCTTCCAACTTTTTGCACTTTCAGGACTTATTACTCAACAACAATGCATCGAAAAAATGTATTTCTTACACAGGGGGTAGGATTGAGGACTTTTAATATGATTACTCCCTTACTATCCTTAAAAGAAGAGCTACGGGGTCAAAAATTGTGTTCCAATATAATCTTTCATTGACTGGACTATAGGAGTATTTAAAAGACAGTGAGTTGTAGAGCATTCAATTCTCTTCAATTTAATGTATTATTTCATCATTTTATGCTTTCCATCAATTTGTATAGCAATTTTAGTGTTGAGTGTGGTAGGAGTGAGGACTCTTTCTATGCTTACCCCCTCACTATCCTTAAAAGGACTGCGAGGTCAAAAATTGGGTTCCAAACTTTTCCCTCTATATCTTTTTGAGCATTCGTTGCCTGAACTAGTATCTTATTACAAGTTAAGTGAGCCTCAATGACTCTTGAAAGGTTGTGAGCTGTGGAATTATTTACTTTTTAATATTGAATTAAACTCAAGTATGCTCCTTGTTTTAGTTTAGCCTATTTTGCTGTATTTTATAATGTCTAATTTTTGGATTTATTTTCTACTCTAATCTTTATTTAGGGGGTCAATTATTTTTATGCGGAGAAATTGGATAAAATCATGCCATGAATTACACTCAATACTTTGTTGACTTTGTTTACCTGATTTACAAACATTTATTAGTACAGTAAGTAAAAAATTCAACTTGTAAAACATGAAAGTAGCATGATAATAGTGGTGCAATTGAATGATTTATTGAGTGCTCATTTCTCCTTCAGTTTATGAACTTCAAATTACTGTTTTCTTTGAACTTACTACAATTTATAAGTTATTAATCCTTACATTTCTTACATAAATCTGTTGAATAAACGGTGATTGAGACCATGTGTAACAAAAAAACGTCTTTTAGGGTCATTTTTTATGAAATAAATCATAAATTTCCTCAAGTTCCCATAAATTCCCGGGAAATATGATTTTTGGGAATATTTCCCTTAAATTCCCTTGGAATATTTCCTCGATCTTAAATTCCCGGGAATTTTATATCACTACCAGAGACAAACAAATATCCTTTTCTATTCCAAAATGATTTTATCTTAAAATATTCTTTTATTTCTGCTATGACATAAAATTGAGTTCCACTACTTGATTGCTTGAGACACAATTATACAGATCGATTCGTTAATCTCGTTTATTCTTATTATTATTTTTGCTGAGATAGCTGCCTTCTAATCAATTTTTACCCTTTCCAGTGAGGGTTATAATTGAAAAATATTAGTATATTCATTACATTTTTAATTTTTCAGGTTGGAAGCAGAAGTAAAGCGGTTAAAATTAGATTTACATGCTTCTAGACAAACAGAGCAAGAACTGCGAGGTCAAGTTAACTCTCTCTTGAGTAGTGAGAAGACGAACAAGAATGAAGTTTGCCAACTACATCTTGACAATGAAGAACTTCAATCTAAGTGAGTAGAACATTTTCATCTCGATCAATTGTTGGTAATCTGATGTGGGGCCGGCTGGGGAAACAGCCCTATTGGCCTGCAATGGTGGCGGTCGATGAGGACGGCCTATACTTCAAACAGCAACTAACTGAAAATGGAGTACTTTGCCGGCAATTTTACGTTGAATGGTTGGCCGACAGATGGCGGTCATGGGTGGGGGCCACTTATTCGGCCCCGTTCGAGTGCCTGGAAAATCCCAACCTTGAGGGGGGTCTCAGGAACACCATTAGGGAGTGGGTCCTAAATCATAGAAAATCTAAGGAATCGGTTAAAGCACTCAAATTCCACTAACATGGGGAGAGAGTGGAGGGATAAACTTCCAATTTATACAATACTCCACCAATTCGTTCATGAGAGAGTTTTGAAATTCTGATGAATCCAATAACTGCAATAATTTTTGTAACTGTTCATAGGCACCGACAAAATTTGTGCCACAGTCAGAATACATAACCCTACAAGGACCTCAACGAAAAGGAAATGGCAAAATGCTGATAAAAACATAGTTGTTGATAGATCTGAAACTAATTCAATATGAACAGACTGATTAGGATTCACAGAAAAACAGAATGAATCACTATCAGGTTGCCATTTCAAACCAAGGACAGCTAACAGATTTCAATTTCTGCCAATTCGTTCATGAGAGAGTTTTGAAATTCTGATGAATCCAATAACTGCAATAATTTTTGTAACTGTTCATAGGCACCGACAAAATTTGTGCCACAGTCAGAATACATAACCCTACAAGGACCTCAACGAAAAGGAAATGGCAAAATGCTGATAAAAACATAGTTGTTGATAGATCTGAAACTAATTCAATATGAACAGACTGATTAGGATTCACAGAAAAACAGAATGAATCACTATCAGGTTGCCATTTCAAACCAAGGACAGCTAACAGATTTCAATTTCTGCCAATTCGTTCATGAGAGAGTTGATGGCAAGCAATTCACGTGCCAACCCCCCAAAGAGGAGGCGTGAGGAGGAAGAGGATGCCCCTAGACCTCCCAAGAGAAGATGTGTTGTAAATGCACATCCACAGGCTCCTCTCCAAAGATCGGAGAGGATCCGACAACAAAAATTGGAGATTGAAAGAGCAGAAGAGGAGATTCAGAGACTTCAACTGCAGCATCAGCTACAACAAGACAACAGACAGAGACAGAGAAGGCAACCAATGAGGATACAAGAAGAGATGGAGGTAGAACGTGAACCTCCAGTCCTCCCACCACCACCCCCCTCATTGATATTGTTGGTAATCTGATGTGGGGCCGGCTGGGGAAACAGCCCTATTGGCCTGCAATGGTGGCGGTCGATGAGGACGGCCTATACTTCAAACAGCAACTAACTGAAAATGGAGTACTTTGCCGGCAATTTTACGTTGAATGGTTGGCCGAGAGATGGCGGTCATGGGTGGGGGCCACTTATTCGGCCCCGTTCGAGTGCCTGGAAAATCCCAACCTTGAGGGGGGTCTCAGGAACACCATTAGGGAGTGGGTCCTAAATCATAGAAAATCTAAGGAATCGGTTAAAGCACTCAAATTCCACTAACATGGGGAGAGAGTGGAGGGATAAACTTCCAATTTATACAATACTCCACCAATTCGTTCATGAGAGAGTTTTGAAATTCTGATGAATCCAATAACTGCAATAATTTTTGTAACTGTTCATAGGCACCGACAAAATTTGTGCCACAGTCAGAATACATAACCCTACAAGGACCTCAACGAAAAGGAAATGGCAAAATGCTGATAAAAACATAGTTGTTGATAGATCTGAAACTAATTCAATATGAACAGACTGATTAGGATTCACAGAAAAACAGAATGAATCACTATCAGGTTGCCATTTCAAACCAAGGACAGCTAACAGATTTCAATTTCTGCCAATTCGTTCATGAGAGAGTTGATGGCAAGCAATTCACGTGCCAACCCCCCAAAGAGGAGGCGTGAGGAGGAAGAGGATGCCCCTAGACCTCCCAAGAGAAGATGTGTTGTAAATGCACATCCACAGGCTCCTCTCCAAAGATCGGAGAGGATCCGACAACAAAAATTGGAGATTGAAAGAGCAGAAGAGGAGATTCAGAGACTTCAACTGCAGCATCAGCTACAACAAGACAACAGACAGAGACAGAGAAGGCAACCAATGAGGATACAAGAAGAGATGGAGGTAGAACGTGAACCTCCAGTCCTCCCACCACCACCCCCCTCATTGATATTGTTGGTAATCTGATGTGGGGCCGGCTGGGGAAACAGCCCTATTGGCCTGCAATGGTGGCGGTCGATGAGGACGGCCTATACTTCAAACAGCAACTAACTGAAAATGGAGTACTTTGCCGGCAATTTTACGTTGAATGGTTGGCCGACAGATGGCGGTCATGGGTGGGGGCCACTTATTCGGCCCCGTTCGAGTGCCTGGAAAATCCCAACCTTGAGGGGGGTCTCAGGAACACCATTAGGGAGTGGGTCCTAAATCATAGAAAATCTAAGGAATCGGTTAAAGCACTCAAATTCCACTAACATGGGGAGAGAGTGGAGGGATAAACTTCCAATTTATACAATACTCCACCAATTCGTTCATGAGAGAGTTTTGAAATTCTGTCGAATCCAATAACTGCAATAATTTTTGTAACTGTTCATAGGCACCGACAAAATTTGTGCCACAGTCAGAATACATAACCCTACAAGGACCTCAACGAAAAGGAAATGGCAAAATGCTAATAAAAACATAGTTGTTGATAGATCTGAAACTAATTCAATATGAACAGACTGATTAGGATTCACAGAAAAACAGAATGAATCACTATCAGGTTGCCATTTCAAACCAAGGACAGCTAACAGATTTCCTAAATCGAGATCTTTGGACACAGCCGACTTTTCTTTTTTGGAGAAATTCATCATTAATTCATGTGAGTTGGAGCTCCAATTCGTAAGTTCAAACTTCCCTCTCTTGAACAATACTTTGGCTTGACTACAAAGTGGATTTGCTTCACTTAAAGAAGACGTGCTTGTCACAAAATCGTCCATAAACATTGCCTCAGGAAGATGAGCTTTAGCATCAGGGAAACTTTCTCCCTCCTCTTGAATTAGTTGATGAACAGTTCTGAGAGCTAGAAACGGTGACTCACTCAAACCGAAGACGACAGTTTTTAATTCAAAAATTTGTATGGGATCATTAGACGAAAATCTCCATAACAAATGCTGAAATTTTCGACATGATTCATCAACAAGAATCTGTCTGTACATCTGCTTTATATCAGCAGTAATGGCGATGGAAAACAACCGAAAATTAACTAACAAAACGAAAATATCAGTTTGCAACTTGGGTCTGACATGAAGTATGTCATTCAATGACACACCAGTAGTAGTTTTTGCGCCTGCATCAAAAACGATACTCAAAGACGTCGACTGACTCTGAGTTTTGATTACAGCGTGATGAGGTATAAAATAACCACTCTTATCATTCTGATTTTCGACCAATCCCATGTGACCTTGCTCAAGATAGTCCAAGATTACATCATGATAGGCTAAACGCATGTTTGGATCCCGCATGAGTCGTTTCTCCAAACTGATGAGCCGGCGTTCTGACATAGCATATGAATCACCGAGACAATCAGGAGATTTAGAGAACGATAGTGAAACAACAAACCTCCCTGAGTCTTGTCGCCGAACGGTCGAAGTAAAGTTATTCTCATATTCCAGTTCCTCCTCCGTGAGTTGTTTTCCTAAATCCGGAATGTTTTCAACTTCCCAAAATTTTCGAACTAAACTATCCAACGGTGAGGTGAGACAAGTCATCAGACACGTTGAATGTTCAAATGATTGAGATAAAATAGGAGCTCTACCCATTAAAATATAACCAAAAACGCTTTCCAAAGCCGTCAAAAAATTTGAATCAATCTCCACTCGACCACTTTGAAAAATAGAGGGTACTAATTCAGCTCCTACAATAGCATCAATTTCGCTGGGAATATGATAATTCTCATCAGCGAGTTGAAGACCAATCAATTTTGATAATTTGGAATTATCGATTTTACTAGTTGGAAAATGTTCCATAATTTTTTCGACGACTAATGGTTCAATAGAAAACTTTGCATTAGAATCGAATCTGGATTGAAGCGTGACAAATGTGCGCCCAGCAACTGATTGCGAATTTCCGCCGAAACCATTCACAACTAAATGGAAAGGGGAGATAGACAATTGTAATTTTCGACAAAGTTTACGAGTTATGAAATGACTCTGACTCGCTGAATCCACCAAGATTCTAATTTTGTGCAATCTACCTTTCTTATCAGGGACTTCAACTTGCGCGGTAGATAAGAGGACACTATACTGAGATGAATTCGAGTCTATTGAACAACAGTTGATAGTATTATTTTCTAGTTTTTTCGCCTCCGAATTCGATGACGAATTTGGAACAGATCCAAAATGTAAAACTGAATTATGGTTTTGATGACATTGATTGCAATTAGAACCCGTACAAGCTTTACTACGATGAGCTGGCGAAAAACATTTCAAGCAACAATCCTTCTCCTTCACAAAACGGAAGCGATCCCAAGGCGATAACTGAAGAAACTGGCGACAATCAATTAATTTGTGATTTGTCAATGAGCATTTCAGACACTCCAACAACTTTGTAGGTGCCTTGGTCTCTTGCGAATTCGATTGAACGACTAGAACTTTAGATTTTGCGATTTGTTTCACTGCTGGCTTACATGACTTAGCAGATTCTTCGTAAGGCAACGATTTAATTTGTTTCTCTATAAAGGACACAAAATCAGCATATGTAGGATCATCCTTGGCGTGTACTGAAGCTTCAAATGCTTTCCGAGAAACAGGGTCCAATATTTTCAAAGCTTGAAACAGGAATATAGCATCAGATACATCTTCACCACGTAAGCGTTTCAAGGCTGTAATAGAACTACAGAATTGATCCAAGATTGAAACTAAACCAGCACGAGACTCAGATCTTAGACTATTGAATTCGAAAATTTGTTTCAAATAAGCATTAGTGTGAGAGCGGGGATCATCAAACCGCTTAACCAACGATTGCCAAATAACTTCATAATTATTAGCAATGGGGGGCAAATGACGAGCAACGTAAGCAGCTTCTCCTTTCAGCTTACTTACCAGATGTTGCACCTTGTGTTGATCTGAAATCGATTTGTTATCATGGATCATGCATTTGAACATTTCATAAAATACAGACCATTTCGACTGATCTCCATCAAACACAGGAATTTCGATTTTCGGTAGAAGATTTGTAGAATCATTAGTCATTGCAGGTTGAATAGGGTAAGGTGCAGGTACGACTTCACTACGTTTTTTCAATTCCCTAGCAACAGTCTCAATATATTCAAACATTTCGATATGTGAATTACTAAATTGAGGTACAAATGCGGGATCATTTTCCATTTCAAGTTCCTGTATTTCCAACTCAGTGGCCTCATATTGGTTAATATTTGTTAAAGTGGAACTATAAAGAATTAGAAACTGCTTAGCACTTGCTTCTTCTTTCAACGCACTTTTAGAGAAATCATAAGTACGTTGAATTCGTGTAAAATATTGTTCAAGTTTAGCTCGTTTGAGCTTCAACCTTCTTTCACTCATGATTGGATAATATTTAATTATTTTCATCAATCATAATGAGATTACGATAACAAGAATGAACGATTTCGAACGAGAACGAAACGATAATCATAGAACAACGATTGTACAGAGAAATCACAAGTACAAAGTAAGCGATAATTTTATCTGCAGTGCTGAACAATGAGTTTCTGTTGAGCAAGCAGATAAGCACTGCTGCTTTGCAAGCAGTTAGCCTACAACGCAAATGCAGTACTGTCTGCAACGCAACGACTGGCATAATAACGATACATATTTCGAAATCAATTCTACAATGCAAATTGAATTGAATATATTGAAAAATGAATGCCAAAACGAATGTATTTTACAAGATAAATGAGACGATGCGGTCCGGTTGACCAGAATGTTACGTATATACTGGTTCTTTAAATTTAAATATTTCAAACTACAAGTTTCAAATGCTGTGAAATGGACTGTATAAAACGAATCAAATCTTTGTGCTGAATAATATATCCATTCAGAAAAAACCACATACATAGAACACATAGAAAATCAGAAAAGGTACTCACCAAATCCCAAATCCAACATGTCGCGAATCGAATTGCTTGCCTACTTCTATTTGAGGTGGAAGGTGGAGAGTTGGATAGGATAAATGAGAGGAAAATATAGGTGAAATAATGCAAACCGATTTATCCGAAATGCGATTGTTAAAGTTGGTTCCTTGCTGTTTTCCCGTTCTGAGATGAAGTTTACTGTGTGGATATATAGCACTATGACTTGACTATTGATAAAAACAAAACTAAAATGGAGTTCTGGCATTCACTTTTCACTAATACGAAACGTGAATAACTTTTCACGTAGAACGAAAATACAATATTTATGTACACAAATAAATAATGTATAGGCCGAATTTCCTATGATATTAAACGACACGAATATTTAGGCAGATTCAGGACGAATTTCCTGAATCTTAAAGCCTCGAGAGCGAGTACTTAGCTGAACGAAAGCTAAATCCACACTGACTGGCAAACTATCCAATGCCTCGAACGATAATTGATGAGTAATGGATATTATAAAATTATAGAAGCTCTCCTGCCATCTAGCAGTCAATGCGCGAATGAATACAATTCAAATGGCCTCAACAGCATCAGTACTTGAGACAAATGACCATGTAGGAAGAAATCACCAAGGAGGAACACGGAAACTCGACAGTATTATGGAGAATTAGCTGTTCTTTTCGAATAATGATTCCAGTCCAATTAGAATTTTGAAAGAAGGTGTTTATCTTCTTAGAATTTTAAATGACCTATAGTGAGGTCTACGTATTATGACCGTATTTGATTAACATTTTCTTACATGTGATTTAACAGTTGAGTAATTTTCGGATACGGTAATGATTCTAGTCCAATCAGAAATTTGAAAGAAGGGGTTGATTATGTTTGAATTTTGTAAATGACCTTTAGTGAAGTCCACGTTATAATGACAGTATTTGATTAACATTAGCTTTGCTATCTTTGTCTATCATTAGACAATTCAGATAGCGCTATCTTTTTCTAGCTCTGCAACGTGTTTCAACAATGTATAATTAACAGTTTAAATTACAACAAATATATCATTATCAGCTGACCTCTATAGAAGGCAGTGGCAAGAATAAGAATAAATATTACTAGCGTCAGGTGATCAATTTTCATAACGGCAAGGAAAGTTGTGTGAGTGCGCCACACCAGATTTTTTGAATTTCTATTATATTATTTTGTTATTTCCAATGATTACAATATATGTTAGAATATCACATGTCAATAAATAAATTATCTCATTTCCATATGGCACTCACCTTACCATGTTCATAACCTTACTTAATAGGATCCTTTTTCATCCTTTGAAACCCTTAGAGGCAAAATATCTCAAAATCCGTTCTTAGTGCGCGTCCAGCATGTTTGAAGAATATTTGTGCAAAGTTTCAAGTCTGTAGGACAATTAGTTTGAGCTGTAGTGTGATTTTATATCAAAATTTTCAAATATGCCCTCTCCTGGACCCCCCTGTGCTCCTGATCGAAATTTTTCTGCATAGATCTGATTTTTTTTCTTAGCTGAACAAAAAAGTTCCTCATGACTTTGCTGTGCAATGAGAGGTTAAAAAGTACAAAATTTTGGGGGGGCCCCAGCTCCCTCAGGGGGGCAAATTTCTGAAAATCCTTTCTTAGTGGATGTTTTCAGGCTACCATAAACAATCGTGCAAAATTTCAAGTTAATACAAAGTCACAACATTTTCAATATAAAACATGTATTAAAGAATAATAATAAATTTTATCAGCCTGAAAAACAGGATGTCAAAATAATTTATCATTTGAAATTGCCAATCAACCAAACAAGGCAGAGAATCGGTAACACTGTTCTCCTATTTATCTCCACTGTCATTATAACGTGTAACTCACTATAGATTCACTGACATAAAATAAGAATGAAATGCAAACAGATTGCACGGCCTGGTGTCGGCGCGGCAGAGTGACAAGCAGACGCTGGCTGCGCTGGAGAAGCGCGTGGCAGAGGAGCGGCGCATGCGCGGTGCGTGTGAGGCGCAGCTGGCAGCCGAACGCAAGGCGAAGGAGGCGGCTGTTGCACGTGCGGCCGTTGCCATGGCAACCGTGTCCAAGGTGGTCGAGTGCACGGACGTGTGTCGTGCGCGCCGGCGCGACCTGGAGGCCGACAACAAGCAGCTGCGACGCGAACTCAAGGCCAACGACGACCGTTTAGCCCTTGCCGAGCGCGAAGCACAAGTATATTCATTCATCTATTTATTTATTCATGTATCTATTTATATATTCATTTGAAATATTTTTATTTATTAAAGTTATCTTTATAATTGACAAATAAAATGATAAAAAATGATTTATTCATCTGTTTATTCAATCATTGTCTCAATACATCAATTTTGAGTTGCACTTATCTGATTACATATTTGACTTTGTGACTTACATAAACTCAATCTATCGTATAGACCAATAACTTGAGCTAAATTGTACCTAACTTATTTTTATGCAATATCCCTATATTCTAGCATTTATTTATTTATTTATTCCTCATTTTTTATTCATTGTCACAATGTATCAATTTTGAGTTGCACTTTGAGTATAGGGATTCAATTTTGAGTATAGCAAACAAAGGTAGCCCGTGTTAGCAGAGCTAACTAAATAATAGCCTCTATAGGTTAATTTTTTCTTAGCGTATTTTGACGTTTGCAATCCCTACTTATATACTTGATACTTGATTATTATGTTTGAAGGCAATATTTTGATAGGTTATCTTTTCAGTTTGAAATAGATGAATTTGAACCTATCGCATCTATCTTATTGTTAACAAATGAAAATTTAATCGACAATATAACACTTAGTCGTATATGTGTACAATAGATCATTATAGAAATACATACTATTCATATTGTAATTAACTATAACTATAACACCATATTGTATACTGTTGCAATTCAAACATAATTATGATGGTGAATAGCATCAAGGCGTTCTGCAAGCCATAACAACAAGAATAATTATGTGCTTTGAGAAAACCCATAATCAAAGAACCCCTCAGTTCTCCGTGATTCGAAATTTTGTTTTTTCAATATAGGTCACCAAATCACGTCAAGGGATCACATTCAATTTCAAATGGTTGGACTTGATGTAACATTTGAGTAACAGGAAAGTTGACTGAACTATTTCAGGAAAAGTCTGGTGAGGCATGCAACCTTCTTAATCGTCCATTTTATTAGATACCTCACTTTTAAAATTATTTTGTTTGTGGCTTTTTATTTTGCCAATCATTTCTCCTCTATGTAATTCAAAGAACTCGTTTTTTTGCTTTGAACATTACGATTCAAGTTGGTAGGCAACCTATTTAGGTATTGATGTATAGTAAAAGCTCGTTCATCCGGCTTTGATGGGGCCAGAGTGTCATTGCGGAGAGAATCACATCACTGGATAAACCGTTTCTATCGTCCTTTTTTTCTAAGTACAAAACAACGTGCAAGTACCCACAATGCGTTTCTTTGATGGTTACGTTCATATTCAGGCCTACATTGAAAATTGTTTCTCACTTTCAACTGTCGTGCTGCTCAGACGATCACAAATCGCGCTGTACCCTTATGCTCGTGGTCATTTGCACGCATTGTGCGATAGTGTGGATGCGGCATTATTGTAACATTTATTTTTCCCTTGGAATCATCGTGGATAAACCGAGATATCGTAAAAGCGATTATAGGATAAACAAGGTTTCTCTGTGACTCGTAACAATATTAAGGGCCTTATTTATGAAAACAAATTTGGATCGGAATTTGTCCTAGAAAATGTCAAAAGATGTCGCTAGGTGTTGTAGATAAATACAAATAATATTAATATCTACAAAGAAATAGTTTTAGATTGATAACCCTGTTCTTTCTTTCTCAATCATTAATGCGATTTGTATATAATTCAGTGGATGAATAAACATCTTGAAGCTTTATTCCCCAATTCACATCCAAGAGCACAATGATCAGAGTCTCAAAAGTAGGATGTATATGTAAGGCATAATTGGTCCTTGTTAGGAGAGCTTCATTTGTATTAAACATCTTAACTTCATAACTGTATTAACTAAATATTAAGAACTCTTAATTATTTTATTGCTAAATTTTGATGATTTCATTATTTTTTAGTACAACTTGATTGTTACGTTTTCAACTGTTATTGGAGAACTTTCGATAAAGTTTCTAATTATTATTTTTCAGAGTTTACGACAGTACAAAGATAGTCATAATGAATCAGAGATTCTAATGTCAGCTCTATCTGCTATGCAAGATAAGAATACGCACCTGGAAAACAGTCTTAGTGCTGAGACTCGTATAAAACTCGACCTCTTCTCAGCGTTAGGAGAAGCTAAACGACAACTAGAAATAAGGGAAAGTAAGTAACTTGGAATTACAGTTTTTTACCATGATCATTGAATGTTAGACAAGGAATTATTGTATTACTCTATATTGATCCTTTATGTACTGTAATTGAATAATTTAATTCATTGGAAGTTACTCTATGATAGACTTGGTTGATTTTAGCATTTCGCATACTTAAAAAATGATCAAACTCTTGATTCTCAGCTCCTAATTTAGGTCTGAAAGTTCAGTTTCAGATACAAATTTTACTCTCACAGGTACAAAAATAATACTTAGTACAAAAAACACTTCATTCACATGGGCTACTTTTTAAATTAATAGAACAATATAAGAAATCTTGAAGCACCCTTTATTAAAAAAAAAAACTTTAAAATAGTTTAACAACTAGTTTCGGTGATCACACCATCGTCAGGTTATAAACCAAAAAGTTGTTTAACTATTTTAAAGTTTTTTTTTTAAATAAAGGGTGATATTTTTTATATTGTTTTATTTACTTAGTACAAAAACAAAATTACTTTCTTTTAGTATTTCACAAGCCTCAATGAAAACAACATTTTGAAACTCATTTCCAGATTGGGGTCGAAAGTGCAGTGTACTTGTGCAAGTATAAGATACAATTTTACCTTTCCAAGTACTTTTACTTGGAACTTATTTTAAAAGTTCTGTACTAAAGTAGACTTCTAATTTCCGTAAATCTATTATAAAGTAATTGAGTGTCAAGTCTAGGTCGAAAATTCAAGCTTTATAGGAGGGCTTCATCAATATGGGATTGTTTCAGTAAAGTAGAAGCAATTCTCATCACATGATATTACATTACTTTATCAACTATCAAATTGGATTGCTGTGTCTTTTTATAATCATTCCATAAATGCAGTATTATGAAATTTACTAATGCCAACTGTGGCTTCTAGGTATAATAAGAGATCATCATTAACATAATTTGATATTACACAACTCCATTAATTTTCGAGTTGAATCGCCGATTCTGACCCCCAAAATCTCCACTCATTTCTCCGGCAGGAGCGTGAACAACAGACTGTGTGTCTCGACTGTCCAATAAAAGCACATAATTTTCATTACTTCATATCACATGTTTATGATTATTCTTCAAAATAATTGCTATTTAAGTTGAGGCATTTGTCATACCAGTGGACCAGCCTACCAAAGCCCTCTTTATAAAATACTGCTTCCAAATGAGTTTGAGTGGGCTATGACGTTGTTTTCGAGCCTCTCTCGTTGGTTTGCAAGCTCTGCCCTCAAAGTCATGTCTTGAGTTTGGGGAAAAGTTATAAGTTACTAGTGGCCAAGTTAGATTTTCATAGTGGGTGATCAAAACTATCCCATTCGATTTGCTGGAGAAGCCGTTTCGTTGCACCAGCACTGTGAGGCCGCGTTGTCATGGATCACAACGATTTCACAATCAATTCAACTGAAGTCTTCAATTTTCCGACACCATTCACGCATAATATCATCACTCATAACATTTCATGAGTAAAACAAATAACGCTACGCAATAAGTACTTGGCGGGAGGCTCAATTGAGGCGGCCATGTTTTCCGGCGTCTATAATTCGACATCAATATTGACAATCTAGCTGGACCGATCACAGGGCGTTTGATGAAGATGGCAAGCTGTTCAGTTCTGTGAAAATCACCTCCCTACCGCTTGTCTGTATCTTATGATATGTGATCGGAGGTTGAAAAGAAATGACCCTCGTATCTTGAGGATTAACTTTCCGGCAGTCGCGCTGTTGTAAAAAGTACAACAGTTTTTTTGCTGCACAAAACTGTTGAATGGGGTGGTGTTAGTGAATGAGTCACCTATGCATTCCAAAACTTTCTCTCCATCATTCCACTGAGTTGCAGTATCAACCGAGCAATGGTTCAGTCTTTAGGTGCCATTTAGTCGTGACAGTGCTTAAGTATGATAGGGAAAGACTGTATAGGCTTTGCTTGGTGTACCTTATTGGGATACGAAATGGTAATCATCCAAATGTTTATAGGCGTAAAATAATCCAATAAGATGGGAATAGTAATTATACAATCAATTAATATGTTTTGACAGTAAACAGAGCACTTGGAAAATTGGATGTTGTAAAAATTACAACACGCGACTGCTCGTGTGATTGAGTAGGGCGCGACTACTGGAAGGTTAAGAAAAAATGTTATTATTATTCATCAGTCATATACACAAATTATGTCTAGTATAAAAACGTTATGACGAGGATTTAGTTTTATCGTTCAATTATGGTGGGAGTTTACTGTAGGTTTGGTGTTGTTTGTTGTAGCAGTTGCACGAACAAGTGAGTGGGAATCCGACTGCAGGTTAACGAACAAAAGCTGTGTTCACAGATGAGAAGACTGAGTGGCGGATCAACGCTCTTGTGTCTAGTGTCAAGGAATACCATTTACTCTTCAATTATTTTCTAATTAATTTATTCACCCTTATCGATAACGTGAACTGTCGTTTTCATAGTTGATGAATCTATTTTTGATCTGAAGCGTTTTTAACACATTTCTTTAAATTTTAAACATCAGTTAACTGTATATTTTATGTCCGTATCCTAGACAACTTCTTAAAATTGATATTAGGTCAGTTGTAACAAAGTGTTGTCCTGCTAAATTGTAAATTTTCACCAGTGTAGTAGTAATTTATTACAGCATTTGTACTTAATTCTATTTATTTTTCTATGTAATCGTTAGGATTTAATTGCAGACTGAATTATTCATTATTTCTTATTCTACAGTTCCTTAGTTTATTCTGGTCATTAATATTTGAAATGAAGGTTCGAGAAAACAACCAGATATGTTATTTTTGAAGGGGTAGGATTACAACAAGAATGGCTGGAAATTTATTTTTCCAACTAAAAATTATTTAATGAGTTTTCATAGATGTATGAATAGAACCATGATTGAATCGTCATTCCTCTATTAGTTTGAGGAATTTGTGTTGTCTTGCCAATTGTGGAGCCCTCTGTCTTAGCTGCTGGTTTTTTTAATTCAGTTCAAACACACAAATCATATGAGTTTGTGTCCTGCGAGCTAATTTAAATCTAGAGATTTATGTGGATTAGAGCGCATCAGACTGTGTTGGATTAGACTTTTCTTGTAGAGCTTCTGTATAATGCGCAGGCCACTGTGCAACTAAGACACACATTCATAAACATCACAAGCGTTCATATAACATAATAATAATAATAATGTTAATAATAATAATAATTCAAATATCCGATGAAAGGTACATAAATAGGACTGAGGACTTCTATTACTGCAAATATTAACTAAAGAAGTAAAAGGCAGAAGGAAGTTGTTTGATTGAAACTGTCGAAAAAGCTGTGGCCAGACCGGGAATTGAACCCAGTTGAGAGGTTGCTAGCCCGCGAGCTGCTCGGCTAGCAACTGAGAGGTACCGGGTTCGATTCCCGGTCTGAGCACAACTGTTTGGACAGTTTCACTCAACGAACTTCCTTCTGCTATTCAGTACTTAGGTCAATATTTGCAGTAGCAGAAGTTCTTGGTTCTATTTATATAGCTCACTATGGATATAATAAATAAATAAATGCTTTATTCAACCAGATAAAAATAAATTGCATCATAATTGCATTCAAAAGCACAAACGCATTTTATAATTAAAAATTCAATAATAAACTAATAAATAAATTGGTTTCATAACCCATATGAATTAATTATTATTATTATAAAGCACATAATAGACACTTTAGAGTTTTATAATGATATATTATACAAAAAACACGACACAGATAGATTGAAAACACTTGAAAATCTTCATTATTACAGGATCTTTTGGCGACTAACTCAACTTCAACTGGTGGGTTGTAGTCAGATTTTGACTAATACATTTTATTTATTCGTATTTTATTTTGTAGTCAACATTTGACTAAAGCTCACCAGTTGAAGAAGGTGACTTTGTCGCCCAAACATCATGAAATTATAAATTTTAAAGTGTTTTCAATCTATAGTGTTTTTGTATTATATAAAATTAATTATTATTAAAATAATCCAGCAATTGGTCAACTGCCATCTCTAATTGTTGGTCAAATCCATCATTCATACATAAACATTTCGACTCACATCCACAGCATTTGCGCAAAAATTAGCTTATAAATGGAGTCAAATCCGTTGCAGTCTGCTGCTCTGTAATCTTGATGGATTCTTAGATTAGATCGGTTGTTTGAATCACGTGACTGGGTGCAAGCGCATATTTCTATAATTTGTGTTGTTTGCTTGCGCTGAGTATGTAGCCTAGTCGATACATCGTAGCTTTAGTGAGATTCGTCAGATAACTGTCAGTAGGCCTATTCTTCTAACTGTCAGCATCACTACTTTCCATTCAATCAATGCTGACAATGCTCATCGTTTTAAGTTGATCCCATTTATTGACCATAGAATACAGTGTAGTGACGAGCCATCACTCTCTCTCTCTCTCTCTCTCTCTCTCTCTCTCTCTATATATATATATATATATATATATATATATATATATATATATATATATAATATATATATATATATATATATGAGAGCGACATCAACATTTTTATTAGGCTAGTAAAAAATACTGATAATTAGTATTGGTGACCCTATCAACTATTGTATTAGCAATGTAGATTTTGACCAAGAATGGAGACAGACAGCTCGAGACTACGTCGTCTCCTGTAGTCACTCCAAGCTGGAACGAGAGACTCTCAGTCGATTGGGCTCGAGCTACCATTTGTAATTTTTAAATTTCAATTGCATCAGTACCGGACCATTTATTCAAGTGAATTTCATAATTATTATTTAAACAAATCAGTCTGCAATTGAAACCTATTACTTAGTAATTGGTCGATTGGGTAGTATCCCAATTACCCAAATGGGCCCGACTATATTTTAAGATCTCATTTTAATAGTTTAGGTTTCCAAGTTGAATTCTTCAAAGTCATAAATGTCATGTACTTGGATAATTATTAATCATAAGTTCTCTACGCTATTTATTAACTCTTATTTAACATAGGATCCATTGTGTAGTCTGTTTTTATTTTAATTTTGATTGTGTATTTGCAAATTGATGTGATTTTTTCATCTGCAAAAAATAGCTGTATACAAGCTGAGAAACTTATATGTGATTGTATTGTGATTTTTTAACAGGATGTTTTAACTAGCAAGAATATCTTGCATTGCATTATATTCAATTATCTTATTTTAAATTCGTAGACAGGAGATATTTTATTTCTTTTAAATAGTCTACATGATGTATCATTTTTATTTTAAAACAAGTATGACTTTAATTTATGCGACTTTTGCTCTGTAATTTTTCTATTTCGAGATTCCAAATCTCATAACAGTACTTAATAATTTTTCAATGTAGGAGCTCGAAAGAATGTATAGCCTATGTATAATGTATCAATGATATTATTATTTGATAAGTTTTCTCTATTTTACAATCTAAAAACTTGAAGATATTGATATCATGTTTATATTTATTAATTGGCTACTACTTTTTTGCGGGGCTCCAATACTCATTAGCTTTAACCTGGATTAGCTCTTAATATATTATAAGCTTTCGAAAAATCAAATTATTATTTTTTATTTCTCGAAAATCATGTTTTAATATTTATGTACATATTATTTAATTTTATAGAATTTCTTCCAATGTATGCTCTCAGTTCTTAATGTACAAATTTCAAACAAAGCCTTTACCCTTGCATTTTTTAGGAAATAATATTCAATCCTTCAACTTTCGAATTTTTTCTAGTTTTGGCAGTATTGTTTTACTGCAATCTTTACAATGGAACTGATTATTGCTATTGAAATTGACTGAAAAAATTAATGCATCATTCTGACTGCTCTTTTTTAACGATTTTGGGCGTCAGAAATAATTCTTATTAATTCAACCATTAGTGAAAATGATACATTATAAAATTGAGATGGGTGAGTTTGAGCTTCCATTCTCTTATAACATTTTCCAGCTTCCAATTATATTTTACACCTATTTTCTGTAATTGTCTTCCATTTTCTCAATAAATATTCCAAATTTACCCCTTGTGTTTACTATCCGCTTGAAAAAATTAGCCGATATTATGATTATTATGCATACTAATGAAGTCTGAGTAAACTCGATTATTTAGAATAGAATTGTCTTGAAATTCATTTTCAACGATGAAACCCCTCTCGAATTGATTGAGTATTAGCAGGTAAAAATGTTGTGTTGTAAAATTAAATTCCTTATGCCCAGGAAACATAGAAAAATATAATAATTCTTTATAATTTTGTTTTAATTACGTGGATAATCTCCAACAGAGTTGAAAATTCTCAAAAAATGAGTTTGATCGGCCTAGAACATGCAATCTTTCATTTATGAGTCGCTCCTTGTACCAATAACGCCACGGATTCACTTCAAGATAACTCTGTTTGGTTGGGCTTTCATTTTTGCGTAAACTTTGAATCACAAATTGAATAAATTTGTTTCAATTATAAAATTCGAATTGATAGATCAATAAGAATGAAAACAGGCCTATAACCATCCTCGGTAAATTGAGAATCTTCATGCAAAATTTCAAGTTTATTCCGTAGCTCAGACGTGTATTCGTTTATTTCTAATCCCTTACATGTATAAGCCAGTAATTCTTTTCTTTATAATATTATAGATTTTCATTTAAAAAATATTTTTACTAATAAAGAATTTATATTATTTTTTATTCTTGCGTAAAAAAGGGAAGAACGGCGTTATTGTTCTTCAAAATTCTTCAAAAAGGTATTTTCTTCATTTTTACTGAGTTTATTCTGACTTCTGTAATGTGCATAATAATTATTAATATTACTGTTACAATATCGTCAAGAAATTGACATGAAACAAACAAACACCTCATACTAACTTATTTCCTGAAAAGTTCAAGTGTAAGATTCTGTTTGTTGTCTTGTCAAATCAAATAATTTACATACCGTATTTATGTGTTTTTGTCATTGTCTTTAATAGTAAATCATCATTCAACCAAGAGGAAAATTTATAGAATATCATTTATATACTTTATTACCTAACTTATAAATTATTTTTTGTATGGTTTTCTATTGATATACAGTATTGTTTGACCAAACAGGCAAACATCCAACCGATTCCAAATATCAGTTTATATCATTTAAATTATACGATTTTCATCTCAATAAAATATCTCAATCATCACATTTTAATTGTAATAAGTGTGCCCTTACAACTTCCAAAGAATGCTGTGCCAAATTATTGTGTCTGCAGATTCAGTTATAATTTAATGGCTACCTACTGTTTCAAATTATCTAATTTGAGATAATATAACAATATATCTATTGATATTGACACACTGTACAGTTCAAAGCGCTTTTTTGCATCTGTTTGAATTTACCAAAAAAAATTGAGGTCTAAATTTTTTCAAATTCACTAACTTCACTATTTTGTCTATTTTTCTTAAAACTGACCGCCCTATGAAATTATGTTAGTTTTTTTACTACACAATTCTCCTAACTATCATACCATACAAATTCTTATCAAAAACATATATAATTCTCATACAAAATACGAATAAACAAAGAACATACTGACTATTTTATTTTGGTACATACAGCATTTTAATTGTTCCAATACAACAGTAAACGTTTACAGTTGCTGTCTTCAGTGCAAAGTCATGGTCTTTAGTCAAAAGTCAGTTTTGCAAAAGTATTTGAACATTTAAAGTTTACATGAGTAAAACCTTATCAGATAGTTTCACAAGCAAAAAGCGTATCTATCAGATGTAGGCAATTAATTCTTGCTTCAATCCTTGTTGTTTTACGGGGGAAAATTTGAATAGTTCTTAACTCGCTACTGACTTTTTCAAGTATGACGTCGATGATCACTGTAGTTCCATTATTATGGTTGTCCTCAATCTTAGCTCACTTCAGATGACTAGATTCATAATTATTCTGTCAATTAACAACTGAAAAATTACTTGAAAAACGGTTGAAGCGCTACATTTCCCAAATCATTATAGAATATATTTATGGATTTTTATTATTCACCACTCTCACACTGTGTACACAAGATGCGCTTTTCTGCTGCCCAAGGGAAGGAACAAAGTACAATGAATGAATGTTAATTGATATTTGTCATTATAAGTAATTACGGGTTGTCATTAGACAATTGTTGAGTAATAATAAATGTGTGCTGTGTCATCATTTCTATAACTATCTCGTATTCTTCTGGTATCAATGATCTGTGATTCCTACTTGTGTCTGGCGTTTGTCGTTCGATTAGTCTGTACTTGTGAAACTGTGGCTAAAAAGGACCCTCTTCTTTTAATTTTGTAGGCTAATTGTTCCAATTGGAACATCGACTCCATCAGTCTCAGGTTTAGTGCTTACTGCAAAAAACTATTGTATTTCTCATAAAAATCTGTTGATTTTTCTAATTGTGATATTTGAATAATATATGGATGTGAATGTTCTGTAAAGTACTGATCAATTTTGCAAAGCACAAAGGTACTTCAAATTGTAGGTAATCTTAGACTAATCTCATAGTTTCGACCTGTTTTATATACATTAGAATGATGAGAATAGTATAATAAGTTTCTAATCGTTCTCTTTATTTTTAATTTGTACTTAACCAATCAATTATTATTGTAATGATAATATTATTGATGTACTATGCATCAACACCTGCAATCAACACCTAACTATTGGGTTGCGCCGTTTTCGAATTCTAATTTTTATGAATTTGTACACTATACTTCATTTAAATTAACTTCCGACTTGCGATGGACATGCGCAGCAGAGAGGTTATACAGTGGCAGGGATACAACGGCTGATATGTTGCCGTTGTGTATCGGCCAGCGTTCTCTAATTTCCTGTGAGTATTCAAGCGCTCATGTTAAACTTAGGAAGTTTCCTCTCTGCAATCACAGTCTCGACTGACTCTATTCGACAAATTGACAACTACGCTTCCACCTATGACTCAATCCATCACTGCAATTGGCCCTCCATTTATCACCGCAAATTCCTCCAAGTCTGAAAAAAATTTACACGAAGTATAGTAGGCTAATCCAATTTAATTCTTATAATTCACCGACTCCCTTTTTCGGGTATCAATGAATTGTACGAATCTTATTGAAGCTGGAGCAGTTTCTAGTTGAATGACCTCCGTTGCTTTCCTTTTCCACTATGTACTTTGTTGTAAAAGTCAACCAATTTTTTTTGTCTATCTCTTACGTTGGATCTTAATGTAGGATTAATCTCGAAAAGTGGTATAACGTAAGGAAATTTTATAGGAGCTTTGTGAAACTTTATTGTAAAACCAAATTGTATGGAACTAGATGTGTACTTGATAATATTCCGAAATGGTCGTACTTTCTCGATTATATTCGAAACGTTTCCAATTGTGAGAAAGAAATTCAAGTAGATGGTTTGCAATTATCAATGTTGTTCCTTAAATTTATCTTGAAAAATTCATAATTTTTTAAGCCTTTGAAAATGTTGCCGAGTTGGAAAAATATTGGAACCTTTATAGACTTCTATTAGGAAAATTTGAGAAATTTATGGAATTGGCTCTCTACAATAACATGATAATGGATGATAATATCTTTGATGTGTTCAGTAAGTAGAATATGCATGCAAGTTTTGGATGTTCTATGGTCTACTTAAGGATGTGGGGGTGAATTTATCAACACTTATCTACCACACATACCGATTGATCAAACGTCAATCAGATTGATCTATTGGCGGAAATCAATCGGAGATCAAACTGTATTCAACATAGCAGAGATTGAATTTGTGTTCTTACTCTAATTAGAAATGGATAGTCTCTGTGTTCCTTATCATTTTTTTTCATGGTAAAACACTGCTCAAAATCGTACTGCAATTACAATTTTTCCTCAATGATCAATTTGCAAACTCGCCAAAAAGAAATAACTATGAGTGCTTCGGAATTTGAAAGTCTTATCTACAGGTGTTCATTGCGGATGTCACAAATTGAAACATGAAGAGTGTCAGTAGTAATTTATTGTCATTAGAGTATTCATCCGCCAGACTAAATCTGTTAAGGACTAATAGTATTGCAATTATTGTAATTTAGAAATGAACAGCCTTGCAGCACAAATATCATGGTCTTCAAATGATTTATTTAAGGGTCTACAAGCATTTAGCATCAAAAATGTTTTTAAAAATATTGAAATATTGTATTGGGTGTATTCCTAAGCAATAATCGATTATAAGAATTTGATTTTCTTTGGTATGAATATGGATATAGTTTTGATAGTTGAATTTCCAGTTGGATCCAGTCAGTTCTGTGGACAGTGTAATGTACCGTAATGAAAATAAATGAATATGAATTCAATCTGCTACGGTGTTGATACATTCTTACCTCTATAATAAATAATCTCTACTCTTTCCATATCAAATTACAGTATAATTACGTGAACTGAAATAACCCAAGCTTTAAATATGTCCCAATATTCCTTCAGATTACAACTACAGTGTATATTGTACTTAATCACTAGTCAAGCAATCATGATTGTCTTTTCGAGATGGCGGACTTTAAACACATTTTTCTTCAACGGAAAAATGAATTCATGCACAGATATGAGCCCAGCCCAGCCCAGCCCAGCCCAACGTAGATAGAAACTGCCTACTAACTTTGAGCTAATGCCACTATGTTTTGAACTATCTATCCCTGTGTTGAAAGCCCGCTCATCTCATCGCCTTACTCAATACTGGGTGCATACCTATCAAAAACTGCCTTGTGTTCCCAAGAGTAAGATTGACATCCTCACAGAGAAAAACTGCTTCGATCTAATCATGGATAACGCCATCAAGAGACCATACCTAGAACAATGCAATCGTATTTTATCGTATTTGATAATACCCACGTATAAATACTACTATATTACGTATATATACAAAGTTTCCTTTAAAAGAGCCACTTTAAAAAAATATAATATGAAAAGACAAAAGCTTTTATTTTAAAATCCTCAGATTTGGGAATGGAATAGTTTTGGACCAAGCCTGTTGCTCCTTCCCAAACATATTTATATGATTTGTTATTGTATCCACGTATAAATAAATAAATTTTTAGATACTTTTATAACCGCTAATTTATCGGAATGAGGATGTCGATAGGTAGAAGCATAGAGAAAGATTTCTGTAATTGTTATCCTACTAAGGACTGTCATCAATTACGGTATCTCTGACAGTCTCAGTATATTTTATAAATTTTACTACTAAACGTGTCAATGAATGTACATGGGTAATTAATATAATAGAGTGCACCAGGCGATATCCTATCCTATTATATTAAGCGAGCAATTTCTGTATATATCTGGCTATTTTTTTATCTGGATATTTATGTTCAACGGCTCTAACGAAATTTGGAACATAGTAGGTTTATGATATAAAAATTCGATTGCACTAGGTCTCATCCCTGGGAAAACTCGCTGAAGGACATGAGAAGGATAATTCATCCTTTGAAAACAGATGATAATTTCGTCGTCTCTCGATAACAGAAGATGCGTGTGCCTGTGTGGGAGAGAGACAGAATTATTTCCAGCTGTATAATCATAATCAATCAGCGATAAATTTTATCTAGCTAGACAATTTAATCGACTTGATCAACATAAACTGATTTGTTGACAAGACATGATAATCCTCCTAAACTAGAGTATATGATCATTTTCAAAGTTGATCATTATTTGACAATTTTGAGTGATTAGTGAGTGTTATTTAGTTATTCAATTTGGTTTGTAAATAATCTAAATTAGAATTTTTTCGTTTTCAAATGTTTGAACAGAAAATTGAACCTAAATTCAAGTGTATGGAACATAACCTACTTTCTGGACTACCGTATTTATAGTGTATAAATCAAAATTCGGGGAAGAAACAGTTTTGGGCTGTGCCTGTTAGTCCTTCCCCAATCATTTTGAAGAATTGTGTTCGGTTTATCAAAAGTTTAATAAATAACGAGCGAAGCTCGGTGCCCCGATATTATTATTAAACAAGCAATTTCTGTTTAGATGTTTATATATATATATAAGATACAAAAGACGACATATTTAATTTTTCTTCTCGTGAGATCAGCTGAATGATCCCACACATGCACTCGTTTACTCACTTCCATTACCGGTACGGTAACGACAGACGACAAAATTTCCAGCTGTTTTTCCAAGGACGTATTTATACTTTTAATATATATATATATATCTGTATGTTACTGGATCTCAAAAACGGCTCTAACGATTCTCACGAAATTTGAAACAAAGTAGGTTTATGAAATGAAAATTCGATTGCACTAGGTCTCAACCCTGGGATAACTTGCTGAAGGATATTAAAAGGATAAATACGTCCTTGGAAAAACAGCTGGAAATTTTGTCGTCTGTCGATACCGTACCGGTAATGGAAGTGAGTAAACGAGTGCATGTGTGGGATCATTCAGCTGATCTCACGAGAAGATAATTCAAAAAGAAAAACTTATTTTCGTTTATTATCTTTTTTTTCAGAAAACATGTTTACTTCGGAAAGTCCAAAAAAGTAACTAGATGCTGTTAGTGTAGAATAGTACATAATATATTAACAGAAATTGAAGCAAACATAGTATATCATTCTAAATCGAATTCATAGTGTATCTATTTGTTATTAATAAAGTGTTTGAGCTTGTTCACATGACAGCGATTTACGCTCGGTTGTCGCGCGGTTGGCAAATCGCTCGATTTGCCAGCCTCGTACACATGACAGCGATTCATGAGCGGTTTGCGCTCGATTATGACTGTGCAAAGGCTGAAATTAAACTTTCTATTGGTGATATTTTTCAAAGTTTTTCGATTTGTATATCATCAAGCTATCAATATGGAAAATTTTTGGAGCATAACATTTCAAATACGGTAAGATATAAAACCATGAGATTTGGAAGATAAATTCTTCATGGCATTGTTGATCGAATAAAACTTTCTGAAAATATAAATTTTTGTAAAAGCTATTCAATTCACTAAAGATGACCAAAAATAACTCATTAAGTACCTGAATAACCTAAAAGATTATGTTTTAATGGGGAAGATTGAGTTTATACTTTTTTATAATTAAATGTCAATAATGTTTATATTATTAATGTTTTGATTCTTGAATAATAAACACAAATGATGAGAATAAGTATTTATACTTTTAATTTTTATAAGTATTGACGAGGTTGGTGCGAGGACGGGTGCAGGAATAGATGAAATACCTTGTAGTCTGCTTAAACACTGCAAACATATAATCGACAAGCCTCTATAACCATGATTATAAATAAATCCTTTGAGACTGGGGTATTTCCAGGACAAGTAAAGATATCAAAGGTTGTACCAATTCCTAAAAATAGTGAGACAAATAATGTTAGAAACTACAGACCTGTTGCAGTGCAAAGTGTATTTTCAAAGATTTTTGAAATTATATTTCTGAAAAGACTTTCTATCTTTATTGCGAGAAACAATATATTTACTTCTCAACAGTTAGGATTTAGAGAAGGCCGGTCAACATCAGATGCAGTCTTTGAACTGCTGATCAACATTTACGATAATTTAAATATTAAGGGAGAATCAATGTGCGTATTTTACGACATGACAAAGGCCTTTGATCTTATCCCTCATAAGAAGTTGATAAAAAAGATGCAGACTCTGGGCGTGGAAGGTATCGCATTAAAGTGGATTACAACTTACCTATCTGACAGAAAACAAGCGGTCTGTGTGAGGCATACTAGTATGGATGGCTTGACTAAACAATATATTTCTAAAACCTTGTATGTTTCAAGTGCAGGAGTCCCTCAAGGTTCGAATTTGGGGCCAGTGCTATTTCTTCTCTATGTAAATGACCTACCAGAATCAATTGCGGAAGGAAGGATATGGATGTTTGCTGATGATGTAAGCCACCTGATCCAGGATCAAACTGAGGAACAGCTTAGAATTAGAACACAAAGATGGTTGCAACAAATGCAGGAATGGTGCGCAAGAAATCAATTATTACTAAATAGAGGCAAAACAAATATAGTTCAGCTCTACAATCGAAATAAACCTGACCACTCACCACTGCTTAAACTGGACGGCGGTAGTATTCTAGTAGGTGAATCCACAAAATACCTAGGAATCACAATAAATAGCAACCTTCGATGGCATCAGCATATTGAAAATGTATCAGTTAAATTGACTTCAATTTGCTATATGATTCGTAGACTTTTACCTATTGTGGACAATGACATCTTGATGAAGGTTTAATACGGATGCTTCAGCAGTATTATGAGCTATGGCATAACAGTGTGGGGTGGAAGCACACTGGCCAAAAGAATTTTTCTATTACAAAAGCGTATTGTACGAACAATTTGTAGAGCACCATACCTAGCACATTGTAAACCGCTGTTCCAACAATTAAATATATTGACTTTGCCAGCAATGTTCATTCTGGAATCGACCATGATGGTGAAGAGGAAGCCTGAATTGTTTGTGAGGAATGAGGAAGTCCATCAGCATAACACTCGCCAAACACAGATTATCCACGTGGAACAGGTGACATCAACTTTAGCCAGGAACGGACCTAAATTCCTCAGCACAAAAATCTACAACAAAGTTCCGGCTAACATTAGAAGCATAGAGAAAGGACAGATTCAAGAAAGTATCAAGTAAATGTAAATTCAAATATGTTTTTAACAAATTAACAAAAATAACGAATTGCTTATTTCTAATTCAATGTCCCAACCTGGGCAGGGGAAGTCCCATCGTGGGCAGATCTTAAGCACAGGTTGGGACACTCCCAAAAATTGTTTTTGCAATAAAAAAAATTCTTGACAATCGATGCAGTTGCCATGAAAGTGCAAGCAAATACAATCAATATAAAATTAAAAATGAAGAATTTTTTTATTTTGTCCTTTATTGCTGTTTGAATTTCGGTGTCCCAACGTGGACTACTATGAATTAGTTTACCCTACTATGAAATATAATAATATTATATCTATAATATAATATCTGTCTGTCTTATGATTCTCTACAAACTAACTTAAACTGAACCACGGAATAAGCATACCGTAGTGCTTCTCAACTCTGTGACTGAACTTACTAAGTAAATGAACTGAAAATAGTAATAGAATAAATTTTAATTGAACTAAAATTGTAATAGAATGTGCACTATGTGAACATACCGCTCGGTTGACTGAAGACATGTGTACGCTCTCATGCCTGCTCTAGTATATCGACCCGCCCGACAACCGAGCGGTTGTAGTCTGAGACTACAACCGCCGCGACTCGCCGACGACTACTAAAACCGAGCGATGCATGTGTACGGCACCTATACCTAGCAACCGCTCGGTTGGTCAACCGAGCGTAAATCGCTGTCATGTGAACAGGCTCTTTGTTTTTTGAAGTGTGAATAAATTGTTATTTTGATGAGTGATAGTAGCTTAACCTAGATTTTGACTTGAACTGTAGTATAAATTTGAAAAGGGACAGTTTTGGGCATAAGCCTGATGTGCCTCCTCCTATAATTGTAAAAAAATTGTACGACTGAGAAAATGAATAAATAAATGATAGTTTAATAGTTTATATTATACACTATAAATTCAATCTTTCTTTACATATTTTCTATGCTTTTACACTCCAGAGCAAAGCTCGGTCCCCCGATATTATGTTTTAATCCAGGATGAATGATCACCTGAATGAAGACATTAATTTATTATGAGATTCTAGAACGACATTTTCTAGATATTTAGATTGAAGATTCTTATTAATGTACACGAGCATAATAATAATTGAAAAATTATTAAACCACAATCTACGAAAAACACTGTACCTACCTGCCTAGTAGGCTACTGTACTTAGGTACAGTACTTTCATTCTTGTTGCAAGTACTTTCCTGGAATGAGAGCATCACATTACACCTGCACATACCATCATATTAGTCAGGAATTATCAACATACTGCAGCAGCTTCGGTGGGAGGTATGCGCACAGTGATTGATAGGGTGAGATAGCGAATGAGAGTGCGTATAGGTGAGTGAGAGAGAGGGAGTCTGGGTCTGGGGAACGGCGAATGTGGAATGCGACGCCGCAGGGATGTGACGCGCCGTCTAACGGATCGGTCAGCCCCCCTTTGGCTCCCCCTCCTTGACCCACCATTCATTCCGCCAAAATTGCAACTGTTGATCGGCTGGCTGTGAGGCCCTGGCCCTGGCTCACTGCTGCACCCTTCCTTGCTGGGCCTCATTTTCCGTGCATTATAAATATTTAAAAACACTATAGGCTCACAATAATACTTATTAATTTTATTATTTCATTGTTCAAAAACACTAGATTTATAGGAATACAACTAGATGGTAAAATGTGCGTCCGTTGTAAAACTGTAATGAGATTTAATTTATTTATTTGTTGATATGATCAAAAATCATATGAATATGATCGGTAAATAACAACAGGCTTAGCCTGTTTAAAGCTATGAATATTCAGACTGTCACTTGAATGGAAACCATTGATGTCCGGAGGTCCCCCTCCTAGAAAATTTCAAATTGGGTGTCAAATTCAAGCTTTTTAACTAAAGTGTTTGTTTTCTTACAGCAGCTACCTAGTACACTAGATGATTGAAAAGATAGAGAATACTGTGGTTCACGGCTTATGTATAGGCATCTATATTTAGTAAAGAAATCAATTTGAATCAGGAGGCGATAAGTAGGCCTATACTATAGGCTACCCTACATATTTTTTGGTAAGACGGAGAATATGAGGGTGTTAATCGACAGGGGAGAAATTGAGAGAGGGGTGATGACGTTCAATTTTTTATTTGGTTTTTATAAACATGATTAGGCATCATCAACAGTTTGTGGGTTCAATTGAAACATACAAGATATAGCATGAGTATAAGTTAATATAAAGCTGTAGCAACCCTCCAAACTTCCTTTGTCAATCGGCTGTCTCTCTATGAAAATCGCAAATAGTATTCAATCCGTTGTAACCTATGCATTTGCAAAGCTAACTCCGCCTAATTCAATCAATGCTATCAGTTTGAATTTAATCTCATTATAGTAGGTACTTTGAAAAACTCAAAGCATTATAACTTTCACCCGTCTAAGCCAACTTGTTTGTATACACTATAGTAACTATAGTTACTGTAGTATACGCTAACTCGGTTCAAACAGATATAGCTGTAGGTTTAAACTAAGGTGACCAAGCTTCCCGCTTTCGGCGGGACAGTCCCGCTTTTTTGTTTAGTGTCCCGCTGTCCCCAGATTTACTCGGGGGACGCTATTATGTCCCGCTTTGGCAGGATAAACAAATAAACGTCCCGCTTTAAATATCAATTCAATATTATATGCTGAAATAAAATGTTCTTGATTGACTCTTTCAAAATAGAAATATATGCTCAGCCAGGAACTAATGCTCCAGTTGAACTAGTGTTTACTAACATGAACAATATATGGACTGAAAATAAGTGTTAATTGAACGTTCTTACTAAGAGCAATGCTTATGCTGAAGTACAATGTTGGACCAACTTGTGATGGATTTCATAACAAAATAAATGGAGAACCAGCTCTTTTTAAAGACATACATTCATCAAAAAAGTATGCCAATGAGTGAACGTGTAGGCTAGTGAACATAATGAAATGAAATGAAAAAATTCTTTATTAGGCGGAGTTAACATAATGTACTCCTGTTTTTATTTTTACATTGAAATGTGTTAGATTGCATTGACAATTTAAACTTTACTAATTTACCAATTAACCTTTTTACAAGTCTGTTAAGAGAAGATGTTTCACAAGCTTGTCTACTTTGTTTTCCAGTTATTTTCTCCTCCCGGTCGGACAGTACACTTCATTCAGTTGATTTCACTGTGTAACTTACAATATTTTTAATTGTTAAATGTGTTTTTTGTTTCATTATAAATAAATTAATTTAACTGGTGGACTAATTAGTGTAATTGTGCTACTATTACTATCTGAACAGTAAAGTTTTTACTATGATTATCTGTAAATTTGAGTGCTCAAACAGATAAAAAAATGAGTTGATAACGTTTTGTTGTGTCAATATAGAAAATATCTTCCACACAGTATCGGGAGGGGGGGGGTCCCCCTGATCATTATAAATGTGTGTCCCGCTTTGAGGTCTTTACAATAATTATGGTCACCTTAGTTTAAACCCATAATGAAGCACATAATATTGCTAGCATGTCTTGCGTAACCGTAGATTTGCTTTAAACGTACAAATAGTGCATAATATGGGCCTCAGGTCCAAATTCACAGAGAAATGACGTGGAGCTGGCGTGGCACTTCCACGCCACTCCTATATAAACATAATTATGTGGTTCAATGCAAACTGAAGTGGCGGTTCGCCAAGCCACTTCAGTGTGAATTGGTCCTTACACTTCAACAATGCAACACTTGTTTGTAATTCGAGTCCTTTGTGACTTGTTTGATAAGAGAATATCTGATATTTATTTATCTGACACAACTCAACAGGAGAGTGAAAATGAAAACGACAGTGACAGAATATCTACTTTATTCATATAACTTATTGTATCTTATACCAGTTATTCGGGATCAAAGGAAAATAATCCAGAAGTTATAGTTCAGTGAGTAACCGCATTGAAAAGTATCATATGACCGCAAGCACATAATATTAGGCTACACTCATCACTCAGAAGAGCCGAAATACTATGTCAGAAAAGTGATGAGGGACCAACTTCACTTTTTTAGTAACATCACTACAGAAAATCATGAAAATCCAAATCAAATCATGCTTCCCAAACTCTGGGGTGCCCAACCCCCAAGCTCAATGACGCACCCCCTAAATATCCTTATTTTTAGTAGGCCTACCATCCTCCAATAAAATAATTTCAGTGTTGCTGTTTTTTCAACACTGCTGATCAGTATTTGTCTTCGTGTGCAGTATGTAATCTAATGTTCAGTATGGTTTGCCACATTGGACAATAAACAATCAGAGAAGACTAATTACCTCCAATTATGAATAGAGAACTAATTCACTCATAAATGGACTATGTTATTTAATGCATTCAATTTTAAGATTTAGCAACTGAATTTATAACTTATAGCTTATTAAATAGTTGCTTATATTGGTGCTATCGCTAACCCACCTCTTCTTGAAATCAATCTCTAGTTTGAGTAACTAGTCCATCTCATACGATCAGTATAATTTCAGCTAAAATGCATTATTTAATCTAGTGGCCGATAGTATTCTGAATAGAAGAGTTGAAGAGGTAGGTAATGGCAGCACATCATGAGAATGGTCCGTACAATGGAGAGGGAGGCCTTAGAAGCGGTGGGAAGGGGGTAGGGGTTGACAGGTTCTGTCGCGGCTGCAGTTGTTCAGGTTAAGAGGAAGAGCGCTTTTCTGAGAATGATCATCCGTCCGGTAATCTCCTAGTTTCGTGATGCTCTCTCTGCTCTGCTCTGCTCTGCTCTGTCTGCTGTCTTCGCAACTACAAAGCTACTGGCTACTGGACAGGGATGGGATGTTGGCTCTCTATGATAATTGCGCAAATTTCTCAACAGCGGTGGCGGCGCAACTGCGCAGGCGCACTGTCTGTCTGCGGCCGTAGTCGACAGCTGTCGTAGGAATGCCAGGCCGGTCCCTGGAATTCATCTCCCGACAAAAAGTGGTAATCGATTCTGAAAACCTGACATTTTCTTCGACTTATCGCGATTTTAAAGTCATACTGGCGAAAAGTGAAATGTACGCTGGCAAACATTGTTCGCAACAGTGCTAGAAATGTAGTATTTCCCCGCCTATCAACCAAATATTTTCCCGCCGCGCTGACTTTCAATATCAAATATTGAAGAGCCGACTCCTCTAAATATCAAATTAATTTAAAAATCGCTTCTGGTGGTTCGGAACCCACCTAAAGCAGTGAGCAGCCCACTCGTTCCCCATAATCTTCTGTCTCATTACCAAAGCACAATCCTGGAGTTCATCTAGGCATAAAAGGGACGTATAAAAGGGGGGGGTCCAGGGGGCGGACCACACCCCCCCCCGAAATAATGCATATTTATAAAAATCATTAAGTTACAGTAATTACAGAAAAGTACAGTAATCTGAATTTTCAACGGTGAAGGTATTTTTGATGGCCTGACGGTAAAGTAGAAAGGGCGTTCAGCGCGAATTACCCTCTGAATATGAGCATCAAAACTGATATCAAGTATCATGGGGTGCTCATTTAAAATAACTTAACCTCACATTAACCTTGGCCCCCCAAAAGTATTTTCTATATTCACTACGTATTGTGCTTCTCAACGTAGCCGATACGTTGTGTTGGCCAACAAACAGTTGGACACACATATTTATAACCTGATACATTTTTTGAGAAGATTTTATCACCTATGAGAAAGTAGATTGAGAAGTAAAAGAAGGAGAAGAAGGAAATGGAGGAGAAGGAGGAGGAAGAGAGTAGCAAGCGCTAGACATCGCCTGAAACTCAAATAAACAAAATGCTTTACTTGTATGAATCTTACCACTTTTGAATACTTCGAAAAAATAGTTGAAGAGCTGGAACATTAATTTTCTCCATGAACAACTACTGGTGATGGAGAATAAATAAATGAAACAAAGAATGAATAAATATTATCACTGAATTCCAAGTAAATGCTGATGTATAATTATAGTTTACGACTTCCAGCAAAGCAGAAAGCGTTTTGTTCAAGCTCATTAGAATATCCACCAGCTCATACTTGAAAGCAATCAGCCAGATCATAGTGTATCAACATTGTGATATTTTAATTACTTTCTTATTGTGGGAACATGTTGCGAGAGAACTTGAATGAGATTCTTATTATTGATAATATAATGTTGAAGAGGAAAAGTAGAAGCCAACCGCGGCGAACAAATGGTGACTGAGAAGATGAAGAATATGATGATGAAGAAGAAGAAGTAGCAGTGGAAGATGAAGAAGAAGAGGAGAAGGATGAAGAGGAAGAAGAATTGAGTAGCAAGCGCTGGACATCGCCTGAAACTTGAATAAACAAATGGAGGATGGTCCGGAATGTGCTTGGGGCTTGAGACTGGCATTCCAAGGCATCAGCATCTCCAAACCACGATTGTTTCTCTGTCGCCGGAAACCCCCCCCCCCACCATAACCATCCAAGACCACCTCACCAGTCGATTTCTTCCATTTCTATATTTTGCCCGGTAGGTTTATTTTCTTATTATTTCATTTTATTACCGTATATATTTTATCATAAATAAGTTTTTACTTTCCTTGCCCTATATAGGTAAGGAAAGTATTGCTTTCCGAAAAAATTAAGGTACCCCAAATTTGTTTTTGGGTATTGGGTATGTGTGTGTGTGTGTTGTGTGTGTGTGTGTGTGTGTGTGTGTATGTGTGTGTGTGTGTGTGTGTGTGTGTGTGTGTGTGTGTGTGTGTGTGTGTGTGTGTGTGTGTGTGTGTGTGTGTGTGTATGTGTGTGTGTGTGTATGTGTGTGTGTGTGTGTATGTGTGTGTTTGTGTGTATGTGTGTGTGTACACGATATCTCATCTCCCAATTAACGGAATGACTCGAAATTTGGAACTTAAGGTCCTTACAATATAAGGATCTGACACGAACAATTTCGATCTAATGCGATTCAAGATGGCGGCTAAAATGGCGAAAATGTTGTCAAAAACAGGGGTTTTCGCGATTTTCTCGAAAACGGCTCCAACGATTTTGATCAAATCCACCTAAAATAGTCATTGATAATCTCTATCAACTGCCTTAAGTCCCATATCAGTAAAAATTCCAGGAGCTCCGCCCCATCTATGCAAAGTTTGATTTTAGATTCTCGATTATCAGGCTTCAGATACACTTTAAAGAAAAAATTACAAATGGAAAAGATTGAGCATGAAAATCTCTACAATTAATGTTCAGTAACATTTTCATCTAAAATTTAAAATGAGCTCGGAATTCGAGAAAATGTGATCATTTCAATTGCAAACTGTTGGCAACTATTGATTCTATTAAATCATTCACTATGAAGAGATAGCAGATTTCGTTTGTCTCCAGCGTTATTGTCTTGTCACCAGCTGGCTTGGATCTTTCAATAGTAGACTTGAGATGCGCGTGAACACTAGCGTCAGGTGATAAATTTTCATAACGGCAAGGGAAGTTGTGTGAGTGCGCCACACCAGATTTTATATAATTTTCTTCTTCGCTTTTCCCATCCTATCATAAATTCCTAGATCCATGTCTATCGTATCTACCATCCTTCCACTTTTCCTTTCACACCTTTCCTCTGATTGCTGTATGCTATCCCAACTTCACCTGCCTAAGAGAAACCAAGGTTGGCTAAGTATTTTTCCCTCCTTTTTCTGTTCAGCACACCAAACAATCTAAAAAATTGTATTTTATTGTGTTTGTTTTTATTGTAACCGTTCATTGTAAATTCAATGGCATTAGATTTATTAAAGACAAGCAGGTAACACTTGCCCGGCAGGGGTCTAATAAAAAACTTGACCTACTAGAATCTTGATGAATTTGAAGTAGGTCTATAGTCATTCTCGGTAAATTAATGCAAAATTTCAAGATAATGAGTTCAGTAGTGTCCGTCGGTCAGACGTGATGATGCGTCATTCGTGAGTTTCCTATCTCGAACGTGTATAGGCTAAGCCAATTTTATCATATTATAGATTTCATAGATTTTTTTTTTGATCAGTTGTGGGAAGACTTTCCGCATCTTTTGAAATTCATATGATTTGAGTGAAATGTTTGCTATGTCCTCTTTCCTTTAAGGATTTGTCATTGGAAATTCATCTGATTTGAGTGACATGTTTGCTATGTCCTCTTCCCTTCAAGGATTTGTCATTTGAAATTCATCTGATTTGAGTGACATGTTTGCTATTTCCTCGTGCCTTCAAGGATTTGCTTCTGAAATTCATCTAATTTGAGTGTCATGTTTGCTATGTCCTCTTGCCTTCAAGGATTTGTCATTTGAGATTCATCTAATCTGAGTGACATGTTTGCTATGTCCTCTTGCCTTCAAGGATTTGTCATTTGGAATTCATCTAATTCGAGTGACATGCTTGCTATGTCCTCTTGCCTTCAAGGATTTGTCATTTGAAATTCATCTGATTTGAGTGACATGTTTGCTATTTCCTCCTGCCTTCAAGGATTTGTCATTTGAAATTCATCTAATTTGATTGACATGTTTGCTATGTCCTATTGCCTTCAAGGATTTGTCATTTGGAATTCATCCAATTTGAGTGACACGTTTGCTATGTCCTATTGCCTTCAAGGATTTGTCATTTGGAATTCATCTATATTGAGTGACATGTTTGCTATCTCCTCCTGCCTTCAAGGATTTGTCATTTAAAATTCATCTGATTTGAGTGACATGTTTGCTATATCTTCTTGCCTTCAAGGATTCGTCATTTGAAATTCATCTAATTTGAGTGACATGTTTGCTATGTCTTCTTGCCTTCAAGGATTGTCATTTGAAATTCATCTGATTTGAGTGACATGTTTGCTATGTCTTCTTGCCTTCAAGGATTTGCAATATTTGCCTTCTTCGATTCACAATTCATACGCAAATTCTATAAGTTAATATAAGATTGCCAATGAGAAAGTTATTATTGTCATCTATCTATTAATGGTCTAACAACTTCTATTCCTCCTTCAGTTTATATGACTGTCAACAAAGTAGAAGTATCCTTCAAAGGTGACATTTTCTCAACGAGTTCCTTCCAAAAACTGTTGAAAAGCATTTTCTTCTAGCAATAGCTGATTTTGACTTCTGACCGACTAATTTATAAGCTATAGATATGCAGTAAGTTATGTACGTATGTTCACGAATAAGATTGGAAAAACTTCAGATTAGGTGCAGTTACTGATGCTACAATATTACCACATTCCACATTACCACATATGTGTATTTGCGTAGAGCCTTTAGAAAGCTAGGATTTCCTCGCCAGGTGTACCTATAACTCACCGTTTCTGATGTAATTGAAAGAGGGGACTTCACTCAAAATACTTATGTACACTACATTGTGAACTGCGCAAATTATCAGAGTTACTAATCTTTCTCAAAAAAAAAGTTTAGGTTTCTGGGCCTCTAGAAACACTAGCCTACTCTAGCTTTGGAAATTTCAAAATTATTCTTCCAGAACATATACATGGTTTCATTTTCTAACTCAAATTACAGGTAAACTATCAATATTATTGAGAAAGCCTAACACTAACCTGATATGGATGCTATTACATAATCGTGTTTTCTTCAAGTTTTAACAGTACGAAATAGTATTGAAACTTCATATATCTGAAGATTAATATAAAACATTAGCCCCAAAAAGGTGACTTCAAAAATATGTTGTTTTCGAGAAATCATTTTAATTTCAAGTGTGAAATGAAGAGAGAATCAAGTTCTTGATTACCGTACCACCGAGGTCACATGATCTGTCATTTTGAAGTTTGCAACTGGAATCTTTTTGTAAATACTACTTCTATTTGTATTCTATCTACCTCAGTACACACTTTGTCGAAATACCCTTTCTCACCACACATCACAGATTGCTGATACAATTGTACCGTGGCCTGTGACGCTTAAGCGAGCGAGCAATTGAAGAATAAAGTACAGTTGAAATGGGAGCGTTTAAGTCGCTTATGGTTGAAACGGATGAGTGACACACGACTTGCACGTGCTTGTGCTTGCGCTCATTCGCTCACGTGTAGCTGAGGCTCAACAACCCCAGATGGAGTCGAGCTGCAATCAGCATCAGTGCACTCAACAATAACAACATTATCACTGACGACAAAAGTGATGCTGATCGGTTAGTGGTCCAGATGCCCTGACCTGTCTGGTCACACATTACGCATCAGCCATCAGGCCGGAAGGCTCATGCTTCAACTCATCTTAGCTGCAGTTCAAATACATGCTTCACTAACCATCATAATATTAGATCGCTTCGAGTCTTTTTCATTTTTTCCAAAAAATTACCTATTTTCAGAAACCAGCTCCAATCTCTCTCATCAAGATTCTTCAATAATCACTCACAATTTACATTGATAACTCTAATCCGATGAACATGGCTTCAAAGCTGTAAAGGTTATTCTAGTTTATTTCACCGAACCTTTTAAAATCGGCATCCTGCAACCCATATTGTAATCAGGTCGATCAATAAATTTAAATAATGCAATACTTCGATAGATAAGAGTTAGGGAGTCTTATCTGAGAATCGGGGAATATAGGAAGCTCAAGTCACAAGATACAAATGGCGTAGAAGTTTTAAAATTTTGATTAGATTGAATCAATGTCGATTGGGCGCAATCAATTCGTTCCAGCTTCGAAGTTTTTTCCAACACAACATCCCTAAACCTATCGCCGCAGTGCAGGATGGTTTCTCACAGCTTGGCTTTGTTGTCATTTGAGATGGGTGTCTGGCTTGGAAGTGTTTCGACCGCATTGCAGGATGACTATTAACGGTTGCCAGAAGATCAACAGCTGGGTCTTTTTCGTTATTTCTCGTGATAAAGAAATTCTGATTACAGATTCGTTCTCAGCGACCCCAAGTTCAGCCTGAAGGCTCAGAATGTCAACAATGTTTTTAAATAATTAAAAAACATCATGAAAAGTCATTAATATGGTAGTACACCACGTTTCTGGAAACTTTTTACTGGTGACTGGAGTTATTATTGATTATAGGTAGCACAAAAATCAAAATAATCGTGAGAAAGAAAACTGCTGATGAACGCGAATAAGACCGTCACACCATTGTTCTATTGTCTCAGCTGCTTGGCTGAGCCTGGATGGAGGGATCAAATAACCGACTGGATTGATCCATAGAGAAACAATAGCGTAAGTAGATATCCCATGGTACAGGGCGTTTATGTCGCAACTTTTACTGTTATCTCAAGCTGATAGTCCACGTAGTTCTTTCCTGTGAAGCTTTATGACGCTGGTAGTCTCTCATATTGTGCCGTTCATACACTCTTACCCGGTCAAAACAGAAAAAAATCGACGATAATCAATAGTAATCGGCTTGAGATAACAGTAAAAGTTGTGACATAAACGCCCTATACCATGGGATATCTACTTACGCTATTGTTTCTCTATGATTGATCTTTCGTCTGTCCACCAGGCGGAACTACTCCTTCCATTTCTGGGTGGAATATGTTACTGCGGCCGCTCGCATTCCCACCAACGCTGCTATTATTTGCTGTCTCAGCGCCTAGTCCGATTCAGCCATGCATCCAGCCTGCACTGTGGAGCTAGGTTAACATAATTTTAATGAAGCTGGAAGAGCTTCCACGCGGTGCGCCTGGATATCCAAATCAGGATGGAGACCTAGATTTGGAGAACTAAATCGTATTAATTCACAAAGCCCTTCTCCCCACACCCTTCTTCTCTTATTCATGCTTTGGAACTGTTGAATACTAGAATGGCTATTTTCTATTGACTTAGCTGTGAGCCATTCTCTTTTCAGTCTGTCTATCTGACCATCTGGTCAAACTCTTCTTCATTTCAAGCCCCAACCCCCTTGAGAATTCAAGGGCATGGGGCTTATCTTTCATTATTTCTCAGTTATCCTAAATTCTCCACTTTCAAGGTGGCCAGGAGTAACTCTAGTGGCCAACGGATTTGGGCGGACGAGCTAATAGAGAGGGCACCCCTTTGTCCTGGAATTTGGAAACGGGCTCCAAAGGCGGATGAACTGCAAAATGCGGTCAACGGCATAGAGGAAGAAAGGAAAGGACGAGCACCTCATTAAAGATTGTGGAGTACTTCTTGGGGGAGTTACTATCGCCTCCAAGTTTGGGTCGACACACGTATAACGAATCTTATACTGATTCACCAGTATTGAGGTTAGAAATTTGAAAATGCGTGCGTGGACGCTAAGTGAACACCAGACTGATTGAGTCACTACAAGATTCAATACAATCGTCTGAATCGCGGGAGGCATAAACACTTGCTCACCCTTGATTCTTCTTATGACTGATTGTATAATGATAAAACTTTCAGAGGTAGTGTAGCGGTCGCTAAACACTGAATACAAATATCTTAAAACTATTACCTCAAGAATGTCCCGCAATAGGAAAGACTTGTCATAAATGTTCCCGAATTGGACACTTTTCCCATGTGTGTAAAAGTAAAACGCTCAAAGAAAAACTAACTACGTCAACTATTACTGCAGCTGGTATAGCCAGTAATCTTTCTAAAGCTACAATTATTGTTTCGGTGAATGGAATAAATACACCAGCTCTTATTGATAACGGAAGTGTTGCCAGTTTTATTGATGAAAAATTTGCAAAAACAAATAAATTTAAAACTGCATCAGATTCTTGTTTTATAAGATTTGCATCTGTTCAACATAACACCGCTACAAAAGCATGTGTTTATAGCAATATTGTGTACAAATGAAATGAATACAACAATATTAAACTCTTGGTATTAAAAGAATGCTGTTGCAATGTGATACTTGGTCACGATTTTTTGATGAATCACTCTACAATAAGTTTAGCATTCAATGGTAATAAACAGCCTCTTGTAATAGATAATAATTCTACAACCACACCACCCTTGAAAGATTGCCTCTTGGTGGAGGCCATGATAAAACCATGTTCCCTTTTTAATGACTTGACTCCCGATTGCCACCCAATAACTACCCGATCCAGAAGACACCCACAAGATGACTATGAATTCATGAAGAATGAGGTCAATCGCCTCCTTACAGAAGGAATAATTGAGGAAAGCCAGTCCAGTTGGCGTGCCCAGCCTTTCATTGTAACCAATGGACAGAAGAAACGAATGGTCATAGACTATTCACAGACTATTAATAAATTCACAAATTTAGACGCATACCCTCTCCCATTGATCGAAGATCTTGTAAACACAATTGCCAAGTACAACATTTTTAGTACTGTAGATTTCAAGTCAGCTTACCATCAAATACCGATTCTTGAGAATGAACGACATTACACTGCCTTTGAAGTAGGCCGAAAACTTTATCAGTTCAAACGAATACCATTCGGAGTAACCAATGGAGTAGCTGCCTTCCAACGTACAATAAACGGACTTATAGAAAGAGAGAATTTGAACGACTGCTTTGCCTATTTGGATGATGTTGTCATTTGTGGTTCAGATCAAGAAGAACATGACAGAAATCTTAAGAAATTTCAACAAGTAATTGAATTGTATGGCTTGACTATAAATGAAGAAAAATGTAAATTTTCAAAAAAATCATTGAAGTTCCTTGGGTATGAGATAAAACATGGAGAAATTAAACCTGACCCAGAACGCCTTGCACCACTCATGAACTTTCCACCCCCAAGAAATGCTAAAGAAATGAAACGACTCATGGGATTACTGGCTCATTACTCCCGATGGATTAAAAACTTTTCTCAAAAGATTCACCCCCTTGTCCACATACAGAAATTCCCTCTATCTCAAGATCAGATGGAAACTTTGGAATTGTTGAAAAATGAATTTGCTTCCGCGGTACTGCTCTTTGTTGATGAAAATGTACCATTCATAATTGAGACAGATGCATCAGATTTTGCAATTGGTGCAACATTAACACAAAATTCTCGACCAGTAGCCTTTTTCTCACGAACTTTGTCCCAAAGTGAAACCAGGCATTCAGCTGTTGAGAAAGAAGCCTATGCCATTGTGGAGTCTATAAGAAAATGGAGACACTATTTACTACGAAAACAATTCACTTTGATCACTGACCAAAAATCAGTCACATTCGTGTTTGGCACTCAACACAATAGAAAAATAAAAAATGAAAAGATACAAAGGTGGCGCCTAGAATTATCTGAATACAAATTCAACATAGTCTACAGACCTGGAAAAGAAAATGCACCAGCTGATGCACTCTCTCGTATATGTATTACAGCTGGTTGTTCAACATTGAACTCAGCTTTGGCAAAATACCATGATGTTTCTACCACTGGCTCAGAATGAAAAATCTCCCCTATACTGTAGATGATGTAAGGAAAATTTGCTCCGATTGTGCAATTTGCTCTGAAATAAAACCACAGTATATGAAGACAAAAGGAAATCTCATAAAGGCAACAAAACCTTTTGAACGAATTAATATGGACTTCAAAGGACCCGTACAATCAAAAACAAGAAATAAATACCTACTGGTGATGGTTGATGAGTACTCAAGATTCCCTTTTGTATTTCCTTGTCCAGACATGACTGCGAGAACAGTCATAAATTGCCTGGTCTCATTAATATCAATGTTTGGCCTTCCAAGCTATATTCACACAGACAGAGGAACATCCTTCATGTCAACTGAGTTGAAGAGCTTTCTTGGCTCAAAAGGGATAGCAACTAGTAGATCAACGCCTTACAATCCGAGAGGGAATGGTCAAGTAGAGCGATATAATGGAATTATATGGAAAGCAATAACACTAGCTCTAAGATCACGAGGACTTGATTCAAATCGATGGGAGGAAGTGTTGCCTGATGCACTTCACTCTATTCGATCTCTTTTGTGTACTACAACAAATTGCACCCCTCATGAACGAATGTTCCTACACATGAGATCCTCAACAAATGGACAGTCACTACCATCTTGGCTAATGAGCCCAGGACCAGTTTGGCTGAAGAAAATGAACCGAAATTCAAAGCAAGATTCATCAGTAGAAGAAGTTGAATTGATTGAGGCAAACCCAGAGTATGCTCACATTCGTCGCCCTGATGGACAAGAGTCCACTGTGTCGCTCCGTCATCTTGCCCCTAAGATAACACGAAAATCTAGCCGGGTAGAATGATATGATAAACCATATGTTTTCGTTGTCATTGATTCATTCATAAATATCAAATGTTGTTGATCCGTTACTAGTAGAAAGTCATGTTCAATTTTATTTTATTAAAGCTCTACAAATGAAGAGTTAACTTATTTCAGAACACCAGACTGATTGAGTCACTACAAGATTCAATACAATCGTCTGAATCGCGGGAGGCATAAACACTTGCTCACCCTTGATTCTTCTTATGACTGATTGTATAATGATAAAACTTTCAGAGGTAGTGTAGCGGTCGCTAAACACTGAATACAAATATCTTAAAACTATTACCTGTGATGAAACAGCATATAGAATCATACAGGTTGAGCAAAAATCCCGATGTAGATAATCTACAGGACTGTGTCTCTAATAAGTTCCGAAGGATTAAGATGGGGTACTAAGGACCAGAGATCGTTCGGAATATATTTCGAGAACAGAGTCTCTTGTCGGGCTTTATGCTCTATTGTAGGAAATTATATTATCTCCAGCTGCATCTGTCATACAGTCGAAAAATTCGTTCCCAAGTCGAAGTTGGTAACAGATAAAAGCTGATATATGAGCAGGTAAGGACAGAGAATAGGTAATCTTGATCTGACCCCACACACTAAATCCACTTAGATCTGTTCCAATATCCAGGTTGAATCAATTATTTCAATGATCGTACTTGATCAGTTCTTGATAATATAGAACGTGTCAGACACAATAATTGACAGGCTTAAGAAATAATCGAACTCAGAAGACGAATTGACAAAATGGAAAAATAATATAATAAAATATATGATTTGACAGGGCAGATTTAAAGCTTGGATTACAGATTGAAAATAGTTTAACATCGACAAAATAATTTGCTTGTGCTCGCATGATACCATGCATGATCCAACAGAATTTTATAACTGATAAATTCAACAGTTTTTAAAAAATAATGAAAACAAATTATAAAAGATTTTTAAAATTACTCAGGTCGTGGTTCTGGCAGCGGAGGATAGTTAATCAACTACAAGCTCTTGTAAACTCTATATCAGATAAAATCTAGTATCTTAATGGTTATAAGCGCTTGTCGGCGTGGCCATTACTTTAACAAAGAAAATTTTATATTTTCTGCACTGTATTTTCTTTCGAAGTGTAGATTGGGGCCCCAAAAATATAAAACTCACGTGAGTCGTGGTTCCTTTAGATTAAATATGGTATGATCGGTGGCTGGTCCAGGCTTCGGTCTTAGCACATGTGGAATTTTAATTAAATATTTCCTTCACCACTAAAATCAGGGAATAATCAAATTTGAATCTCTAGAATAATCAATTGATGAGTAAATTTACAAAATAATAGATAAATTAGCCTAAGATATTGGCTCACAGATAAAAAATACAAAAATCGATCGAAATTTCACTAATAGGTCTTTGGTAACTTTTCAACAAGGTCTCAGCGGTGAGGATTTTAAAAGGGAAGTCTTGCCTTCTTCTAAGCCTTTGGCTAGAACCTTTTCCTGAGAATCTCTGTGTAATTAATTTGCATGAAAATTTGCCATTGGTAGAATGATTATGACGTAGGCATGACATCAGTGGCAAGCAGTAAAATATAATTCCTTTGATTACAATAATAACTTAATTTGTATAATTTTTTAAATTGCTTAATTCTCTAGATACAGTTCCCCTATACAGTGTACATGCACTAGCATATATGATAATGCAGGTTTGCTGGCTGATAACAGATTAACATATTACGATGCTTTCAAACAATCATCCCTTTTGGTGCTATTTCTATGACATATGATTGGCTTAGACTTGCCAAAGAGATTCATTCACCATGTGACTCAGTTGAATCAATAATTTATAATTTAATATTTCTATACAATTCTTATTATATTCGAAACTGTTATAATTAATTTTTGCTGCTCTTATCAGTGATACAATATTCATGCTATTACCTAGTTCGTTATAACAACATTTGGCATTATAATGTAATTTTGTGAGTAATGAATAATTTTAACAATAATACATACATTTTATTTTTCTATTTGAAATTCTGTATCCTTTTTCAATAGTTCTTTATTTTAGAAATAATATCATAGCTCTCATGAAAACTTGGCATGACATTTATAATATATTGAGTCAGTCAGCTGTGTCTGAGCTGCTACAAAACATCTGATCAATTGTAAACAAAAGTGTAACCTCCAAAAGTTCAATGAGCAATTCATAAATGATTTGTACTTAATTTTCAAAATAATTACAATTTTATTAAATAATTCTCTGGAAAAAATGTGTAGTACAAAACGGTACTCTTATCTTATACTCAGCTGTTGATAAGGAAGCCTTATCGCTCGGGTGTTAACTGTTTGTTTGGCAAACCTTTGATTTTATAAGGGTAATTATAATTTTCCAGTTAATTCTCTTCTTTCATGAGATTTACTCAAAAGATTCATCACAAGATCCACACAGGATGAGTCCTAGTAAATCTAATGGCTATGCTTGCAGCGAAATTCAATTCCTGAGTAAGCTCCTCAATCGGATCTCTGGGAGGAGCAGTTTAAAGTGTAACTGAAAGATTGAAGTGCCAGAATGAAATCAGGATTGGCACGTGGAACGTAAAAACCATGAGTCAGGGTGGTAATGTTCACAATGCAATACAGGGGATGACACACATGAAATTGAGTATCATGGGAATGAGTGAAATGCGATGGCCAGGCTCAGGTTCCCTCAACATCCAGGATCACAGGATCTACTACTCTGGAACAGACGATGGAAGACATGATCTTGGAGTTGGGTTCATAATGACAAAAGAAGTTGCAAAATGTGTTGACAATGTTGTCCCAGTCTCATCAAGAGTGATACTGGTGCAACTCAAGGCAAAACCAGTCAACATAAATATCATTCAAGTCTATGCACCGACAACTGATGGAACTGATGAAGAAGTCAAAGAGTTCTACAACAGCATTAACCAAATAATTGAGAAACTCAAGAGACATGATTTGACAATTGTCATGAGAGACTTCAATGCTAAACTGGGAGAGGGCAGAACATCGAGAAAATTTCGCTGAATCGAATCAGTTGGTTGTGATGAATACATGGTTCAAACCTCACCCAAGAAGACTGTACACATGGAAATCACCAATGGATAGACCAGGAAGAATTGTAAGAAATCAGATAGATTTTTTGCTGGTCAATAGAAGATTTCGGAACAGTTGTATATTTGTCAAAACATATCCTGGGGCAGATATCCAATCTGATCACACACCTTTGGTTGGTAGGTTTAAGGTCAGATTGAAGAGAGTTACAGTCCGGAAGGTGGAGAGTTATGATCTCAGAAGACTGAAGGATCCTGTTGTACGGCAGATGGTGAGTAATGACTTGAATGAGAGATTGAGAGGAGGTGGAGATCTGGAGAGTGTGGAGGGGGGACTCGAAATTGTAAAGGAAACAGTAAAAGGTATAAAAGATCAATACCTAAGAAGAAACCCAAGGAAATTCAGGTCATGGATGACTGATGAGATATTGGAACTTATGGAAATGAGGAAGAGTCACAAAGACAATCTTGTTGAGTATAGAAGGATACATACTATCATTAGAGGAAAGATCAGGGAGGCCAAGGAGAGAGAAAAAGTTGAACAGTGTCAGGAGATAGAGCTATATCAAAGTCGCTATGATAGCTTCAATGTCCATCGTAAAGTAAGACAAGTGGCTGGGAAGTTCTGTTTTAACAAAAGTGTTCGATTAGTGGATGTACAAGGCAATTTGATGATTGATAAGGATGAGAGGAAGAAGGTGTGGGAGCAATATTTAAAGGATTTATTCCATGACCTCAGAGCACAGCAGCCTGTCTTTGAAGATGACTCTGAACCGAAAATTCTGTTGGAGGAGGTGAAGGCGGCTATGAAGCAGATGAAGGATGGAAAGGCAACGGGACCGGATGAAATATCAATTAAATTGTTGAAGTTAATGGATGAAGAAAATATAAAGACAATAACCGAAATTTTCAACCACATTTACTCAACAGGAAAAATCCGAAATCAATGGTTGGAGTCAGAGTTCATTGCAATTCCAAAGAAGTCAAGTGCAAAAGCCTGTGGAGACTTCCGAACAATAAGTTTAATAAGTCACATGCTTGGAGTGTTTTTCAAAGTCATTCACAAAAGAATTTATAACATATGTGAATAGGAAATTTCACCCAATCAATTCGGTTTTGTAAAAGCTGTGGGAACAAGGGAAGCTCTGTTTGATGTGCAGGTTCTGTTTCAAAGATGCAGAGATGTGGGTTGTAATGTTTTTGCATGTCTCATTGATTACAAGAAGCCCTTCGACCGTGTTCAACATGAGAAAATGATGGATGTCTTGAGAAGAACTGGGATTGATGGAAAAGACCTAACAATTATAGCCAACTTATATTGGAATCAATCAGCCGTTCTCCGAGTAGATGGAGAACATACAGAAAAGGTGAAGATCCTGCGAGGAGTTAGAAAAGGTTGCATACTATCACCTATCATTTTCAACCTATATTCAGAGCACATTTTCAGAGAAGCACTTGAACATATGAATGAAGGTATCTCAATCAATGGAGATAAGCTTAACAATTTACGCTATGCTGATGATACCATTGTGTCCTCTGATTCCATAGAGTGCCTGCAAAAGCTGATGTATAGGATTGCAGAAACGAGTAAAACCTATGGACTTGATATAAACTCAAAGACTGATAAAACAAAGCTCATGATCATTAGTAAAGATGACTTCCAAGGAGCGGAGCTGTACATTGATCAGACGAAAATTGAACACAATACACCTACCTTGGAACTATGATTAATGAGTCATGGGATAATTCTCAGGAGATCCAGTGTCGGATTGCAAAAGCCAAAAGTGCTTTCATAACAATGGGGTCTGTTTTCAAGAGCCATGACCTCACCTTGCATACGAAGATTCGATTACTGAAGTGCTATGTGTACTCAGTACTGTTGTATGGTGTTGAATCATGGACTCTTAAGCAAAACACAGTAGCAAAGCTCCAAGCATTTGAGTTGTGGCTGTATAGGAGAATCCTGAGGATACCATGGACTGATAGGATTACCAATCAGGAGGTGTTGAGGAGGTTGAATATGGCCCCAGAACTGGTTAACATCATAAAATTCAGGAAGTTGCAATACTTGGGCCACATAATGCGCAATAAGGGCAGACATGAGCTATTGCAAAGCATACTGCAAGGCAAAATAGGAGGCAGGAGAGCCCCAGGTCGAAGAAGAATATCCTGGCTGGCCAACCTGAGAGCCTGGTTTGGAAAAACCTCCATTCAATTGTTCCGGAGCACAACTAACAAAGTCATCATAGACAATTTGATCGCCAACGTTCGAAACGGACAGGAACCCTAAGAAGAAGAATGTCGATCGTTTGTTATGCACGACGTATCGTTTGTTATTTTCAAAAGTATTTTCTCCAATACTGCAGTACTGTTGCCCAATAAAGGTGATGAGACTTGATTTGAGGCAATCGAACAATATTACTAAAACAAAGAAATACCGTATTAAACCGTTATTGAGATAATGTATGATTTTATTATAATGCATGGAGACGCGTAGTGGGAAGGTTTCTTGAGATGTTCAGAGGAGGTGTCTTGAAGTAAATCTTCAGTTTTTTGTTTCGTCTCATCAAGGTGGTGTGAAAATTATAAAATCAATTTATACAAACGCAACTATTGTAAAGTATTGTAAATGAGAATTATCCTTCCACAGTTAAAAATTATAAATCAATCTGTGGAGAAGTAAAGAAGCTAGAATATTGGTGTGAATGATTGATGAATGGAAAATGATCCCCCTCACACCGGTATGGTATGGTTGGGGAGGGGTGGGGGTCGTGTGGAGAGGAATGCTGTGTGATCAGAGTGTCCGGCTTGGTGGCAGCTATGATCTCGGATCTGGGACTCCGAAGCAAGTTCCTCTTCTACTATACATTCATAATCGATAGAAACCACTTGCTGACTCTCTTCTCTTCCTCATTTCTCTTTTTCTTCTTTTTTGTCTTTTCCTCTCCTCGACAACCTGCCATCCAGCAACAGCAGAAAAGCACCACTAATCCTCCCGGTCACCCGCCGCCTCTCGCCCCATTCACATTTCAGTCGCCAACATTCCTCATATACCATTCAGTTCATCAACATTCCTCTGAATTTTCCAAACTTAAAGAACAAAGTTTAAAGTGTATCCACTAGAGTCTTTTACGGTGAGTGTGAAAATCGTAACGGGTTGTCTGAGAAAAATAAAATAAAACCTTGCAGTTAACAAGGGGTCATGATACATACAGTCAATTGGAGATTGCTATGTGCTCTCATTAATAGAGCCATTGATCGCATTCCTAGTTTCAACAGTATCTTAACAGAAAATCGAAGAGTACGAGCATCTACTATGGTAGATCCAAAATACCTGTTTTCTGGATACAAAACACATGTAATGTCCTCGTGCTTCTCTGTTACATTCTTAGAAAACATTTATAGAAACTATCCTAGTTTGTTCATTTCTGAAACACGTTTCCTCCTCAGTACTGTACACATTCCCATCAATTTTTTTCCTCTATATTCTAGCGTATGACACCTATTTTGGAGAATTAATGATTATATGAGACTAGCCGTCAGGCTCGCTTCGCTCGCCATATTCGTCTAGCCAGGGGGCTCCGCCCCCTGGACCCCCGATTGGATCGTCCAAAAATGAGATCAGCGGGCTCGGTTCGCTCGCCTGCATGTAGACCTCAGCGGAGCCTCTGTACCGAATTTGAACGTATTATGTCAATTTGATCTCGAAATACACCTGTTACTAAATCGGCGTATCTTTGGCGAACAAAATTCTTCCACCTCAGCTAAACCTGTGTACTAACTTTTTTTTAAATATATTTCCATCAATTATTGAAAAAGGTGAGGAAACGCACAAAAGCTGAGAAAACGCTAATTTTGGCTAACTGGATAGATTGGTATTTAGGAGGTCCTGCATAAATGCATTTCAATCTTCAACTTGGTGCCAACCTAACAAAGTCAATTCAACTTAATGCCAACCTGACAAAATTTTTAATTTAGTTACCAGAACAACTTTTTCGAAGAAGTACTCTCTCTAGATTATAGTTCTATATTAACATATGGTATGGACATTTCAATTATAATTTTAAGATATTGGAATAAGAAGAATATACATGCTAAGAGAACTTTAAACCCTTAAAAAGCACCCTTAGAGTTAAAATATCGCCAAAAGATTTCTTATTGCGCCTCTAAAGGGCAAACTGAACATACCTACCAAATTTGAACGTTTTTGGTCCGGTAGATTTTTATTTCTGCGAGTGAGTGAGTCAGTCAGTGAGTGAGAGCCATTTCGCTTTTATATAATCATATAGATGAATATATGTTTTTCAACAAAGGGATGATCCTACTGTTAACGTGTCGTCTAATTATGGCAGATTTCGATAATCGACTTAAACTTTTATAGCAATTGATACAATATTCTGATAATACAGAACTGTTCACAAGTATTTACGAAGTGAAATATTTATATTTCATTGATGGTTTATATTGATATTATTTAAATAGAATATATTAATAAATTTATTTACATTGATATTTTCAACACAAAAAAGGCGCTCATTTGCAACACATCACTTGAATGTTATTGCATAATTATTTTGCGTGTTACTATAAGGTCAACAATTATTATTACTTTTGAAAATCCGGAAAGGCACACACCACACCTTGTGACCTGTTTTGCGTAGCGTGACTCTATTCTAATAGGATACAAGAAAGCAGCAACTGATCACTATCTCGAATGATATGGCTTGCATTGGTTTCGGAAATTCGTTTGACTAATTGATGTCAACAACAACTGTTATCTTGTATGTTCCATGCTTATTTTCAATTACAGCTGAATAAGAGACCACCAAATGACCAGAAAACTTCCTCTATATAAATGCTTACTTGTTTAATTATTCTCATGCATACAAAATATCTCATACAAATATCAAGTACACAACCGTTGTATCCATTCAAAATACAGTTAATACAGTGGTTATAGAGTGTACAGAAACAGTACACACTGTGTCGAAATACCCTTTCTCACCACACATCACAGATTGCTGATACTTGTACCGTGGCCTGTGACGGGATGGGTCTGAGAGGGAGACGGGATGGGAGAGATGGGTCTGTAATTTGGAAATTAATTTCTAGGTCCTAATTTGTAAATTGGGGTAATTTTAGAAATTTTTAGGTTTTATGCAAACTGTCCTGTACAAGTCCTGTAAATTTATTGGATGATGGATAGGATTTATTGATGGATAAAGATTTTCTTTGATTAATTATTCATTGGGAATGAGATCATACTCCAGAGCATCCCTACCTTCAAGACTACATAATCACCTTCATAAGTTCATCTTTTGTGTCCTAATCAAACTCGAATACTGAATCAATTCCATACCCAGACGAGAAATATTGATTGAAATTGTTAGTTATCTTTAATATTTTGGATTTGAGTGGCGTATCCATTTTTAGAAAATGCAATGAATGGAAATGATTGATGGCTTTTTGCTTTTCCAGCAATCTCTTCCACTATGGTCCTCACCTTTTGTAGATTATCTGAAACCTCATCAATTGTATTCCTGTTATGTTTGGCTCGCTTAATGATTAAGTGTAATCAGTTTCTGAAGCGGATGAATTCGTTACATCATAAAAACTCACGAATGATTCCAAATTGTAGATAAATTGATCCTCTACGAGCTCAGCTGCCTAGAATCCATCTTGAATCACTTTTGCATATCATAACTGCCAAGACCATCAATGTGAAGGAAATATCTACAAATTCCTGATTTTTTTCAACAACTGAATTTTAATTTACGAACAAATTTTTTCATGACACGTTTACAGCAAATGAAAGAGGAGATTCCATTGTACATTTCAAGATCAAGTAATGTTTTTTATAATAAAGGGTTACTGAAATACATAGCTTGGATTATAGAAATAGGTTTTTTCTGTATATTGAAATACCAGAAGTACTCTCAAAAGTTATTTTTCATTTTTCGACCAAATTTGACTTCTGACGCATGTTTTGATCCGCCTTGACGAGCTGGGAAGAATGAAGTGTAGTACGATGAGAACCGAGCATTGTGTCGAAAGTTATGAGTGTTTGAGATTTTAAATTTTTGACTAAACAGATAATAGTGGAAACAACAAGAATATTGAAGATAGTTTTCAATGAATGGATTGGGAATAATGTAGGCGTATACCGAAAAAATATTCAATTACTAAAATACTGTCTGGAAATATTTGAGAAGGACATACTTTTGAAATTCCAGTTGTTACCTCCCAGGTAGATGTTTGCAATGAAGCAAACAGGTGATTGGAGATGTGCAATGGAACTTCTTGATTACAGTACTTATGAGTGAAAACTGTCCGTTCATTGATGTATACTTTTATTACTGAGGAGTGAAAGTCTTCAGTTCACGCACATTAAGAATGCAATCAACTCGCAAGATGTACACAGAATGTGACCTCAATCAGAACCGAATCTCTCGAGAACAGATTGGATCCACTACTAAACTGAACGCCCATCCCTTCTGTTGTCTGCCTTGCCAACAATGGCTCTAATATCTTTTCAATTACAATTTAACGTTTATATGCCGTGTGATACTTCCACTGTGACTTCACTTAAGAGACTCTTCGTCTGATAGTGACGCTCTATTCCTCTGAAGGAATACTTTCTATTTCTATCCACTTTAATCATGAGTACCAATTTGACCATTCTACAGCCATCTAAAAGTTTTTCAGTATTGCATCCTGTCTTTGATCATAAAATTAACCAAGTACGGAATAGTAATCAGACAAACAATATGTCATTGGAAAAACATTTTCTGCCATATATTTTATTAGTCATGCAGTAGTTTCATTGTCGTAATGGAATGATGAATTTTAATATATTTATAGAATAGAAATAATATCAAATTCCTCACTCTTATAAAGAGGGCTCAACATTCGAATAGAACAGTTTCTTTGATTTAATTTATGAAGTTAGAGAAGTAATGTAATGAAACTAGTTTGGCAATATCCAATAGTTTTCATTCAATATGGAGATCAACTACATCCATTTCATAGCAACATAGACATTTTATAAAGTTTGTCCTGTTGCTTTTTGATACTTATCCACAATCGAAAGTAAAATTCCCGATCTGAACGGCATTTATTGTACGATTCGAACAAATTAGCTGAACAATTCTGGAGAGTTGAGTGGATTGTTACAGTCCTGTTTAATAAATGTTCAGTTTTACTTTTTATTCTATTGGGGATGAAGCCCACATAAGCATTAGTCTATAGCCTGTTTGTTGGTAATGGAAAGTACGTGGGTCATTTGATGAGATGATCAAACATCCATGCCTACCGGTGGGATTCGAACCCACGAACAGGTAGCGCTAGCAAACTGAAGGGTGCAACGCCTTAGTCATCTCAGTTAACCTGGCCGGCTGTTTAATTGATCAATAATAATTGAACAGTTATTATTAACTGTTCAATTGTTAATCATGATGTTGTTTGACTTGTTGATTTTTTCTGTTAACACTCCTATTCGGTGATTTATGGTTTTGGCCAGAGATGGATCTATAGTAGTAGTCATATCTTGTCATTATCATCATCACCATCATCCTCAAAAAGTCAGTATGTTAGTAATGATTGGAATAGCCTCGCACGAGTTGATGATGTAGAATTAAGTTGGATGGAATCTGTACGCAACGATGCTAGGCGCAACTCTAGCAGCTGTTGAACAATAGAAGATTCTGATACTTTTCAGAGCAAGCCTAGAAACTTTTCTCACGGCAGTGATGGAGGGAGAGGGCTAGAGTGCGGCTGCGGTGCTGTGAGAAAGACAACTAACCCCCGCCGTCCGGCGAGCTGCAAAAACGACACTCCGTTCCGAGAAGAGAACGGACCACGGCTGCGGGGACACACGTCCTATGTATGCTCTGCTCTGCTCTGCCCACCTGCCTTTTAGGGTGTCGCCAGCGGCTACTAACTGCTTTGTAATCCATTGCCATCTTCATCTTGCCCCCCCCCCACTGAATCCCCTACTACTTGATAAATTTCGCACTGTACTTGGCCAAAATCAATTGAAAAATATTTCGATTCTCATATTTTGAAAAGTTTATGAATAGTTTTACATAATAATTTCTGTTCTATATAGTAAGATTCACATTATAAAGTCAACACCTGATTTACATTGGTTTGCTATCCTTGTCTGTCATTAGAAAAAGCGGACAGCTCTATTTTTCTCTAGCTTTGAACCGTTGCTGAATTGTTCTTAGACAATGTAGAATTCTGACAAAATAGATTTCATATGGTCGTGGGTCCCAGTCTGCACATGTCTTGAATATTTTATCATCTACTTCCTTCTTGACGAAAAAACAATGAAATTGATAATTATCAACAAGAATGAACAATTATTATTAATAATATATCAGATTTACCGGGATGACTTGTATCATGCTGTCTACTGTAGCAGGTGGTGGAAATATTGAAATTGACAACTCTGTAGTCCTATCATTGTCTTGCAATGTACTGTCTTTGCAACGTGAATCTCACAATATTATCTCATATGAAATAGAAAATAGCAACTCTCAACTAACTATTGAGTGGACTGAGGATCACAACTTCATGGAACATGGTTGATTGTCAAGCAAATATTCAATGACTACTGAAAGTCCATGATTGATGCTTATGCGGCTATAAACACGTACGTGGATGTTAGAATAGTTCACATTATAATATGATTCAAATAAAAATCAATGAAATGCTGATATTTGCTTCAAAAATTCAAATTTTGAATTATCCCTCACCTTGACTAGCCTTGTTGAATAATAATACAAAGGGTAATATAAAATGTTTTGAGCTGAAAGACAAGTTTCCACCGTGAACGAGAAGAGAAAGATACTGAAATAACCAATTTGCCACAAAGCATTAGAAATTGATGAGGCAAACTGCAAAATTAATGAAGTAGTAGGAATGATCTTATTATTCACTAGCCGTCAGGCTCGCTTCCCTCGCCATATCCGTCTAGCCAGGGGGCTTCGTCCAAGATTGAGATCAGCAGGCTCGCTTCGCTCGCCTGCATTTTTCATTTGAGCATTTTTATCATATGTTAGGATGATCCAGTCGGGGTTCAGACTAAACGTCTGGCTAAACGGACTAGTAATGTAATATTCCCAGGATTGAAGTAGCAGTGCCTAATCAATTTTTCCGCGATAAATGCATTTAAATCTTCAACTTGGTGCCAACCTAACAAAGTCAACTCAACTTAATGCCAACCTGACAAAATTATTAATTTAGTTGCCAGTTAACAACTGTTTCGAAGAGGTACTCTATCTAGATTATAGTTCTATAGTAACATATGATATGGAAATTTCAATTATAATTTAAGAGATTGGGAGAAGAAGAATATACATGCTAAAAGACGAACTTTAAACCCTTAGAGTTAAAATATTGCCAAAATATTTCTTAGTGCGCCTCTAAAGGGCCAACTGAACATACCTACCAAATTTGAACGTTTTTGGTCCGGTAGATTTTTAGTTCTGCGAGTGAATGAGTGAGTGAGTGAGTCAGTGAGTGAGTGAGTGAGTCAGTGAGTGAGTGAGTGAGTGCCATTTCGCTTTTATATATATAGATAATATTGAATGAGAGAATTTGCTTAGAGTAAAACTAACTATCATGCTTTCAAGCAGTTTTGCGGAATCCACCTGTGGAAAATATCTAGTGATAGCTTTCTAGTTAATAGATACTTTTGTATATTATGTTTTCAGATTCACTTGACTAGCAAGCCTTCGTTAAAGAAGTCGGTCAAACTTTACTCTGAGTCAGAACGAAGTGCTCGGGTCATTAACAAGTATTTCAATTTAACTTGGTGATCAAATTTGTGAGACCTTCTTGATGAAATTATGATGGCAAGTCTCACATTTTTCTTGTGAACCTGTTAAACATGATCACTTAGATAGATTTCCATTGATAGACCTTATTTGTTGTAAGCCACGTTTCAATGCATAACGGACTGAAATGTATTTGGTGAGTTATGCCAGCAGAATACTTTGCATTCATTGAGTGTTCAGATACAATGATGCATATTTTTTGTTTTCCTATCGGGGACCTTGATAACTGAGAAGTGGTGTCCAATATTTGATCCGTGTAGTGCATTACCAATGCACTTGTTAATTTCCCAGTTTCAATTCTTGTTCTTAGATTGAAATATTTGAGATTCTGATCCATTCTTGAGATATAAAAATAATGTTTCTATTATTGGCAACAATTTATAATTCAAAGTACTGTTATTTCGAAGAACTTGAAGAGATAATAAAGAAACTGGCAAACAAAAGATCATATGATTGTTTCAATATTTCAAACAGTTTGGTTAAGCAAACAGCAGTACATATCTTGGAGCCTCTTTCTTCCATATTCAACAGATCAATGCAAGTCGGTTATGTTCCATCCAAGCTGAAATAATTGTCAAAAATAGTTCCCAATTATAAGAAAGGCTGACATGAACTTCGCAGAGAATCATACTTCCAGTAGCTAATCCACCAATATTTCTAAAAAATTTTGAATATGTCATTCTTCAAAGGTTGAGAAAATATTTGAGCCAGTTGCGTTTATTGTCTCCCAAACAGTTTGAGTTTTGGCCAGGTATTTCAACAGGAGACGCTCTCTTCTCATTCATGGATGAAGTTATCAAAACAGCGGATGGTGGAACTATGGCATGTGGGTTGGTGGCAGACCTCTCAAAGGCGTTTGATCTTGTCAATGAGGAAATCTTGTCTCGTAAGCTGCAGCTGTATGGATTCAGGGGCGCGGTTCTCAGATGGTTTGACTCATACCTCACTGACAGATATCGACGGGTGGAGACTCAGTCATCTCAATTCGTTTATAATTCTGAATGGGAGAAGACAAGGAGTGGGGTACCTCAAAGCTCGGCTCTTGGGCCATAACTGTTTCTCTTGTACATCAACGATTCACCTTCATACCTGGAACCTGCGCATTGTGTATTGTATGCCGATGATGTGAGCATCTTATTGAAGTGCAATAGTCAACAAAAACTAGAGTCTGAGTTCAAAAACGTTCTTGTTAAACTAGTGAAATGGTTAACCGCTCAAAAACCAAGCAAATACCTTTCAGAACAGCTAGAGGGACAACTTTGGAAGTAGAAGACGACAGACATGTATAACCTGTAGACATATAAAAGTTCTAGGAGTGCCATTGGATTCAGAAATTTCTTGAAGATCTTGTTTGGAATCTTTAAAAGTAAGTTGAGCTCTGTAATATTCATACTTGGAAACTTGAAAGTATTTTGAACACAAGAACTTTGAAAGACATGTATTTTGTAATGCTCCATTCTCTCCTGACCTTTACGGTAGAATATTTTGAGGGAAATGTCAAGTGATCGACATTCCAAATCCAGAAGAGGGCGATACGAGTGATTGTTGGAGACCGTACTTTAAAGAGATGAAAATTCTCCTCCTAAATTTAGGAGCCCAACCTGAATCAAGTACACCTAAATTTAATAGAAATGCAGCAGCCCCCCCCCATCGATTGTAGACCTAAACAATGGTCGCCAGTATTCATTTCAAGCACTGCTGACCTTTTGAAGAGCTCGAATTAAAATTATCAGTTTAGAAATTTTATAATATTTTTTGGGAATGTAGAACGAAGAGACCGGGAATGAAGACCACGAATCATATGAGAAATAAGATAATTTATTATTATGGCGAATGATGAATGAGTTATTATTAATATTTCATTCAGTATTTGTAATGAATAGTATTTGTAATGAATAGTATTTCAGTAATGAATGAGTGTTTAATTCATTCATTTACTCATCATTCCAGATTACTGGATTATTGGGTGAACTACTCATTTTTTCTTATGCACTTTCAATGTTATCCTGTTATATCCTCAAGAAGGACCGAGAAGTGAGTCAATTTTGTTGGCCAACGAACTCGATCTGTACAGTAATGTACTTCAAAGAATACGTTCAGAAAATTTGAAGTTGATTGATGAAAGCAACTGAGGCTATCGTCGAACATACAAACTCTCAAACACAAAAGCCTGCAAACGTACAACGACTTGAGCCCCTAGTCATCAGTAGGAGCTTGCTACCATACGTCGTCTGCTAGTCACAATTGATTAATAATAATATTTCTAGTGATAATCGTAGTTCGTGATGGATTCCAAAATTGATGACTTGATTTTATCATGTGGGAAATTAGGATTGTTATGTAATTAAAATGAATGTCTGATTTCATCTTATTTATTCGTCGGATTCCATCACTAAAAATTAAGAAATAGTCCAAAGTCAAATATTCTTCAGGATTTTGATAAATAGTCCATATCTCTAAATAGTGTTTTTAAGTGATAGGCTTATTGAAGACTGATTCCTTGGCCAAGTTATGAACGGGACGTTCCAACAGGATGTTTCATAAACATCGGCAGTTGGAGGTCCTCTGATGTCCTCTTCCCATAACCCATGCACGAGACTGGAAGCCTGGAACTTATGTGAGCATCGCCTAAGCAAGTGTATGACCGCCACCTGGAGACGAACGCTATCAAATTCAGAAAACAAGTGATCATTCACTTAATTAATGAAAACTCATCTAAACGATAATATTTAAGCTGGAAAATAACGAATGAGCAAATACCCCGAATTCAAAGGGAAACCGATTCCGGGGACATAATATGAAAAATACCACTGCTTGAACCATGAAAAAGAAGTCCAAAAGGAGCTTATTATGACAATTCTGAATTCTTGTAAATTTTATTTTCAAAGGCTAGTTTACAATAATCACGATCAGATACTTTTTATTGATTACATATCAAATTCGACATTTGATGTTACACTATTCAATACTAATAAAACAAATGTGGCATAGAGGAGATAAAAGTTGGCCGACAGTTCGAGGAGTTCATGGAAATGTTGAAAACAGATGTTATTAAAAATGTTAATCGATTTGCCCGGAGTGATATATAAAGATTTTGGCCGGTGGTTGGGCGAGTGGTGGTTGGAGGGAACCGGTATGAATAAATTGACGGCGGCGGCGGCGGCGGCTGCGGCGTGGCGTCGTATCGGTGACTGGACGCTGGTCTCCGCGGCAGCCAAATTCTAGTAACCCGGTTCGTGAGCAGGCCGACGCACGCGCGAGCGCGCTGACACGCACACACACTTGCACACACCAAAATAATTATTAAGAATTCCATTCTTGGCGTGGTGGTGTCGATGCCCTTGTTGTGTGCCCCACCACCTGTGCCTGCCTGGGTCGGGGCTGGCTGCTGACTGCTGACTGGTGGCCCTGGCAGTGCATGGTGGACTGTCGCCCGGTCAGCGACAACATGCTTCTTGTGGCTGTGCTCGTGGTGTGGCCTCGGTGTGAACTGTGATAGTGACATGTTTCTCTGGAGCCTTTCTGTCTGACAAACACCAATCAGGTAGGCCTGCTACTACTACTGCTACTACTCGTTACTGCCTCTGCTCCTCATTATCGCCTACCAAATAACCTTCAACTTGAACTCGGCCGCCGGCTCTCGTTTCCTTCTACACGCTATCTATCAATTTCCATCACTTCGAATATTGTTGCAAGCCACACAAATAGTGAAAAATGTTCTTGTTACTGTGCATTAGTAAAGGTGGAGCATTTGTGGTTGATATACAAATGGCTTAGAAAGACTTGGATTTGACATAGACACATTGTTATGCAAATAACAAATAACTAGAAGCTAGTTCTTGCTTTTCACCATCGGCAATCTCTCTCTTTCATATAAGTTATTGAATCTCTCAAATTTTAATTAAATACATAAGCGTGTAACAATGGTGTAATTAGAACCAGTTCCTCGTTATCTTAATAAATGGTTACTTGTGAAAATTTCAAGTACTTTGAATAAAAATGTTAATGTTCATGTGTACCCTTCTTGTGGTTTATAACTTCATGAGTGTGGTCTATTAGCTCGATGAATAGTAGTTATGTGAAATTTATCGCATATGAATAGAATTTCATTATAGAGAATTTCAAGCCATAATAAAAAGGAGAATGTGACCGAAATTCAGGTCAGAAAATCCAAAAAATATACGTTAAGGCTATTGTGTTAATGACATCACAATCTGCTGTGACTTGTAACAATAATGGGGGTTTACATTATTTCTCTTCATAGGGTTGAAACACGTAACATCCGGTAGACCGCATTGTAGGCTCAATTATGTAGATACCTGCTAAATTACACACTCAAGATAATGGAAGTAGAAGATTTAAAACAAAGTCATGAACAAAAGTTTCAATTTCATTTAGATTCAACCCCTGGATTCCATCAGTCTTATGAACTTAGGACAATACCTATTAAGGAGCACATTGCACATCTATCACATTTTACTGAGTACAATTCCTCTAGTGATTATTCAAACAGGGGGGGGGGGGTTTGAATCCTGGCAAATAATCTACATTATGAGAATTAGAATTGATACTCCTATAAAACACTTTTGATCCTCCTTTCTCATACTATTTTGCAATTCTCACAAGAATCAGTGAAAGCGTTATTAGTATAGTTTGAAATTATATGGTGATTAATGCTCTTTCATTGATAAAGCAAAGAAAAGTGAATTTCAAACATAATTGAGGAGGTTACAGTTACCTCACCACACAATATTATACATTATACTATTCATACATTTTAATTTTCAATGATAGCTGAACGCACAACCCATCATGTTCGATGGTGACTTGTATGATGGGTAAGAAGGAAGCAAATGTAGGAACCAATAATTTTATTATCAGTCTTAAATGGTGATTTACCCTTGATTTGATTAAGATTTACATCTTACATGTATCTCAAGAACCAGTTGTAGTTAATGATTTCACCTTCTCCTAAATCAATAAACTGTCAGCATGCTTTCTTATTATAAGTCACTGCTTTCACTCTTGAAAATTTCACTATTCCACTAATGATGTCTATAATCGATTTTGATTTCAGATTCACATAGCTTTCAAAACTATCTTGATAGGTCTGATCAATTACTCGATTTGTGAAGAATTAGGAGATATTGTGCTGAAAACAGTCTTTCCAATACTCTGAAGTTTATTTATACCATCTCATCCAATTCAAAATCAGTTATGTCTTATACATAATCTTCTCAGAAATTGATCGCTTGAACCCTAATAAGCCGCACTATTTGTGATTCAACTTTCTCGATTTGTGTATTAATGATTCTGTGAAGCATTTTTGGCCTACTTGGTCTTACAAAATTGAAAATATAATATAGATTTGTTTTCAACCTGACATCACTTATATTAATTAATTGATGTTGATTATAAAATTTAATTTTGAATGTTCACATACTAACGTTTAATCAGATCATTTCTCAAAATCTAGAAGAAGCTTTAGACTTGATCTGTTCATTTCTTCCTAATGTGTTGGTTGTGTTTTATCTACAATTGAAAATGGTTGGATGCATTTAGCATCAAATCAAATATATTATAATATGAAAAATATATATATATATATATATAATTTAGCAAGTTCAATATTCATGGTTAATCATTACTATTCGATGATTTTTTCCAATAAATTTTAAACATCACTAGTATCGTAGACTGGGTCACAAGTCACACAATGTATGTAAAAAATGGATGTAGGCTATTAGGAAGAGATGAAGACAAACCCACATATATAAGGTCTCGTCTTAAAGAATAATGTCTAGCCGGTTGTCAGTGTTCAGCTCTAGCAAGATAAATGGCTTTCTTAATAGTGAGTTAATTTAATGGATGACTCTGTAATTTTCATGTCGACGAACAAATCAGTTAGTCTATCTCTAGTGAATGAGCAGAGTACTTTACAGGTTATTAACTAGGCGTTGTCCTACCTGCCTATATGTTTGACAGAATGACAATGATCAATCCGACGGAATAATTAAAAGCAGAATATTATTGCTCCTATATGAATCTAATATTACTTGGTATCATAATTCTTCTTTTGATTGATTAGTTTTGGTTAGCATACCTTTGGCTCAAATCATCATTAAGATGATTATAATTGAAATAATAATACTATTATTTGAATATACTATTAAATCAATTATTTGCCTTTATTCATTTTATCTATCAATCATTCATATGTTTCAATGCATATTCATTTGTAATTATATCTGCAATTCAATCGGGAATAATTTTCCATTACAATGAATAATTTTGAAACAGAATACCTCCATAGCAGATTATTTCAAAGAATTTAGGTTATGTGTTCAAACGATAAATCCTCATTTTCCCTTGAAGTGATAGTTGGGTACAAAAAATAGAACTTCTCCCTTCAGAAGTCTAGTTGACCTTCTCACTCTAATTGAACTCGTACAATAATGCTTATAACAAAATGCTGATTTACTGTTTAAACCAGATTTGATTCATTGAACATCTATTACTTTTGATTTTATACTTTCAAGTTTACATGGATCAAATTGTAAAATTTCAAATCCAAATCAGTTATGATTACAGAATTGAGAGAGATGGTAATATAGTCTTGGGAAATACAATTTGTGTAAAAACCTATGAGGGAATTGAATAAATATTATTCATCTATATTTCGTCTACAGATATTGCTGTTCTCCTGTTCCAATGTATATTGGTTTTCATTATCAGATTTATTTAGTATTTTTTCCTCAATTGTTGGGAGAAGGTTTTTGATTGAGGATTTTATTTTAATAGAAAAAACAACTTTTATGTTGCCTTAAAACTATGGTTTTCCATCTTGGAGCAATTTAATTTTTTTTTTGAGGCGGTAATGTGAAACATGATGTTGGTGCAGAATTTCAAGAGAAAATTAATGGTGAAAACCAATATCTCATAACGTTTCAAATATATTTTCATTGAAATATATATCAATAAATAATCATACAAAAATGAAACAAATGAGTACATTGAAAATTTTTGAACAATCCAAGTAATTTAAATAATCTGAAAATATCAAAATTCAGTTTTTATGTGTCAAGAACACTCATGGTTACATCTATTCACATCTACTCACATCTCTAACACTTTAGCCTATACTGTAAATTTCCATCTGATAGAGATTATTAATGAAGTCATTTACTGCATTTAATTTTTCGAATGATTCATTAGTATCTTTGAATGTGAATATCATTTGAACGGTTTGAGATATCAATGTGCGGTTTTCGCCATTCATTTTCTCTTGAAATCCTGTATTGAGATCATGTGAATTAAATGACCACCTTCCTATTTAAAAGAGTGAAGTTGGATTCAAATGGCGGATCAAAGATGGTTGATCAAAATTTTGAAGTCACAGAAACGTGTTTTTTTTATTCGAATAGGATCCCCAATCTAACCTACTGTCAAATTATCCCTGTAAGAGAAATATGAAGTTGCTTTCATAATTCTCACCAACTCTGTAAATAAGGCAAAAAACTCTCTATAAAAGGCATGTTCCTTTGCAATAGATAGCAGAAATAGCTTAAGCGAGGTTTGCGGGTTGCATATTATACCCCGTTTTTGAACTTTACGCTTGTAGAACTGACTGACCTGAGAAAACTTTGATGAAAGTCATTAAAAATTTTGTTTCTTTCCATTGTTTACTATCTCATATGCATATTGAACACCGAAAGTCATTGTATACCATATTGATTTAGCGAGGTTTGAGGGTTGCATATTATATATACTCCGTTTTTGGAACCGCATCTGTTTATTTCCTTAGTAGCCTACATACATAATTTTTTATCTATCAATTATTTATTTGAGAACAAAATTTTTCGATCGAATTCACTACAAATTCACACAAGCATAACTTATCAAGATAGTTGCTTCCGGAGTAGGAAACTTCCGCAGTTATGCTTCTCGAACTGATATTCAGGATGAAGTGGTTCCAAACTAATCAACAGTTTTGTGAGATTGTGACTATACATAATTATTTTATGAAACTAGTTAATTGATTGAAATTACTCTCAAACATATTTGAGACAAATGCCAATTAATTAACTAGTTTCATAAATTATGTACAAATACAAATAAATTTTATTTCCATTAATATACAAATACATTGGCTAAGTAAGCTCACATTTTGTTCGAAATTATGTTTTCTATATTATGTCTTCCAATTGTTGTCATCCAGTTTTTAATGGCGCATTTAAATTTTCTTGAGTTTTCTATTATCTTGATGTGTACAGGAAGTAAATTGTGGAGTTTTGGTGCTAGGTGGTTGAAGTGTTGTTGGAATGTTGCCTTCCAATCCACGTTTGTGACAAGAATGCTTCTATATCTTGTGTTATGACAGTGGTTTCTGTTTTGAAAGCTTTCTGGATTCTTGTGCAGCCTGCAAATAATTTCTAGGGAGTAGAGTTGCCTTGCGTCCATCACACCAAACTCATTGTAGAGCTGGTCTGACGGATAACAAGGTGGCTTCTGCTTGATTATTTTAATTATTAGTTTTTGCACTTTTATAAGGAGGTCGAGGTGATGTATATTTGCAATCTCACAAAACTGTTCATTAGTTTGGATCCACTTCATCCTGAACATCAGTTCGAGAAGCATAACTGCGGAAGTTTCCTCAAAATGCACATACAAAATTTCGACATTAATGCTCGGTTTCATCAAGCTCTGTCAATACATTTGAGCATGGTCAAAACGGGTAAGCCCACGCTTCACACGTGTGCACTGTTATCATCGATAGTAACTATTGACATAGAAATCATAATAATATGTTATTGCACTTGTTGTAAAGCGTTGACGACTTGACCATGTTCAATAATGCTTCGACCGAGCTAGGTGAAACTGGGCATAAGTCGACTTAAAACTGAGTGACTTTCTCACTTCGGTCCTCAGTTAACATACACTTCCATTCCATACAGTCAAGTGGATTGAAAATAATTGCGCACTTACGAATATACTGAACTAGCGCAAGTAATAAATATATTTTTCGAGCAAGCACTCCTCACACATTCTGAAATAGTTGCATTGTGATCGTCAAGTACATTCTTACTTTACAATCTATTGTCGATGAGCATTGGATAGTAAAGGAGGTCGCAGGTAGTCACTAGTCAGTCATTTCTAGTCACCGATGTGATAGGGTGTGTACTACTGGCATTGAACGAGCCGGTGCGTGCATCAGTCTAGGTTCCTCGTCCTCCTCATCGTCCTCTTCCTCTCCATTCCTCCTGCACCTCATGAATGGTGTGTTAAGGTAAGGTAGCGTTGAGGAAGATGGTTATTGGGAACGGGTAGCGGTCGTCCGGCTCGCGTCTCGCGTCACTGCTGCTTTCTTTCTCTCGCGTCTCTTTTTATTTTTCTCGGTTGCACCTCACTCTTTCTCCTTCTATTTGTCTCTGTTGCACCTGATCGTGACGCGGCGGCCGAGTCATTACGGCATGCAGACCGCGGCGTGCGCATAACGGCATGCATTCTCCTGTTTAACAGTAAAACCCGCGGTCCGGCATCGAATCGGCCGTCTTCCAGGGAGGCAATTCAATGTGACTGCGACCTTCACAACTTCCCGCATTATTATCCACAATTGTATGAAGTTTGGCGAAATAAACTCAATTCAATTCAAATCAATCGATAAAACTTTGATTCAATTTTGCGAACGAACTATCTGTAGATATGTCGCAATGTCAGAACATGAATGGATCATGGATGAGTCACAGCATTTTCAACTTTCATCGAAATTCTCTTTCATATTTCAATTTTTCTCATAATTCATTCCACAACCCTGTTGAACAATAAATAATCTAACACAGACTTGTAACATGTTAACGTGTATCGAGAGATCTTGTCCTACAAGAGCATGGTAAAAGTAGCAGGTGAAGCTATACATACAAAACTACGGGTTTGTGGTGGTTTGGTTATATTCAAATAATTATTTTCAACCCCTATAATTCATAAATCATTTAAATCCCCATCCTATCGATTCATTTTCATCACCGGAATCAAAAACTCGATAGTCATTATTCAATAACAGACTGTCAATAGTGAAATATGATCTTCATTTGATACTTAGAACCTCCGAAATCAATTCTAGTAAAACAGTGGACAGAATCAGTTATTGTAATAGTATCATTCAAAGAGTTTACTGAGAGCCATGAAACTATAATAAATAATATAATATATAATATAATAATAAATTTTTATTTCCATCAATATACAAACAAGCAATCAAGCAATAATAAACATAAAATACTTTTCCTACTATAGTTTGACATTAATAATATGTGGAAATATTCAACCATGCAAGTGATAAAATCACGTCCGCATGATGGAGTACAGTTGAGAGAAATGCAGTTAGACAAGGAACAAGCAGAGACAGAGAAAGCTGGCAGATACAAATTCAACAAGGAAAATATATGAAAGATTAATCTAGTATTAATAATTACAATAATATATTATTCATCACGCAGGACGAAGAGAAACAATATATATATATATATATATAATATATATATATAATATATATATATATATATATATTTCAAAAATGATATGGAATAAAAAATTATTACTTAATAAAAACTATTAAATAAATACTCATCAACCAATACATTAATAAATATATAATATTAATATATCAACAAATATTTCATCAATTAAATATTATTAACAAAAATTATTATAAAATATTATTTTATGGAATAAAAAACATTACCAGAGTTTAGGAATATAACGGAGAAGAATAATGAGCCAGTCAATAGGAATCAATGAATTCAACTCAAGCACTTTTTTAAGAATTATTAAACAAACACTAAAACATTATTTAAAACCATTTTGAAGTGTGTAGAGAATATATTAATGAAAAATGAAAAAAATAACATTAATCAGTTTTGGCAAAATTGGAGCAATAAATCATTCATCACTGGAAATTAAATCATAGGGTTGTACATGGTTTCAAGATCCTCTCGGGTAATACTTAGTAGCCATTTCTTGATAATAGATTCAAGCGACTGTATTCTATCACGAGACCTGAAAACTATTTTGATATCATTGGGTAATTGATTGAAAAATTTAAGTGTAAGAAAAATAAATGACTCCCTAAAAAGAGTGCAGTTTGGCCTGACTCCTCGTAGGTTGTGATTTACCACTCCTCTTGTTAAATGGGGACCCTCAACCAAATCACAATAGTCCACTGTTACACCGTCATTTCCACTTATCAAGTAAAACATGGACAATACCTTATACATATGTCTCAGCGGCGAAATCCCAGATTGGAGAAATAGTGGAAAAGAGTGGTCTCTATAACCCACGCCAGCAACTACTCTAATAAATGATTTTTGTAGCTTAATTATAGGATCCAAAGTAGTGAAATAGGCACCCCCCAACAACTCAAACCATAACTAAGTCTTGAATGGGCAAACGCATAATAGATATCTCTGATTGCAAAGCCCCTTCAATCTGAACATTGTTCTGAGGTAAAATAAAAGTGGAGAGACTTTTTAAGGACTGATATGTTGTTTCCAAAATAGGTTGTTATCCAGGAACACACCCAAATATTTTACTGTGGATTCCATTTTAACTATGGGACAATCACATTGGTCTCGTCTGCAGTCAAATGAGTGAAGAAGTATAGGATCTGGAAGGCTTTGACTCCCAGCAAGACTAAAAATAATATAATTCGTTTTCTGTACATTCATAGATAATTTATTACAAGAAAACCAGAGTGATAGTTTATCCAAATCCTGCTGGATATTTAACTGAAGTTGGATTTTATTGTCTGTATTATATGACAATGCAGTGTCATCAGCAAAAGTAGTTATTTCCCCATTGAAGTCACCCTTAAATAAGTCGTTGATATATATTAAAAATAATATAGGTCCCAGGTCAGATCCCTGCGGTACTCCATGTCAGATTACCAAAGGGCAACTAATCTCATTATCGATTTTAACTGATTGTCTCCTCTCCTGAAGGAAAGTTTCAAGCAACTCCAACGGTGTGCCTCTGATACCTGCTCGCCATAATTTATGTAGCAAAAGATCATGATCAACTGTATCAAATGCTTTACTTATGTCGATAAACAAACCAGCTGCATTTTTACCTTGTTTTTTTATTTAATCCCTTATATACATTCTGCAGGAAATGCTGAAGTGCCAGTTCAGTACTAAGATTCTCTCTGAAGCCAAACTGTTGCTGAGAGAAAAAGTTGTTACTATCTAAGAAATTCAGAATTCTCTTTTTTTATAAGTTTTTCGAATATTTTTGATAGGGTAGGTAGTAGAGAAATGGGACGGTAGTTAGTTTTGGACAATCTGTCACCTTTTTTTAAAAATCGGTATAACAGTTGCGATTTTCAAGACATTTGGAAATTTCCCTTCAACTATTGAGAGATTGAATAAGTATGTAATAACCTGGGAAAGATATGAGATATTCTGCTTCAAAATTCTAGCTGTTATTCTATCGTTACCCGAGCTCTTATTCATATCGAGTTTTCTAACAATTTGTATAAGTTCTTCACTACTGATCGGATCCAGAAAAATTGACCTGACATTTAGTTCCGTTTTGAATTCATTTGAGTATCGCTGTATTATATGATCTGTTTTTGGTGGACAAGTCTGGGAGAGTCTTTTAGGAAGTTCAATAAAATATTTATTGAATATATCTGCAAGGCTCTTGCTATCACTAATCAATGAGCCACTTTCGTTAAGTTGAATCCCATGGCTTCTTTTATTTTCACCAGGCAAGATTGAATGTAATACTTCCATTTTTTCCTTGGATTTTTATCGTGTAAATTCAGGTTATCTGAATAGTATTTACATTTTGCATCCTTTATCCACTGCTTTACATTATTTCTCATAGTTATGAATTTATTTTTGAGTGTAATATTATCAGGCATTCTTTTATGTAACTTGTACAATTTATCACGTACTGCTACTTACTATAAGCTTTTTTTCGTATCCGTTCTATATAATTATGTAGAATGCATGATGAGAAAATTCAAACTTGCACCATTCGGTTCGATTAACAAATGTGTCAATTAAATTCGTGAATGACAGGATAGCCCGCAGTAGAGTTCGTGTTTCCAAATTAGTGAAAATTATGTTTTCAAGTTGGGAGATTATTTGATATGTGGAGTGAATGTAGATCGCTCGATGCCTGAGTTCCAAAGGAGTTTTCCGTTTTATCACGTTGAGAAGCTGTTTGTGCGATGTTGTGGTAGAAACCGGCGCTGGAAATCTTGTAACGTTAAGAGTAAAGAGTTATTCGTTTGCAAAGGTGTTCATCACTATTCTGAGCAAACGTGGAAATTTGAATAAAACAGCCGCATTCCTTCGGGACTGAGCTCGCGGTGCTCAGTTTCTGTTTCTATGACATAATAATTGGTCAACGGATAGATCTTTCATCCTGAAAATCGGTGTGGACAGAGATACTTCTCACACAACAAAAGAAGATTTCATCTTCCTCTCTCATTTCCACCTAGTTCTGTTTGCAACTATTTTCTCAACTAATTATTCTTTTCAGCTATTTATTACCGTTGGCAATTCAGAACGCTCTTCCGACACCTCTGTTTCTACATCATGGTAGAAAAATGGGCAATTATAAATTTCAACCAGGACTCAAAACTATCAGCCGCTTTGTCATTATGTATTCAACATAATCTGTAATAGTTCGACCAGAATAATTAATCTATCAATCAAAGAAAAGTGGTATTTAGTACTAGGAATGAGAAGTGATAAACTACTAATCGCGCGCGACACACATATCATGCAGCGTTCCAATCCCACTCAGATCCGATCACGGCATAACACACACACACACACACACACACACACACACACACACACACACACACACACACACACACACACACACACACACACACACACACACACACATTCTTGCATAGACATTCTTGCAGTCTTTCCCACCGCTGCCACCAGCAATGTAAACGGAAGGGGTGTTTCTTCTCTTCTATAATATTTACAAAAATTATGCTATTAAATCTCTATTTGAATCATTGATTGGTTGGGAGCTTTTAGTGGATTCGTTCATTCAAATGCACAGATTATCATCATTATCTAACTGTCACCTATTCTAGAAGCTACGAGCCAGGAACTTAAATGAAAAATACTAATAAAATTTAACTTCAGGTTTATTGAACTCTAAGTAGGTAGAACGAATTAATAAAAGTCAGGTAACATGTCAAATTTTTAAACAGAACAAATTTATTCAGCAATCGATTCAGGTCAAGAAGACATACTCAATTTTCAATCTATACATTTTGGAAACCTGCTAACTTGCTGCATTTAAATTTGGGCCTTGGTCATTCTATGCGATTAAATTTTAAGCTTAGTAAGAAAAACAACAATAGTTCGGCACTCACCATTTTAACAATATTCAAACTTGGAATCTTCAGAAACACTTACATTCGCTTTAATAAAACTCATTATACTTGAACTCACAAGCACAAAAAATTTCCTGATTCTACTCCTACCAACTCTAAAAAATTTGGTTTCCTATTCAACTAGATAGAAATTACTGATAACTGAAAACTTAACAACTTGTCCCTCTGAATGGGAAATGGGCTCATTCAGAGGACCGAGTCTCGCACACCGATACGTGATGTTTTCCGATTACGTCTCAATTCGAACTGTGGCCTTTTCACTGAAAATTATTGCCCCTCCACGAGCGTTGAGAATAACTTCCAGTGGAAAAGCCAAAGCTTCAAAAAGGTCAATGCTCGTACAATTTTCAAATACAGTGGCTTTTTCGACATGAAATTGAAACTGCACTTGAAAAATGCACGAAAATTGCTTTAATTTCGACAACTAAACAACAAGTTAACAATTCAATAAACATGGTCAAATATTCTCACACTAAAATCTGGAAGTACGAATCAAAGTTCATTCCGGTTCAAAAACCTGAAAAATAAGACACACAAAAAAAACAACTACAGTATACCCACTCAATTTCACACTATTACATTATTAAATTTAGTTTTAGGATAGAATCCTATCAGCGAGCAAGCTATACTTTTGCTGGTGGTAGTTTTCATTTTTTATTGAATAGTTTATATCAATTTCAATTATATTATATCATGTATATTGTGTGGAAAAAATTGATTTGATTTGAATAATGTCATTGGGTATTTTCCTGTGAAAATTGAATTTGAAAGGTTATTCAGGAGCAATACAATGTGTTTGCCCTCAAGTAACTATATCACTACTGTAAAATAAATGCAAGGATATTTATTGTCGTCAATTTATTTTTGCTTCTCTCAAATTTTTCCAATACCATCAATAAAAGTTATAAACAAGATACTACCTCCATTTGTTGAATATTCTGCAGAGCATGTGCATGTACTTCAAAGAAACACCAAAACAGTAACCAAACAAATTTTCCAATTAGTGGATCGGAAGGCATACAAATTATCATAGAGCAAGTTCAAATGAATATACTTATTTGTTATGCAGAACAATTTGAATCCAGGAATCAATCGTTTGCGATTCCAGCATCACTATTCATGTACGGCTTAATTATTGTGAAGAAGGAATAGGTAACATGGAATGTTGGTTGTCTGAGACATCGTGAGTTTATCATGGTTGGATGAGCAGCGGGTCAGCGTCGCTTGATAAATAATGTGCGCCTCTAACTGGAGTGCACAGAGCACAGAACACAGAGCACAGAGCACAGAGCACAGAGCACAGAGCACAGAACACAGAGCACAGAGCACAGAACACAGAGCACAGAGCACAGAGCACAGAACACAGAGCACAGAGCACAGAGCACAGAGCACAGAGCACAGAGCACAGAACACAGAGCACAGAACACAGAGCACAGAACACAGAGCACAGAACACAGAGCACAGAGCACAGAACACAGAGCACAGAGCACAGAACACAGAACACAGAGCACAGAACACAGAACACAGAGCACAGAGCACAGAGCACAGACACAGAGCACAGAGCACAGAGCACAGAGCACAGAGCACTGAGCACAGAACACAGAGCATAGAGCAAAGAGCACAGAGCACAGAGCACTGAGCACAGAACACAGAGCACAGAGCACAGAGCACAGAGCACAGAGCACAGAGCACAGAGCACAGAGCACAGAGCACAGAACACAGAGCACAGAGCACAGAACACAGAACACAGAGCACAGAGCACAGAACACAGAGCACAGAGCACAGAGCACAGAGCACAGAACACAGAACACAGAGCACAGAACACAGAACACAGAGCACAGAGCACAGAGCACAGAGCACAGAGCACAGAGCACAGAGCACAGAGCACAGAACACAGAGCACAGAGCACAGAGCACAGAGCACAGAGCACAGAACACAGAGCACAGAGCACAGAACACAGAGCACAGAGCACAGAGCACAGACACAGAGCACAGAGCACAGAACACAGAGCACAGAGCACAGAGCACAGAGCACAGAACACAGAGCACAGTGCCGAGTGCATCAGACTGACAGCGCTCATCGCTCTAGCCTGATAAAATCTAACAGCCTGCTGAAAGCCGTATGTCGGCAGTAATTGAAGCGATTTCAATAGAAATCAGGCCGCATTCGTCTTTGCAAGTGTCCTTGCGAAATTCATTAGTTGCCTCCAGGTCTACGGACTTATTGAGAATTATTTATTGATTTATTCCTGATCATGCTGGAAACTTTGTTGTCAATAGCCGGTTCGATTCCAAAAAATATTCCTTATTGTTGTAGCAATATGATTTGATAGCTTCTGGTCTGAATCTGAACCTTTCAGCTACTATATACACTCAAACTAATCCAATAATAGCTTCATGTGAAAATTTTAGCTTAATCTCTTAACTTTTTATTCTTTCTTAATATTGGTCCAATCTTAAAAAATCAGGTACCAATCGATAGGTAATTAAATTTACTGAAAACGCTATCCTTCTATTAAAAAAAAAAAAAACAGACGGCTTCTGAGTTATTTAGGAAGCAAAATCTTCGAGTATTGGTAGGGAGTTCGTAAACACTCTGTATACTAGTAGTTCTGTGAACAGTAGACCTCGCGCATTTATTAACTGAGATAATATGACAGCTTCAGTGATAGAACACCGCTGGGGGTTACAATGTACGGGAGTATTGTATGCGACATTATTTGGTGAGTGTTGGATCTGGCGAGGGGGTACGACACCGTGGCCACCTAGATCTCCAGACGTCAAACACTGGACTTTCACATATGGGGACGTATGTTTTGTTTACTCTACTCCAGTGGAAAATGGAATTGTGCTGCTGGGTAGAATATGGAGGCTGGGGGCCGTCATTCAAGAGGAAAATGCGAACATCTTCCAGTCAATGGAAAACCGTTTCAGGGCATGTATCCGAGCAGGTGGACGGCATTTCCAGCAAATTTTTGAAGTTGAGCACAGAACACAGAGCACAGAGCACAGAGCACAGAACACAGAGCACAGAGCACAGAACACAGCACAGAGCACAGAACACAGCACAGAGCACAGAACACAGAGCACAGACACAGAGCACAGAGCACAGAGCACAGAGCACAGAGCACAGAACCAGAGCACAGAGCACAGAACACAGAGCACAGACACAGAGCACAGAACACAGAGCACAGAGCACAGAACCAGAGCACAGAGCACAGAACACAGAACACAGAGCACAGAACACAGAACACAGAGCACAGAGCACAGACACAGAGCACAGAGCACAGAGCACAGAGCACAGACACAGAACACAGAGCATAGAGCAAAGAGCACAGAGCACAGAGCACTGAGCACAGAACACAGAGCACAGAGCACAGAGCACAGAGCACAGAACACAGAGCACAGAACACAGAGCACAGAGCACAGAACACAGAGCACAGAGCACAGAACACAGAACACAGAGCACAGAGCACAGAACACAGAGCACAGAGCACAGAGCACAGAGCACAGAACACAGAACACAGAGCACAGAACACAGAACACAGAGCACAGAGCACAGAGCACAGAGCACAGAGCACAGAGCACAGAGCACAGAGCACAGAACACAGAGCACAGAGCACAGAGCACAGAACAGAGCACAGAGCACAGAACACAGAGCACAGAGCACAGAGCACAGAACACAGCACAGAGCACAGACACAGAACACAGAGCACAGAGCACAGAGCACAGAGCACAGAGCACAGAGCACAGAACACAGAGCACAGTGCCGAGTGCATCAGACTGACAGCGCTCATCGCTCTAGCCTGATAAAATCTAACAGCCTGCTGAAAGCCGTATGTCGGCAGTAATTGAAGCGATTTCAATAGAAATCAGGCCGCATTCGTCTTTGCAAGTGTCCTTGCGAAATTCATTAGTTGCCTCCAGGTCTACGGACTTATTGAGAATTATTTATTGATTTATTCCTGATCATGCTGGAAACTTTGTTGTCAATAGCCGGTTCGATTCCAAAAAATATTCCTTATTGTTGTAGCAATATGATTTGATAGCTTCTGGTCTGAATCTGAACCTTTCAGCTACTATATACACTCAAACTAATCCAATAATAGCTTCATGTGAAAATTTTAGCTTAATCTCTTAACTTTTTATTCTTTCTTAATATTGGTCCAATCTTAAAAAATCAGGTACCAATCGATAGGTAATTAAATTTACTGAAAACGCTATCCTTCTATTAAAAAAAAAAAAAACAGACGGCTTCTGAGTTATTTAGGAAGCAAAATCTTCGAGTATTGGTAGGGAGTTCGTAAACACTCTGTATACTAGTAGTTCTGTGAACAGTAGACCTCGCGCATTTATTAACTGAGATAATATGACAGCTTCAGTGATAGAACACCGCTGGGGGTTACAATGTACGGGAGTATTGTATGCGACATTATTTGGTGAGTGTTGGATCTGGCGAGGGGGTACGACACCGTGGCCACCTAGATCTCCAGACGTCAAACACTGGACTTTCACATATGGGGACGTATGTTTTGTTTACTCTACTCCAGTGGAAAATGGAATTGTGCTGCTGGGTAGAATATGGAGGCTGGGGGCCGTCATTCAAGAGGAAAATGCGAACATCTTCCAGTCAATGGAAAACCGTTTCAGGGCATGTATCCGAGCAGGTGGACGGCATTTCCAGCAAATTTTTGAAGTTTGGCTATGTTTTCCAACCTCTGTTAATTGTATTCTTTTCTCTTCGTATTTTTATTTTCTTTCAGAATACACTGAAGTTTCTGTATTAATGTGAATAAAAAGCATATTGTTAACAAATCGTTACCCAATTTTTCTCTACTTAAGTGAAATAAATTCCAGTAATATTCTAAACTAATACCAAGACCAAGAGGGTTATGGAACATTGATTATTGTTTGAAATAATCTAAAATAGCTTACAAATGGCAAAGCAGACGGAGACTGCTGCATTGTTGTGGTAGACTTTAACCGCATGCACTGCAACTAACCGCCAGCGGTCACCTATCACTAAAGCTGCCATATCTTAGCTGCCATATATTGGTCCAATCTTACAATATAAGGTATCAATCGATAGGTAGGCCTAATGAAATTTACTAAAAAACGTAATTCTTGCAATTTTTTTCAAAATCAACGGATTCTGAGTTATTCAAGAAACAAAATTTTAGAGTATTGGTAGCGAGTTCGTAAACACTCTGTATACTAGTAGTTCTGTAAACAGTAGACCTCGCGCAGTTATAAACCACACCCTCCTCTTATCTGTCCATCAGAGTAAATCCTGTCTGTATGACATATCAGCAAGATATCGGTGTGAAAACGGCTAATGACTGTTGGGGTTGGTGTATCAAAAATGCTGACATCAAGAGCTAATCTCCTTCAAGACATACTGGCAACAGGTCAGCCCGAGTTGAAAGCAGAGAAAGGTCGAGAGAAATAATACTCGTATTCTTTGGTCTATGTTAGGACTCTGTTGAGAGTTCTTTGCTATTTTAGTTATTAATTGCATGCAACTAATAGTATATAAAAATTGCATGCAATGACTCATACTAGCCCACATGACAGCTGATTTTTTACCAAGTTACATTGCATGCGTCATTGAATGCAATTAAAAATCCACTCGACAGCTAATTATGATGAAAAATCTGGTGTGGTACACTCACACAACTTTCCTTGCTCATTGATCTAAAAGCCTCATTCTTAAACGAGGATGATTTAGGGGAATAACATTATGCCGATTGGCGACTAAATAACTACGATTATACTATTGTTATTGTGTTCAGAGTACATTTTCCTTTGTTTGAATTATGAAATTTCAGGATTTTTTGAAAGTTGTCATTTTTGAGAAAATCGTGATAGAAATTTAACAAAATTCATTCTTCTCAGGAATATTACGGAGCTACTGCAATTTTCCCAGAAATGAGACTCATGTCAGTTGATAGGGCTTATAAATAGCTATCTATGGTACTATAAATTTGAAGGAAATCGTTAGAGCCGTTTTCGAGAAAACCGTTAAAAACATGGTTTTTTAGTAATTATCCGCCATTTTTCTCAAGAATATTACGGAGCTCCTGCAATTTTCCCAGGAATGAGACTCATGTCAGTTGATAGGGCTTTCAAATAGCTATCTATGGTATAAATTTGAAGGAAATCGTTAGAGCCGTTTTCGAGAAAACCGTGAAAAACATGGTTTTTTAGTAATTATCCGCCATTTTTCTCATAAATATTATGGAGCTCCTGCAATTTTCCCAGGAATGAGACTCATGTCAGTTGATAGGGCTTTCAAATAGCTATCTATGGTATAAATTTGAAGGAAATCGTTAGAGCCGTTTTCGAGAAAACCGTGAAAAACATGGTTTTTAACACACACACACACACCACACACACACACACACACACACACACACACACACCACACACACACACACACACACCACACACACACACACACACACCACACACACACACACAGACCAACACCCAAAAATCATGTTTTTGGACTCAGGGGACCTTGAAACGTATAGAAAACTTGAAATTTGGGTATCTTAATTTTTTTTGGAAAGCAATACTTTCCTTACCTATGGTAGTAGGGCAAGGAAAGTAAAAATTGCATAATCTGACTAATCCTATCTTCAGAATAGATAATAGTGATATCGGAGTATCATATGATTGATGTACACATGATTAGGCCAATACAGCAGGTTCATGAACTCAGAGTGAATATTGTGTTTGTCCTATTGGCAGATTGTTCAGTCGAAACGTAGACTTCCGATACCTATAATTTATTCTACCAGAACGGAACAATTCAATGCTATTGTCATTGTCAAATATGGACACTAGCAAATCCAATGAAAAAAAAATATTTATATATTTCTAGATCACGTTGTTTGAATGGGTTTCTAGGATACAAAAACCCGCCTGATAGATTATTTCCTTTGAATAACCGCCTTTGAATGTTTTAGTGATTGCCAATTCAAGCTATAATCTATGAATAATTCATACGTCTGAAACCGGAACTATTGATTTGCAAGTTTTATTTATAATCCAATAAAATCAACGTTATATTGCATTTGTGCCCGGTAAAGTATTACAGTTAAAAAGGATGCGCGGTTTAGTATGAATGGAGGAAAATTGGCCAGCTCAACTTGACATTGTCTATCCATTCAGATTATGTTCTTTATTCACATACAACAATAGGTCTACTATTAACTGGAACACGGAACCTTTTTAATGTGGACCAGGATATTTGTATGCATAAGACTCGAACAACCCATTTACATGAGACAAACGTTCAACGAGCAAGTGTCTTTTATATTTCCATTCGGCATTGTCGTTTAATGTTGCTTGTCTATTAAGTACTACAATGTTATTTACATAACAATGCACCTCAGCTCCATTCAATATTCGTAGCAGTGAAGAGTGGAACTAATCGTGTTACTTGGTTGTTTAACAATGCGCACTTCTATCAACTAATCTCCATCCTGCTATTAATATTAAATTAATGAAGACTCCAAATAATATGATATTTCTTTCTTCCTTTCTTCAGATAGCAATTCTGTCAGATTGTATTACCTTAATGATAAGGAATGTATTACATCTAGTGATGACCTTATTATAGAAAACGAATTACCACTAGCAAAAATACCATTCAAGTCAGTGATATGATATCACTGATAACCTGCAGGATATACGAAATTCACCACCATTCTGATTGCAGCACCAATTATTGTTGAATATCAATAGGTTTTTTTTTTTTTAAATAAATTCTTTCTCAACCGTCGGTTAATATGATACGTCGGTATATATGATGTAGTTAATAGTTGCAATTATAATACAGCTAGTCTTATAGCCTGATAGTCCAGTCTTGATAGTTTCATGAAAATCATGGAGTTTATCAGAGATTGACAATGGTGTAATAACCGAAACCGGTCTTTCTAATTTCAATAAATCAGTGGTTTTTTGACAATATCTTAGTCTTTTTCATTCAATATGAATAATTACCACAATATCAACTTCTCAACTACACAAAAAGTGAAAATCATGTTCAATTTCGAGATAATTGATCGCAATAAACGACTAAAAAAAACTAAGAAAGTAATTTCCAGCAACGAGAAAGATTATAATTATTGTTCAATGAAGAATTCAACTCGCAATATCTTCAGGTATGAAAAACAAAAATCGGAATCCAGAAACAAAACCGAATGGGAGCTCTAGTCCGCATGTATTTGAAAATGCTGGTTCGGACATGGAAGTTTGGCAAAGCAAGGATTTTTTATGAAAGTTCTCTTACTTGGATGATGATGATGATACTTTTGGGACCACCTGGGAAGAAAATTAAACAACATTTGAAGAATCGATTCATGAAGCCCTTTTTTGGCGGCGATAAAGACAAGGAACGACTTGTTAATTGATGAGGATCCGTCAACCTGATAAAATTAATTTATGATTCGTAAAGTGCTACTCTCTTGTTGGAAACTAGGTAACACCTGCTATCTCTAGACAATCAGAACATTACATAACTAGAATTGAGTTTCCCAAAAAAAAGAGACAGGAACACTGTTGAGCAATTGCGTTCTCATATCCAGTATAGCTAGATACTGCATTTCTCACTACAGCTCTGAACCAAAAGGACGGGTTCCTGTTGTCAGCTCTCATATCCAGCATCGCTGAGTACCCTCTTTTCCTGCTACAGCTCTCTTCAGAATTTCTATAGTTGGCTGTACAGCTCTGGCACTTGCACAGTAGTAACTCTCAAAATCTATCAAACTGCAGTATTTATTATCCAAATATTAGAATATTACGTTTATTCTACAAAGCTCAATTTTATTTCATCATATTGTTCATTTCCTCTATTTCATGTTTTTGATGAGCCAATACAGAATAAAATCCTCATTTTTATTAAATACCTTTTATAATAAGCCCATACCAAATTTCTATTTTCTGGATTAAAAAAATATTTAAAGTTTTGTAAATGAATTTTTTTAGATTGTTTTTTTTAAATGTTTAAATGTTCAAATGTTTAAAGTTTAATGTTTAAATGTTAAATGTTTAAATGTTTAAATGTTAAATGTTAAATGTTTAAATGTTTAAATGTTTAAATGTTTAATGTTTAAATGTTTAAATGTTTAAATGTTAAATGTTTAAATGTTTAAATGTTTAAATGTTTAATGTTAAATGTTTAAATGTTAAATGTTTAAATGTTTAAATGTTTAAATGTTTAAATGTTTAAATGTTTAAATTTTAAATGTTTAAATGTTAAATGTTTAAATGTTTAAATGTTTAAATGTTAAATGTTAAATGTTTAAATGTTTAAATGTTTAAATGTTTAAATGTTTAAATGTTTAAATGTTTAAATGTTTAAATGTTAAATGTTAAATGTTTAAATGTTTAAATGTTTAAATGTTTAAGTTTAAATGTTTAAATGTTTAAATGTTTAAATGTTTAAATGTTTAAATGTTTAAATGTTTAAATGTTTAAATGTTTAAATGTTTAAATGTTTAAATGTTTTAAATGTTTAAATGTTTAAATGTTTAATGTTTAAATGTTTAAATGTTTAAATGTTTAATGTTTAAATGTTTAAATGTTAAATGTTTAAATGTTTAAATGTTTAAATGTTTAAATGTTTAAATGTTTAAATGTTTAAATGTTTAAATGTTTAAATGTTTAAATGTTTAATGTTTAAATGTTTAAAGTTTAAATGTTTAAATGTTTAAATGTTTAAATGTTTAAATGTTTAAATGTTTAAATGTTTAAATGTTTAAATGTGTAAATGTTTAAATGTTTAAATGTTTAAATGTTTAAATGTTTAAATGTTTAAATGTTTAAATGTTTAATGTTTAAATGTTTAAATGTTTTAAATGTTAAATGTTTAAATGTTTAAATGTTTAAATGTTTAAATGTTAAATGTTAAATGTTTAAATGTTTAAATGTTTAAATGTTTAAAAATGTTTTAAATGTTTAAATGTTTAAATGTTTAAATGTTTAAATGTTTAATGTTTAAATGTTTAAATGTTTAAATGTTAAATGTTTAATGTTTAATGTTTAAATGTTAAATGTTTAAATGTTTAAATGTTTAAATGTTTAAATGTTCAAATGTTTAAATGTTTAGATGTTTAAATGTTTAAATGTTTAAATGTTTAAATGTTTATATGTTTCTATGTCGCGCATTTACGGCAAAACGCGGTAATAGATTTTCATGAAATTTGACAGGTATGTTCGTTTTTGAAATTTACATACTAATTCGGGATTGGTCAGATTCCGTGACGTAACCAATACGCCAAATGGGTGGTGGAAATGTATCCAACTTTACAGCTTTTAAATGAGTAAAATTCCTTATTGTAAGTTGTTCCAAATTATTATTAGGTTCCATAAAAATATAAAAATAACTAATATAAATTCATCTATCACGATATACATTTGTTAAATAACTTCAAGAGTAGCCAATGATTTGTAGAACATAGACGTAATTTTATAACATCAAGTAGAAGTATAAAACATATAACAATACACATGCTTGTAATAATAATAATCATAATAATAAACAAATATATCTCTTTTGTTTACATAGTTTTTTATGTTTTAGAATGTCGATCCCCAATCATCATATATAAGCTAATTTGTATTTCGTATCTATAATAAATATAGCTTCATGACAGCTCATAAATAAATATTTAGGCCCATTCGGCATAGGAATTATTATATGAAAAGTGAAAAAATCAATCAAACTGCCTTCTCAATTGGCTAATTGTTGACAAGTTAGCTTTGGTCTGTTTAGGGTTATGTATTGATTCAATTCTAACCTTCAAATATTGAATTACTGATCAAAACAATAAACATCACAAATACATACGGTCTGTCAGTTAATAAATTTCTGAAATATATATAATTACTGATTTATTAGTTTCAGCCTTTATAGGTCAGATAACTGTCGTTTATCTGCCTTAGATAAGATTCTGGTTCTTTCCCAGTGATGGAATTTATTTTGCTCATATAACGGCCTATAAATAATCTAATTTATAATTCAGGGGCTGTACAATCATTGGGTACATCACAGCTTATAAACCACAACAACATAGCAAACTTCAAATAGATTTAAGAATTAACTTGACAAACAATTCTATTTATGGTCTCAATAATTCATACATAGTCTAGGCAATGAATGCTCAAAAGAGGGTATAGAGGGAAGAGTTTGGAAGACAATTTTTGACTCCGCAGTTCTGTTTAGAGTAGTGAGGAGGTAAGCGTATCAAAAGTCCCCACCCCTACCCCCTGTGCTAAGGGTACCTGTTCAAAGGTACCATTTTTTTTGTTTCTCCCATATAACTTGAAAATTATGCATTTTACAAACATGACTATTCTATAAGAAATTAAAGCTTACATGAATCAAATATTGATTCAACAACTTTTTCTATATCTCTTCCACTTTACGAGATATACGCTCTAAAAGATGTGACATTCTTAATAAATTCTCTACAATATTTGTTATGTGGTGATTTGTGATATCTCCAACAGTTTTCGAGATATACGCTCTTAAAAGTGTAAAATTGTTAAAATCACAGCTTTTAATCCTATTTTTTGATGTTTCAGGGCCTACAACTCTCCAACAATTCATCGTAAAAATGAATGCTCACCGTAGATTTGTACAGCTTTGTTTTCTCTTCAATTTGATGTATTGTTTCACTACTTAATGTTTTCCTTCTATTGTTATAGCAGATTCATTGTGTGGGGGGGATGAAATTTTAATTTTGTAACAATTGATCACTTGACAATGAAATTTGAGTCTGGAACATCTGGCACACAATTTTTGACTTTGTAGCTTAATGAAGACTAGTTGGGAGGTAAACATAGCAAAAATACGCATCTCTAGCCCGTCTATTGAAGGTGTGGAACTTCTAAGTTGACACTTGTTGCAGAGTTGAAAATTTCACCCCCCACCTAGAATCTGCTATAACAATAGAAGGAAAACATTAAGTAGTGGAACAATACATATAATTGAAGCGAAAACAACGCTGTACAAAGCTACGGTGAGCATTCATTTTTACGATGAATTGTTGGAGAGTTGTAGGCCCTGAAACATAAAAAAATAGGATTAAAAGCTGTTATTTTAACAATTTTACACTTTTAAGAGCGTATATCTCGAAAACTGTTGGAGATATCACAAATCACCACATAACAAAGCGTATATCTCGAAAAGTGGAAGAGATATAGAAAAAGTTGTTGAATCAATATTTGATTCATGTAAGCTTTAATTTCATATAGAATAGTCATGTATGTAAAATGCATAATTTTCAAGTTATATGGGAGAAACCACCCTCACCCCCATAGCATAGTGGGTAGGGGTGGGGACTTTTGATACGCTTACCTCCTCACTACCCTAAACAGAACTGCGGGGTCAAAAATTGTCTTCCAAACTTTTCCTTCTATAACACTTCGTTGACTGGGCTAACAATAATTATTCATAACTAAATATTGTTAGATATGTTAGGCTACTCATGCTGCATAGGTAGTAATGTTCATATTCATCCACATTCAATCCTTTTATCCAATCATATGATAGTTTTTTCAGGTCATGAAATATAGCCAATATGGTCATGTTTTTACCCAATAGAAACTGATTAAGACCTAGGTATGAATAATTATACTTCCAAGGCACTGTGCTGAAGAAATATTGTATGACAGATTATAATCCTTTTACAATGCTAGAACAAAAATTCTGGTGTGGCGCACTCACAGAACTTTCCATGCCGTTATGAAAATTGATCACCTGACGCTAGTTTTCAGGCGCATCTTAAGTCTACTATTCAAAGATATGAGCCAGCTGGTGACAGGGCAATAACGCTGGAAACACACGAGGTCTGCTATCTCTTCAAAGTGACTGATTTAATAGAATCAACAATAATTTGAAATTGAATAATTATTGAATAATAAATCACATTTTCTCGAATTTATAGCTTATTTCCAATTTTTGGTGAAAATGTTACTGAACATTGATTCATTATAGAGATTTTAATGCTCAATCTTTTCCATTTGAAATTTTTTGTTTAAATTGTATCTGAAGCCTGATAATTGAAAATCTAAAATCAAACTTTGCATAGATGCGGTGGCGATCCTGGAATTTTTACTGGAATTTTTATATATGAGACTTGTGGCTTTTCATAGAGCTTATCAATGACTTTTTTAGGTATAAACTTGTTCAAAATAGTAGAAGCCGTTTTCGAGAAAACCACTAAAAACCTTGTTTCTGACAACATTTTCGCCATTTTAGCCGCCATCTTGATTGAATTCGATCGAAATTGTTCGTGTAGGATCCTCATAGTATAAGGACCTTAAGTTCCAAGTTTAAGTCATTCCGTTAATTGAGAGATGAGATATCGTGTACACAGACGCACATACTGGACGCACTTAAGGTGCGTACAGATTCACGCGCCGCGAACATGAGCAATTCTCTTTCAATCAGCTGATGCCAAGCTTTTTATATCTATATCTTATACCGTTTCTGTAAAAATACAGATATAGTCAGCTGATTAAAATTGAATTGCTCATGTTCGCGACGCGTATATCTGTACGCACCTCTCTACACACACACACACACACACACACACACACACACACACACACACACACACACACACACACACACACACACACACACACACACACACACACACACACACACACACACACACACACACACACACACACACACACACACACACACACACACACACATACACACACACACACAACACACACACACACACACATAAATACAGACCAATACCCAAAAACCACTTTTTTGGACTCAGGGGACCTTGAAACGTATAGAAATTTGGAAATTGGAGTACCTTAATTTTTTTCGGAAACCAATACTTTCCTTACCTATGATAACTGGACAAGGAAAGTAAAGAATGAGACTTCATACTTGCCTGCTCTTTTACGGAGCTCGATCTGCTCCCATGGAAACGACCAATTCTTCTCGAGAATCAGGTCAACCAATTGGAAAAGATTGAAACCCGGACATTTCCATTGGAATTGAACAAACGAAAACCATTACCTTTCTAAAGCTGTTTTTCTACATAATCATATCAATGGTAGGCTACATCCAAGTTCTAATATATGCATTATTGTCACTGATAATAATCATTTAATAGGGTATTGGTACACCGACAAGCAACCAAGTATGTCTAAATTCAATGCTACATGTGGCAATTGGTGGAGCAACATTGTTGAGTGAGTTTTGTTTTATTTATTGTGTCTGAAACGCGGGCTGAGAATTTAATAGTAGACGTTTTTATTTTAATTTGTGAGATAAATTTCGAACACGGCTGGCCGGTCACACAAGTCCTGGAGGAAGAGACAGGGAGGTTGAAGAAAAAAAAGAAAAAGGAAAAAAGACGAAAAAGAAGAGAAAGAAGGAGGAGGTGGCTGAGGGGAACAAGTATTTAGGAAACTCAAATACTACACATTCTGTGAGTGCTGGCTGCCAAGAATGAGTGAGTGAGAGGAGTGGAGGAACAAGGTTGTGAAAGAGAAAGAGAGGATTAGTAATGAGTGAATAAGCATGATAATAACGAAGAGAACCGGGTTCCGAAGAGCCAGTTCCGATTGGAGGTCCTATTTTCCCACACCTGCAGTCAGACCATAGTTCATAGGAGTCGACTTGGAGGTTGGAGCTGGAGCTGGTGGTATGATACAGCTGGGTGTTCAGTTTATTAACCTTGTCATTGGAGCAGCCAGCAGCGGCAGCCACACTGGCACCGGCACATGCACACGCACACACATGCACACACACTCGCACTGCCTCATAAATTATCTACTCATACGTCGAATAAAATGATTGCTAGTCGGCTCATTTCAATCGCCATATATTCCATCGACGCTATCAATCTTGATATCTTCATCTCTGTTGCCAGTCGAGTTTACGATCTGCAATACAACTTGTGAACTAGAACTACTAATTGAAACGGTTTATTTATAATGGATGGTCGGATACATGGAGCACAATCGCTTGTATTTTTTGTACGAGCTGCTGCAAATGTAGGCGAGTGAGGGCAAATGTTTGCGAAGCCTTCATTTAAATTCGCATCTGATTGAATTTGTTGATGTGGATAGTTGGTAGGTCCTATCATCAGGATGCATACATTGTATACCTATTGTGTAGATGTCATATCCAATAACGCACGAATAGAATGTAAGGAAAAAATTCTGCTGACAGTTGCTTATATGAATCGCCTGTTATCAAATTATGAGAAAATTTTCATTTCTTCAATTTCGTGCAATCTATCAAAAAAAAAATCAGTTCAGATACAGGAATCAAATAATGATTATGAACTATTCTGGGCATTATTAGTCCGTTAGTAAATTCTAATAACGTGTAACGTCTCATTATCTTCAACCTGGTTATTTCTTGTGGGGCTCTGCTCGCCAGATGAATTTATAAGGCAGCATCCAAATCATCGTTTTTATCAAGTGCATTACTATTGAATGGAAAATTAGTGCATCACTATTGAAGTTCGACAAATTAGACTGTTTTTGATGAGAGTGTTTGTAGAAAAACGACGAGTCTTGAAGTTTTCGATTACTTTGGATGGATAATTCTGGAAAAGATAGGAGTCTGTTTTGAAGAAGTTTGTACTATGAAAGTAACGGTTTCACGGGCGAACAAGTGATCAACTGATCACAACTTGAAAAATTACAATCATTGATAGTGTGATAGAACATAGTTTCATAATATATAATCCAGAAAAGTGTGCTGCTTACGAATAGTTTTATACTTTGATAACACAAATAATTTAACTTTTTTGTCAATGTCTCCCAGGCCAGATAATGTTGGACGAGCAGGTTTACATAGAAAATAATTTAATTTTTTTGTCAATGTCTCCCAGGCCAGATAATGTTGGACGAGCAGGTTTACATAGAAAAGTGTGTGAATAAAATATCACTCTAGAGTGATCGGCAGGAATTCCTGGCCAGCTGGTCAGATTGCTATTTAGCAGCATTTCACCTATGAAAGGCGAGTGGAAGAGGAAGAGGGGGAAGAAGAAGAAGATGTGAATAATGAAGAGGAGGAGGAGAAGGAGGAGGTTGAGGAGGTTAAGAAGGATTTCATATGTGAGAGCATTGTGAAGTTGTTTGTGAGGCAGAGGGTGTTTGTGGTGAGGGGGGAGGGGAGAAGCTGCGCTGCGCTGCGGGTGCTGTTTGCCTGTTTCATGACGTTTAATTTGTCCAGGAATCCATCACCGCTGGTCGTTTTGCTTGATCGGCCGCATTAATGAAATATTATTTAATGGCCTATAACGTCTAATTCTCCAGCTAGATGGACTCAATTTCACGTTCCGCCACCTCTCCCCAAAGAATCCTTCTGCGTAATAGAATGTTGGAGCATAAAGTAGTTAATGGCCAGAAATCGGTTACATAACATTTTGGCTATAAGTAATGAGTATTCAAACCTCTTCAAATTCGCTCAGCTTCTCAGTTCAAGTTTGGCAGAATGCATCCTGAATACAGTATTTAATGGTATTTCTGATCAGATTGAGAGGAACCCCAAATTAGGAGACTGCAAATCAAATGCAATTGGAAGCAACTTTGCTTTTAGAAACGAAATGTGCTCTTTCATGAAAAGACTGGCTAGTTACTTATCATCATTGCTCTATTTAATTCATTGAACGTGAGGTTATTTATCCAAATTCATCATTCCAATCAAATTTGACTTTCCTACTGGACCACTCCTTTATTCACAAAATGAAAATTCAACTATTATTTAACGAAAATTCTAAATAAATGCTGTAAATCACCCCGAAGACTTCTGCTACTGCAGACATTGTCAACAGGGTTAACAGCTAGATGGAAATTCGATGAGAACTTTCCAACTATCCAAAAATAGTTTGGATAGTAGTTCTCATCGAATTTCCATCTAGCTGTTAACCCTGTTGACAATGTCTGCAGTAGCAGAAGTCTTCGGGGTGATTTACAGCATTTATTTAGGATTTTCGTTAAATAATAATTAATTAGCATTTGAATAAATGTATTCTCTATTTAATTCCATCTGTGAAAATTCAATGTTTGTTTACTGAGGATGAAGCTTCCATGAGGTCTACTCTTGTGCATGAGCAACGTAATAGAGAGTATCATGATGAGGGATGAATGAATCCAAAATCTTAGATGAGTTCCAAACAATCGAATAATGATTCTAAAGAACCGAGAATATTTTCCTCTGGATACAGAGATATTTCACTGTCAGCCGGCTGAATAATGAATGATATAGATCTTTGAATTGAGCTTTTGATATAACCTTCGTTTTTTGGTTCTCGATAAATGTAACACTTTCCTGTGGTTCGGACTACCTGAATCTGTATCTACACTCATCTCTTACCATCACTCCAATTACTTATGCCACAAACCCAGGGCCTCTGTGGTGATCCTCAGCAAAAACTATTGGACTCATTTGAAAGTTGATTGTCCAGACAAGACAAACTCTGAATCAGTATTCGAAATGAGGAAGATATCTAGTACTAAACACTCATCTTTACAACTTTTTACAACATTGTAGATGCATATCGGAATCTGATCAAGGGATGGAACAAAAGTCAATCCATTCAAAAAAATCGAATATAAATTCAACTGATGAGCAGCTTTTTAGCCAGCCGAACCGGTAAAGTCACTCATGGAAGTAAAAGCTGAAGATGTGACCCAATTCATGAATCCTACTTCATTCAGCATTCAAGTTTGTAGGTGATTCAGAGTAAGTTATACTGGTTTCGATATTTGCATTGGTGTGAAAGTATAGAATGTTGATTTTGAAGATAATAAAAAGCACTTTTAGAGAAGTTGGAGTCTCAAGTTTTAGATTATATTGAGGGAAGAGAAAAAACAAGAAGTGCTTATCTGCTGATGAGGATGAAAATGTAGTTTTGATAATCATTGGAAAGCAACTTAAATTGAACAGTGTTTTTTGAATGGTATTTATATAAATATTGATGATTTCACAGCCATACCACGCTTTCGCGATAATTAATATAATTGAATGGAATTACTTCATCCCTGCCCCGCCTGTACAAATGGGTTCATTCGTTAAAAATTGGACTAGCTGCTCGCAAACATCAAAGTTACTACAATAATAGGATTTCGTACTATCGTAATCTTTATATTAAGCTCATATGAGCTAATATAAGTTTGATATGGAAGATATATTTAGCAAACTGTTTCCTCATATTCTATTATTGAATTTATTATGTTTAATAGGAATATTCAATTCGGAATAATAAAGATATGACCCTCGTAAAGATTTGGAGAATAAACAACTTTCGATCCAGTCAGCTTTTTGCTGCAATATTTTTGTCCAGTATGTCCTGGATCTGGCCAATGCCAACTCTCAGTATTTTTTCTATTTCTTTTCGATCTTATTCCCGGAAAACAAAATTCGTATTTACTTTCCAAAAGAATCTCCGCTTTTGCACTCATGTTGTTGAATGAGATTGAAAACCTATAGGTAAAAAATTATTCTCAAACCCAATACTATTTTTTGAATTTTTCTATGCGTTTTTGAGACCTGAGATCTATCAACCATCAGGCAATGAATAATTTTTGTGCAAGGATGTGAAATATCTACAAAAATATTTTCGACTTGAAGGGTTAGGTTTGTCTGTGTCTTATAAGATTTCATTGCGCTGAACAATTGAACATTTTATTGGATTCGTAGATACTGTGAAATGAACCGTGACTGTGACTATTAAATATAATCAATAAACATTTTGTGCTGTCATACTTCTAATTATAACTATTCACGTCTAATACCTTTAATTTATATTTCATACTAGCTGGCCCAGCGAACTTCGTACCGCCAAATAGTCAATGCATCTCATGACAAACTTTAGCTGGATGCACACCTGAGGAGGCGTGATGCGGCATTTCACATCCAGGTGCTTCTTGCTTATTGGTTTGAATGGAAGAATTCACACACACTGAATCGGGCATGGCGTGGAACGGTGTGATAAGGCACCTTCCGCGCCTTCTCAGGTGTGCTTATAGCCTTAGCTTGATCTGATGCACTATATTTTTATTAAAATTATCCAACAATCAGTATTTACATTTACGAGTATATCTCAATATGGACTTCCTATATGCTTAGTTATCTGAGCAGCAGTTTGTATTTTTAGATATAGTTGAATGCAGCTTGATGGGAAATTGAATGATAAATCTCCTTGCTGCTGATTTTCATTGAAGTTTTTCACTCCAATTATCAGCTGAAAAAATTAGTATGATTATGAATTTATGATTCTAACTTCGTTTCGTTATTGATAATTGTTATTAAATGAAAATCCAAATCGAATGGTGTAAATCACCTCGAAGACTCCATATACTGTAAATATTGACAACAGGTTTAACAGCTAGATGGCAATTCGATAAGCGCTACTATACAAAAATTATTTGTCAGCCTGGGAATCGAACCCGGTACCTCCTAATTGCTGGTTGGGAATGCTTACCCTTACACCAAACTAACAATCTCTGGATAGCAGCGCCCATTTTATACGAAGCCATTGCGGCCAGCCAGTCTACAAAAGGAAACTACTGAGATATTTCAATTATTTAAATACTAATGAATTAATAATTATTATTATTAAAGGAAAATCCAAATTAAATGCTGTAAATCACCCCGAGGACTTCTGCTACTGCAAATATTGACAACAGGGTAAACTGGTCGATGGAAATTCAATCTTTGAATTTCCATCTAGCTGTCTACCCTGTTGTAGGTGAAGTCTTCGGAGTGATTTACAGCATTTGATTTGGATTTTTGTTCAGTATTAATTATCAATTCATTGGCATCTGAATAATTGCAATATCTCAGTAATTTCCTTTGCTTTGTTGTTTTCAGAAAAACAATTCATGAGGGGATTTCATAGTTTTGGCCAGTTGGATTGTTTTACATTGTGAGTTGATTAATGTGTGGCCTCATTTTCATACTGATAATAAAACTGTTAATTATCTTTTACATTTTTGGAGGTTTAAAAAATATTGCAGCCTACTATCTTAGAGGCCGAATCTCTCATTGTGAGAGTAGTGCTCTCTTTTGGAATTAATTAATTGGTGCTTGTGTTCTAATTGACAATGCGAAATAAAATCAACGATTAAGTTATTCCCATGATCTGTAAAATAGACTTTCGTAATTCACACATAATTTCTCAGTTGAAACTTCCTTTTTGGTTCATATAGTCCACCAGGTGTTGTACAGTTCGAGAACATAAGAAAGTCGCAACAGGAAAAATGAGGAAATTACGCACTGATCTAGATTGAATCATTCCATCTAATTGATAACCTGAGTAATTATCCAATTATTCGAGCTTCTTCTTTTCTGAAAATTATTCAGGGTTTTTGTTCAACTGGTAAGATCAACTCGAAACTGTCGGCTTTTCTCATAATAGCAATAATAATATTCAACCAATTCTTGCAGTTCAAAGTGAATCTCACTATAGCAGTGTTTGCAGTCTATCAATTTGTACCTATTCCGCTGATGCATTTTCATGCATACGAGGTCCTACTTCATAATGTTTCATGCTTATCCTTGCCAAGACATCTAAGAAATGCGTAAAATGACTTCACTTTTTTAAAAGCTTTCAGAACATTTGCCAGGTATTATCCAAATAGCAGTGATTTGAGTGGAGGACGGGCTCGGAAAATGCAGAAACATTTCTTATTAATTTCGGTTGTCCCTAATCATAGCAGCCGGCTTGTCTGCAGGAAAACAAACCAAGCTGCTGGTTTGCTGTTGCTGTTTCTGTTGCTGCTTCTTCTCTTTGCCAAAACTTGAACAACCAGTTGGACACTAGTCACTAGCCCACTTTTCGACCCGATCAGGCATGCAAACATTGAATTTATTTCCAACAGTCTCATCAATTTTGTGTCGTTGGTTTTGATTGTTTTGTATCAAGAGCAGTTTGAAGAAGTTTAGTTTTATTCGATCAGATTATCTGAATCCACTTTTTGTTGAATAATCCTAGCACTTATTATTATTATCAAGGAAAATTGGTAAGCGAAACCACGAAATGCGAGTAAAATCGCAAGCCGAAGATGATAGTAATAAAGAGACCGTTTTTGCCTGCAGTGAGATAGATTTCTGTATAATCGATTAGTTATTAAAGCCTATTATTTTCCATTCTATATAGATGAACTCTATAATGTGAAGTCAGCTTTTTCATTCAATATTGCCTATAAACTTCGTGTTTAATATTAAACTCTAAGAATCCAGCATAGCCAACATTTATTACTTTCTGTCTCGGATAAACGATCTTTCTCTACCTACCGCTATTTCGATGAATTCTTAAAATTTATCGGTTCCTTCTGAACTCCATCAATTAAAGTGTCTACCAAATGTAATCTGGATTCCTGACTCTTCCACGGTTATGATTGTATTACATCAAGATTTGTTTAAAAAGTCGTATTCGATCAGATTGCCTTTCTCTTTCGTTCTTCAACTTGATTCATTCTTACGAAATATACATAATCTTGAATAATCATTCTTAAATTCAAAAATCAGGTGCACAGAATAACAAATATTATTGAAAAAACATTGGAGGAAAAGAAAATTTACTCTTCAATTTTCCTTGACAAAGTATGGCATTCAGGACTGTGCTGCAAAATGAACCATTTCTTACTAATAGAATACAGATTGATACTGAAATCATATCTTTGTTGTCGTCTTTTTACAGGGATAGGCATTAATACATGTTCCGTCTTCAAGCATTCTCCCACCTTTTTCTTGACTGCCAACACTTCTCCTCCCTTCTGGCTTGTAAGCAATGACAGCTTTGGGGATTCTTCAGTTTTCCATTCTCTCATGTTCTCTCCACTGTTGTCTATTCTCGTCAACTCATACTGGAATCTGTTAATTTTAGTATTCAAGTCATTGTGTTCCTCGTATGTAATATCACATCCCAAATATTTAAAATGTGATACCTGTTCCAGTATTTTGTTGTGTTTTAGAACTATTGGAGACTTCATCAGAAACGCCATCACTTTTGTTTTGTGAAAAGGAATCTTCATATTATTTCCTGATCTCAGGAGATGGAGTTGGTCTTTTGCAAACTCTTTGCATATTGTCCTCTGATTCCTGCAATATCACTTGATCATCTGCAAACCATAATGAATTGACAGCAATATTGTGTGTTAGTTGTATATGTGGGTGAATTTTTTGCTTCCACTTCCTACAAAGGTCGTCCGCATAAATATTGAAGAGAGTTGGGAGAGAGTACAACCCTGCCTCAAACCAACATTGATAGCAATTTTCTCTGACTGGGAGCCTGAGCAGTCTAGGATTATTTTTGTCTCGCTGTACAAGATCTTGACAAATTCGACTAAAAGAATTGAGAAACCTCGTTTGATCAACTTATCCAACAATAATTTACTATTAACTTTATCAAACGCTTTTTCGTAGTCCACGAATGCAAGGTGTATCTCTAAATTGAATTCTACTCTTTTTGCTATGATCGACCCTTTCTGAAACCAGCCTGCTACTCTACTAGAAGTAATCATATCTTCAAGACCGTTATTCCAGAATAAAACAAGATGATAGTTTTTCATCTCTCAGAGAAATCAGGGCTGTAGTTCCTCAAGGAAGTGTGCTAGTACCTCTTGTACCTCCTCTACACATTTGATATACTTCAACCTGAAAACGTAACAGTAGCAACGTTTGCTGATGACACAGCAGTTTTATCAGTTAGTGAAACTGTTGACGTATCAGTGTGAAATTCTTTGCTGAAATTTTTTGCGTATCGCTGGAAATTTCTATCTACAGAGAAATTGCAGATAGCAGTCAACGATAGAATCAATATTTGGACAAAGCACTAGCTTATAAAATTGAATGAAGCAAAGAAAGTTACCCTTACACTCAATAGGAATATTGCACCCTACTCCAACACTGCAAAGTATCCAGGCATGATGGATGCCAAGATTAGGTGGAAGTAGCATTTGGAGAAGAAACAGAACAACTTGGAATAAAATTCAAGAAGATGTACTGGCTACTTGGGAGGACATCGAAGTTGTCAAATTTTAACAAATTGCTTCTCTACAAGCAGATTCTCAATCCGGTGTGGACCTATGGAATTTAACTATGAGGCTGCACCCGACCATCAAATATCGACATCATCCAGCGCTTCCAGAATAAAGTATTCAGAAGTTGTGTAGACGCTCCTTGGTACATCAGGAACTCTGATCTGCACCGCGACCTGGGAGTGGCGACAGTCATCAGTGATATCCAACAATTTGCAGAAAAACATAAGGAAAGACTTCATCCACAAGTGAAGGAAGTGCAAAAGCATAATAGTGTATCCTTTTATGTGAAAAATAACCTTTAATTGAATCCTTGACCAATATAGAAGACTCAATCAATGGGTTTTACCTTCACAAAAAATATTATTATCAATTTAAGTCAAAATAGAATAGCTTATTGGTCTCTAACTAGGTCCTATAAAAAATCCAAATGAAATACGAAATCAATAACTACAATTAACTTCCACCTGCAATGCTTTTACTTATGGTTCAATTAAACTATTAGTTGAAAACTATCGAGACCACTAACCTCCTATCAACTTACATTTAAAAAACAAACTATAAGCTATATGATCCTTCATCGTTGCTATTATTCCTCACATCTGTCGTTGAGAGCTGAGCTTCCATTTGTTGCGACAGATTTATTATAATGAATCTTCTTCAATGAACTTTAATTCTACAACAAGCAATGCCTAATGAGTAAATCAATAATGTTCAAAACGTCCCGTCACAAATTTCTATAATTCAGTCACAATTAGTGAGTAGAATGTAACATTCAGTATAGAATTAAGTAGCCTATAGTATAGAATCAATAATGTAGAATTGTAGCAATGTAATTAAATTCTAATATACTCACTGGTCTCAATCTCAGACTGGTCTCAATCTCAGACTGGTCACTCTTCCTTCACTACAATAAAGTCGAATAATGATTATTTTCTGTTTTATTTTTTGTAGATTTTACTAGCACTAGCTTGTATCATAATATCATGGCTTGGATTCATCAAACTTCGTTGAAGTTTGAAATGTTTCCTACAATCTACAGTAGCTCCTAACTGGTGCAGAGCTAATGATGATACCAAGTTTGAAAGGGGAGTTAATATATAGGTTAGTGTAATAAACAACGTCACCGAGCCATGCGAAACGTAATAGCAATTTGGCACAGCTCTAATAAATTGAAGTAATGGAAACACAATTGTTGAGTGGGTGAAAATTATGGAAATGTGTGCATTCAATTACTGCGGCAACTACCACACAATGCATGCACTCGCCGCTCATTACTGGAGCGCGGTAAATTGAAAAAGGAGAAGACGAAGAAGAAGATGGAAAACATTTTCGTGCTCGAGGAGAGGGAATAGACGCGGAAATAATTGGAGTAGTACTGCTCGTATTATTGCTTCAAACGAGCTTTCTAAAATGGTATGTTATTTGTTGCGTCGCGTCGCGTTGCATCTGTGATGGACCCATCACATACACATCAGATAGGCCTATAGTGAGATTCATTCGAACTGTCAGCATTGGTTGAATGGAAAGTGCTGAAGTTATTCACGTGGAATACTGCTTGTTTGTAGTGAATATCACTATATGTATGCCTGGCCACTCACCAGAAGTGGATGAAAAACTTTCGGCTTTAGTTTCACTTGTGGAAATCAGTCTTGTTTCCAGTTGAAATAGAGTTCAACTAATGAGAATTGGGATGGAAAATTAGGAGCGGCCCCAACTAACGGGAAGTGTCTATTCTGGTAATTGCTTGTGGGCTCCTTCGAACATACTAATCTTACTAATCTATTTGTAAACATTACCAGCTACAGTTATGCCAAGCAGCTTGTAAACAATTAGACCTATGTGGTCTTCTGTACTCATCAGAAGCACTTACAAAATGATAGTTGCAAGCGTTCGCTGTGAGCCTTATTATTAAACAGCATTTAGATACAACAACACAATAACGAAAACATTTAGCGATAAATTGGAGCAATTTTGATTATGTTAAGTAGTGTTGGAAGGCTTCTTGGAAGTATGTTGAAAGGCTTCTTAATAGCTCATTCAGTACAAATACATCTCAATCCTGTATTCAAAAACTTATCATACTCTCATTACTCATCGGGATAGTATTCAAATCCATAGTATGACATTTATGCCTCGTATAACACTCTTGTCCTCTATTTTATACAAATATAGGGGCACCGAGCTTCGCTCGTAATTTATTTAGTGATAAACAGAACACAATTGTTCCAAATTTCGTGAAAATCGTTAGAGCCGTTTTCGAGATTCGTTGAACAGAAAGAACCATATAAATAACCATATATAAATATAGCCAGATAGCCAGATATATAAATTATACAGAAATTTCTCGCTTAATATAATAGGATTCAATCCCATCATTCAATCCATTTAATCCCGATTCTCTGATAGAAAGTTATATCAGGCCTGATTCAATGTTTTCCAACAGTCATCTTCCAATATATCATTTTCAGTTCTCTTATTCAAGCTTCCATGTTATTTTAAATGAATTCTATCATCTGAGAACGAATAATCCGCTTGGTAGAAGAACAGTCGTATGTCCGGCATATTGTTTCGGGTCGTTCTTGCTTAGGAATCTAGCTTTTATTATTGCTCTACTATGTATTACTTTCTAGAAGAGTCCAGATGACTGGGAAATCACTCTTTTACAGTGGCTGGTTTTTAATTAAAATAATTAGATAGAAATATGTTGGTTAAAAGTATCTTGTTCCTACAGAATACAGAATGTATGTATTGCTCCACTGTTAGATTTGGAAGTATTACATGGTAGCATTTAAAGGGAAGAATTCATCTTCTTCAACTTTCGTATTTCGAAAGTTACTCTTGCGGATCATAAAGTATGGATCATTGTTCAGATTTGCAAGGCTTCACATTTTCTCTTTACTATAATAATAAATAATATGTATCCTCCAGACATCAGTATTATAATAATGATGACCGTCATCTTGCTATCATCACCTTCGCCTTTTTAGGTAGTCCCGTTATCCAGCGATCTGAACAATGGCAACAGAAAAGTAGAAAACCACGCTCTTTTCTGTTCAATCACAGTCAGCTCATTCTGATTGGTTAGAGGGAACAAGTCTCCAATGGCGCTCAATCTCTCTCACTTGCATCAATATGACGATCTGAGAAGCCTCAATTAACATTTATCTTACATTCAAGTCAGTAATAATTCATCTACATGGTATTCAAATTTAGTAGTGATCAAACCAATCTTCAAATATCAGAATGTGATAAACCATGGTTGAGTTCTTCAGAAGTTCTGGTAACAATATAGCTCCAATATTTATCAGTAATTTAATTGTTTTGTCTGAGATATTTTGCCACTAGTTAGCAACCCACCTGGAGAACCAATCGTGATGCATAATAATATACCTTTCTCTCCATCACTAAGACCCATAATGCATCATCTCAGTTCAAACGGAGATAGACCAGCTGATCGTTTAAACCCCGAAGGAACACATTAGAATATTGTGACCATATCAACAAGTAAACGTGGTTTTATCGTTTACGTAGCTGACTCATATCAGTATAGTTCGATATGGTTCTGAGGAAACTATAGTTACCTATATCACCCTCAGAGATATTATCTTTGGAATCTTGATAGTAAGATTACAGATAATAGAAAATGAGATTACTGTATATATCGTGTTCAACGACGTTTAAAGGTGAATGAGATTAAAACAGATCATTTAATAAAATGTAAATTATTATGAATTGAAGAAATTCTTGAATTACAAAAGATTGTGTCGTTTGATTGTATGAGACAGTGCTTTGTTGTGTGGAGATGGAGTTCAATAATGCTGTGGAGTGGCTGTAGTGGAGTTTTCCACCTGCAGTAATCAGTCTGGCTCTGCCCTGGCCGGTTGTCTGTCTATAGAGTAAGTGGCTGAGTTCAATGCTACCACATTCCAAACCTACTCTACTCTTTTGCATACTCAAGAATGCATTGATCGTTTCTGGTAGACTGAGTTGTCTATAACTGATTGATTAATATGGGAGTTTTTCTCTAGAGAATGTTAATCTGTTATTGAACAGGTGTTCAGTAGAATTAAATTACATTCTGTTGGAAAATAAATGACATGAAATACGGTATAATATCATGAAATATGAAGAAGCAAAGGAATTTTAATCATAGAACAAACGAGTAGTACATACCTGCAAACTCATCTGGATTTCTAGAAGGTGAGCTAGACAATAAGAGTGTACTAATCTCACATATTGGCACTAATTAGTTTCTTGATTTAGAGCCAAATTATACTCCTCAAAAGCTCAGTTTTCGACAGCTATTCACTGGTTCTTATTCTAATAATATTGAATAACATGATTATAACTATTTACTACAACAATATTTATTTGTTATGGAATAACTTATAGTCAAAAGCTCAATTATTATCAGATGAGATGAAATAATAGTGAAAATTGAAACTTCAGGAGTAGTAGAATTAATGTAGAGACAGTCCTGCTTAAATAATTCAGGTATTCCAAGACATATATTTGGCTATTCATCTACTTCAAAACAATAACTGAAATGTGTTTGCTCAGTTTAAGTCCAGAATTTAATTTCATAACCTACCTCGGTGGAGGGTTTAAAATCACGCCATTTCAAGTTCTGGATTTAACGATTCTTGATAAATCCATGACTCGGAAAGAGACGAGAATCTAATTCAAGTCCCGGACTTATAAGCCCTTCACTCAGAAAGCGAAATTCTAAACTCCAGAGTCTAACGTGATCTCTAAACTCTAGGGACCATTTTAAGTCCTTGACTACGTTAACGCTCTGGCTTGGAAAGCCAATTTTCTGACCCCAGAGTTTGAAGCCAGTTGAAGTCTACAACTTAGATAAATCCCGAGCTCGGAAACCGGCCCTAAGAGGTACATTTCGATAGTATTTTATTGAAAATGTGAGGTCCATTGTAAAAAGCTGAGGTTCTCCTTGGATAGCACCCTGACAACACAATTCGATGGACATGTAATGTTATAAACAAGAGATGGCAGACGTGGTCAGTACACAATGTCCATAGAACAGTTGGATTAATTGGAGGAGTTGAGTTCAATACGTTTCGGATGAGCCAAGACTCAGTTTACTTGTAATGAGCAAGAAGTGTTCTCTGTGCTCTGTGAGTGAGTGACTTCCGGTAGTTGCTTCCAGGTAATCACTATGAACAGTCAGCACTGGATCAATGGCAAGCATCGATGCTATGCAAAGGAAATGCTGACTGAATGAAGTGAATCTTCCTGTAGGTCAGGCTGTGGCTGGATGGCCAAATGCTTCTTATCCCGGTATGGATCTCCCCCCCCCCCATGGTCCTCCCCCCCCACCACCACAGCCAATCCACCCGCTCACCAAGCGCCAGCTACAATGTTCACTGACCTTGTTTCATGCTCATTAATGCGAAATCTTGACCACCTGATTAGCACACATCGACAAGCAAAGATCAAGCACACAAGATCTTTCACCTGTGAGCTGTAATATTTTGAAACAAGATCACGTTGAAAATGATCTAGTATCTGCGATAGAAATTGTTATAATTTTTAGGTGAACTAAAGTGATTAAAGTTGTTCAATTTGAATTAATTTCATTTCAAGTCTTGAGGTGTTGTCAACACAAGAGTGATGAAAAATTATATTTTGAGACAACCTTTTGATCCTGTTGATTGAATAATGAGAGAATCCTCCACATTATCCATTAACCGTCTCAAAATCATTTCACTCCCCATGAATAATCAATTGAAGATGAAATGAATAATTGGAATGAATTCATAAATACATCAATCAGGTTTCAAAATCATTTCACCCCCAATGAACAATCAAGGTTGAAATGATATATTGGAATGAATGAATAGATACATCAATCGGGTCGAGAGAAGAGTTCACGAACCTCTTTTGATAAATATGATACATAGTCAACCATAAGTAATGCTGTTCAACTCTCCATAACCTTTGTGATTCTATTACGGTGTGGTATAATTTACATAAGAAGTGACCGTTGTCAGACGACAGTTTCAATTGTTTAGCAAAGCGTGTTGACGCATAATCGCACATTCTCCATTATTACTTTTGAAAGTGGGAAGTTGGCAAGTCAAACGTTTTGATGGTGGCAATCGACGTATGAGTAAGCTAAGCTAGTGGTCGTTTATACATAGTGTGTGTCACACAGCGGTGTCACACAGGGCTGTGACTGTGAGACAGTGGTGGCTCAGCGTATACAGGAGACAGGTATCTGAATGTCTGTAATGCACAAGTGCAATCTTCATGCCTCTTGCAATGTGCATTGTGCTCGCTCTCTACAGTCACACCAATGAATTGCACTGCTGTTCTGTGTCACTGCACCGCACCGCACTGCACAGCACCATTCCCATTCACACAATCATCGATAAAGGTCAAAGCCGCACCAAACCGTCATTCAGGAATGTAAGTAATCCTCTCCCATAAAACGATAGGGTGTTGGAGAACTTTCGACTGAACTGAGAAATCACAAAGAAAGCTATTCGTTGATGCAGTATTATTCTTAGAACGACTCAACACTTGAGTACATCAAACAATGTTGAGGAAATAAAATACAACTAGTATAGAAGTTGACAAGCTATAGTGTTAAAGAGCTACTACTACATTTATCGCTGATAAAATCCCTAAACCATATAAAATCACGGAACGGTAACAACCTCACTCTGAAAACAAATTTACTTGAAGAATCATCTTCAATGGTGTGTATTCGCATTTTTGATCAGTTGCGAAAACCTCATAGCTATATCACATTCCACAAAGTAGCTCGAAGAGCTGTATTACAGAGATATGGGCTGAACTGATAGTGCTGCATATAGAGTACCTACTATTCAACAACGATTAACTCCAGCAACGTTCCATATAGCATTAAGATACCTAAATTTTTAATGATTATCTACCAATTTAGTATTCTATGCATTAAAGATTGAAGCAGCGTCAAAATGAGTCATGGTTTCGGTAGAAAAACGTAAATGGAAAAATTCTATTCAGTCAGTAGGCCAATAATTTTGCTTTCTAAACAAATATTTCAAATAATTCGTTCTCGAATTGCGAATAATTTTGGTAACTGCACCACTGATAGAGAACGATGGAATTAGAAGGCTAGATTGAATTCAGTCTCACTGACTGAGCTGTCAAATGAGTGAGTAGCGCTAGCTAATTATATGGTATCGGTCCGTTACTTCGCTAATAATTTCCCACCGTGTAATACCACTTCTAACAGCTACATCATCTTGCTGAAGTCTTTGCTAAGTCGTGATTCTTCCAGTTTCAGTTAAATTTTACTATTCCAATGTTCACGTATGATTTGATTTCATAAGCATCGATTTATTCATAGAATGATGTAAATTGAAAATGAATTAGTCTGTCAGAGATCACAAAATTGTACAAAATAATCATCCATGCTTACTGCGAAAGTGATTGTTTCTAACTATATTAACTATAGTTGATATGCATGCACAAATGTATATAGTTGGCATGTATGAAATTGTTACTCATATTTAAAACTGTAAGTGATATTATGTAGCTAGTAGGCTAAATACTAATTTAAATTTGAATTTATTTCTGGGTTATATTAAAAAAATTAAAGAAGTGGAGTGATAATTCCTGAGATCAGTCATGAATATACTAGTTGCTCAAATAAATCTCTTCTGGTATGCGAACCAGCATACTATTATAATAATTATCTATATGAGATTATACATATAATCACATATTATGAAGATAAATAAGACCTCTTATTCAATGTAACTGGTAGAGAAAAAGTAGTTAATCATCCAATGTTCGATTCTACACGAATAACATACCTAATTCTTTGATCAGCTTCTTCACAAAAAGAGTTCACAATTAAAGATGGGTTATTGTGTATACACGTATTCTGTACTACTGAATAACGGCGGTTATCTGAGAGCTTTTTTTAATTTGCATTGGTGTTCTAGATCTGATTTGTTTCCCACAAATGAACAGGAGAACACGAATAGCCCGGTCGCTTCCGTTGGTAGGCGAATAAGAGGAAACAATAATATAATTATTTTGTAGCAGCGTCAAGTTGAGAGGTTTGCATCCAGTTTTGACACGCACATCCTGTCGCCTGCCGACAAAATACTGTCTGTAGTAGTTGGTTGTCGTATTGTCGACTCAACTGGCAAATATGTAGGACCATTCCTTTTGGCAGGGGATGTCTGAAATCGAACCAACGGTACACGACACGTGCGTTGCTGGCTGTATTGGCAGCGTTCTTGCATACAGATACATCGCGCTGAAAATCGAGTACAGGGGAAAGTTGTGAAATTTAGTCATTTCTAAACTTGTGAGACGAGCAGAGAGGAAGGAACCAGAACGCTGGAAGCGTGTTGACCTACTGTGTGTTGCTGGCTGCCGTCACTACACTCACAGTCACAGCTCACAGAGAGCCGGCTGGATAACCCGTGCCGCGGTTAGTCGGTCTCTGATTTAGTCGCGGCTTCACCGAACGTGTTGTGCGCGCATGTGTCAAGTGTTGTTACTTTCTGGATATCGATAACTTCAAATGCAACTCCTCTCAACACTATCAAACCAGGTGAGATGATATTATCCAAACCTTTCTCTGGAACGAAGATGCTTCAAATAATGAGAATAGTGAGTTTTTGTAGGATACCTTTCGTTTCGGGTAAACAAGTCGAACATCGGCGAATGCTTCCGCGAACATCTTTCCTGGAAGAGTGCCAAGTGTGAATAGCGCCATGCCACTCTTCCACCTAAACGGCTTACTTTCAACAGGATGTAACTTGATGAATATTGATTTTTATTGAAAACGTCATATTCAACCAGAAAACAAGACGGATGGAAAGTGATTGGAACGGATGGACTTGTTCTACAGCACAAATTATGTTGTTTTCTACAGAAGTGAACTCCCACCACTTTGTAAAAATATATTCAAGGTTTCCAATGCAGACAGAATAGAAAGAATTTAAACTTATTGTTCCGATTGTGAGAAGTATGTTTTAAGGATAATATTATTCTGAATGTTGCAACTTTATCATTTAAAACTATTTTTACTTTATATTCAAATTTAAAATATTTGATTATTTTCACCGCTTGAATTTTGTATTTGAGGCATAAAAAGAATGGCGTTTTTATTCACTTGGGTACAGTAGCTGAACAAATGAACGACAACGATCGGGTACATGCACTTTCATTTCATGTTGGATCATTCAAAATGAACAATTATTATTATGATAATTTGAATGTTTGAATATTTTATTTTTCTATATTATTAAATCCGTGTACTGGTTTTGCTGATGGAAATTAATTCTTATTTAAATCCCTTTTTGATAATAGGGTGTACACCAGAGAGTGCTACACAAATTAAGTGTGGATTATAAGTAGAAGATCTATTGTAAGTAGAAGGGTGAATGGACTCTATTATCTATTAGCTTTGATTAATTGTACCAGAATTACTGGGAACTGCTTCCAAAGCGAAGTATAATAAGCTGAAATTAGTGACACTTAGTCAAGTGTCTTAACTAAAAGTCGTTATTCAAGTATCATGTAAATCAAGTATCAGATGAGACCAATCAATGATATGTCTCAAATTCTGATTTATCATCATCATCATCATCATCTTACGTGCATCATCATCTAAAACAGCAAAAATTACAAACAGCTTGTACAGTGGTTAGAGAGTTCGAAAAGGAGTTGAAAAGATTTACATTTCATTTATTGACATATTTTAATTTGCCTTCAATTGATCTTTTACCTCCTGGTCTATAATAATTTAATACTTGAAGGGGAAGCCTTTCTGCAAACATTCTTTTTATATGATCCTTCCATTGTATTCGGTATTCTACAACTCTTTCATTCAAATTGAATATTCCCAGCTCAGATCGGATATCTTCATTTCTAAAATGATCTCTCCAATCGCAGCCCTTGATTCTGCGGACTGCGGAGGAATCGCATCTGATTTATCAACATTTTATAATGTTATTGCTTAAAATGTCGATAAGATTCTTGTAATAAATCTTTAGTTTTGTAATAAATCTCTTCGACTGATCATATCTTTGAATCTATAATAATTTTTTTTTCTATTGGTCAGTACTATAGCCATCTAGTCTAAAGACTAATGAGCTAATTTTTTCTATCCTAAATTACTACTTGAAAAATTGAACAGTGAATTTCTCATTAGAAACTCTTACTGCTATTGTTTAATTAATATGTACACTTATTGACTGCACTATAGAAGCTAGATTCACTCAATCACTGCTCTGCTCTTTCACTGGACACTACTTGAACAAGCACTACACTAGTTCAAACGGTTTCCTCCTTTTGAGCCTCCGCACCAACCCTCCATTGTCTAGCAGCTGGATCGCCTCGACGTTGTCATGTTGGTGCAGTCGCCCCTCGTGCCTCTCCGCATGCCTCTGGATCTCGGTGGACACCAGATCGACGTGAAGGTCTCTATGAAGATCGCTGTTCCTGACATACCAAGGAGCATCCACAATGTTCCTTAGCACTTTGTTTTGAAAACGTTGAATGATATTGATGTTGCTTTCTTTGGTACACCCCCAAAGTTGTATACCATACGTCCATACTGGCTTTAATATCTGTTTGTACAGAAGTACTTTGTTTCGGATTGAAAGGACAGAGTTTCTTCCGATCAGCCAATACAGCTTCTTATATTTGATTCCAAGCTCTTCTCTCTTCTTCTTGACATGGGCCTTCCAGCGAAGCTTTGCGTCCAAGGTCATACCTAGATACTTGGCATCATTAGCATATGGTACAACTTGGTTGTTGATAGTTATTGGTATGGGCAGGTCCTTCTTATTGGTAAAATTGATGTGAATCGACTTTGTTTCATTCAATTTCATTCTCCACTTTCTAGTCCAATCTTGAATTTTGTTGATGGATCTCTGTAGTTTCTCTGTTGCAATATGTATATTACTGTCTACTGATAATATGGCTGTGTCGTCTGCAAATGTTGCTGTAGTATTCTCATCAAGGCTGGGAATATCGCTGGTATAGAGTAGGTAAAGAACTGGTCCCAGAACACTGCCTTGAGGAACTCCTGCTTTAATTTCCTTCAAATCAGAATATGAACTTTCATGCCTGACCCTAAAGTATCTGTCAGTGAGATAGGATTGTAATATATCTGTATATTGCTTTGGTAGCACTTTTTTGAGCTTGAAAATGAGACCTTCATGCCATACTTTATCAAAAGCTTGCCCTATATCAAGGAAAGCTGCTGAGCAAATTTTTTTCTCTTCTAAGCACTTCTCTATTACATTTATAATCCGATGCACTTGATCTATTGTTGAGTGTTTCACTCTGAAGCCAAATTGGTGTGTAGATTGTCTCTGATAATGATGGCACTCCCACCCCTCGCGACATTGCTGGGATGTAAAGCATGATAGATCTTAAAGCCTTTGAATTTGATAAACGATTGATTTGTAAAGTGAGTTTCAGATATAAGACATATATCTATTTTTTCTATGTCTAGAACTGCTTCTAACTCCTGTTGCCGTTGTAACAATCCATTCGCGTTCCATTCCATTATTTTTAGTGAATGAATCATTTGAATTTCAGTAGTCTACTCTGTTCTAACTTCTGAAATTTAGATTGTAGTGAGGTGATTATTTGCTCTTGTCTATCCAGTTTTGCCAAGATTAGCTGCAAAATATTATTGGTGCCTTCTTCTACTTCACTTTTTGGCTCTTCCAATTTCGATCTATTTTCTTTTGAGACAATCTGGGCGAAAGTCAATTTCTTAACTGCACTACCATTGTTTAGATTGTGAGCTTCTGTATTTTCCGTGATTTTTGGTGGGATATTTTGAATGATTTTCTTTCGTGAATCTGCAATAGTTTTTGTTTTAGTAGAATTCCTGATTTTTTGCAATTCGATTGCAACAGTGCAACCTCGATAGCTGGCTGGATGTGCTTCACCGCAATGAATACATTTTGGTAGAGCATCGTTGGGTTTCGAACATTCCTTTGTTTGGTGTTTACCTGCACACTTAACACACCTAGGCTCCTTGTTACAATATTTTTGAGTGTGGCCGTATGCTTGGCAACGTTTGCATTGCGGTATCAGATTGGCCTTCTTCAATGCTTCAACTTCCACTCTACAGCCAAGTATATTTTTCAATTCAAATACTGTTTTTATATCTTCTTCCGCGCTGAATGATACCATGAACATATCTAATGGTTCTCTTGTCTTCCACCTCAGCTTGTTTACAACTTCTAGAACTTTCAATCCTCTTACTTTCAAATCTTCCAGAATCATTTCTGTACTACAAGAGTGATGAAGCTTTTTAATCATCACTCTTATTGGTCTCGACTGTTTATCTTCATAGGAGTGCCAGTTGAGCCCATCTTTAATCAATTCTCTGGTAATATTCCGATAAGTTTCCGAATCAACTGCATTTACTTTAAATGTTTCTTTACTTAACAGTTTAATCCTGAATTTGTCAGCTGGTGACACTTTTTTCAAACTCGTAAGAAGTACATTCAGATTCTTAATACCATCCACAATGATTGGTGGTGGTGGCATTTCTTTATTCTTCCTCTTCTCCTCCTCACTGATTGGTTTTTCCACAAGAGTGATTTTATTATTCAAATTTTGTTGCTTCTTTTTTGCAGACTCATTTTTGATTTCTGGCGATGGGGTGCTAAGCTTCCTCTTCTTGGTAGCCCGCTTAGTACGAGTTCTGATCCATTCAGTTTCTTTAGCCAATTCTTCTTCATTTGTCGAGTAGTTCTCGGTTGCTGAGCTAGTAGGCTGTGGGCTATGGATCTTTTTCTCAATATTGAGAAATCTTTTTTCCAAATCCTGCATTATTTGCAAGAGTTCGGCGTTGCTTCTCTCTAGCTCCTTCCTCTTCTCATCAGATTCCTTCCAGGCGATGAAAAGTACCTGCTCGGCTGAAGATTTGAGTTTATTTGCTTTTATGTATTGATCCGGTGAACACTGGATTTCTGGTGTATTTGCCATGTTGTTGGTGTCCATGCTCTCGTTAGTGGCTTCCCTTTCTTCTTGCTCTGATGCAGGAAAACTTGGTGGCTTCACTAAGTCGGACATAGTGCGATTTCGCTACCATACATTTCAAACAGCACTCGTAATCAACACTCACGCACACGGAAACGCGAACGGAGCTATATTACCGCCGCGAAAAGCAGGTCGCTTTGCTTGCATAAAATACCGCGGTTGACGACCGATACTCGATGCAATATTTTTGTTCCACTTTTAATCGCGAACAAACTGCTGACTCACTACTTCTACACTACACTATTACTACTCCACTATACGTCCGTTCTCTACGAGTTCTAGCGCAATACTGATCTATAATAATCACAGATTTATATTTTATAGTAACTCTATGGTATAACGTATATGATTGATTTATAGTATTTTGTTTGTTTCAGGTAAATTGGGACGATTTAGCCTCTGGTTGCGCAGTCCTTGAGATTTCCTCCTACTATACCAATTACAACAGAATTCATGACCAGGTTTTTACACTTGACATATTTAGACTTCTGTCAAAGGGTGGAAAATTACTGCATGAATGTGAAGCTCCTGGAGCATCCTCTCCAAATGCATTTTGTATTCTGTGTTCAATTCTCAGCTATGTCATGTTGTCATGTAATCATGAAAAAAGGCAGCTCATCTGAAACTGTCATCCTATATTGTGTAGCTCTATATTTTTGCAGTTTTGTAGTTTTATATTTTGTAGTACTAATGTCGATCCATGTCCAGGGCATCTAGCATCCATGTGCTATGAAATCATACTACCTGAAATCTTGTTTTTGCTCTAATGATGGCTGGAATAGTACCTAAAACAGTGAAGCCTTTTAGATTTACATCTAGAGGCAAGATTTACTACATTAACGTTGCTGGAACAGTAATGCCGTTTTCCGCAATGCGGTTAGCGTGAATGTGTGGATGATTATTCAATGTTGAAGAGAAAACGTGTGTGTTGTTATAGCACGTTTGCGGTCAAATGTGGATGCTTAGTTGAATAGTTTTCTGCTTACTCGTATACTACAGCTTGCTATTTTTTCTTTTTCCAAAAGACTGAATTTCCTCATCATTAGATGGATCAAGAACTTACAAAGCATTCACAGATTGTGTCAGATAGTTCAATTGAATCATAACTAACGAATTTAAAAATACTAGGAATTATTCATTCTTATAATTTATCATCATTCTTAGGTAAGTCCTCAGGAAATTATTCTAACTTTAGGCGATGTCTAATTAAAATAAAACCACCGCGTCAATCTATCTATCTATCAATCTAACTATCCAAACGCGTCAGTCATCAATATAGAGTTTTGTGAAGCGGCACAACCCATCGTTTGAAGCTGTGTAAGAATGATTGATATATTTGAAAAACCGCAATTAAAATTTATGTGGGTATGTTTGGCTGTTTTATAAGTATGCAAGTACTGCAAAATTGTGCAACAGTGTGTCCAGATGTTAGTTGAATTGTCCATGAATAAAGCCGGGAGATCCTAAGATAGATCGGCTGCCAAAATAACTAAGCGCTCTCTATAACTTACTATATACCAAAAATTTCATGTCTAGATGTGTTGACGTATTACGAACTTGCTAATTAGAAATTAGAAGCCGAAGTATAATTCATAAATTTCAAAAGCTTTCCAAAGGTATCACAGTGTAAGTTGCATTGAAGATTCCAGCATTATGTAGAAACTTGCATGAAAAAGCCCTTGTCAACTTTCCCCCTTACAATGAACTCAAATTGCACCTGTATTAAAAATACATTGATAGAATCTAAGAAAGTTCATGAACGAATGAAAACATATCCAATTCTAAATTCTTGTCTTGTTTATGAAGCAATCCTTGAAGTAGCTCACATCCTATTTACTCGTCTTCATTAGAGTATTCATACTTCGAGATCTGTACTACAAAAATTTGTTTTGTTCTAGTGAATGTTTCACAATCCTCAATTACCACATCAAATACATGATGAGTACATATCCACAGTTGGTTATCATGTATCCGGAAATCGAGCTATGATACAGTGATATGATTCGGATACAGTAGAATTTTTATCCAACTAATTATTATCATGTTATAATAATAATTAATATTATTCATTCAAGATTCAAAATTTTACTTGCCAGACATTTAAAAAAATGTAAAAGCTTGTCATATAAAATAGAAATAGACTGTAGCCTGCATGATTCTAAACACAAAATACAGGATAACAAAGCTCATAGAACTCAGAAATATAGAACACAATACCATAGAGAAAAGATATCATAGACTTATGCTATCTTTTCTGTACGACAATACTGACTAGATAGATACAATAGGAGAAGCAGAATTTGTTTAGGACACTCAAAGAACTCACTCATTGAATAGTACGCCCTCTCTAACAATTTACTCTTCACAACTCTACTCTCTATAAACTTTGTTATTGGCAGCTCTTTAACAGTTAAGGAAAGAATATTGTAAATTTTAATTTGCTGAAATAGGTGGTTATCACTTGTTTTGCATACTATGGACTTTTCCATTCCCCGATATCTTACGGTTTAGGGATATTTCTTGCCATGTCTGGCAATATCTGGGGTAATTCTTGCCATGCTTCAAAAGCTCTCATATGGCAAAAAGGCAGTCCAGAGTTAAGCTTCAGATTCCCAATAATGCAATGTATGATTCTTAAATTGTTAACATTAATTTTCAAATATCAGGTAAAGATTGACAGTAAATTACCAAATATTCTCAAAACTGAGCTAGGAGATGTATTTTTATTGCAGAGTTGAAAGGAAGGTCTGTCGAGTAGATAGAGACAGACGGACAGACTGCACTGCTCTGCTCGTCCGAGTCCACCTTAGAAGGCCGTTCGTCACACAGACACAGACGGTTGCGGGGCATTATTGTGTTAGTTCTTGACCTATGAAGCTCGCCTTACACGGGCTAGGGAACCGGATCGCGCACTGTTTTTAAGGCAGGATTCATAGAACTGGAGAAGATTCAGGTTTGCTCTGCCATGTACGTTTGCACTGCATCCTCGCCGAACATTACTTTTTTATTCTTTGTCGGAGCAGAAGTTACGTCGTCTTGCACGGACTTATTCAACCGACCGTACGTTTCTTATTTAACCGCGCCAGACCACTTACCTCCGATAGTCGACCTATTGCGACTACAACTGCCTTGCCCTTGTCCCTGCCCCACCACTCATCATCGACATGCCTCTCCACGTATTATCGAGCCTTGCTACGTTTCTCGGTCCTCTAGTCTACAATATTTTGCTCACTATGTTGACTTATTGCGACCCAATAACCACATTAAAACTTAGTTGTGATAATGTGACGGACATAGATTATGAACAAGATAGAAGAACGACTTGCAGGGCCCGACCCCGAACCACCGGTGAAACTCCGACCATCTGTTGCATTGTAGTTACTTCTAGTCGATATTAGTTGAACTTCCTAAGACAGTTACTGATATTGGAATCTCCAAGATTGGGACAAATGCTCAAGTCTCAATGATGGAAAGAGGCGTTTAACTCTCCATGATCGAAAGAGAAATTAAACAAAAATTTCGTTGAAAATGATCCAGTACAACTGAACTAGAGGAAAACAGGAGCAGCAGAACCAATCTTCCGTGGAAAATAACAATGAAACAACTGATCACAACTCATCCGGTTCCCTTAATTCAATGTATCCCTATGACTAGAATGTGCAAGGAATATTACAGCTCACAAGTTGAAGCAGAACTCACAGTCGAAAATGTTCATATTACCATAATATATACTGTATTTGATAGTTTGATGTTTCAAGAAATTTTCTTATTCATTATGATTATGATTATGCAGATGTGAGCAGGATAATAATTATTCTAGTTTAGACTTATCGAAGGTTCAAAGTTATTCGGTGGTGATATGGGAAAAGCAAAGCCTGAGTAATTAGGTAAAGTTTATTTAGTTACGTGATAGTAGAGGTAAGAATAAGAATAAAAGTTCTTATAAACATATATCCATAAACGCTTCATTAGCGAGCTATACAGGGTGAAAGATTTCGCCCGGAATTCAGTTCCTCTGGTGAAATACACCGATGCTGAATTGTTTGGGGACTAGTTTTTAAAAAACTTATGCTGGATTCATATGGAAAAATATCTGAAAAATTGAATAAAACTAGTCTGGAAGCTGTAGTGTGAGTAGTTTTTGAGAATAAAGTTGAAATATGCAAAAAATCCAGGTAGAAAAACACAGACTTCTATGTTTGATGCCTAATAACTTTCTTTAATGACCAGTAAACAAATAATTTTTCGCAATAAAAATTGTAGAGAATTTAATTCTGAAAAGGATGATGTAAGCTGTGTGTACTAAATTCAAATAAAAGTTGGATAAAATGTATTCTTATGTAGTACATTACACCACAAAAATTTGCTGTTTTAAGAGGAGAGAACTAATAACTCATAAGTTGTAGCTGATTGCAAATAAAATATTCGGCTTTTTATGAAAAGTTTCTTCTTTATATGAAAGTAGCATATCTAAATGACATTAAACTTATACCAAAAGACTAGTAAGTAGTTTATGCCATTAAGCCTGGGAGGAAGCTCGAACAGAAGTAGATGATCTCCTATGATTCCTGCCCGAATGTTTACTGAAAACTGATATTGTGGAAGATTAGGATTGATCGCATGAGGATTCTCAGCTGCCCAAATATGTTAGTTGTGGACGTTAACGATAGCTGTTCTTGTAAAGTGTGCCTCGTTGGTGAATAAAACGGCTGTTAAAAAGTTTGGGTAAACAAGTTTTACTAAAAACCATCGGCAAATACCATCACAGGGAATACAGTCTCGTGGCAATAGAGTATGAACTTTCTGGAGGTGGTATGGATGTAATTGTTGCTCTTTTAGTATCCTCCAAATAATAGATTGATTGACATTAAACTACACTGACAATTCTCTTGTGTTCTTCTCGGGATGTTCATAAATTTCATTAAGAACTTGTTCTTCTAACTCAACAGTCTTAGTAGATCGGGGTCTGCCTGCATAAATATGCTCTTTGGATATCAAAGAATCTGTTTCAGACAGACGTTGATGAATAGTGGCAAAAAACCTTGAACTTGGACATACTCGATTAGAAAAGTTCTCTTGATACAAACGTCTTGCTTCAGTACTATTACAGTAGTGTCCCATTCCATACATTAAATGCATGTCAGCTAATTCGGAGTATGAATAATGTCTAAAATTATTACCTGCCATTTTTTTAAAAGTTAACACAACACAAAAGCAAAGTGAAATGGTTGCAAATAACTGGTTGATAGATTAAACAAAAAACACAGCGCGGCTACTAACAGTAGGCCTAACTTACAGTTTGTTTTTTTTGTTCAACAGTGAGCTAAAATATTTCTGAAAATAATTTTCAGCTGATGATTTCTTTTAAATATTTTCTTATTTGAAACAAAATAAATCAGCTGTTTTGGAACAGCTGTTATTAAAATCCATGTTCTATTGGCAATCAGCTACAACCTATGAATTATTAGTTCTCTCCTCCCAGCAAATTTTTGTGGTGTAATGTACTACATAAGAATACATTTTATCCAACTTTTATTTGAATTTAGTTCACACAGCTTACATCATCCTTCTCTGAATTAAGTTCTCTACAATTTTTATTGCGAAAAATTATTTGTTTACTGGTCATTAAAGAAAGTTATTGGGCATCAAACGAAGAAGTCTGTGTTTTTCTACCTAGAATTTTTGCATATTTCAACTTTTTTCTCAAAAACTACTCACACTACAGCTTCCAGACTAGTTTTATTCAATTTTTCAGATATTTTTCCATATGAATCCAGCATAAGTTTTTTAAAAACTAGTCCCAAAACAATTCAGCATCGGTGTATTTCACCAGAGGAACTGAATTCCGGGCGAAATCTTTCACTCTGTATAGCTCGCTAATGAAGCGTTTATGGATATATGTTTATAAGAACTTTTTTTCTTATTTTTACCTCTACTATTACTTATTAAATTATTTTACCATAATTATGAATCACCCTGTATATTGGTGAAACTACCTTCCAAGAGAAAAGATGAGAGGTGGAAAAATATGCACTTGAAATATCTTACATGGGCACAAACCATGTAATACAGAACAAATAATCATGTGGGCACTGAGAAGAAAAAATGTCATTAAAAAAGAAAACTGTCATACGGAAACCTGGCCACAAATAGCTATTCTAAATTAAGCCCTTCAGAGTGTTGCGGAATCTGCCACGAGAGCACCCAAAGAAGAGAGGCGCCCAGAAAAGAGATTGAAAAGCCTCTGGATTCTATTAGTTGGAGATTTTAATGACTTTCTGTTCTAGAGCGTGTTACAAGAGAAGAAAATGAAGAACGACGAGCTATGTAGATATTAAGTTTAAAAAGTAAATAAGTAGAACCTATTCCATTGTTTAGTAAATTGTAAAGGAAAATAAGGGATCTGACATCTCTCCTTGATTTTAATGTTTCAATTCCAAATATACACCTCAGCGTATCAGTTGGGAAATAAAATGGACAGTAGACAGTAAATATATAGCGTATGTCATTTTCTTATTCGTAAGTCCTTTTAATTTCGCACTGTTTACAAGTGCACGTCCAAATTTGAAATGTATATGATCGCCTGAGGGCTTGTCACAGTAGTCGTTACTGTCACCCAGGTAGGCACGTCTGTCACATTCATAGACAATGCTTTTCATTGTCTGCAATGGAGCTCCACAATCGCATCCTGGAGAGTCTATAAAGCCCCATTTGAAAAGAGATGCTTTGCATCTACCGAGCAATGTTCTGATTCGGTTTAATGCGACCCATGCGTGTCGAGGAAGGTCAAATCCTGGTGGCCTGGTGCACTGTCTGAGAGCATCTGGAATTATAGGGGGTGCCTCCTCTCTCCATCTCTCCTTCAGACAAAAATTCTCACTCTTGAGACGCTCTGCCAGCTTTATTGTTGGCCTTCTCGATTTGAGGTTCCTCATATTCAGGTCTGGGATATCCTCATGAATGGGAAGCTGCTGGCTGGAGCATATCCTGTTGTACAGTCGCAGGAGGGCCTGACATCTACGCAGATTGGGTGGTGGTATCCCACTAAGAACAGGCAGCCAGGGTACTGGTGTTGTTCTCAGGGCTCCAGTGATAATGCGCATTGTGTTGTTAAGTTGCACATCCAACAACTTAGTGTGGTAGCTGTTCATCCAGGATGAAGCATGATACTCGGCAGCAGAATACACCATACCAAGGCTTGAGCACCTCAGAGTTGAAGGACTATGTCATCTGCATAAGCAAAGACTCTGGACCTAAAACAGGGAAGGTCTGAAACATATAGGTTGAAGAGAAAGGGAGCCAGAACAGAGCCTTGATCCAGTCTTCTAGTTCTGCTCATCTTGTTTCCCATTGAGACCTGAAATGATCTATTCTTCAGCATGTTGTTCATGAGTCTATCTATCAGTTGACATGGAATGACTTGCAGCAATTTGAATATGAGCCCCTCTCTCCAGACAGTGTCATATTCTGCCTTCAAGTTGTAAAGACGTGCTTCCTGGAGGGTTATCTCTTATGATAGAGTCCCACGTTGTGAAGCCATTATGTAAAGATGACCTTTGCCCCACTTGTTGGGTGACATTGTGTAAAATGGTAAATTTGATATATATATATATAAGAGCAGTCGCTAAAGTCCATATTTTGCGAATAAATTCGCAAAAAGTTAAGGCCTTCTGGCTCACAAAATCGCTGGGTTCAAACCGCAGCTCTAGCTCAGTGGTAGATACATGAATTTTCCAAATATAATCAATCACCACAGGGTTCAATGACTGGTGATTGATAATTCTCACCACTGCTTCCGTGAAGTTCTTGAGGAATACCAATAAGGAAATCAAAAAGACAGTTGATGACTGATTATCAGTAACCATGTATACAATAGAGAATAATGAAGACCAACTATGTTTTTTTCTAGTTGATCCTTAAAACGCTTGTCATGAATACAGGTATTCACCAATTTATCCTTCTGAAATTCCTTAGAACTTACAACGCCAGTTCTGGAAGTTCTCTGGATCCTTATATGATATAACTGGAACCTTATTAATATAATTATCAATATGTTTTTTCTGGCGGACTAGTATGACTAACATCAAAGGATGATAAGTACTGAATGCTCTTAATAAGATCAATATTAATTGATTCACTAATTTTATATGCTGCAGAATATTTTTTCTTGGTACTGAGACAGCCCAAACTGTATATCACGAGATGAATTAGGATAAAATAAACTTCTATGATTTTGTATGCTGACATAAAACACAAAATATATTCCCACAAAATAATATATATAAAATATTCTTATCTTTATAATTCCAATATATATAAATTCTTTAACAGTTGAACAATTATCACAGGGTTTAATAGCATTCACAGTTGTGAGCTTTAAAGATTATAAATATATTATATTTAATACTGATACTTGGACTTCAAGTCAATTCAGAATTCTATAATTTAAAACTTGTTCAGTCGATAGATTTAATAGGACAAGCTTTGATCAATTAGCAAATAATAATTATTAAACTAATATTTAGAAAATCTCAGGGTTTTTTATGAGTCCGTGCCGTGCATGGAAGTAAGCTTCCTACATAAATCAAATAAAATTCATAAAACGTTCTTATAAACTATATGATAGCACTCAACACGTTGTGAATTTTCCTTGACTTAAATTAATTCATATAGCGCTTTGATTAATTCCCCAACTCTTAATAAAAGGCCTTTATAAAACGAGCTCGTTTGAACTAACACTCACATTACTGATGTTCTTGGAGGTCTTGTTGAGTAAATTAATTATTTCCAATAATTAATTATGCAGGTCCTTTTCGTCTCGGCTGGGCTTGCGCGTGGTCCAGATTTCTTATAGATTTCTTTCCGTATTAAAGATATATTTATGGGAACTGATTACAATTAAGAACTCTTTAACAACACTGAGTTCACAGATAAATAAACATTAATTACAAATAGTTCACATTTAAAAAAGGGATTGGCTTGATAATTTTAAAAATTTAACAGGAAGAAAGAACCCTAATTTCCATGTGCATCTTCACAGATCGAGATCACAAGCCAAAAAAAAGATATTTCCAGAAAAATTTCATCTCTTCCTTGAACGATTTGTAAGCTTCCTTCTGATTGGCTTTTTAATTTAGCAAAACTCAATACAATTGGTTACTTCAGATTCAGGGTTTCTTCAACTTTATTATAGAAAGATGGATAAGAAGTTTTTATATAAATTGATGGAGTGATTGTCTTAGATTATTCTAATAAATAAATCGTGATATATGATACTATCACGCAATATACATTTAATTTTTTATATGAGTTTTGTATACTCTTGATTTTCGTACTTTTTTAGATTGTAATAAATATTTATGCAGCAATAACAGTTGTCCCTATTTATTTACATAAACCTTCCTTAGTATATATAATTCATCTTTTGTGAGTAAACTTTATAATTCAACTTGTACTTGTTGATCGAACAATCAGCTGATTCGTTAGGTGTTAATTCAAATAACTATCGATATATCCTAGATCGATTGATTCATTTAAAGACATAAACAAACAATTCTAACCTCAAATGTACATGCAAACTTTTATTTTTTATAATCTGCCAATAATAAATAAGCCGCTTTATAATTTTTAAATCTGCCAATGGATCCTCATTATTGTTGAATTACAATTATGCATGTTTTTTCTTATCGCTTTAGATAATATGATTACTCTTTATCGCTAATAACATTCGATTTTACTTGAGTGGTACTTTGACTAGGCTATCTTTCCTTTCTATTTTACAACCCCACTAGAGTTCAACAATTCTCCTCAAAAACATCCCGCGGCGCCAAAACACCATGTGACAAAGTCAACAAATGCAACAGCTGTTTTGTCCTGTTTCTGGTACCCAGCCTCAATGTCAGTTGTGAGAGCCAAGACCTGGCCCTCACAGCTACCCTCTGGCCTGAACCCCGCTTGGTCTACTGGGATGCAACAATCTTTGATCTCTTCAACTCATGAGGAATTTTCCCAGTGATTAGCATGCTTGTATAGAACTGGCTCAGCCATCTTACAGTATTCTTTCCTGCATGCAATTAGAACTCCGGGTGGATACCATCAAATAAAGGGGCCTTTCCAGGCCTCAAGTCTGTCAGAGTGCTTTTGTACATCATCTACAGTAAAAAGGAGCAGAGAGTTGTCCATTTGGGAGGGTTCCCTTCCTAAGGTCTGTTAGTTGATCTTTTATGTCCATGGTGTGATCAATATTATGGCTAACTCTTGAAACTCCAATAATATGATCTGTAACCAGGTTTGAATCTATTTGATTAACTTGTCTGGCAGGCTTCCTGGCTGCATCAAGCTTTCTGAGCAAGCTCCAATACACTTATCAAGATCCTCTGCGTACCTCTCCCAGTTTGCCTTAGAAAAGTTCCACCTTGACCGGTTGACTGATCTTATGAGGAGTATCTGGATACCAGTGTATATAAGGACAGGCCTGTGCTGGCTATGAGGAAAATCGGATAAAACATATCTCACTGCAGGCAGTGGTTGTCCCAAACTATTCTTGCTGATGAAGAACAGATCAGGGTTGTAGTCTCTACCCCATGCAGCTGATCGGAAGGAGCCTCTGTCTTTGTCATCAAAAACCAGATACATGTTATTGTGCTCCGACCATTCAACAAGTGATAGGCCACAGCTGTTATTTTGAGCATAGTTCCACATGTCATGTTGACTGATGAAATCTCCAACACACATGGATGATCAAATTTTGGTAGAACTTGGCTTGGCCAATCTGGAGCTGGAGGTTTGTATACATTCACTATAGTGAGATCTTTTATTCTAATCACAACCAGGTGAATATTATCATCCTGACTTACTGAGATGAGTTCAACTTCCTCCAGAGTTTTTCTTATATAAGTTGCTGTTCCATAGGATTTGTGATAAGTAGCACCAATTAAGTCATAGCCGGGAATACACCCTCTTGAACAGAGCTGTTCTTTTGTTTCTGTGTGAGTCTCCTGCAGTGCTATAACATCTACACCTGGCCCCAGCATCAGTTTTGATACACACTCGCTTTTAGCTCTGCTTATACCCTCAATGTTCAAGTGGCATATTTTCATGCCAGGGCCAAGTCTTCTCATAAAGAAGTTCTGAAAAGAACTGTTTCTCGAATTGTCCATGATAAAAAAAAACCGGGAGATGCAATGGATAGTTCGGCTGCCAAAATAACTATAAGCACTCTGTATAACACCAATACAATATTGACATGAATAATGCTCTTACTGCCAATATCCGATATTCACCAACCTCGCCCATTTTGGACCAGGAGCCAATAAGTTGTTCACTAGCTTCAGGAGCTTCACACTTGTTCCGGCCACCAAGACCCTTTTTATGGCTTGGCGGCTATTACCGATCCACTATGGCTTTTATTTGATTTAGTTCCCCAAGTGCAGGTCTCCATCCCACACTTGGGTATCCAGGCGCACCACTGGGAGGCCCTTCCAGCATTCATTGGAGATGTTAAAGATTTTGTTTTGGAGATACTGTGGAAGCTGGAACAAATACACTGCACCCACAGTAGACAGTAAACTTCTTTTAATACGTATATCTTAGAAATTTGTTTTGTAAACGCTCCAGAATGAGAATTTGGCCATGGCAATATGGACTCCAAATCTCAGAGGCATATTCTAGGAGATTTCTAACTAGTGACTTGTAAAAGAATAAGAGAGGGGCTACATCACTAAATGGTGAGCATGTCCTTAAGATGAACCCCATCTGCTGATTAGCCCTACTGCATATGAAGTCCACATGACAATTAAAAGTAAAATCACAGGTAAACACTACACCGAGATCCTTGAAATTTTTCATCTCTTCCAAAGAGGTGCCACCAATATTATATATATTTTTAAAAGGAACCAACTGTCGAGTGAAACTAATAACTTTGCACTTTTATGTTAAGTTTATTAGTTTCACAACAGATTAATAAACTATCAACATCCCTCTGAAGGTGAATACGATCATTGACATTCTTTATTTCTCTGAATAGTTTAACATCGTCAGCGTACATGAGGCAAGAATTTTCAATAAATGAAGGAAGATCGTTGATAAATAAAATAATAGAAAAAGTAGTGGCTCAAGATTAGAGCCCTGTGCCACGCCAGATGAACAATAAAAAGGGTCAGATTTATGGTTATGTATCATATCATATTGACATCTAAAATGCAAGTTACTCCGAGTTTATCAACTAACAATCTGTGATTTATTGTATCAAATGCCTTAGAAAGATCTGTATATATGGCATCAGCCCTTCCCCCACCGTCTAACACTGTGGACACTTCATTGCTGAATACCATTAGTTACAGTGGAGTGCCCTGGTAAGAAACCATGTTGCTCCTCCACAATAACTCTCTTGACCTGTCCAAATATAATTGCATGTAGTATTTTTTCAAAAATCTTGGAAAAACAGCTCAAAATAGATATAGGTCTGTAATTCCTCATGTCTGTTCTTCTCTCCGACTTGAAAACCGGGGTTATTCGAGCAATCTTCCATTTTTCAGGAAATTTGGAAGTTTTTATAGCTAGATTGAAAATAAACTTCATAGGTTCAAGAAGAACTGCTGCACAACTCTTAACAATAAATGTGGGAATCAAGTCAGGGCCTTCAGAGCAACCAGATTTCAATCCCGCTATAGCAGATAGGATCTCATCAGAAGAAACATCACCAATGCCCACACTGAATCCCAGGCCGCCAAACATCCCCGGATCACCCCTCATGCATCATGTGCAACAGGTGCATCAGCCTCATAAGCATACTCGAAGTAACGTGCAAATCCATCCACAATATGAGAACCAATGTAGGACTCCCCACTCAGCGTCATAGTCGACTCCACAAAGGATGTCTTTCTCTTGCAATTTACATATTTCCAAAAATTTCTCACGTTACCACACAGACCAGATTGAATGGAATATATATAGTTATTATATGCTAAAGTAATTCTAGTCTTCAAGGATTTTCTCAAAGTTTTAAAACGATTTTTGTGGTGAGGTGAAACTTTTCTCTTCCTTGAACCTATCAAACCTTGAACCTTTCCTCTTCATATTTAGATCAGATACTATATCTGCAGAGAACCAAGGAGGATATTCAGGATTGTGCTCTTTCACTTTAATCTTCGGAATACAATCATCCAAGAGTGTGAGTACAGTTTTCTTTGAAATTCATCCACAGCCGAGTCGACATCAACACAACCGAATAAAGAATCCCAACAGCGGTCTCTCAATCCACAGTAGAGTTTAAGATAGTCTCCCTTAGGATAATTATAACGAAATTCCTGGGTATCAGCTGGAGCATTATCAGCCTCAGAATCTGAATATGCGGCCTCAACAAATAATGCAGGATGATAGCCGTCTTCAGGGAAGAGGGAATCATCACTCCTGACAACTTCAACGTGGAAGTTACTTAATACAAGATCCACCACAGTCCTACCCAAATTATTCACAACTGAGTTATACAAATTTAAATCATAAAAATTAAAAAAAATATATTTAGAATCCTAGCTCTAGATGTTCCCAAAGAAAGATCATAAGTACAGGAGGTTATTTCCGGTAAATTAAAATCTCCAATAATCATTAAATTACCATTAAGTAAATCGTGATGAGATTCAATATATTCTAAGTATTGGAGATAGGTATTCGACTGAATTGACGGAGGTAAATAGCCTGCATTTATGTGATAATATGTTGCATTTAACTTCAGTTTAACTCCCACCGACTCATAATCATTATTAGCTAAGGAAAGCTCATCACATAAATCAGCCTGCAGTGATCTTTTAACCGCAATAAATACCCCCCTCCTCTCAGACGACCAACACCCCTATCACTCCAATAAACACTATAGCGCTCATCAAAAATTCGGAGCTGGCAATACCATCATGCAACCAGGTTTCCGTCAACACAATAATATCATGATCAGTGCTTAGTAAAGATCTATAAAAATTGGAAGATTTTGTGCGTCGAAGGTTTTGTTTGTAAGTCCTCTTACATTCTGATAATAGATAGACATGTTGGAAAATAACATGATTGACTAAGACAAGAACAATGAAAGTTGAATAATAGTAATAATAATAGAAATAATAATAAGTATAATGTATAATAATAAATACAAATATCAAGTATAATAATAATAAGTATGTGATTTAAGCCGTGATGCAAAGCATACAACCCTCAATCAGTTTTAACTCATCAGGTTTTAGATTCGGCTCTCAAGCTTGAAATAGAAACGGTTTTCAACGAAAAGTATTAGAACGAGAGAGAGATAAAATATCAAAAGAGATTAGGTTAAAGTTGCACTATACAGAAGTCGGCCAAAATCATCAGTAAGAACACTGGCATTTCAGATATCGCACTTTAATCATTGTAATGGAGCAGTTTATAAAGAGAACGAATGTTTGTATATTTCATTCAAATAACACTTTGGAGCAGAAAAGTTGAGTGAATAATTTTTCTCAATATGTAGAAGAAATAGAATGGACTCTACAATAAATAAAGTTTAGAAAAAAACTCGTGACTTGAACTTGTTATACACCATACGAAGGAAACTCTAACCGGAAAAATTCCATATAGATATTTATTATATGATTCCATATAGATATTTAATACTTATATGAAATTAGAAGTATGGAGTTAGCGACCCCCCCAACATCAATAATGATCAATTACAAAAAATAGAACCGGAAAAATTACAGTATAGTATCATGAAGAATGATAAATTACAATTTAAGATACTGAAGAGAAATTGATGCATAATAGAGTTTATATTCAGGTATAATATTCATATAGTTTCATAATAGTTGTGGGTGACTCTAACCAGATTCCATATATGGAGAGATCACAATTAGTTACCAAGTGGAACAAAATCTCAGATTTCTGTGAGCCGGAAGAATATATAACAGTAACTAAGTGTCCAGTGGATGTCTGTTTTGCACTTGAATCATTCTACCCAGGAATCAGCACAAAGAACGCCCAAGTAAGATCAATATTTCCAACATTCAAAAACGGCGAAACTCATCAGCTGAAGGAATATACTCTGATCCTTACATTTACACAAAAGGAGAAGAGAATTCTCACTGTTGGCATGAATAATTATAAGTCCTAAAGAATCAACACAATTATTCACGAAGCGCAGGGTCTCACATCAAAGGATGTAGTGTTAGTGAGGATTGACACAAGAGACAATTAAATTTATAACAGTGTATCACATGCTATTGTCGCAATATCCAGGCATACAGAAAGCTTCAGATATCTTACAACAGGCTACAACTAGTAGTTCTGTGAACAGTAGACCTCACGCAGTATTCTCAACCACAATTACCTGATTGAAACTATTGACCTTATGGAAATACAGCAATAGACTGGCTTCTCCACACATCTGTGTAATCACTTGTCAGCTGATTTATGATGAATAATTATATAGTCTGATTTTTACTGTAATATTGGCGTATGAAGGAGGCTCCTTTTTCCTTTCATATTATCCTTGAAATGCAGAATTTCCAAAAACTCTGTATTTATGTCGATGCGCAATTAAAAAAGGAACAAACCTGTCAAGTTTCATGAAAATCTATTGTCGCGTTTCTCCGTAAATGCGCAACATATAAACATATAAACATTCAAACATTCAAACATTCAAACATTCAAACATTCAAACATTCAAACATTCAAACATTCAAACATTCAAACATTCAAACATTCAAACATTCAACATTCAAACATTCAACATTCAAACATTCAAACATTCAAACATTCAAACATTCAAACATTCAAACATTCAAACATTCAAACATTCAAACATTCAAACATTTAAACATTAAGAGAAATGCCAAACCGTCGACTTGAATCTTAGACCTCACTTCGCTCGGTCAATGATACAGTAAAGGATATTGTTGATAGAGTGAAGGACAGGACAGAAAAATAGATTATGGTATGGAACAGAAAAAACTTAGAAGGAGAAGCCAATACTAAACATTGTAAAATCGATGAATAATCTGGTAGAAGAGCTTGACTTAGAAGATATAAATGATTTTGCAACTCTGAAGCCTAAATATGTGTTTGATTGCTTGAAGCAGTTCAACCTGAGAATAAATAGTTTCAATATCAGAAGTTACAACAAGAATGTTGACGAGTTCCTGATCCAATTAGAGGACTTACAGTGTGACTGATGTAATTGTATTAACAGAATGTTGGATTTATTGCAATACAACTCCACGCATAATGTGTAACTACAATCTATATGCAACAGAGAAGAATCATCTACAGAATGATGGAGTAATTGTTTTCGTTAAAACTGATATTAACGTTGAAGTTGAGGAACCAGAAATTCGACACGCCAACTGTTTGATTCTCCGCCTCAAAACTCAAGGAAGTATATTTGTCATTACTGCAATATATAGGTCACCTTCCAGCCCAGATTTGACGGAATTCATCAACGGTATGAGACTCGAGGGATCAAGTCAACATTCCCATGTAGTTGTAGGGGACTTCAACATTAACACGATAGAACCAAATAAGCATCGTCAACTGGAGGATTATGAGAACTTACTCAGTGAATTTGGTTTTGCTCACTGTATTAAACAGCCTACTCGCGTCAATGACAATACCGCCACATGCCTCGATCACATTTTGGTGAACTTTAAAAAAGATCTTATGCCAAAAGTCTTTTGAAATTCAATAACGGACTACTACATCACTATTCTGGGAATAAAAAGCAACAAAAAATTTAAAAATGTGGAGAAGAAGCAGCACAGAGAATCTTCAACAAAGTCAAGTTTGCATCACTGCTTGTGGAAGAAACTTGGGACTCCATTCACATGCAGGATAGTGCTGAGGGCGCATTGAAGGAGTTCGTGACTATAATGAATAAGCACGTAGAAGAATGTAAGAAAGCTTACAGTGTTCCACATAGAAAGAAGAAAATCAAGCCATGGATATCATTGGGGATAATAACATCTATAAGGAGACGAGATAAACTTCACAAACAATGTAGAAATAGTACATCAAATTTGCAACTACATCAATACTACAGAAAATTCAGAAATCTACTAACTAGAGTCATTGAAGAAGCAAAAAACAATATTTTTCTCACATGCTTGGAGATTTGAGAGATGCAAAACATACATGGAAGGTAATAAGAGAAATAACTGAAGCTCAAAGACCAAAAACGCAGATTAAACAACTAAATGTACAAGGAAGAGAGTTGAAACTGGGAGAGGATGATGAAGAGCTTGCAAAATGTTTCAACGAGTTCTTCAAAAATATTAGATCTGAACTGGCACAGAATATATGAAACAAGCAACAACCTGCAGATAAACCTACATTTACTAATGCTAGAGTATGTGAATCAATATTTTTCACACCAGTAGATAAAGGAGAAATAAAAAAAATAATCAGCAGTCTCAAATCAGACAGTGCACCAGGCCCAGACAACTTCAGACCAGAGCTCTTCAAACAGAACAGTATAGCTCTTGCTGGACCATTGACAATGATAGCCAACAAAATCCTGGGAGAAGGTGTCTTTCCTCAGTGTTTGAAGGAAGCTGTTATATGTCCAATTTGTAATGCAGGGGCAAGAAAGATTTGAACTGTTATAGGCCAATATCACTTTTAAATATCATAGCAAACATTTTTAAGAAATGTATCAAATCCAGATTTATTAACTTCCTTAAAAAGAATAATATTCTATCACCAAATCAATATGGCTTCAAATCAGACTGTAGTACCAACGACGCAATCCACAATGTCATTTCACAAATAACAGAGAAAATCAACTGTGAGGAGAAACCTTTGGCAATATTCCTGGACTTGAAAAAAGCATTTGATACTGTGTCACATGATGTTCTGCTAGAGATAGCCTACTCCACAATTATGGAATCAGAGGAGCATGGGACCCATTCAATACTTGTCAAACCGGACCTAGAGTGTATGGCCAGAAAAGCAGCAAGCTGGAAGTCGAATATGGAGTACCCCAAGGAACCGTCCTTGGCCCTATCCTCTTTTTGATTTATATAAATCCTCTCTGCAGTATGGAAATTGGAGGAAATATCACCACCTTTGCCGATGACACAGTTCTTTTGTTTTCGGGGCCAACGTGGACAATAACATAGAATAAGGCCGAAATGGGACTAGAGAAAATCTCACATTGGCTCAATCAGAATCTGCTCACCCTAAACTATGACAAAACCAACTATCTAACTTTCTCAGCAACACAGCATGGATGATTGGAAGCTTCAAGTCTTGATTGACCTTCAAAATAGAATCTATAAATTAATAGATCTTCTTTAAGTCTTAGAGAAAAGATAGCATGTAGCATAAAGCTATCTAAAGTAGAAGAATTATTTCTAATATCAGACAATTTTGCATTCACATTTGCCTACAGAAAATCTCTCAACAGTCAACCTTTTCGACAGTACTGCATTCACTATCCACAGAAAACCGACAGTAAAATATCTTGGAATTATAGTGGATTCTTTTCTACGGTGATAATGATAACCTCTGCAAGAAGCTGAGGAAGACCATTTACAAGTTTAAAATGATGAGAACATTGATTGATGAGAAGTGCATAAAGATGGCCTACTATTCCTTAGTTCAGTCTCTGCTTACCTATGGGATTGTAGGATGGGGGGGAACAAACTACGTGCACCTTGACCCCCTCTTAAAAGTGCAAAAACTAATAATGAAGATCATCAAGCAGAGGCCACCTCGTTATCTGTCAGACCAGCTCTACAATGAGTTTGGTGTGATGGACATAAGACAGCTCCACTCCTTGGAAATAATTTGCAGACTACACAAAAACCCGGAAAGCTTTCAACAAATGAACCATAGTCATAACACAAGAAACAGAAACCTTCTTATTACGAACGTGGCTCGGAAGGCAATATATCAACGACACTTCAACCACCTAGCACCAAAACTCCACAATCTACTTCCTGCACAAATCAAGTCAATAGAAAACCCAAGAAGATTCAAAACTGCTGCTAAGAACTGGATTATTTCAACTGGAAGACATCATATAGAAAACATAATCTCAAACAATATGTGAGCTCACTTACCCAACGTATTTGCAGTTTGCACCCCTACCCAGAATCTATTACTACTACTAACACCTACTCTAGTACATGGGTTTCCCATAGTTGAGTAGGTTAGTTTCCAATAGAATTAAATTCCATATTTTTTTCATAAGCCTATTGTATTGTAGATATTTTGTACTTTTTATGTTTTAATTGCTTGATTGTATTTTTTTAAAGGAAATAAATTTATATAATACTATTATTATTCACCACTCTTATAGCTCATATTCAATTATCATAGTTCAATAAATTAATACAGTACGGTATTCAGAATACATAATAGTCCATTCCAAGTATTAGACGAATTAACTAGACAGGATCCGATCACCCTGATGCCAGAGGATCCTACCATCAACACTCCACACATTCCTGATGCTCACCCTGCTCGCCGTTTCAAGTAGAAAATGATATCTTTTCCGAGTGAGATCTTCTCCAATAGTGACAGCCGAGTCCTTGAGCTGCCTCCTCGCCTTTAGGATCATGCGTCGGGTCTGGTAGCTCACGAGTTTGACCAGTATAGCACGAGGTCTAGGCCGAGTATCGCCAGGTTTCGATGTGAGACGACCCACACGGTGACATCGATCAATCAGCGATAGAACGATCTTGATCTTCAGCTTGTCGCGACATAGATTTGTCACAAGCTCCATGACGTTTTCTCCCCTTTGCTCAGGTATACCAAATATTCTATATTGTTCCGACGCTGATATTGTTCGAGGGCGTCCAGCCTACCCTCGTACGCCGCATTGCTCGCTGCCAGCTGGTCGTGCAACTTGGTGATCGCAGCCGACATCGAGTCCTCCCTCTGTTCCACGGCCGTGAAGCGTGACTCACACTCATCCAGAACACGGGCAGTAATCTTTTCCTCGAGTCTATCGTTGATCTTATCAGCAACACGATCAACCAGGGTGTCGAGAAATATGTCATCTGATAACAGTTCAGTGATGAGCTCCTTAATCAGGCGTTTATCAACAATCAAACCCTCGCCTTTGGAACTAGATGAAGAAGAGGGGGGGCGACGCTCGGACGATGACGAACTACTCTTATCGCCAGCAGCCCTGTCCTTATCGGCTCCAACCTTGCCACTGCTCCTCGTTGCAATAGGTGTATTCACCATTTTAAACAAAAACACTTAAAACTTGCGAACGAGTTATTATCAAAACGTGAAAATTCACAGGCGCGTAGATGAGTCCGCGTCGGTCAACTCAACCAAAATTCAACTCACAACTCCCGGAAAAACCCGCAAAACTTGAAGCACAAACAAGAGCCAAAACAAACAACGTCTGGCTAGTTTCATTCTTATCTCAACACTTGAAAAGTTGCGAAATTCACCTACTGACACTCTTCTCTACTTTCATATTAGTGATAATGATTTATATGTTTAAACAAGAAATAGCACTATTTCTGTAAGGCTGAGGCTACATATAAAACTGGTCTCTGTACTGAACAAGCTCTATCAATCATGGCTACGCCCCTTTAACAAGGGAATTGAAAATTAAAAAAAAATTAAAAGGGTATTGTTCATGTCTGGTTGCAGCAAAGATTCGGATCCAAGTCTGGTTTCTATATATTAATTTGTGAAATATGATTGTCGTAGAGCCCTTGTGTTGTATCAGAATTTTTTCGATGGAGGAAGCTAAGGGTGATCGTAGAGGTCAAGGATAACCTGTGCGGTCCTTCTGATCACTCACTCGTCCACTCTTCGGGAGAGCCAAGATCTCTCCATTTCTTTCCGATCTCTCGCCCACCATTCCCCTACCACCTCTCCCCACCCTCTCTCTTCTTCGTACTTCCTTTGATTGTGTCTGTTCACGCATAGCATACTAGGCCGGATGAACGTTCTCTTCGATCTTCCTCTATTGCTGGTATCCACTTTTTCTGGCCCCTACTCTCTAGTCTCTGAATGATGTAAACTCATCAAAATCTAAACCTAAATTGTATGAAACTCTTTAACCACATTGTTTGAAACATTTTGATCACTCGGAGAAAATCTCATTAGATTTTTGAGACTCCCTTGAAGAGAGATTAAGTAAAATGTGAAAGAGTGTGTTGCAGAAAAAAACACATTGATTAAGATTACAAGCAACTGTTTCAATGATCCAATCCTCTTAAGATAATCTCAAAAACAAGAGAGCAATCCCCACTATAGATAAATGTAATTACAGTCGGAAATAGATGAAGGAATGCATATAATGATGAGGTTGACTGCATTAAATTCAGTTTTTTGTTCAATAATTATAAAAGTGATTTTGTTAGAGGTAAATGGATTAACTCAATCTAAAAAAAAATATGATATTAAGCTGTCATTGTTGCATGTTTGGATTGTTCTTGCGACTGAATAATGACTTCAACCTATCAATCTATTATTCTGTACCACGTAGCTTTGAGTTGAGCTCTAGATTACATCCACGCGATGGGAAAAGAGTAAAATAAAATAAAAAAATTTGCTCATTGAAAAGTAAAAATTTCTACAAAAACTGTGATAGTTCACTTCATACAGTTCGAACAATCACAGCCATCAATAACAGGAAAATTTTAGATTAGCAGCTGACTTTCGTGTGAGAGTAATAGGAGATTCCTGAATAATGATGGAACTGGAAAACGAAGTCAACTTTCCTTGCATATTTCAATCAACTATTATCAAACTAACTTGTAATTTTTCAAAAAGAGAAAATAAATACCACTCGCTCAATTAGTTGTTGGAGCCGGATGGGGAGCATCTTTATTCAGCTTCAGCTAGCAACCCAGCATTCCGCTAGATTTTCAATTTAATAGTGGATAAAAGCGTGAATACTTTGTGAGAACGTATTTCCAAGTCAGTTTTGTGTTCACATAATGGGGATTATTAATATATGACCGCTTGTAAAAGTGCATTCTCCGGGCTCATCAGGCTCGAGATTTCTGCTGTAAATAACTGGGCAGGAATTTAAACTGCACTCGAGGCCATTTATGGAGATATCAGTGTCGGCAAGTACTTGTCAGGTTGACTATTCAATTTAAGAACTGAAACGCTGTGCGGAGGCTATTGGACCTGATACCTCCCCTCTTCAGGAGGAGTATCACGCGACCGTGGATAGCAGGCAATCATAATCATAATCTTGTCAGCCGTTACAGGAAAATTGTTTAATTCTGTGTGTGTGCGTGCGTGCAAGTGTATGTAATACTATTGAATGATTCAAGTAATGTCTAGGAAAGGTTTACTCAAATACTTGATACCGAAATTATGTTTTTAATAATCATAAAAACCACTATAACTTTGTACAAATCAACGTTTGTCTCGGTGTGGGAACCATTTCAACAATGGAGTACTTAATGAACACAGTAATAACCTTTATTTTTCCATTATTAATCACTACCATCACTTTTTTCAAACTGTATTGAACATACAAGAATTTGATCAATTCCGCTTATGCAACTGCAAAGAGCCAATAATAATCACATTATTTATGTATTGATAATCAAAACATAAAATTACTTATTCCTTCTATATAAGAAGATTCAGGAAGTCTCACGTGAGAATAAAACTGCTAGTAGGTCATGCAGGTAAGTCATTTTTTTGTTCCCCATATTATAGAAAGTTCAATCTATGATTGTCTTGATTTTGAAGTCTGCATTCTCCCTTCGTTGTATTCTTAGGTAATAGGTACAGTAGAACTAACAATTATTTGAGATGTGTCCATTGTAGACAGAATCCAATGGCAGGTGAAAGGGAGTGATTGGTTGTAGTGATGATTGTTGTGGTGTGAAGTGCTGGCCTGTGAGCCGGGTGGATGGAGGGGGGTGGGTGGTGCGGCTAACAAGCCAACCTCAGCTGCTCATCATCAGTGTACTCGGCGAGTGTGCGTGTGTGAGAGGGGAGAACTGACATTAATAATAATTGCTGGTAGTACAGAGCGCTGCGCTGATACTTGGACTGCTGCTGCTGCTCACTTATGCAAAGTGGCCTCCAAACTGCTCTTGAGGAATGTGACCACGCTTGCTCTGTGATCATCGCTGCTTGTCATACAAATTCCACGCAAGAAACGCCCGACCGCCGGGCCAACCCCCCTCAACCCCCCTCACCATCCAACAATCAACCAATCGCATTCAGACGTCTGCGTCGTCACCCCGTCGCATCTACTTTCTTTCCTTACTAACCTTTATTTCTGTTTCAATGACCTACACCTGCCCTACACAAACGTATATCGTCTGTGTCTGCTTTTCTTATCGTCTGTCTGCGCTCCAGCATTTTCTTATAGGTCTGATAAATTGTTTATTCTGACAGATTCGTTAGCACATCAATACCATCGCTAGAGTCAGAGCGAATTACCGGTTTGGATCATATCGTGGTGGGCACCGATCATGGTAGTTCTACAGAGGGGTACAAATAAATAATCTGTGAGTTTTCAAATGTCTTCACATGTCTTATTCCAATAATCAATCATTATTACCGATTTGTCTAATTAGCAATAGCTTTCAGTTACGATACAAGATCCATTCCTAGAAGGGAGATTGAATAAAGTTTGTTTGAAATCAAAATCATGAGTGGATTTGCGTTGACAACTAAAATTTCAAAAATTGAACACTATAGGCTCACATGAACTTGCTCCACCTTACTTTACTGGTGCAATCATATTCAAGTAATTTCTGTTGTGTATTATGTTAATTATGAAAAGGGCAAAATTTCTTCTACTCTACTGTTCTATTGTCAGGTCTTAATTATTATAAAGCTATTTTGTGAATTGGCATTTGCATAGGCTGACTCTACACAAAAGCTATAGGGGCCTCATAGTCAATCTACAAAGAAATTGTAGTTAGACTAGTGAAAAAGTTAAGGACTGAGCTGAATTACAAACTAAGTTAGCAACAAAGTTGATAATGCTTCGAAAATATCAATAAGACCAATATTCTCGTTGACCTTCTTTCGAGGATGCTTTCCTACTAACCGCTGTTCAATCTACCTTGCGTTAATAAAGGGATAGATAGCTGCCGATGTTCTGGTTTTCATCTCTTTTGACCTTTCAAACAGTTATCTAAAGGCAAAACAAGTTGAGGATTGTAATAGCCAACAATACCGTGATAATGCACCACGTTTATCGGTCTGATTCTAAACCAATCACTTTAATAAATACCTCCAGTTTCCCAACCAATGCCTGACTTTTTAAAGTTCACACGAGCTCTTTTTAGTCATTAAAACTAGGATGTTATCTCGAAATCAAATTATGAATATACGTTTCATTGCTCCATTTATCTCAATAAGAGAGTTGAATCACTACAAGGTAGTAAAGGAATAGAGTTAATGAACAGTTTAGATAAAAAACTTTCGAGGAACTCAGGAAAATGCAATGGAAGAGGTGAACTTAATGATTGAAGTGTACTTAATACTCAAACTCCCCAATACAATCCAATCTGGTGGATAAAGTGGAAAAGTTTCAGAGGTCTATGGCTCGACGAAGGAATGAGCAACATGTTCTTGAAAATGAATTTTAATGCACACATACACACACAATCAATAATAATATTCACTCATTTACTGAGAGTTTCTTCAAATTTATTTTCGGTAATTACGCTACTGGTGAGATTGGGTTTTTAATGGTTTCTGGGATAATAGTCATGAACTATCTAGTTCTAAGCCTACTAGGCACAGATCGATAAAATAATAATAGATTTCTGCAGTTTTCAGTGGAACTAGGACAGTTAATTCACAGTTTGATAATCAATAATCTGTTTCCTGTAATTAGTAAACTTTAATTATTCGTGAGCCTGAAGTATCACACTTCATGAAGAATTTTTCAAAATATCGATATTCTGAATTGTGACCCAGAACTCAAAAGAAGAGCGTTGACGGTAAAACTGTTGAATCGTCCGTGTGTATCAGGGTCATTAGGATAGGAATTTTCGCAATTTTGTTGCATGACAAATACTTTTACTGTTTGTCTATAGCCTAAAGCCTACATGAAGTGGTACACGGTAATATAACCGTCCAAGTAAAATATTCTGCAAGTGTGTCAGCGGCTAGGGTCAAGACCTCGACGTCTGTTTAAAACAGTTAATAATGTCCCAGTCACCAACAAGCCAACTCGCAAAATCTTCCCAAGAGCTCTCATGAATTAGATGCAATTCTGAGCATTTTATCAAATGGCACATCTGCCTTATTCGGAACTATTGTAAACCGTGTTACAATGTTCGCTAAAAAAACATGACTCAATTTTTTTCAGCGCCTTTTAGTTTCAGTTGGAAATTAAAATTCTGCTATTTCATGCAACGACACGCTTCTAGAGGATAACATCGTCATTATTATTTAAAACCATTTGTATTCCGTCTTTAGTAGAAGATAAGAACCGATTCCTCACTGAGTTATAAGAGTATTGACTTAGTAATGCTTGAAACAAACATGAACCTGCCTAAATTTGTTTACTTTTCTTTCTTCAATGCTGTTTCCACATTAGCCTCAACAAAGTCTACATCTTGTCTATCTTGAGTAATGCATTTCTCCACCTATATCAGAGTATTCCTTAAACCTCTAATCATTTAAGCCCCTTTCATTCTCTTTTTATCCAGATTCATCTAAGATAAAAATCAACCTGAATTGGAATAAACATTTATTTCTCTCCAATAACTGAATCTTAAATTTAATCTTTGAATTAACACCATCGTATAAGAAAAACAATCTTCATCACTTTAAAATGCTTTCTTCTTGACCTTAAGTTCTACATTATCTCTCTACCTTGTCCTTTATCATGAGTTGATGTTATTTCTATTAAAACGTTCTTACCTGTAAAAATATAGCTCACATTTTCTAAAATGAATATCTTTTCAAGGAAAAAGCCCACCAAATAGTCTATACATTTCGCAGTTCGTATACAGAAAATATGATTTTGTGCCTCAGAGTTTGTTTGTTTGCATGTGTGTGTCTGCTTGAAAAATGAATCGACTCCTGCTTGCACTCACGTGTTGTTCCTCTCACATTGCAAGCAAGTATTTATTTCACTTGCAACAATAATGAATTCATTATGTTATGTCAATATTGTTGATATATATTTGTATTTTTGAGATGTTTTTGCTGTGTTTTCAAGTTTTCTGTTTGTCTAGTTTTCATTCTTCAAGTTTCCAGTTTGTGGGTACTGTGCTTGAGTGTTCATCTATCTATCCATAATCTATAATCTATTTATAATATTATAAAGAAAAAAATTGGCTCATACATGCACGGGATAGGAAATATCCGATTAACGCATCATCATAACTGATGAACTGATCAACTTGCAATTTCACATTGAGAATCTGAATTTACCGGGGCTGGTTATAGACCTATTTTTATTAATCAATAATGTGTTATTCAACAATAAAATCAAATTTATTCAATTCAAGATTCAAAGTTTACGCAACAATAAAAGCCCAACCAAACAGAGCTTTCTCTCAAACAGACCTTTGGCTTAGTTGGTTGTATTCGCGATTAATGAATGAAAGGTTGCGGGTTTCAGATCAATCAAAATCATGATTTTTTGCTGAAAATCTCTATCTCGGATAAAGATTATCCACGTAATTTGGGCAAAATAATGAATAATCATTCTATTTCTTGATGTTTTCTGAATATAAGGAGATTGCATTTCACAACACAAAATTTTCCCCTATGCAAAGCACGGGTTGCCAGTTATTTATAAACAAGTCTTAAGTTAGTTTTTTTTCTTGTAGTGCTTTGTAATATATTATCTTCATGTTGTAATTTTGAACAAGTGTAGTAATTTTTCTGACCCATTCTATATTATTCGATCTGCTATTATCGCGATATTATGCCAAAAAACAAATTATTGACTCACAAGATATCCTTAACATTCCGGAGTTTGTAGACGGAATAGCAAGTAGCTAGTTGTATCGTATGCAAAAGGTCGGGTTGAGAAATTAGACAGCAGGTGATGGCGTCGGAAATGACACCTAGACCTAGATGGTACAGTCGGTAAACTGTGAGCTACTTGGCAATTCAGGATACGTAGTTGTGAGTTGCAGTCGCAGTACCGAGGCCTGTTTAACGGGTTCGGTTTTGCCTTGCAGAGTGACATAGCTTTGAGTAGCAGACTTCCAGGAAGAGGGCTTCTATCCTGTCTCATTAGTCTTCGACTTAGGTAAGGTAGGAAGAACGTATTGGCGAAAATTTCCTCTGCGGTTTTCCTCAGACATGGAACATCTGCTATTTTACTACACAGATACATCGTCTGCCCCTCCCACTATGCAGCCGGAAATTGAAGAACTTTTTCTTTCCTCTCATAAATCTCATTCAATCAACTTGTCCAACTTGAAGCTGCTCTCCAAAATTATGGCGAGTCGAAGCTGGACGTTGAGTTTCAGCCATTTGTCTTCGTACTAACCACTGTTTCATATTTTTCGAGTTTGAAGTCTTCTCCTGAATACTGACAGTAATGTGAAAAATGAAAATATGGATGCTGAACTCACACAACGTATTTTGCGAGTGAGGTAATACTGTAACGTGGGTATGAGAACTTGAAAATGAGAGACATAAAACTGATTCAAAACAAATATAAGACATGAAACTGAGTGATATAACTTAGGAGCCTCTAGAACAATGATCTCCTAATATGTTTTACACCTAGAAAGTATTGTATCCTCCTCTGATAAAAAATTATGTTATAGTCGTGATGTAGCCTGTAAACTATTATTTCCACTCTTATACATAAGTTCCGAATTATTTTCGAATTAAAAACACAAAATACATTGCTATTAAAATTGTGTTGCCTTACAAAGTAAATTCGTATGGCTTTTGTTGGTGGGGAGTCCCTTGCGAAAAGGTCCCACCGCCTAAATATATAATTTAAGCTGTCAATGGGTCTTACGACTGTCATACTTCAGTCGGGACCAACAGAAAACGTGCCCATACGATAGCACGGGAGTGATCTGGTTAAAAAACTTTTGGTAATGAGAGGGTTTGAACCCGGGATCTCCATTCTTTCTTTTATAAAGTATTTTGTACTACTCTCATAATACTTACCAATGTGAATGAGTTTTTTTTTCAATTAATAGCCTTAAAACTCTACTGTTTATTCTTCTATAGCTTTGATGTTTATGGGCATTCAACTACAATAATTAATACAGCAATGATGATTATTTCCAATCATCCGCATGAGAATATAATATTCTCATACCTGTCACATGAATTTGACTAATCGAGTACTTGTGTGTTTGTACAGGAGGAGGCGGAATAGGAGGAGGAGTGATAGTCATGGCAGCAGGCCGCGAGGCCACCAGCCCGCTCCTCGGAGGCCTCCTAATATTTGCTGTAAGTTCAATTATTTCTCCTTGCTTTACTCTTTTTTAAATCCATCCATTGTGTATCACGACAGCCACTTCTATATTGGATACCATTCCTAACGAGTTGGCAACATTGTAAACGTAGGTCTAGAAAAATATGAGTATAAGATGAATTTTCCATTTTCCAATCAAATTCCACCTATGATAAATGATTTTGAACCAAATTTATAAGCTGAGAAGAATGAGCTGTGGTACGAGAAGATCCGATCATTATATCAAAATTTATGATTGTACATTCACATGATATGTGATTTTTTAACATCATTCAATAATACTCCATCTTGTATAATGTGAAAGTAGTGAGTTTCCAGAATTTAAAAAAACCTTGATAAATACCCTTTTCTTGAAATCTGTAACCCCAAATCCAGAGATCGTAGAATCCTGCACAACTACTCAATTTATTGGGAGTTTTATTGTCTTCATTTTGTAACGAATGCTTTTTTTAAAAAAACCGAGGCTTTTAAAATGAAGAAATTGAAAAATTTCGTACAATTTAAGGATTTTTGGAGTTATTAAGGGTGAAGCTATTTCTGGCGTGTCAGAAAATTCTAGATTCGAATTCTGCGCCCCAAAATACATAAAAAACTGACAAGAGAAATTCTGTCGAGGCTGTTTCCTGAAAATTACCACTTGACTGGACTATGTGGTTTGAGGAGTGGTCTAAGGAAAACCACATTAAACTAGGATGGTGCAAAACGAATGCATTCTTAAACATTTGATCTCATAGCGCACAATCGATGATGAATTAGATTGTATGAATGCTGGTATGAAATACCACTTACGAAAGCTCAAAAAGTGCAAGGGTGAATCCAAGGAAACGATTTGGAGAGAGGAGGTCTGGGGGATATGATTTAATGCTCCTTGTGATGAAATATATTCATCGATAACATTAAGAATATGAATTATCATTAGTACTTGGAGATCTCTTATATAAAACGGATAAAACTTACAAAATCGAATTTTAACATAACATGAAACGTGATTTTTAGGGTCGCTTCTCCAAACAAGTTGATCTGAAATTTTTGTTCAAACCAACATCTGACACGATTGAAACACATTATAATAGCTGCAACCATACATTGGAGAAGCGACCCTTAGACTGTAAAGATAGAACGTAAGCTTCTCATTTTTGAGATTCACTCTGTACAATTTTATTCATAGAGAAAAAACCGTTATTATTCGCATCTGATTATATTTTTTCAAGCCTGTTTAAGTTTATAATTGGATATTGTTCATTATAAAAGTATGATTGATTGATCGTGTGAAATTGTCTGTCTATGTTATGCTTGGCAAGCTCGCTACGCTTAGAACAATATTCAGTGAGGTAGTACTGTAATTTATATTCGGTAGCATCGTAGCAATGACAAGAAGTTTTTGAATGGACCGCTAATGCTTTGAGTGGATCATTATAGTCGCGCGACAGTCTGAGTGTGCCACGTCCAGTTGTGGGGGGTGGCGAAGGAGGAGGATGGGTAATGTGGGTCCGCGACCTAGACATGTCGAATGTTATTGTGGGAACCCAACTCGGTCATGCCAAAGTAAAAGCCGGCATTTGCATTCGCTTTTGTCTTAGTCACTCACTCAATGCAATCTCTACATTGCACCATTGCACGCCATCTGATGTTCAATAGCTCTTTCTCTTTCATCGACCAACGAGTCTGAAAGCACGATGCACGACCTTTGCATGTGGTCTGCATAAAAGCAATGAGAGTGCAAAAACAACAAGCAAACGTCATAAACAAAATATGTTTGGAAGTATCTATATTTTTGTTTGAATTCCATTTAGTCGATATTCCACTATTGGTCGAGGAAGTGCAATAACCTAATCTACTAATGAGACTCTACTATATCTACCATCTACCATCATCAGGATAAACCACTACGTTTTATATTTTTCGAATAATACCTCTCATAAATAAAATACCTCTCTGGATGATTTATTCTTGGTTCATACAAGATATAAATTGATTTGAATAAAGTTTATTTATTTATTCAATTATTTATTTATTTATTTATTTATTTAATTAATTATTTATTTATATATGTATTTATTTATTTATTTATTTATTATTTATTTATTTATTTATTTATTTATTATTTATTATTTATTATTATTTATTTATTTATTATTTATTTATTTATTATTTATTTATTTATTTATTTATTTATTTATTATTTATTTATTTATTATTATTTATTTATTTATTTATTTATTTATTTATTTATTTATTTATTTATTTATTTATTTATTTATTTATTTATTCATCTATTTATTTATTATTTATCATTTACAATCAACTTAAGGACAAAGAAACAGACTACATTCCAAAACCTATTTTCATTGCAATTTCATAAAATAAGTTGCTCATTGAGTTTTCCAGAAGAAATGTTAATGGAGCCTGTAGAGATAAGAATCACTTGATTGATCATGCTCCTGCCATGCACCCTCAGAATAAAAATCATTTGTCTCCTGTTTCATCTGCTACAGCATCTTCACCTTTCACATCCAGTATATTTTCCACCACTTTCCATCATTTCTTATACAAAAATTAATACATTTAAAAATACATCAAAAACACGTGAACTAATTTCATCTAAAACATAAATTTTCTTAAATAATCTTCAGCGTTCTTCTTTGCTAGCGTTCAGTTAGGATAATTATTTTGCATGTGTAGAGTGGAAGTGTGGAACTCGGTGGTTAATGAAGAAAAAATAACGTCCTACCTTGAACTTGGTAATCGAGTATTGTATAGTTTATAATTCAATTTCCAGTACTTATGGAAATGAAGAGTGTTCATTATGTGATCATAAGTTTTCATAGTCATTCAATCAAACTTATTGAATTATCCATGAAGGCTCCAAGGTTTTGGATCAACTTCCCCAATTGTTGAATAGGGAAATCGGAAATGCCTAACTTATTTTCTCATTCGAGAATCAACGAAGCTAGTTTATGAATGGGGAAGAACGATTTAGGAAATAATTGCGGTGTAGTTGTAAACAATGATTAGTATTTTTGACATAATTCTTGAATGAGTTGCGGTCAAATTGCGATGAGAATGCATGGTGACATCGTGGGATAGAGGCCATGAAACTCTGGCTTCCTCCCACTCCCCACCTTCATCATAACTCAGTCACTCGTTCCCTCTCACTCGCTCGCTCTCTCTCTCTCTCTCTCTCTCTCTCTCTCTCTCTCTCTCTCTCTCTCTCTCTCTCTCTCTGAATCTGAATCTCTCTCTTTCTCTCCACCATAATCACAGATCGTCACTTCATTTGTCTCTCCTACGGATGGTAAGCTTATGTTGATTTAACTCCTAGTAGTTATTATCCATATCCACTTCTGGCATCTTCAATCATCGCCAACGCCATGTCTTTAGCAATCAAACAACATCTATCATCTGAGGAAACAAAATATGATTCCAGCTCATTTCAATGATAATATTCTTATAATTTGGATATCAGATAATTTAGTAAACAAATATACAGTATTAAAACGCAGCATAATGAACAAAGCAAAATGTTTTACTATACATATTATTGTTCAGAGCAGAGAGCATTATCAATATAATTATGTAAGCATTCATCATAACTATTTCCATGTTGTGTTGGAGAATTCATTTTAAAAATATGGAGAGGTCACTCTTAGAATGTTCTTTTGGAAATACAAGATGTAGGCCTACTAATGTTTTTCTGAAAATATGAAATAGAAATCGACAAAACTTATACCTTAGTAATGCTCTTCAGTGATTACTAAAAGTAGTATACCAACTAGTTATGGTTCTTCATAATTTTGGTTTTGAAATGATTTTTCATAATGAGTATTTTACTCGTTGGAACTTTCAAAAATTTCTAGTATTTCAACTTCATGCTTCAATAGACTATTAAATTTCTTATAACAGGAGTAACCAGAAGCATTATTCAAAGTCGGATAAGAATGAGAGAAATTCTGATGAAAAAATTTTAGTTACAATTGAGACTTAATAGAAATGTTTTGATCGAGTTGGTAGTATCAATTGAATCAAAGAGATAGGAGATGCAAGATCGATCGTCAGAATCAAATAATATTCCGGATCAATAAGTTCTTAATGAGGATCGAATAAATTTGTATATCAGAATCGAATGTGTTATGTTCCATCAGTTCCGTTCAGAATACTTAAAATATCTGAAAATACAGAAAAAAGGAGAACCTGAAATGAAGAGAAAGTTGTCGTTTGGATTTTTCTGGGTGACCTGCATAATATCATCGATTGTTTCCATTTCATCCCACTTATTCATGCTCAATATGATGAAGAAGACATAACTAATCAACAAGTAACTAAAATTCAATTGCCGATTTATTCAATAATTGTATTTGAATACCGGTTTCCATCATAGAGGACTTGGTTCAGTTTGCACAGTGTCAGATTAAACTGAATTTCATTATAAACTGGATTGAATCCATTATCCATATCAAGTATCGTTTGTTATAATGTGATTCATTTCCAGTCTAAGCCACCAGCTGATTCAGTTCAGTTTACGTTTTTATTACTGTGCAAACGCTCCCAAGTGTTGAAGAGGTATACTTTTCATGTCTTTGTTGCTCCATATTTACTCATAATATAAAGTTAAAATCAATAATTGTTATTGTATCTACAATTATTCTCTATCTATCTTCAATTATCCTAAACAGTCTGTCAAACGTATCTATATTGAGAAAATATTTTCAATGATTTTTTTAAACTATCTTTTTATAATTGATAGTATGTATCTAGTGGTTTATATTTGAATGTGTCATTCACTCCGATTCTGTGAGCGTGTTAAAAAGCCCAAAATTTGTTTTTTAATGAAAGTTGCCTTATCTTGGCACAATCTATGCGGGTTATTAGCTACTAGGAAGTGAATATGTTCATTCGCTATGTAGTGGAGGAACTGGGTTGATCTACAAAGCTTTCATAACATGAAAGTGAATATCTTCATCGCGAACTGATATGTTGTTTGTTCATCCTGGATCATGAAAGCATGATCGCTTGTGAGCAAGTAAGATAGATAAATTATGAATTCTTAATACATAATTCTTAATTCTGAATACATAATTACAATTAGGCTAATGTCATTAACCATGTTGATGTATTTTGATAAAATATGGTTATGAGGATTAGACCGGATGTCACTTGAGTATTAGAAAATCTTGTTTTGATTGATGAACTTGCTAATTCTGTTTATCAGTACGACAGTAATCACGATCAATTATAACGTTCGAATTGAACGAGCGTAGTAAGTTCTTACTAATAACTGGAGCTTCAAGTCGTTGTCCGTTTGTGTGTTTGTTCGACAACTACTTCGATTGATTTCATCAAACAACTTCAAACTTTCAAAACGTATTCCTTAGTCCCTTACACAGATCGAGTTCGTCAAAAAATGACTCATCCTTCGTCCTTTTTAAGGGTGCAACAGGATAACATTGAAAGTGCAAACGGAAACGTTAGTCGTAAACTGGTTGCCAATAGCAACCATAGTAACAGTTTTCTTCTGCTGAAATATTTAAGCTCAGTGCTGTCTGTCCTTTATGTTTCCCCTAATTTGTTGTTCAGTCTCTATTGACTGAGCTTAAAATAAATGTAAATGAATCACATTGTGCTAATATGGAGTGAATGAAGTATAACTACATTGTAGTTTATTGATTCACATTATAATCATAAGTTTCTGATTTTAAAATCAGTAAAATGGTTAGTGAGCGAGTTCTCCTGCCGGTGGCTCATGATAGTAGCAGCATAAAAAATCAACAACATATTTTGGTAAAATTGTTCAGTCTACATTGAATTTGTGCTTGAATTTTAATGTCACTTACTAACAACTAAAGCCTCGCAAACCTGCAACTTTCTCCATTTATTGGAGGTGTAAATAAAAAGTGGGATATATTCGTACTGAAATGAGAACTTATAATTATTATAATATCTTCACAGCTTCAATGATTTGAATAGATCATCATTCATTTCATAATTTGAATGAGAGTTGGAAATGCTGAGGCGATGAGCACTTTTACTACAAACTACATTGATGGGGATACTGCAAGGAACAAACTCCCAGGAAAAAACTTCCATCTAGATTAGAGATAGAGACTGTTTCGGACCAGGAGTCGTAAACTCTTCATTAATGGAAGACCACAAGGAGGAGGATTTTATACGATCCATTCCAATAGTGGACCAAAACAAGTTGAGAACTCAGAGCTTGTGAGAGGTTGGCGATAAAAAACACAAGATCGATGTTTTCGAGATTACGATGTGATATGCCGCTCGCAGTTCTTTTCGTTTCGACTTTGTCGGCAATTAGTTTGGAGGATGATAATGGCGACCTGCAGGAATGCTCCAGTCATGGTGTGTGACCGTGGATGCAGTTTGCATCATCGGCTAATTGCTCTGTTACGAATTGTTCCCCTGCGAATGGCGTAAACACGTATTTCCGTCTACTTTTAATCGTAAAACAAAAAAATTTTGTTCGTAATAAAATAAGATGATAATTGCCATTCGGGTGATGAAAATATGAAATAGAATGCAAAATTCAGAGATCCCATAACAGTTTGATTTCAGAATTGACTTTGATTTACATTTAATTCCAGTTTGATTCAATGATTCCAAAATTGATTTTAATCAAACCAACATGAATATGATCGTTACTGATTGGAATCATTCAATTCACTCAGATGGATAAGATAATCTTCCAAGCATCTTTTTTTTCTGTATTGTTATTTCACGTTCTGAAGAAAAAGTATGGTATTGCTCAATCCATTTATGAACTTTCTATAGAAACCGCATGTCTGAAGTTGGATTTCTTTCTGGCCATGTTTGTGGAAGTCAAACACATTTTGGGTTGGGAACTGTGGCGTTTTGCAAAACTTTGGAAGCCGGTATACTGTTGTCAGAGTAGGTCTACTACTTTATGAATGAATGATAACCTTTTTTCAATAATAAATGGAGTGATAAGAGAAATTGTTTGTGCAAAGCATTCTGATGAACTCGATAAATGAAGAGTATCGTTGAATATTTTGTAAATCTCGTTCAATATTTTTGCTCACTTGTGTATCGTATATCAGTAGAATAATTATGAGGCATCGAGCTTCGCTCGTTATTTTTATCCTATTATATTAAGCGAGCAAATTCTGTATATATGTTTATATTTTTCTATTTTTATATCCGGTTATCTGGTTATTTATGTTCAAAGGATCTCGAAAACAGCTCTAACGATTTTCACGAAATTTTGAATATAGTAGGTTTATGATATCAAAATTCGATTGTACTTGGTCTCATCCATCGAAAAACTCGCTGAAGGACATGAAAAGGATAATTCATCCTTGGAAAAACAGATGATGATTTCGTAGTCTGTCGATAACAGAAGATGCGTGTGCATGTGTGGGAGATCAGCTGTGTAATCAATTAGCTTACCGTATCTCGCGAGAAATCTAGAAATTTCAATTGACTCGATCAAAATACAGTAATCTGATTTGTTGACTTGCGATGGTATGTATCATAATATTCAAATTTAATCATTATTTTACAGTTTTAAGTGATTAGTGAGTGTTACGGCCACCGAGGTGGGCGCAATAACAAATTACTTAGTAGCTTCTACTGGTGGAGCCAGGTTGGACAGAGTGAACACAAATTGAAACGAATACACTTTTATTAATAATCGGAGGACCAGACCAACAATAATTTGATCAAATGAATTACTCAAACAAATAAATCAAGTTCAATACAACAAGGCGATGTAAAACAAAGTCTTTCATACAAAGGCGGGAATCTCACTGCACTAGGCGGAAGCACAACTTGCTTAGTTACTGTCTTTATGAATTATACTCGACAATAATAAGTCTCAGGTTGATATTGAAGCGGTATCACAGTAATAAAACACTTGGAGCGGATTAATCTTGTAGAGAATCGACATGAATGTAACTTGGAGCGGGAAAACGACACGAGACGTTGCAGGAAGCGGGATCGACTTTACACTGTGAACTGAGTGAACGATGACTCGTTAACGACTCCTTCGAAGAACGATTCCTTGGTGAACCGTGATAGTTCATATAGCTCTGTAGTAACTAGAGGCAGCGCTCGTAGCGGTTACTTACCGCAACTGGTCGGCGGTAACAGTGAGTGTTATTTTGTTATTCAATTTGGTATGTAAACAATCTAAATTAGAACTTCTATGTTTTCAAATATTCGGACTGGAAATTTCACCAGAATTCAAGTTTATGAAACATAACCTACTTTTTGGACTATTTATAGTGTATAAATCAAAATTCGGGGAAGAAACAGTTTTGGGCTTTGCCTGTTAGTCCTTCCCCAATCATTTTGAAGAATTGTTTTCTGTTTATCAATAAATAAATAACGAGCAAAGCTCGGTGCCCCGATATTTTATAGAACCACAGCCTACTATAGATTATCTAAAGTAAGCCATGACAGAACACAATTCTCTAAAAATCTGGTGTGGTGCACTCACACAACTTTCCTTGCCGTTATGAAAATTGATCAACTGTCGCTATTTAGTGTTCCCGCGCATTTCAAGTCTACTTTTCTAAGATCGGAGCCAGCTGGTGACAGGACAATAGCGCTGCAGACACACGAAGTCTATCTCTTCAAAGTGAATGATTTAATAGAATCATAAGTTGCCAACAGTTTGCAATTGAATAATCTTATTTCCTCTAATTTCGAGCTTATTTTCAATTTTAGGTGAAAATGCTACTGAACATTAATTGAAGAGATTTTCATTCTAAATCTTTTCCACTTGAAATTCTTTGTTTAAAATGTATCTGAAGCCTGATAATTGGGAATCTAAAATCAAACTTTGCATAGATGGTGCAGTGCTCCTCAAATTTTTACAGATATGAGACTTGTGGCAGTTGATAGAGCTCATCTATGACTTTTCTAGGTATGAATTGGATCAAAATCGTTGGAGCCGTTTTCGAGAAAATCACGAAAAACCCTGTTTTTGACAACATTTTCGCCATTTTAGCCGACATCTTGAATTGCATTTGATCTAAATTGTTCGTGGCGGATCCTTATAGTGTAAGGACCTTAAGTTCCAAATTTCAAGTCATTCCGTTAATTGGGAGATGAGATATCGTGTACACAGACGCACATACACTCATACTCACACACACACACATACAGACCAATACCCAAAAACCACTTTTTTGGACTTAGGGGACCTTGGAACGTATAGAAATTTAGAAATTGGGGTACATTAATTTCTTTCAGAAAGCAATACTTTCCTTACCTATGGTAATAGGGCAAGGAAAGTAAAATGATCGTGTTTATATTTCACAGCTGGCTATATGTCATCTTATGAATTTCGGGGATGAGATATTTTGATTTTTCACATACTCACTTGCTCACTCACTTCTTTACTGGCTGTTTCAGCCAAGGATGAATTATCATGTCTACTTTTAATGTCTTTCCTAAGGATGAGACCTAGTGCAATCGAATTTTTATATCATAAACCTACTATGTTCCAAATATCGTGATTATCGTTAGAGCCGTTTTCGAGATCCGTTGAACATAAATAACCAGATATAATAAATATGAATAACCAGATATAAAAATACAGAAATTGCTCGCTTAATTGACCGAACGTAGTGAGGTCTATGTTTCATATGTGTGTGTGTGTGTTGTGTGTGTGTGGTGGTGTGTGTGTGTGTGTGTGTGTGTGTGGTGTGTGTGTGTGTGTGTGTGGTGTGGTGTGTGTGTGTGTGTGTGTGGTGTGTGTGTGTGTGTGTGTGTGTGTGTGTGTGTGTGTGTGTGTGGTGTGTGTGTGTGTGTGTGTGTATGTGTGTGTGTGTGTGTGGTGTGTGTGTGTGTGTGTGTGTGTGTGTGGTGTGTGTGTGTGTGTGTGTGTGTGTGTGTGTGTGAATGATTTGAAATACGTAACTTAAGGTCCTCATAATATAAGGATCCGACACGAACAATTTCGATCAAATTCAATTCAAGATGGCGGCTAAAATGGCGAAAATGTTGTCAAAAAAAGTTGTCAAAACAAGAGAGAGAGAGAGAGATTGATTGAGTACATTATTCATGTATATTACAATATATACTGGCCTATACACTTATATATAATAGCGAGAGAGAGAGAGAGAGAGAGAGAGTAAAAATACGAGTATAATTTTATGTTAAATATGAGTTTTGTAGAATGTTATCTGGGGTAATCACCTCCTTCTCGATCACTTTATCACTTTAAGACTCACTCAACTTACTTGCTTGATATCTCTCTTACGAAATCTACACATATCCAAATAGAACTTACCAATTCAATATTTCAATTATTCTAATTTACAGATCTACAAATAGTTTCCTATATACTAATACCATATTGCTAACGGAAAGCAGGCATGTCGACGGACCCTAGTGAAGATTATCACCAATGTCAATGTCAGCTACAATAATGAATTATATTTGTTTGACATTTTACTATGGGAATGAGAGGACCGGATTTTTCTAGCGGTCAACAAGGGTCATGGTCGTTCAACATGAGAGAGAGAGAGAGAAGTCATAGCCGCCGCCATCTCACTACTTCTCATTCACATTTCCTACAGTTTTTTATTCAAAATCATCAGTTCGGAAAGACTGCTTCCGTGCTAATGATATATTGAAGTAAAGAGCTCCTTGAACTATAATATAGGTATGATATTACTTCTTGATTCGACTCTTCTTTTGCTAATTTCTACAATGTACAATTAATTATGTTACGTTAGGTTTGGTTAGGAGGACGAGGCCGAGGAGGTGGTGGTCGAGGGGGTGAATGTCTGAATGTACACTTCTTCTCAACTGAACAGAAAAAATATTCTCTTCAATAATTATCTTCTTTACTTTCCTTCATTCTATTTCCCCTCTGGTGAGTTCCGGATACTATGATCTAAATAGCGTGATCAAGGAATTTTAAAGTAGAGTTCTTCATAATTTCATGCACACTCTTGAAAGCTGACTTCCTGAGTAGAGGTGCGAAGGAACTGAACGGTCAGATCGATATGAATATTATTTCAGCTCTTCAGCGTTTTTATATCTATATATATATATTTCATATCTATGTCAATGAGTCATTGACATGTCTTCATCATTGCAAAGCTGTTTAGTGGCATCGATATTCACTGCAACTTAATTGTTCTGTTCTCACCTTGGAAAGTATTACGAATTGGAATTGGGATATGTTTATCTATTATTGAACAGATATTAGCCTAGGAATTCAAATAGGGGAATTGGAAGATGAAAATTTGAGGTATCACATTGCAATATTCACCTTTTTTGGAATGTTCAGAGAGCAATCCATAATTCGTTCATTATTTATTGACATTTATGAAATATGTCCTAAAACTCCTTCGATATACAACTGTAGAGCAAAGAGACCTATAAACCTTGTGTACTTCTGCAGTATGTTGTCGGCGACGGTTACGATTTTAACTATTCAATCATGGCTTTGAAATTCTCCCGCTCCCGCTCCCGTCGCTGTCATGCGAATCGCAGTCGTGTGCACATGGCAATAGACATTCAAAATCACTGTTAAATGTTGCTTCACGTGCTCACATCAATCCATATCTCTACACGAATCTTCCAAACCTCATACATTACTGGTCAAGCTTCGTCGCTATTTGAGAGAACTGATTGATGAAATTATACTTATTTTAGCTCAACTGAAACGTAATGTAATGAAATGCTTTTCAAAACTCATCCCCATGAGCTTTGATAAAGTTTATTCGTTCTATAACCAAATATTAGAGCTCAATGAAGAGAATCAATTTCATCAAATTTGGCATACGACAGCTCGGTTACTGGTTTTCGGAATGGGATAAAGCTGGTGTGAAATTGAAGATAATTCAGTGCTTCTACTCTAGTTCTTGAGAAGTAGATTAATAACTTGACTTTTTCTGTAATTATTACACATATAAAAAATCAGAACTACAAAAAATTTTGGAAGCATCAGTGCATATAATGACTGTCCCGATAACGAATAGAGCAAATCTCAACACCTTCAACCAATTTCATTTCTGTGTTGTGCTTTGCTGTTTACAATAATAAATATTTTGATTGGTCTATTTTGCGGAGATAAAATTGATAGTGAGGGAAACTATTAATTTCACAGTGCAGTTTAGAATTTTAGAACAAAAAATGGTTATTGCGATTGTTTTTTTGTACGGTAGTGAAGTGATCGACCCTAGTCGCTTTCCTAAGAGCAGCGCGCTATGTAAATTAGCTAGCCTCTTGGCCACCCGCCGCCACCGCCGCCGCAGAGATGAATGAACGAACGCAACGCACCCAGAGCGCGTGAATGTGCGTGCGTGCGTCCATTGATAGCAGCAGCATACATGTGGGGGGGGGACCCCTCGGCACAGGGCACAGGTGAGACCCCCAACCTGGCTTGCCTGCCCGTTGCATAAGCTAGGACTGTCCCCCCTCCAACTACTTTATATCTCAGCTATACCGTTAACAGCAACACTAACACTAATAAAAAAGCCTTTCGTAGGGCGTGTAGAACATAAAGCAAAGATGTGACTCGTTTCTTCTGAGTTCTTTCTCACCGTACTGAATAAAGTCACTTATCCCCCCCCCCCCACTTGAACAATCGGGGTCCAACTTTCTCGCTCTGACTGTAACATTATCTTTCACTAGTACTAGAAACACATTTTGTTGGGAATCAATCCATGATGGGAATAAGTTTTAGATGGTGATATAAAATAATCTGATCATTTTTTGTCAATGTGATTCATCTTTTTTTCATTGAAACTGTTCTCAAGAACATGAAAAAATTTCATTCAGTTTTCAAATACTTGATCAAAAGTAAAAATATGTATATATTTGTCTAAATATAGTTTTTTGTAACTTATACGAATTATTTCGATCGATCAAAAAAGATATCACGTTTGATGATGTGGTGGCTTGTGCCACTCATCACCCATGACACACGTTTGATGATGTGGTGGCTTGTGCCACTCATCACCCATGACACACGTTTGATGATGTGGTGGCTTGTGCCACTCATCACCCATGACACACGTTTGATGATGTGGTGGCTTGTGCCACTCATCACCCATGACACACGTTTGATGATGTGGTGGCTTGTGCCACTCATCACCCATGACACTCATCATCACCAATTTTCATTACATACTGAATAAGTTATTCTCTTTAACTTTGATTAATCCATCTCCTTGCTCAAAAGCAATTGCAATAGTTAACACGTGAATGAATCAATAACTCATCATTTTGAAGAATGTATTCATTCTCTTTTAACTTGGATGACTATCCTTGCTCAAAAGCAATAATTGCAATAGTTAACACGTGAATGAATCAATAACTCATCATTTTGAAGAATAAAATCAGTATTGATTTATTGAGATTTATTCGTCAAAGCTTACGAATGCACTCCAATAAGGCTAGTCTGAGTTTAACAAGAACAAATAATATCAACTAAAATTATAATAGCATGGGAAATAAACCAATCGATTGGTATGTAATGAAAATAATTCTTTATGTCCCACCAGTAATAGAAAAAACTGCTGGACAATAATTTTTGTTGACTGGAGATGTAAGTGGAATTTTCGTGTTATTGAATTTGGATCACATTATTTCATCTTCCTTAAGAGAAGAACTAGTGAAGTCAAGTAAAAATATCTCAGCAGATCCTTTGTTACCTATCCATTTTCCAAGAATATTCAACCAACCATAGGCTATGTCATAGGCTATACTATACGGATTCCATGGAATAGATTGATTATTTATCAAACCACCGTGCCACTGAATCTCCAACTTTCAAAATGTCTCTGCTGTAAGTAATTCTGCTATCGAAATTCAGTAGAATGACTTATAGAACTAATATAATCTAGTCTTGTTTTTTACATGTTGTACCGTAACGAAAACGACGAAAACAAGTCGCTGCTGCCTTCCAAAAGGTTACAAGTTCGGAGGCTGCCAGTTTGTAACTTTATCTGGTTTCAAGTTTGGTTGAGAACATTCTTGACCTTTGCATAACCCTTGAATGATTTGCGGCAAGTGAAATTCTAAAGGTCAAAGGAGAATGAATCCTCCTGTAGCCGAGATGTTTTTTTTGAAAATTCTTCAGTCTGTCCGTTCACCTGGTTTGTGAGCATTATTGATGATGTTTATCCTCGTATCAACTGCGCATATGATGGTTGTAGAGTTAGAAGGTGGTTGGGAGATGAGAATCACAATATTTTGCATAATTTGATACGGATCAGATCTTTCCTCTCATAACAAGGCGATAACCTGTTACGGAATTTGAGAATAATTTTTTCACTTGGTGAATAAATCGTACATCACCAACAGATTTTTCAGAGTAACACAAGGTGACGACGTCTCTGAATTAAAGGAAATAATGGCTGGAGTTTCACAAGGTAGTGTTCTTGGACCAGTTCTTTATGTGCTGTACACAAGCGATCTTCCTGAATCGGATGCAGTGACAATTGCTACTTTTGCTGATGATACTGCAATACTGGCAGAAGGGGAAACAGTACAAGAAGCAGCCAAAAAACTACAGAGCGCTAGCAACAAATTCAGTGACTGGACCAAAAAATGGAGAATTCGATTGAATGAGATGAAGTCCATTCATATCAACTTCACAAACAAAAATATCAATGATCCGATTCGTATAAATCTAGATGGGAATGTAGTACCACACAGCAACACAGCAAAATACCTTGGAATGACTCTTGACGCCAAGTTGAAATGGAAAGAGCATATCAAAATGAAAAGGAGCGCGCTTGGATTAAAATACAGTAAAATCTATTGGCTGTTGGGCCGACAATCACAACTCTCATTGGACAACAAAATATTGATTTTTAAACAAATTCTAAAACCTGTCTGGACGTATGGAATTCAGCTTTGGTGCTGCTCTAGAACATCTAACATCAATCAGATTTAAACTTTCCAAAACCAAGTACTGTGGAACATGGTGAATGCGCCCTGGTACCTAAGGAACAGCGATTTGCACCGAGATCTGCACATCCCCTATGTGACCAGTAAAATAAGACGACAACACGACAACACCGAAGTCATCCAACTACTAGACAGCACTGAACTCACAAGGAGGTTGAAGAGAACAAAGCCCTACGAGTTGGTGTAGTGCTAGTGAAGTGAAAAAAGTATGTTAAATAAAAGTGTAGCGAAAGAATTTAAAGTAGAGAAATGATAGATTGGAACTGTAGGCTTCACTGGAAAACTTTAGCAATAAAAATCAATATTTTAGGATAAGAAATAAGAGAACAAAATTAATGGTTAGTCCTAGTGACTAGTTTTAATAGAAGTAATAAAAAAACTTGATGAATCTTTTCAATTTAATTTTCTTTCAAAATTTTGTGACTGATTCGGATCACAAAAAAACTTTAGTCGACCGGAAAATGTAAATAAGTTTATTGCTTGAGAAACTATTACTCTATTCCACTATTTTATTATTGTTTACTTGTACCTCGACAGTCGATATAAATTTATTACTTAACAACCGTATTAACGTAATATTAAGACCGCCAAATTATAACTTCTTCTCTGAAGCTCAAGCAACGACGTACAAGACGTTATTTTTCAGATGATAGAACAATTATCATTGAACAGCTATAGAAATAAGGTCAGTCTCTCAATATGGGTGTAACAATATTCCAAATTTTCCCATTCTGGACGATCTCGTGATCTTTGTATTCCATTTCAAATTTTTGCGTCTCATTTTGTCTACTGTGAAAAGTTACCTTAATGAATTGAGTAACCTATTAAAGTGATAGCTCGCATCCTTCTCCCTTTCACAAAACATAAAACATGACCCAATTTTAGTCGATTTGTTTGGCATAATATTATTATGTTCCATATAGCCTACTGTGAAATCGAATATGTACAGATACATTCAACTACAATGTAGTCGGTGTAATATAATGATATATGAATAATTTGAAGCCGCCCCTCCATGATTACTGTTACATTGAACGAGCACTTACACGCTCACTCTGTTTATGTTGATGTTTGACATGTGGAGCAGTGGAGGAGCATGTTGGTGGTGATGTGGTGTCGTGCACTAGCCAGCGAGCAACTACAGCACATCTTTGTTGATGAGTGCCCAGCCGGGTAACAGTAAGCCTACTATCTGATAACGAGAACACTACTTCAACAGTCATTTAGCGTCATGTTTCCAAACACATTCATCAATGGTCGTTTCAAACACTGACACACCTTACTTGAAACAGCTAGCTGAACGTGAAAATACTTTTAAGATGCTCACATAAAACACACAAAGAAGAAGAAGAAGAAGAAGAAGGGGAAGGAGAAGAAGAAGAAGAAGAAGAAGAAAGAAGAGGAAAAGAAGAAGAATAACGCTTTTCAATATTCGTGACTTTTTCATTTTAGGTAGGCTAGTTTGTGAGCGCGTGTGAGAAAAGATCTTTTTCGTGTTTAAAAAGTCATATCCAATATGAATTTCAAATATTTAAACAGTGATTCACTACTATTCCAGTATTTAAGTACACTTCAGGATCTCATGAAAAATGTGAATTGTTCAATAGCTTAGTGAGGTTTACTTACATGACGCTTTCAATGGGTGAAAAAGTAGTTACTCTCTATTATGATTGTTATAGAAGAATAGTGAATATTGAGATGATAGCATACTCTATTATCATCATTTATCTGTTAGTATGTGTTGGTTTGAGAACCGCCAAACATTTTCAAACAAAGTTTCATATAAGATGAATCAGGCAAATACTTAAGTGGGACTTGTACATACAATATCACAGGCTTCCTGTGAGCTTCTTTTTTGACAAAAAATAATAGTTTACTATACGATCTAACCATAGAGAAAAGATGAATGTATATTGTTTCATACACAAGTAGATTATGCTATATTTTCTCTATGATTTAGCTTATCTCCAGTAGGAGTATGAGTATATCACCAAATATTCTTTGTTCTTTCATTGAGGTTATTTTCAAAACTATTTTATAACTTATGATAAATAAAACCGTTTTCTTCATGAAAATAAAACCCGACAAATATTTTGAAACCATATATAATACAGAAGATTTACTGTAGGGAAAGTTATTGGGCTTCGAATATCTACTGTAGAACATTATTGTTACTCTCGGAAATACATTCACTCATGTACAATTATGTTGTCATGATTGGTGATTTTGATGCTTTGATCAAATTCTGCACAATTCCAACACCGGGAAAGTTTTCAAAATGGTAATTCTTCACTGAGAACAATACATTACAAATTTATCCAATGATTTTATACTTTTCCATTAAAATTTAGTATTATCTTCCTTTAAAATATAATACTCTTCCTCCATCTTAAGATGCGTAAGACGTTCAGGCTTAACAATCAAAAATCATTCTGTTCAAAAAATGAGCTGAAAATGTCATAAAACCGTAAAGCTCCAAAAAATGGCAGCTCTATACTCTTAGTCGAATCAGTGTTGCAAGAGTAAAGTAACTTATCCGGCACAAATGAGACAGTACAGCGATTAAGACCTCAGATTGCGAGCATGCGGATGCTAGCAAGTGAAGCAGAACCAAGTGTTCCATTGTGTCTGACGTCGCGGCGCCTCGTCGCAGTCTATGAGAGAGAGAGAGAGAGAGAGAGAGAGAGAGAGTAAAAGATTAGCACTTGTGAGCCAGTGACCACCCACTAATAGCAATGGGCTTTACCGCGAGTTCTTCTGGTGGCCACAATAGAAGAGCATCGAACCATATAGGCCTACCAGCTACTCATGTACAGTACTCTGCACTCGGGAATCCAGCTCTTCACGACGACCAATGATTTAGACGCGATAGTTTTGATTCGAGTCGCGCCAAATAACAGCGATGCCATTGAGGCGGCCAGATCCGATCAACTGATTGTAACACAATCCACGGACAGAACACATCGGCTTCTTTTGATCCGCAACCGAAATTCGAAGCTTGCCAGCCAATTGACCCGATTGAAATGTGTGATAAGCTTCACAGAGTCTTACGAAACTAGCAAGCACCTCTTTAGAGCCTCAAGTTGGAACAAATTCATCCCTCCCTTTTCCCCAAACTCTTTTCTTCTATGAGAACGCTCCATTTGGAATTTCTGGTAATGTGAATACAAATGAGAATAAATTTTATGAGAGTAATTCATTCTGCAAAATAGAATATCAATATTCCTTACCATGATTTCACCATATTTCATTTAGAGTGTATTTTCGTTTAGTTTATATGGTCCATATGCTTTAGTACATGCTCTTATTATTATTATTATATATTATTATTATTATATTATTATTATTATTATTATATTATTATTATATTATTATTATTATATTATTATTATATTATTATTATTATTATTATTATTATTATTATTATTATTATTATTATTATTATTATTATTATTATTATTATTATTATTATTATTATTATTATTATATTTTTGTTGTGTGAAGCCACAGATTCTGAGCGGTGCTCAAGTGGCATACAACATGTCATTTTTAGAATGGAGTCACATGAATGCTCTAAAACACTCCTCAATGGTATAAGGACAAGCCTCTACCAGTGTCCTAATTATCTTTGAAACAAATAACTTATAGCTGCTACACAGCCTTATATCCTCAGGAATGCAATTAAAACACTTGAGTCCTGAATAATACTGTCCCTTTTCGAGAAGAGTCAGTCTATGGATAGGGAACTGGAATAATCCTGTATTTTTACCTCGTGTTTCATAAGTATGACAAATTCGGTTAGCATTGAAAATATTTTTGTTTTTGAACACAAACGAAACAACTTCAAGGAAGTATATCGCTGGAACTGTAAGTAGTCGGAGTGCCTTGAATATGGTCTTACAGGAGAAAGATGGACCCACTCCCCCCAAAATCCGAAGTGCTTTTTTCTGCATTGTGTTCAAATGAATTCTTCCAGCCCCCCAAAACAAAATACTAAATCTAATGAGTGAAAGAAAATACCGATGGTAAACCTTTAGAGCTGTCCTGAGATTTGAATTCGACTTAATAGTCCTCAGAGCAAAGAGAGCATGGTAAAGCCTTTTCTGGAGTTTCTCTATGTGACCATCCCATTTCAAGTTTGCCTGCAATTCAATCCCCAGAAACTTTGTCTCATCAAGACAATCTTACACTTGCTCTAGTACAAGGGTTTCCCATAGTTGAATAGGTTAATTTCCGAAAAAATGAAATTTATTTATATTTGTAGTAGATTTCATATATTGTACTAGCCGTCAGGCTCGCTTCGCTCGCCATATCCATCTAGCCAGGGGTCTCCGCCCCCTGGACCCCCGACTGGATCGTCCAAGAATGAGATCAGCGGGATCGCTTCACTCGCCTGCATTTTTCATTTGAGCATTCTTCATTCCATCAGAAAGTCAAAGCTGAGAAAGCGCAAAAAAACGCTGGAAAAACGCAGATTTTGGGCGTATCTTTGGCGTTATTTCAAATTCCTTCCAACACAACATTATTACACCCTAGCTTAGCTTCTGTACTAAATTTGAACAATTTCTGTTCATTTGTTCTCGATACATCTGAGAAAACACTAAAAAACGCTGAAAAAACGCAGATTTTGGGCGTATCTTTGGAAAATTTTCCAAATCCGTTTTTAGTGCACCTCTAAAAGGTCAACTGAACATACCTACCAAATTTGAACGTTTTTGGTTTGGTAGATTTTTAGTTCTGTGAGTGAGTGAGTCAGTCATTAGATTGCTTGTTTATATATTAATGGAAATGAAATGTATTATTATGAACTAAACTATTATATGAGCATACAATCTAAAGCAAATGAGAATTCACTATCTCTCTTTCAGGACATCTTTCTTCTTCCTTTGTAGATTTCTCTCAATCTTTCAACATGAACATTTTTAGCATTAATATTGAAACCTTCTTTGGCTACGGTAAAGAATAGAGTAGTTGCAATTGAACAATTAAATATTGTTAGAAAGGTTTTATTAAAATTGTTGATGATAATAATTTTTATTTTCATATATGTAATCTTGAAAGTTCAAACACCACTTAATACATAATATTCTGCTATTCCAGGTTGATACTCTTCTATTGAGATGCAATTATGACAATTTGAATAGTGGGAAGCGCATTTGAATTGAGAACAGTTTAGAAGTGCCGGAAATTCGGCTCCGAATAAAACCAGTTGAGACTTGGGTAAAATATCAGTGTTGCCAAATTGAGTGAAATTGCATTTTATTATTAATTCAACAAATTTTGCAATTAGTATTGATGTTTGGAACGAGATTGTGAATTATCTGCATTGGAGCAAGAAAATCTCCACACCCTACAATGAGTCTTCTCAAGCCTTAATCGTGCCTAGGACAATTGTGTACATTGTGCACTTAGTCCACCATAATTGAGAAATTGATAAAATAGAGATAAATGAGACATAAATTGCGCCATAAATGAGTGTACAGGACGTGAGATAAATAGTATTTGTAAGTGAAAAAGGTTGGCTACACCACCACTATTATGAGCTTATGTGTTTTTGCTCATCAAGCTAATTACATTACTTTACGATCTGTTCAAAGGACTAAAAAAAATACGTACTATAGGTGCTAAAAGATTATTGCTTCAAAGAGTAACTGAGTTTCTGATGCTCTATTACTTTCCTTGCCCTATTACCATAGGTAAGGAAAGTATTGCTTTCCGAAAAAAATTAAGGTACCCCAATTTGTGTGTGTGTGTGTGTGGTGTGTGTGTGTGTGTGTGTGTGTGGTGTGTGTGTGTGTGTGTGTGTGTGTGTGTGTGGTGTGTGTGTGTGTGGTGTGTGTGTGTGTGTGTGTGTGTGTGTGGTGTGTGTGTGTGTGGTGTGTGGTGTGTGTGTGGTGTGGTGTGTGTGTGTGTGTGTGTGTGTGTGGTGTGTGGTGTGTGTGTGTGTGTGTGGTGTGGTGTGTGTGTGTGTGTGTGTGTGTGTGTGTGTGTGTGTGTGTGTGTGAGTGTATGTGCGTCTGTGTACACGATATCTCATCTCCCAATTAACGGAATGACTTGAAATTTGGAACTTAAGGTCATTACAATATAAGGATCCGACACGAACAATTTCGATCAAATTCAATTAAAGATGGCGGCTAAAATGGCGAAAATGTTGTCAAAAACAGGGTTTTTCGCGATTTTCTCGAAAACGGCTCCAACTATTTTGATCAAATTTATACCTAGAATAGTCATTGATAAGCTCTATCAACTGCCGTAAGTCCTATATCTGTAAAAAGTTCAGGAGCTCCGACCCATCTATGCAAATTTTCATTTTAGATTCCCAACTATCAGGCTTCAGATACAATTAAAAAAAAACATTCAAGTGGAAAAGATTGAGCATAAAAATCTCTACAATTAATGTTCAGTTACATTTTCACCTAAAATTGAAAATAAGCTCGAAATTCGAGAAAATGTGATTATTTCAATTGCAAACTCTTGGCAACTTTTGATTCTATTGAATAATTCACTATGAAGAGATAGCAGACCTCGTGTGTTTCCAGCGTTATTGTCCTGTCACCAGCTGGCTCAGATCTTTGAAATTTGAATAGGCTAGTAGTAGACTTGAGATGCGCGGGAAAACTAGCGTCAGGTGATCAATTTTCATAACGGCAAGGAAAGTTGTGTGAGTGCGCCACACCAGATTTTTTACTGTAGATGTTCACCTACAATTATGTCGGTTATGGAGTTGACTACTTCTATGAATCTGCTACAATTGTACTTAAGCAGACAGAACGAGTTTGATTGGATTGTTTTCATAATTGATATTTATTAATTTATTTATTTTTTGATACAATTACAAATCATATGAATATGATCGGGATAGAAGAACAGGCATAGCCCAGAACTATTCTGTTCCCAAATTTTGATAAATAATAAAATGACCGAAAAAATAGGTTATGTTCTTTCTTACTGAGGAAAGTTAAAGTTCAAAGTTCTGTCCAAAAATATATATGAGCTAAAATTTTTGAATTTAGAATGATTAAAATACCAAATTAATGGTGAATATTGCACTTAATATCACTGCACTTTGAATAAATTAAGTTATTTCAGAAAATTTTGAAGCCAAAAATATACAATATTGATATCAGTCTTGAATATCTTACTTCACACTTGAATCAAAAGAAAATTTGAACAAATAGTGTCTACGAGTGGAACTGAGTTCCAGATCAATTTGGAAAGAAACTATGAGGTTTTGTAGGAGAAAAAGCAGAATTTAATTTATTATAAAAGAAGTCAATCTTGTTTGAATTATCATTAAACTACAGTACATCTCGGAATCAAAAAATGGACTATAGCTAGCATTATGTTGTCAGAATATAAGACACCCTATTTGAAGACGTGGTCAAGTGCTCATGTGCACTATACGTTTAGAAATGCTCCTATGAATACCAGATTAAAAATGCTGCACAAGTTCGAAAGGTCCACTTATGAAGCACCAACAACTCACTGAACACAATTTTCACTTCCTGAAACGTTCCACCTTCGTTAATAGAGCTTCCATTCATCTCTAAAGGCTCTGATAGATAAATAACCAAAAGAAGCAAATATTAGTTTGTGGCTCACCGCAGTAAAAAAGCGTGCAGTCATGGTCCAGTAATTTGAACAAATAGTGTCTACGAGTGGAATTGAGTTCCAGATCAATTTGGAAAGAAACTATGAGGTTCTGTAGGAGAAAAAGAAGAATTGAATGTATTATAAAAGAAATCAATTTTGTTTGAATTCTCAAGTGAATACCGTTGAGAGAAATCTATTCAAAGCTATTCTGGGAGAAATTCATATAAAAGTGGGAAATCTCTTCTCGTACACTTACTATCTTGCCTGCCTAATACATGGGAAACCATAGTTGGCTAGGTATCTTCCTCTCTTTTTTTTCTCTTCTCCAACACACCCAACCACAAAGCCATGGTTTTTTTATATTATTGTAACATTTTATTTATTTGTTTTGTAATTCTTTGTCATTTTGTTTTGTCTTGTTTTGTGTGTTTTAATAAATTGAAAGATTGAAAAGAAAAGATTGCATAATATAATATTATATTAAATAAAACAATTGGTTGGTTTCGAATGATATGATGAGGAAGTAGAGCGGAGAAGTGCCCACATGTTATACTGGAACATAATTCACTTTTTTTTCAAAGTAAAATATCTACTATTTGTCAAATCTCTATTCCAAACTACTGCAGAACTACTGAAGTTTTTCATTGCTTTCTGTATTGCCAATATCATTTCTCTCCCTTTACCAATGGCACAACCAATCACTACAAAAATGGCAGGGTGTAATGGGTCTACTGTAACTTTCTCCTATTCACAATGAAACAGGTGTCGGGTAATGAATTGATCACTATCCACAGATTTAGAACTTCTCCATGATAAAGCCCTGGAAAATAGAATATAACAAGAAGAAAATTATGTGATTTTTCTCTTCCCAGCCTATTTGCAATTGCTATTCCTACTCGCACACACATACAACAAAACAATACAAATAATGGAATTCCTGTAAAGCGGGAAATGGGCTATTTTCTTTCGATTTGCTAGGAACTTACCTGCTTCAATAAATCTGATATTTCCATATGAATTCAATGATTATTTTGAATTATAATATATTCTGCATTGTATAATTAATCTTGAGTTTGGAGGATAATCATTGGATTTAAACCTTGTGCCCGAATACGAATAAATTACATAATTATTTACATTAAGAGATTTGATAAAGTAGAAAAATGAATTTTCTTTTATTCAATGAGAGATATATTGTCCTCAATATATGTAGTTTCTTAATGTTTTAGTCAAGTTTCTATTTCTCGATAATTTGAAAAACATGATATTCTTTCAACACATTCCAACAAACCTCTTATGTATCTTACCTGTACCTTATGTATCTTACACTCAAACGTGAGTGTTATTGCCCACTGGAGAATGAAAATTGCATGTCTGTTCACCCTTAAAGAAAAGATATCATGGCATGCTATTTTTACTCCATCCATGATATAGCTTGTATACTGTTCCTGAAGCAGTCTCAAACTAACAAATCACTCTTGAAAGAGGAAATAATTTTTTCCAATATTGTAAAAACCCTTACATTTCTAAATAACTTTTAAAAGGTGAACAAAATATTCTTTCAATTTTGAATACTGCTACTGTCATTTACAAATCACATTTTAACGTTGAATTAAATCAAACCCGATCTAAATTAAATTAAGCAAAAAAAGTACAATTATTTTGAATACTGGATGTGAATGATTGTTATTGATTTGGTGTGTTGTTGCAGATGATGGTTGGCGGGGGCGGTGTGGGGAGCGGGGGCGGGGCCAGTGGCAGTGGCAGTGAGATGTGGCCGCTGGAGAGGCCGGACGGCATGCCGGCCATACAAGCGCTGGAGGTGATGTGTGGCAAGGACCATATGGACGTACACCTGTCATTCACGGCGCCCTTCGAGGGCATCGTCTCCTCCAAGGGCCAGTACGGCGACCCGCGCTGCGTCTATGTGCCTCCCTCCACCGGCAAGACCTTCTTCTCGTTCCGGATCGCCTATGCGCGCTGCGGCACTAAGCCCGACCTACACGGCCAGTTCTACGAGAACACGGTCGTCGTGCAGTACGACAAGGACCTGCTCGAGGTCTGGGACGAGGCTAAGCGTCTGCGCTGCGAGTGGTACAACGACTACGAGAAGACCGCCTCCAAGCCACCCATGGTCATCGCCGATCTCGACGTTATTCAGCTCGACTTTAGAGGTATCATCAACCACACATCCCCTCATATCAGTATGAGTGTAGAAAGAAAAATAAAAATCTCAGTACCCTTTTTGAATTATTTAATCACAACATGTTTCGGACATTGATGCAATTTTCAGGTGATATGATGTAAAAAAATAAATACTGCTGGAAGATTTTGATCATATGTTAGTGTATTCATATGATTATAATGAATTAAACTATTAATTGTGAATTTAAATTCGCATGATTCTATCAAAAATGGGGCTATTGGTGTCTAATTGGATTAAGTTTATTATTTTATCTCTATTTAATTTTGCCGCTTTATAAATGTGAAATTCTTCTTTAACATTCAGTTTTCCACTTTTATTACCATAATTTAGTATTTTCATATTGGAATTTATATCTGTAAAAAATTATGGCCTGAATCTATCAAGATATTTATTTCCCATGTCAAAAGATAATTACAGAAAAGAGAAAAAAGTAATAAAATATATGGCAATAGCAAATGGATAATACTAAAACTATTGATAGAATGATTTACAAACAAGAAGAAAAAGTAATACAGAATAGAACTCAAAGTAATCAAGGAATTGTAGGAAATAAAGAATATATTTTTGTTCCATATAACACAATATTTAATAAAGCTATAAGAAAAACCTTTACAATAGATAAATTCATTTCAGTTTATTAGCTGTTGAGTGATGTGATGTGAATAACGTTTGCTGTTGTACAGGGGATAATGTGGACTGTTGGATGGAGATTCAACATGGCAAGGGGCCGTGGGCTCCCCCTGTCAGTGGCATCGTGCCTCTAGGATCAACACTAACTCTCGTTGTGGCTATCAACGATTACAGAGGTCAGTCAGCAACACTATTATTCCAAACTCGCACTATCAATGAAACCTATGTATTGGAACAGCTTGTATGAGTCTCAAAATAGAATACTCGTCAATATTACTAGTACAGTACAGCCATATCTAGCATTATCTAGTGTGCTAGAGATGGCTGTGATAAAATTTTGTTTATACTTATATTAAAAATTGAAATTCATATTTAATTATTCATAAAAAGGTTTATTAACAAAATAATCGTATAATAATATAATTAATATAGTCCCTGTGTGGATGATTTGTCCGTTTTCAGGGTGGAAAAAAGTGGTATAAAAGTATGATGATTCGATAAAAGGATAAGATACGGCAGTTTTCAAACTCACACAGTCATATCTCCTCATAGACATAGAGTCTTTGACATGTATTTATTCATTTAAAAGAAGCTGGACATATTTATCTATCGCTTGAAATGTAAATTTGATTAATTGTAAATCATGAAAACCAATATTATTAATAAGTCAACACTGATGTTCATTTATTTTGAATTTTCACCTCGAGATGGGAGTAAGTCCTGGAATTTATAGTGCTTTCAATTGATTTTAATGGTTCTACAATGTTAGATGTATATTGTATTTGAAAAAAGGAGAAGGTCTTTTTGAAAAAGCTGTACTATTTGCTCTTCATTTGTATTATCTCTACATTAGTTATTAACCAATTAATTTATTTATTATTTATTACTGCCGATGAATAATTAATCCCTTTAATAATTGTGATTTTTATAATAATTGCTCTGACATCCGGTATTACAAAAAACTTTGAAAATTCGAAATCAGAACTTTTATATCACGATTAATGACCAAGTTGCCCAAGCCACGAGAATTGCTGAGTACTAATTGACGTCGCTCGACAGTGAGACGCTATCGATACGCACAAGAGTGTGCACTGAACTGAAATTGGCTGCCGGCAGAGGGAACGCGACTAGGCGCCACCCCGACTACTTGACACCCCGACTACTTGTCCCCTTTTAAAACCGGTTTTTGGGGGACAAGTAGACGTGAGCCATACCCGTCCACTTGTCTCCTTTCTGAGGAGGTGACAACTTATCGAACCCTGTCGCAAGGGTTCGAGGTGTCAAGTTGTCGTTTACGATCATGACTAGTTGGCACCTCCGGTCGGGGTGTCAACTTGACGGCAATGGTATAACTAGGGTACAAGTAGTCGTCTACGGTCACGACAACCTATCCCCTCGACTCCACTCCACAAGAAATCACCATTCCAGCTGGCTCTTCATTTGAAAGTTGGAAAATGAAGCCAAACTATCAAGTTCTATATGAAAAGGCATTAAGATTCCTAATTTTGATATAATAAGATATTTTCAACATCATGCCTTTGTGAGTGAGCCTCAATATCTATCTCATATTTACTTTCATTGCCACTCATTTACTATAATAGGCCCAGGAATTCGAGAAATAATTTCTTTCCTTCAATATTTGCAGTGATAGATATGGCAATACGCTACTCTTCTTAATAATCATACTCATAAAATTTGTTTGAACAGTGTCTGTGAGTGTAGAAGACACAGACACAACTTGAAGATTCTCATTGGCCTTCTTATGGTCTGATTGCAATCTGAGCGCAAGTGTATATGAATAATTATTTATCCTCATATTAATTACCAGACTTCATGTAATACCTCAGTTGATAACCAGACTTGATAACTTCATCTGCCATATCATTGATGGATGAAAATTTGAATGTTCTAGCATTAGGCTCATTTTACTCGTAAACGGTACGTCTGACGGAAAAAATATAACTGAACAAAATGTGATTAGAATTGTGTTCTACATCTGGTTCAGTCATCAAAGTGGCTTATTATTTAGTTTTTTCTGTTTTCAACCAACTCGAAAAAATTTGTCCTAAAAATAGCAAAGACGGCGAATATCTCCCGAACCGTGCGTTTGACGGGAAAATGTTACTGAACCAATAGTGCTTAGAATTCAATTCTTCATCATAACCAGTGATAAAAATTGTTTGATCCATCCTCCCTGCGTCGCAGGGGTGTAATTTGTGCCAACTGGTGCTCTGTAGGTGACAAGTAGTCGGGGTGACACCTAGACGCCAGAGTGCAAGGTGTCATGTAGACGTAAGCCGTCCCCGTCTACTTGTCTCCTTTCTAAGGAGGTGACAACTAGTCTGGGGGACACCCTGACGCGAGGGTGCGAGGTGTCAAGTTGTCATTTACGGTCATGACTAGTTGGCACCTTTGGTCCAGTAGGTGTAAAGTAGTCGAGGGGACAACTTGACGGCAATGGCATATTTCTACGAGGGTACAAGTAGTCGCCTATGGCCAAAATGAACAGGTGTCAAGTAGTCGGGGTGAGAACTAGACGGCTACCCCCGGCAGAGATTCGCTCCACTCGTAAAAACGCAACTCGCTAGCGTCGCAAATGTGCATCGAGCCTAAGTGCCGGTTGCACAAAAGCCGGTTAAATTTTAAGCTTTATTAATTTAACGAGAACCAATCAGAAAAGGCTTCTCGTGAAATCAATCTCGATTAAAATACCGGTTTTTATGCAACCGGGCCTAACTGTAGTGAAAAGGTGCGAACAGAACGAGCAAGTCACAGTGTAGTCTAGATCGATGCTACTAAACAGCTGTGCAATGACAAGAGCATTTGAAGTCATTGATGAAATGAATGAAAAATTCTTCATCAGGCGGAGTTAGGACTTTCAAGTCCTCTCTACCACTCAACTTCAAATATTGTCAATTGATATACGACGTTTAATATATATCAATCGATATACGACGCTAGCGATCTGAAATCTACATATATTGACCTGACCGTTCTGTTCGTACCTTAATGTAACGTCATTCCCGATAGTTGTATTTCTTCAATGTATGAGCTGGCTCCTCTTTCACAGCCTTGGGCCGTTGTACACATTTGAAAGGCGTCTATTATTCCTTCATTTGTTTTATTTAAACGCTAATTCAACAGCAACTCAACAGTTGTTCTAGCCCAGTTGCTTGTCCCCACCAAATATTTTACATATTCACTGTTTAGATTCTGACAATGAGCATACCATGCTATATTTATTTATTTATTTCATTGACAATCACAAATCATAGTTACAATATGATTGGGAGAAGACAACATAGCCCAAAACAGTCTTCTTCCAATTTTTTAAGGCTCTTACAAATAAAAGGTTCAAAAAAGAATGAGGTTAGATTCCACTTTCCACTTTGAAAAGCCCAATTTCCATTTCAAAACTAATGACTAAACTAAGAATTTATTAAAATTATAAAAATATAAAAAACTAAAATATTACATAGCCTAAAAATGGAATAATGTTATAATTTTATTCCATCTATTTTATTTACACAATCACAACATCAAATGATAAAGAACCAACAGGATAAACCCAAAACTGTTGCTCTCTCTAATTTTGATAGAAAAACTAGTTTAAATGAGGTAATAAATAGTTGAATAATGTAGTGAATGATGACTGATTGCAGGTGAATTCGATATGCGAGTGAAGTCGTGCGCTGCCTCGGATGGCGGCGGCCACATAATCCAGCTGAGCGACGAGAATGGCTGCGTGCTCAGGCCCAAGATGATCAGCCGCTTCCTCAAGGCACGCATCAACGACGAGCGAGCATCCGTCATCACCTACGCCTTCTTCCACGCCTTCAAGTTCCCTGACGCGCTCAGTGTGCATATCAAGTGCAAGGTATCGAACAACAACTCATAATAATTGTTTTCAATGGCGAACAAATGAAATATTTTGAAAAATCTTGGCTGGGCAGAGAGCTGTTTCCTCCTTAGCTTGGTTCCTCCTTGGGCTGAAGGCCTGGTTTCTCAAGTCTCTAGTCTACGGCCAACTCCAACAAGCAAATGAAATTATGTCTGTCATATAAGCAAATCCAACTAGATCTAGAGTTGTAGAACAGAATAGAAAAAACGTTTATTGAATAAATAAGCCACCTTAAGCGAACCTCGAAGAGGCTGCTTGACAAGGTACCATATACGAAACATGAAAATTCAAATATATTCATATTCATTTATCAGTGAACTTTATTTTTACAAGAATTTACTTAACAGTTGAAATTATCATGATATTAACTAATTAATTGTTGGCTCAGCTCTCAGAAATCTCAAAAGTGTTATAATTTATAGTCAACCTGAACTTACCTACAAAAAATAGAACGGAATTAATTACAACAATACAATACATCCTATTATATTAAACGAGCAATTCCTGTATAATATACATATAAATATTTTACAGTTTTAAGTGATTAGTGAGTGTTATTTTGCTATTCAATTTGGTTTGTGAACAATCTAAATTAGTAAAAAATCTTTTCTGTTTTCAAATCTTTGGACTGGAAATTGGACCTGAATTCAAGTGTATGGAACATAACCTACTTTTTGGACTATAAATCAAAATTCGGGGAGGGAAAAGTTTGGGGCTGTGCCTGTTAGTACTTACCCTATCATTTTAAAGAATTGTGTTATGTTTATCAATAAATAGATAACGAGCGAAGCTCGGTGCCCCGATATTTAGTAATAAATGTGATAACATTTCTAGTAGTATAAGTCTTCTTCTTCTTCTTCATGTGCATGTTCGCTTCACCCGCCTATCCACAGCTGCACGGAACAATGCGATGTTCATGGAGAACCAGGCTCTCAAATTTTTCAGACATAAAATTCTTTTTCTGCCGACCCCTCTCCATCCCATTACTCTTCCTTGCAATAGGCCCTGTAGGAGACCATAACAGTGTAGGTTTCTCATAATATGCACCAAGTACTGCACCCATTCTCGCTTTTATAGTATTGTTGTAAATGTGCTTTTGTGATTGACACTTTATTTATTTAAAGTTTACATTGAACAAGATAAAAATAAAAATACTTCATCATCTTTGAACATTTCTCATGAAACTCTTACTAGGCTAGTTATTTTCTTGTAAAAGTTCTTTGCTAAAACAGTCACCTTGGCAGCCGTGTTCACATTATTAGTATCCATGTAGGGCTTGCCTACATCACTATACCACCCCCAACCCCCCCCCCCCAATTAGGGATTTGGTCTCCAATATCCAGATTTCCTTGATAAGGTGCTAGACGATTAGTGTGCAACCTTTGGTTTGGTTATTCCTTCAGTTTTCTTAATCCTATACACAATTATCCTCTTCAAAATGTAGTACAGGTCTTCCCTTGCTCTTTCTAACTTTGAGCAAACATTCTATTTAAATTGCCAAATTCAATTCTTGGCCAAATAACAAACAATTTGGATTCTTCGGATTTCCAATAAAACTCGAACAATTAGATATAGCAACATTTGATCCTCAACCTTATGGGCTCTCAACGATGTCTCAAACATCTAAATCGAACAATACTCTGCTCAGCCAAACCTCAGGACAGACACACTTTCTCCCTGCCAGACAGCCATGCTTCTGTAGTTTCGAACAGATGTGCTTCCACTCAGCTACATGCTGAGGACTGAGGAGTTCCATTCGAGCTACATGCTCGAATTTACATGCTCCTTATTTTCTCACTTATGCATACACTAATGCATGTCGTAACCTGTACACCCTAGGCAGTTACCTGTGCCCACACCCTATGTGTGACTTCCTTGAGGCACCAAACAATATTGCTTCAGTTGCATTCAACTATTCATCTCTGATGTTCTAGATCAAGAGATAGAAATCCTTCTTATCTTGGCATTGTCATTGAATAACTTTTTATATTTAAAACCATTTCACAATCAGTCAGATCATTCTCGATTCATCTATTTGATTAAAATAATTCTTCATCAGTAAGTAATTTAAATTTATAAAATCTTGTTTTAGAATTAATAAAATTTTTAAATCAGTCAGACCAGGTTACAAGAACATTGACTCCAATCGCCTGAATCTCTTGTAAGCCTCTCCACGTGATCGGATTCCCCTGTGAGTAAATCACTGTAACTTGTGGCACACTAACAATGTTATACATATATCTCAGAGCCAACCTAATAGGCTTGTGAAAGTCTAGAGGAAACCAATCGCCATATTTCTTCTGAAAGTCGCATATTTTCTTTTTTTCCATCAACACTAACATAAACAATCCCAAACAATTTGAAAATTTCCATTGATCCCATTGAAATTTTTCCCCATATTAGATAAAAATTCTAGCATACCTTTCTCGATCGAATTTACCCACTCTTTGAGTGTTTCCATCTTCATTCTTATTAATCTTGCTCTTGCTTTGATGCAAAACTTTTTTTGTGTAACAAACTTTTAGCACGATTATTTTTTTAATGATTCTATCCCACTTCTGACACCAATGTTGTAAATGTGCTTTTGTGATTGACACTTTATTTATTTAAAGTTTACATTGAACAAGATAAAAATAAAAATACTTCATCATCTTTGAACATTTTTCATAAAACTCTCCATAAAACTCTTACTAGATATTTACTTGTAAACGTTCTTTGCTGAAACATTCACCTTGGCAACCGTGTTCACATGATTCGTATTCATGTAGGGCTTGCCTACATCAGTATTAAGGAGCTCTCTTTCTTTACCCATTCTTCTAATAAAAGTTTCGGCATTAGTCTCAAATCCTCTTATTCAGCTAAATCTCTTACACCTCCAATCTTTTGCAGCTTCTGTCAGTGTCCATAACTCGGCCCCATATAATAATACCGGAAAAACATAGCACAACATTCTAACTTTGGTATTCAACCCCAGACCTCTACTTTTAAAGATTGAGGCCATCCTTATGAACACACTTCTGCTCTTCTCAATTCGGCATCAGTAGTATAAGTAGTATTCTCATTTACCCCTCTGTTTGTAATCTACTAGTATTTTTCTTATAGTCTTAAATTCTTCTATTTTCATAATATTCCTCAAGTTTTATTCTACAGTTTTTTTTGTATTTCTTATCCCAACTAACCATTTTTTCCTCTCATATTCACCACAAACATTTCATAACCTCATGCTACCTTTCTCTCCCTCTCCAAATACCTGAACTTTAGCTTGAATAGCATTTCTCTACTAATTTAAATGTGATAATTCTATAGTGAGTATTCAACTTTATTTTGCATTATATTATTACAGAATAGGAACCTGCTGAAAAACCTTTCAGGTTTAGCGAGAACATATTATTATAATGTTTTTTTTTTAATAATAAAATGATTAATTAACACAGATTTGAAGCAAGTGTCACAGAACACTTATTCTGGTTGCAACATGAGTTTGAGCCGAGATGCCGATTTTAGGATAGAATAGGAAAACTGTAATCGGTTTCGATTTTGTTGTGGTATCAGTTGAACCTTGAGAGAGGAACCATCAACAATCCTGAAGTTCTTTAGGGTGATGACAGCTTCTAGATTTCTCTGATATAGCTTACCTCCGTATTTATGAAGGTTGATAAGACTATGACTCGTTACTTATGAATCGAGCTTGATGAATACACCATACAGTTCAATTTGTAGAGTGGTTGAGTGTTGAATCTATGAAGAAATCATATTCAGAGAATGATGGAGGAATTTCCTATTAAAAATGGTCAATCAACAGCCAGTTGAGGACAGCCAGTTGATAGACATGCTTGAAAAGGCGCCTGTGTTGTATTTTGATATTTAAACTGTGTAAGATTGGCGATTATGAACTGATCTACGTTACTGTATTGGTTAATTCTTGAAAAACCAGGCAATTATTTCAAGCTAGAAAGAGGAGTGAAGCAAGGCGACCCGTCATCACCGATACTGTTCAACGCAGCTCTTCAAGAGGTTTTCAAATTATTAAAATGGGATAGATTCGGCATCAATATCAATGGAGAAAATCTAAATCATCTTCGCTTCGCTGACGATATCGTGGTTATTGCCAAGTCAAGTCGAGAGCTGCAGGGTATGTTGGAGGATCTCGCAAGCGCCAGTGAACAGGCTGGACTCATCATCAATCCGGATAAAACCTTCATAATGTCCAACAGAGAAAACTGTGAAATACAGATTGGGGGTAGAATGTTGAGTCTGACAAACGAAATGGTTTATCTGGGTCAAAGCTTCTCATTTGCAATGAGGGAACAAAATGAAGTGAAGAGAAGATGCAACATAGCATGGAAAAAGTATTGGGCTTTGAAGTGTATTATGAAAAATAAAGAGCTCAATATTTCAACAAAGGCCAAAGTGATAAAATCGTGTATAATCCCAGCACTTATATATGGAGCACAGACCTGGGCTTGTAAGAAAACGTCGCTGAAAAAGGTTCAAGTCACTCAAACAGCAATGGAAAGAAGCATCTTGAATATAAAAAGACAACAAAGAATCAGGAACTCTTTTATAAGAAGTATTACAAACCTTGAGGATGTGACAAAAACAGTGAAGTTGCTGAAATGGAAATGGGCTGGCCACATCGCAAGATTAGAAGACGACAGATGGACGAGAAAAGTCACCAGTTGGGAGCCAACGTGGAAAACAAGAAACAAGAAGAGTAGGTCGACAGAAAGCCAGATGGAAGGAAGGATGATATCGTAAAGACTGCAGGTATAAACTGGATGGAGACGGCGAAAAACAGGCAGAGACGGAAAAACCTGGGGGAGGCCTATGCCCGCTAGCGGGCCTAGTTTCCAGAGAAATTATCAAATTTATGTATTGGAAAAGGAAATTATTGTTTTATTATATTCTTCTTTATATTATATTATTCTTTCGATTTCATTAAATTTCATAACTATCATTTTTCATTTTGCTCGAGGAAGGAAAAAAATACTCCTGTATAACAGGAGTAAAAACTAAATTTGTACGACTGTACGGACTCTATTTCATTTGAAGATTTATATATGTATTTATATAAAAAAGAAGAATTTCTCTAGTGTATTGAAAACTGAAGATGAATGGTTTGTAATGAATTGTAAATTGTTTTTCTAATGATGTATTGAAAAACGTTGTCTGGAGACTAAATAAAGGCTTTATTTATTATATTTATTTATTTATTATTATTACTGTATTGGTCTCATTCTGCCAAGAACATATTGTAATTTGTCTATATGGGTCATCACTCTTCGATGTGTGTACCGAATGTGCTGTATGATATTAATGAATATTATGATGTAATGAATATTATGCACTGTATATTTACAGTTTTTGTTTAAGACAATCAACTTCAAATTATTATTGCAGGTGGAGATCTGCAGGCACGGCTGCCTAGATCACTGCCAACTGGGAGGCGGTGGTGGTGGCGGAGGCCTCGACATTCCCCTGGATCACTACGGTCCAGTCGACCGCAAAGACCCGCAGGCGGCCGATCGCAAAGACCCGCAGCATGCCGGCGACAAGCAGCACTCGGACACGTTCGGCGACCTCATCTACGACGAAATGCTCAACCTCGACGACAACGAGCCGCCCAACGACGCCGGTCAGCAACCTCAGGCTCAACATCAGAAGCGCACGCCAGTCGTCGACAACAAACCAACACCATTCCAGGTATGTACCGCGATTTTTTGCCTTCTACATGAATTCTATTAGATTGAGCATAACATGGTGTGATCATGTGTTTGTCAAGTTCCATCCAATCTGGTAGAATTTGTAAGAACGGCTAGAATTCGTACGTCCAAAAATCTATGTGTGTGTTTAACTAAGTGTAAAACCAAAGAAATTAGCCAACAGAGTCGAAGTTAAAACAATGATGAATCATGTTCTGCGTTCCCTAGTCGTTCCCCAGCTAACGGATTTGTGAGTATCTCTAATTCTCACAAATGTTGTTAACAACCTCTGATAAGGATAAGGAAAAATCACTCACACAACTTTCCTTGTTGTTATGAAAATTGATCACCTGACGCTAGTGTTCATGCGCATCTCAAGTTACTATTCAAAGATCTGAGCCATATGGTGACAGGACAATAACGCTGGAGACACACGAAGTCTACTATCTCTTTATAGTGAATGATTTAATATAATCAACAGTTTCCAACAGTTTGCAATATTGAATAATCACATTTTCTCGAATATCGAGCTTATTATCAATTTTAGGTGAAAATGTTAATGGACATTATTGTAGAGATTTTCATCATCAATCTTTTCCACTTGAATTTTTTTGTTTATATTGTATCTAAAGCCTGATATTTGGGAATCTAAATTCAAATTTGCATATATGGGGCGGAGCTCCTGAAAATTTCACAGATATGGGACTTATGGCAGTTGATAGAGCTTATCAATGCCTATTTCATGTATTAATTTGATCAAAATCGTTGGAGCCGTTTTCAAGAAAATCGCGAAAAACCCTGTTTTTGTCAACATTTTCGCCATTTAGAATTGCATTTGATTGAAATTGTTCGTGTCGGATCCTTATATTGTAAGGACCTTAAGTTCCAAATTTCAAGTTTCAAATGTCATTCCGTTAATTGGGAGATGAGACGACATGTGCGTGAGTGCAACACACACACACACACACACACACACACACACACACACACACACACACACACCACACACACACACACATACACACGTAAAAATATTGTGTGCTTGTGGAAATGTACAATGGCTCAGATTGAGACCTTCACTTTTAATCAGTTTTTTACAGAAACGGTAAGATACAGATATAAAAAGCTTGGCATCAGCTGATTCAAAGTGAATTGCTCATGATCGCGGCGCGTAAATCTGTACGCACCTTTAAGGTTAATAGAATATTCAGATATCCACAAGATATTATGCTCGAAGTCGATTATTTTCATAATGTGGTTGATTTTCCAATCCGATCCATTTGGAGGTTCAGACCCGAGATCTTGTATTATCAAAATTTCAAAGTTTTTCCAAATATTATGACTCAAAGTGAATTTACATTTTAAGAGAGAGATCCTCAGCATTCTCTCATTTTTTTCTTAGGTTCTTCAAGAGAGCAACTCTTTCGAAATTATTGCTTTATTTTATCCTACTAGTCGTGACCCCGGGTCCCAGGGACCTGGGCAATTTTTGTTTTAGTTATAATTTTGCTTCCGTTTGCTTTACTGTCTATTGTGATCCATGTCAGTAGACACTTAAACTTGATGTAGAGTGTGAGTGCTCAGTGACTTGTTGTTTTCGTGAAATGACGTTTCTGGGTCCCAGGGACCCAAGGGTCACGACTAACGTAACTTTTTTCGTTCTTTTCAAAAGCACATTTGTATGCAATAGTGATTGGATTCAAGCAGTCAATATGTTTATTTTGAATAGAGACTTCGAAGAATGTACAAATTGACTTCTAGATCTCTATTTCAATGACATTAGTGAGGCTGAAAATAAATTCATAGTTCAAGATAAGAATACTGACCCTGAGTGGGATGATAGTGAAACCAATGAACTTCAGGTGATCCCAGGAATATTAAACCTCCCCTAAAAGTGAACTTTATGAGACCTTATATATTTTTAATATTTTTAGTAGTGTTTCATGTAGGTTTTAGGATTTATAATAGTATTCATCACTATAATTTCATAAGTCTTGCAAAGATTGTGCAACATGAAACTAAGGGTGAACTCAATGAAAAGAGTGAACTATGACCTTCCAATTTTTTTCCTATCTTTCTAGTAGTGTTGCATGTAAGATCCATCATAGTATTCATCACTATATTTCTTTGTTCACTTTATATAAAATAATAACCAAACGTTACTTTTCACTACCCTAAAAATGCAAGGTTTCACAAATTAATTTTCATAATCATAATGAAGATCGATTTCTGCTTCACCTAAGTGCTCAATGTGTTAATTAATAACCCTTGGACATATTAAAATCATAGAATAGCATTACATCTTAAAATATATTGAAATATTCAATATGAAAGAAGCGGGTCCCTGGGACCCAGGGTCACGACTAACGTCAGAAAAAAATAGGGTCACGACTAGAAGGTTATGCATCTTTTCAGCTAATGACACATCACAAGTCATGAGATTTTAAAATCGGAGTTTCAAGATTGTGGTATGTTTACGCCTAAAATCAATTATTTATCAGTGTGTTTTCCCAGTTTTGTCCAGAATGACTCAAAAGCGTTCAAGCGTTCAGGTTCAGCTTCAGCTAATAGAATGTGAAAGAGGGTTTGGAACTAAGTTACTTCACTGCTACGCTTGAACTGACGACTCTCAATTGTTTTTTTTCGCATTCTCTCACCCTGTATCTTCTCAAGCAACTTTATCAATGTAGTTCTAAATCGGTTGAAAAAATTGAGCAGAGAAATACGAAGAGATAGAGAATTCCGAAAACTTATACTGTACTCGAAATCAAACCAACTAGGTACTGTATTACTGTACGGTACACTAAACTTGTTGGAAATGACATAACTCATTACAGTACGTATCAAATGTTCTCATTACCAGTGTAGAGGATGTTTTTTGAACTTTTTATTGACCCATCAATATTATATTTAGTGATATATGTATCATAATATAGTGGAAATATTAGTATGATTACTGATATTGTATTTCAAGAATAGTACTAATTGCAAAATGTGAATGTGTGGAGGATGTTTTTTTGAAATTTTTATTGACCCATCAATATTATATTTAGTGATATATGTATCATAATGTAGTGAAAATTAGTATGATTAATGATATTGTATTTCAAGAATAGTTCTAATGGCAAAATGTGGCTTGTTTGCATGTTTAAATCTGTTAGGTTTGTTTAAAGTTTGCTTCTTTCTTGAAGGAGATGCCATTGCGAAACCAGAACGCGAACGTGCGGGAGCCATCGGACCGGTTCCCTTACGGGCCGCGCAACCTAGACCCGGCCGGTGCGGGCAGCGAGGCGCCGCGGCTGCGTCGGCGTCGCTCGGTGGTCGTGTCCGACCGCAAGGTGCGAAGCGCCGACGTCGGCGTCAGCGGCCTCTATGACGTCATATCCGAGGCCGACCTTGCCTTCACGCCCGACTCCAGGGCTGAGGCGGTCACCGTCTTCCAGGGTCGCATTAGAGAGGAGGTACCGTACGCTCCAAATACAATAAGTTGCATGCGTTTTATAAAAATAGCGAAGCTGGCTAATTTTTGAGATCTACAAGTGCTCAACACCGTGTCACTTCCATCTCTTTTAAAAATTGATACCGTACTTGGGAACTATTCTTGAGAGCTGAGAACCACATGGTTGCTTAGCAACCAAGTACTGTACTAGAATCGAACTGATTGGTGGCTGTTATTGTTCTCTTTAGAGAGAGGATACATTCTCAAATAATTTTTTTTAAACAATCTATAAAGATGGTTTCTCTCTGAATCTTGGCCTTAATATCCTGAGAATGGCTTCGATCACCAAAAATGACCTTAAAATCTTCTAAAAATTACCTCAATCTCCTTAAAATTACCTCAACCTCCTAATAATGGCCTCAATCTCCAAAATAATTCAGCTAGAAGTCACTGAATACATAGAGAAAAGATAGCATAAGAAGACATCCCATGGTAAAGGTTGTTTATGTTCCAAATTTATCTTAAGCCAATTCAGTAGAATAGTAGTTCTTTTTGTAAAGCTATTTGGCGCTGGTAGTCTCCCATACTTACAGGTGACTATAAGTAAATTCTATAGTCACAGTACCCATACTGTGCTATTCTTACACTCTCACTCCAACAAAACATTAATAATTGACAGTAGTTGATAGTTAATCGGCTTGAGTTAACAATCGGCTTGAAATTCGCAACATAAACGACCTATACCATGGGATATCTTCTTATGCTATCTTTTGACTTTGCATAAAATATTCCCACAGAATTCATGCCAGAGATCTATCTCTCATGTCCAGGTTGTTCAAGTGAGCTAAGGCTTTGCACCCTTTTCAGTCTGCTAGCACTGCCTGATCGTGGGTTAGAATCCTGCCGATAGACATGGACATTTGATCATCTTATTTCATACTCAGGCACAAGAATGTATTGATGTATCATGACAATAAATGAATAAATAAATAAATATTTAAATGAGTTATTCTATGCGATTATCTATCGATTTGTTGCCTAATTTGAATGTTGTGTTGTAGGTGGTGTATGGAATTTGCCTTCCCGTTCCGGGCTTCAGTCTGCTGTTCCTGCTGGTGTCTGTGTCAGCAGTTGGCTCGGCGCTGATTGCCGGGTCGCTGCTCTACAGATACCAGCTGCAGCGCGAGGCACAACAAGTGGTCGCCAGACAGCAGCACCAGCGACAGCGGCGACACCTGTCGCGTCAACCGCAGCCGCAGCCGCAACCGGGCAGTGCGATGGTCGTCAACTCGCTAGCCAGCTGGATGGCACTCAGGCTGCTCAGAGCCAGGATCCAACAGCCATCCGACCAACAGTGCACCGCTCACAACGGCTGAACCATTTCATCAGTCACCAGTACCAGCCTACGAGATGGCTGTGGTTCAGGGCATGGAATTAACACTTGGTGTGGAGCGGTGCGGTGCGGTGCGGTGCGGTGCGGTGCGGTGCGGTGCGGTGCGGTGCGGTACGGAACGATAAACCGACGTCAAGTGTTTCCCCAAAACAGATTATCACACTGCCCTCTATCCTCAGTTAATTGAACACTTTGTGAAGTGATGAATCTCTAAACGTCTAATTTGGAACGGTAGAGCCGACAAATTGGCTTTCTGCGAAACAAATTATCACACAGCTCTCTGAAAGCTTAGTGCGGCGCTGGATTTGTTGACGTTTCGGAGCGGTAGAGCCGAAGTAGTGATTGATTCTGCAGACTATAGTAAGATACTTTCGATTGGCGCCGAGAAAATTTGACGAATTTTCCAAATGCTCAGTTACAAGTTATTGTGTATTGTGCCAAAGAGGTTAATAGGATAAAATAGTATATCGAAAACACATATAATTTAATTCTTCTTCAATTTCATTCATTTCAAGATAGTTCTTTTCCAATATTGAGCGTAGCCTAGTATTATTATTTTGCATTATCTCACTGTCTTATACAGACAAATAATTGTTGTTTCGTGATGTGAATGTATTCAGTTGTGTGAGTGTTTTTGTTTTTTGTACAGAACTTATTTTTAATATTGGGATAATTGATTGTTAGTTAAAAAGTCTTGTTATTGTATGCACTCTTGTGGAGCTTATCTCCTTCATTCAAAAATAATTTTGAATAACTTACTAAAGTTCAATCTGATTCGTTGATACTATACAGTTATTTCCATTAAGGAATACATATTGCAATAGAATAGAATTCATCAACTGATAGCTCAATATTATAAGTGTTTGTTATTGGAAACCAAAAAAAAAAAAAAAAAACAATTGTCATTCAGTGGCATATTGAAGGCGGGAGATTTCCAGGTTATTAACCCCCCCCCCTGATCACGAAAGAAGGTCCAAAAATCCAAAATAACACTCCCCCCCTCCGTCATCAAATTCCACTAGGTGAAGTCTATAGGGATCCAAAATTTTTGGCCAAACCCCCACCACAATTCAAAATCCTGGCTACACCATCATTCATTCAAAACTTCCCGAGCAAAACTCACAATTAAGAATATCAACTATCTTCAATTATCATCAACAAATAATTTTCCAAAATACTGCACCGTCCTCAAATTCAAAAAAAAACTTTATTATACATGATAACGTAATTTTTAATCTCTCTACTTAAAAGAATTTAATGTTAAATTCTAATGTTAATGTTAATTTTAATGTTAATGTCATCGTCACTGTACCACTTCAATATATATAATTTATCATAGTTTGAAGGATTATTAATTTGTTATTTATTAGAAAAGAGTTTATAACCTGACAATACCGTACATGAAATATTTTTGTAAAATAACGATTTCTACTGAGAAATGAGTATAAGCTTTTATACTCCACATTATTATACTACATACATAATTCCCACAGCCTACATAATTCAAATCTAATAATTTCCTGTACATAAAATATCTCAATACTTTTTGTTGTACTCTGATCATTTTTCACAGTACCGTATTTTATCGACACCTCTATATTATTCACAACATATGCATTTGAAGATGCGTAAGTAAGGCGAGTATTAGATATCTCTTCTAGCAAACTTTGACTTTTATTCCTCATTATTTATTCTTATTTAACATAGATTATGAAATAGCATGCAGTTCTTTTGATCCGTCCTCACACTAAAATATTGGAACATTGTCGTATGTACTTTTACTAGCTCATTTATAATGTTGTATATTTTTACTTAAGGCTCAAACACACATAAAATTGCTCAAAGCTTATAAACATAATTTTATTTATTCATGTATATTTGTTATTTTTAATATTTATTTTCTAGTTAGGATATAAATGTTGATCAATAAGAATTTTCATAATATTCGGAAATATTTGTATTTAATGCATTTGTCATGATAGATCAAATAACACTTATTTAAATAAAACTTAATTTGACTAATGATGCAATAGGTATATATTAAAATTATTGGATCATTAATAATAAACCAAATTGATGATAAAAGTCCATCCCTCCCTTACGACGATGGTCATGGTAAGAGAAAATTTACTTGAAAATTAATTTTTTAAAAATCCAAATAAAATAGTCATCTTCCAATAAAATGAAGCGGTTATCAACAAATTCCAATATTCCAATCAATCCATCAGTTTATTTAATTCAATCAGTATTGTTATAGGTACTTTCTTAAATCCCCTAATCTTGTCATTAAGTAATGCTTAGTTTTAAATGTTGTAGTATAGGATGATTCTAATGATAAGTTTGAATTTGATTAGGTGTATTTTTAATCCAGTAAGTCGATTTCTAGTAACTCTGAAACAATAAATAATGAAAAATGAAAATAATTTCTCTGAACATTATTACGTATAGTGTGAAAATTTACTCAATCTGAATTATGCACTACTGTACACTGTAAGCAACGACTCAAATAATTTAACTAGACCACTTGATAATATAAAAGTAATAAACTACATGTTTTTAGTATTCCATATGAATTGAAATTCTTTATTCTACTTTTCAATATTTCCTACTCACATTTACTATGCAAATAAGTCGCTTATGGATACGATTATAAAAATTGAAGATTATCATATCTACAGACATCAGTAAACTGCATTTTTTAATCTGTTACAGTTAGCCTACAATTATAAAAATTTCTAAAGAATTTATAACCTAATTTTATAAGAATTCTGAGTTGAGTGACTTGATAGATATCTTCAAATATTCCGTTATTAATCAGGAATTATGATAGTATCAGGACAAACAAACAAGACAGGACTATTACAGCTAACTTCATGACAGTTCAGAAAAAAATAAAAATACTTTTTAACCCAGTTACTTCTCTTCACTGCTATACATAATTATGAAAAGATTACACAAATTAATCATTTTATGAGTTTTCTGAAGAAATCTGTTAAACTCATAACAAATGACTTCACCGAATTTAATAAATTGAAATAATAATAATAAATAGACCGTAGTCGGCAGTAAACTGATAAAATCACGTTTCATCCATATTCTAATATTCCCATTATTATAGCTAATTAAACTATTGTAATAGCTGTACCAAGTAGTGCATCTGTTGAAACGAACAATTCTAGTATGATAATTTTATTGTGTAATTAAATATTCGTTTACAGCATTCACTATGAAATTCGAATGCATTATATGTTTTTCTATTTTAGGGTTCTCGAGAAAAGGTGAAGGTATGTAAAAGAGTACTTTATAGTGTGTTATGCAAGGCAAATGCATAGTGAGGCATTAAACAAAAATATCCAATTACGGTATTCAAAATTAGTTTTAAGGATTTATAAATATGTAAAATATTATTAGAATTTCTAAATAATGAACTAACTTAAGATAATTATTATATTACAATGTATCAAAGATTATGATTATGAAATAGTATTGTTGTTTTATTCCCACAAAAAAATCCTAATTGAGATTCTTTGGCTTTTTTGAAAGAAGCATTCGAAATTCCTTTCTCCATAAATCCTCACCTTCGTAGTTTGAAAAATATTTTGTCATGATTCATTAATTTATAAGAAAAAAAATTCTCATCGTAGTAGTTTATTGTTTGGAACGCATTTTTTTCTTTGGAATGCGGAAAACAGGCTTATCGAAAATTGAGACTGGCACGTGTAGAACGACGCGATGTGGCGTGAATTTATGTGACACATGCTTTATGTTCTTTACTCTTGGTGCTGTGCAAAGGCTAAAAAGAATTTTTCTACTGGTGATATTTTTCAAATTTTCTCTAACAAGCTTTGAAAATAAAACAGTTTTCTCCGGAAAACATTTTTTTCCGATCATTAGTTTTTGAGATATGGGCGCCTAAAGTTTAAATTTTTGGGACAAATAATTTCAAATTCGGTAAGAGATAAATCCATGAAATTTTGAGGATAAATCCTTCATGGTATTGTTGATTGAATAAAACTAAAATTGTCAATTTTTGAGAGAGTGATTCAATTTACCAAAAATAACAACTAAAAGTTATTTTTTGTCATTTCCAGTAAATTGAATAATTTTATCAAAAATAGATATTGTCAGGAAATTTTAGATAACCATTCCATTTTGATAGCTTCATAGTATACAAATCGAAAAACATTGAAAGATATCACCAGAGGAAAGTTTTTTTAGTCTTTACACAGCCATATGTAGCCTAATGGATCAGCGCAATCATAGTCACACGTTTAAATGGCAAACATGGCAAAGTAATGGATTGGCAACACGACAATATGAGACACGTGTGGCGCTTGGCAAGTCGCATATTGAGGCGAGACCAGCTTTTGTCAATATGATCGAGTTTTTTTAACTATTGTAAAGGAATGCATCAACGCAAAACAAAGAATTTGAAAATGCCTTATTATATTGTGCAAATTTGAAAGACTCTTCAAAAAAATACCTTAGTCCATTCTTGGTACCAAGGGCTGTGTGGGAGAAGCTATTATCTCACCGCTTCACCACTCCAAACAGTACGGCGCTCTCAGCCTCTCTCCGTCGCGGCCCGGACTGTCCGCGCTGCCTGTCGTGAGATCAGTGCTGCGGAGTGCGGACCCGTGCAAGGGTGACACCTTTCCTTCAGCAGTCCCCGGACCAGGAACGTCCCAAAGTTCCAATCTTCAAGTAGCTGAATTGCAGGAGCTCGGCACAACTCCCAGTCGATTTCGTTTATAAGTTTGGTCACCGGTTCGAGCCACGGCCGGGCGTTTAATTTTTGATGCTCAAAATTTAAAATACATTTATAGAATAAGAAATATATTTATCCAATATAATATACCAACTAACCAATAATCTATAGATTGTTTATTCTATGACATAGTCGATAAAAGCGAATGTTATTTGTATTATAAGTTTTAGTGGTGGAATAGGCAATAATTATTGTTGTATTCTAACTTTGAATGAGACAATAATTCCACATTTCTGGTTGAAAAGTTGTTACAATAATTGCATTTTTCTCTATGAATAAATTAATAATATAATGACTGATCTCTATATTACTTCGGTGTCAAAATCACCTAAATTCCGGACTTCATTAAACATTTGAATATCATCACCCTGAACGGAAATAGAGACGTAACGTTCTGTTCATCCCCATGATTTGCAATGTGTTAGTGAGACATGAAGGTCGGCTGCGATCACGACTTCTTAAAGCTGAAAACTGAAAGCTGACTAGTGACCCCCTGGGTTGGAGAACTCGCTCAAGAACTGTTGTATTGTAATCTTTGAAACTCGCAACTTTTAATCATACACCAAAAATTCTGATGAAAATTTTTAAAACAGCTAAATATTTCTCTTACAAGAATAATTTGACATTAGGTTTCATTGGGGACCATATTTGAAATGAAATATTACTCTGTTACTTCAACATCTTTAACCCACATATGAATCCAAAATTTTGGGGTGAAGTCGCCTTCTGGTCTGTCAGCAAATTTCAGATTAGAATTCAGCGCTCAAAATATATATAGAACCATCGGAAAAAATTATTTCGGGGCTGTTTCCTGAAAAACGACCATTTGACTGGACTATAAGTTGTTATCCTATTATAATAGCGAGCAATTTATGTATATCTGTTTATATTTTTCTATTTCTATATCTGGCTATCTGGTTATTTATGTTCAACGGATCTCGGAAACGGCTCTAACGATTTTCACGAAATTCGGAATATAGTAGGTTTATGATATCAAAATTCGATTGCACTAGGTCTCATCCCTGAGAAAACTCCCTGAAGGACATGAAAAGGATAATTCATCCATGGAAAAACAGATGATGATTTCGTCTGTGAATAAATCACAGACGAAATATATTTTTCGTAGTGAATAAATCAAAATTCGGGTAAGTTACAGTTTTGGGCTTTGTCTGTTAGTACTTCCCCAATCATTTTAAAGAAATGATTATCAATGAAATAAATCTGTTCATCAATGAATAAATAACGAGCAAAGCTCGGTGCCCCGATATTTGGTATTAATAGATAGAATTTACAAAATGTACTTGTTCAGATGATATCTTTATTCCAAAAACCAAACCATTTAAAGATACATTTTGTTCGACTTGTGTTATTTACTCCTGTAATGTTAAAAAGTAAATACTACCAACAACACAACATCAGTGACAACCTATTCCAATTCATGATAAATATCGGGGCGCGAGCTCCGCTCTAGAGTACCTACAAAAGCATATAAAAATTATCACGAAAGAAGAAATTATAATAAATATTCATAGTTCATACAGAAAGGTTCTATTTAATCATAGTGGATTGAGATTAATTCGCAGAGGAATGCAAAAATTTCTCTCACAAAAGCATGTTAAATTTTAATCCTGATTCATGTCACGTGAACCAAATCACAGAAGACCATCTCAAAAAGATAGCTTATCTGATTGGTTCTACTGGAATTAATCAGGATTAAAATTTAACCGGCTTTTGTACAACTATCACTAAGTACCTGATTGAATTATGTACAAAAGTTCAACAGCTGAGTCATAATTTTGTCTCAGTCCCACACACATGCACTCGCTCACTCACTTCCATCATCAACAGACGCCGAAATTATCAGCTGTTTTTCCAAGGATGAATAAATTCTTTTAATGTCCTTCAGCGAGTTTCCCCAGGGATGAGACCTAGGGTAATCGAATTTTCATATTATAAACCTACTATGTTCTGAATTTCGTGAGAATCGTTAGAGCCGTTTTCGAGATCCGGTGAAATACAAACATATAAACATCTAAAAACTTAAACATCTAAACAGAAATTGCTCGTTTAATAGTATAGGATTTAGAATACCTAAACTTGCCGACATTATATATTGTATGAATAAAATTGTTCCAAATTTGTGTTTACCAAAAATAACAACTAAAAGTTATTTTTGTCATTTCCAGTAAATTGAATAATTTTATCAAAAATAGATATTGTCAGGAAATTTTAGATAACCATTCCATTTTGATAGCTTCATAGTATACAAATCGAAAAACATTGAAAGATATCACCAGAGGAAAGTTTTTTTAGTCTTTACACAGCCATATGTAGCCTAATGGATCAGCGCAATCATAGTCACACGTTTAAATGGCAAACATGGCAAAGTAATGGATTGGCAACACGACAATATGAGACACGTGTGGCGCTTGGCAAGTCGCATATTGAGGCGAGACCAGCTTTTGTCAATATGATCGAGTTTTTTTAACTATTGTAAAGGAATGCATCAACGCAAAACAAAGAATTTGAAAATGCCTTATTATATTGTGCAAATTTGAAAGACTCTTCAAAAAAATACCTTAGTCCATTTTTGGTACCAAGGGCTGTGTGGGAGAAGCTATTATCTCACCGCTTCACCACTCCAAACAGTACGGCGCTCTCAGCCTCTCTCCGTCGCGGCCCGGACTGTCCGCGCTGCCTGTCGTGAGATCAGTGCTGCGGAGTGCGGACCCGTGCAAGGGTGACACCTTTCCTTCAGCAGTCCCCGGACCAGGAACGTCCCAAAGTTCCAATCTTCAAGTAGCTGAATTGCAGGAGCTCGGCACAACTCCCAGTCGATTTCGTTTATAAGTTTGGTCACCGGTTCGAGCCACGGCCGGGCGTTTAATTTTTGATGCTCAAAATTTAAAATACATTTATAGAATAAGAAATATATTTATCCAATATAATATACCAACTAACCAATAATCTATAGATTGTTTATTCTATGACATAGTCGATAAAAGCGAATGTTATTTGTATTATAAGTTTTAGTGGTGGAATAGGCAATAATTATTGTTGTATTCTAACTTTGAATGAGACAATAATTCCACATTTCTGGTTGAAAAGTTGTTACAATAATTGCATTTTTCTCTATGAATAAATTAATAATATAATGACTGATCTCTATATTACTTCGGTGTCAAAATCACCTAAATTCCGGACTTCATTAAACATTTGAATATCATCACCCTGAACGGAAATAGAGACGTAACGTTCTGTTCATCCCCATGATTTGCAATGTGTTAGTGAGACATGAAGGTCGGCTGCGATCACGACTTCTTAAAGCTGAAAACTGAAAGCTGACTAGTGACCCCCTGGGTTGGAGAACTCGCTCAAGAACTGTTGTATTGTAATCTTTGAAACTCGCAACTTTTAATCATACACCAAAAATTCTGATGAAAATTTTTAAAACAGCTAAATATTTCTCTTACAAGAATAATTTGACATTAGGTTTCATTGGGGACCATATTTGAAATGAAATATTACTCTGTTACTTCAACATCTTTAACCCACATATGAATCCAAATTTATTTTTTTAAATGAAAAGTTGGTCATGTGATACATGATTTCGATACAGATTTCCAAGAGAAAATAAATAATACTCTTCAATGTTTCTTTCCATTACGAACACTTTCAAATAATGAAAGTGATCACTTTCAAATATTTAAACTACAACGAAAATAAATGGTGAAACCGCATATTGATATATCAATCCGTATCATTTTGTTGATGCAAAAGTTGTAAATTATGTTGTACCTATATTAACCAGCTGAAATCATGTGTAAACGCGTTTGATAGCTCACAAATAACCTCAGCTGATGTTATGGATGAATGAATGGAAAAACTGTTGTAATTACATGTAATGAATTCTTCTTCTGAATAAATGATAAATCATAACCATTTTTCTTATGCACTTTCAATGTTATTTGCTATATCGTTAAAAAGGGCGAAGGAGTGAGTCAATTGTGTTGTCCAACGAACTTGTCTTGTAAAAAGGTTCGAAGAGTACGTGTTCAAAATTTTGAAGCTGTTTGATCAATTCTTTCTAAATTTAATGTAGAACATACAGACGGACAACGACTTTGGCCTTCAATAAGTCAAAAGTGAGAACTCGCTAACGCTCGTTCAAAAATATCAACCAGACCTATACTGTTCTGTCCATACATTTTCCATACATCCTCTCTTGAGGTTAAACGGATAATGCAAGCGAAGCGAGCCTGCTGGCTAGTAATGTTATATAAACAAATACTGGAAAGAGTGGTACTGACAAACAAATTATTAATAGAAGGAAGAACTATTATTCTAGGTTGAAGTTTTTGGTATTTTCTTCTATTGTTACGTAAGTGCTATGAAGTTTTATTATCTGATGTGAAGTTATTTATAAATTGCTCAAGTTTGTATTTATTACTCATAGACGTCCAAGTTTTTATTGAGAAGTGTGAGTTTGGATTCACAAAAAATTATATGTAAATAAAAATGGATTAAAGCTTAATTTGAAATTCAAGTTTTATAATTTTTTCTCTTTGTACTTTTATTACTTGTTTTTTAGCTTCAGCAACTGTTTGATGAGGCAATAATTTTTATTTAATTCAATTGAATTAATCAATCTATTGTTACACGACTTCATTGAGTTCCTGTTGTCTAATCAGTCCACATTTCATGTTATTTTGATTTGGGATATGAGTAGATACAAGTCAGAGCTATCTTTACCATCAATTCGGAAAACCATTCAAAAATAATTACATTTATTCTATCGTAGTTAACAAACTATAATTTTTTTCATTTCTGTTTGCTAAGAGGTAGTTGAAATCTAATTGAACTATTAAACAGATCAAAAACATGACATTAAAACGTAGAGAAGCTACTTTAGAAGTATAAACTGTCTCATGAAACCAAAACTTGGATAGAGAAAAAATTGATATCCTCTTGTATCATGTACACTATCCAAAGCATTCAATTTATGTGATCTAGAACCACAAATCCGTTATTAGAAAGAATTATTCATATTTTGGAAATGATATAATGAATCGAGAATTGTCTGTTTTCCAATTATTTAGGCGTTTATTGAATCTGAAGGGATCACTCACTGTATTAGAGTATTGTCAATTATATTATCAGTTAACAAAGTTGGTGCTGTTTTCTGGAATAAATATTATAATCGTACACTATAAGCAACAACGTTAATATTTAGAAGGAATAATTGAATAACTAAAACAAGTTTTATTATTAGAAACGAATGCTGGAAAAACTTTGTTATAGCTTATTCTTCTAGAAAAGTGACTATTGCAGGATTGCATGGGTTGCACTGGATGACTGGATGCAAATCGCAGAATACCATTTTTCTGCATTAGACAAGAAAAGTGTCTAATTTTCCGTGGGAAGTTACCAGGATTATTAGTTTATTAATATTAACAACCTCTCGAATGAAATAAAGTTTCAGATCCATTCAGCACATATTTATTCTTACGTGCACATAATTTATTACATCCATATATCCCGGTCCAGTGTCATGAGGTACCAATTTATTTATTGTGACACATTACAATACTTCATCATTCAATAACCTTCCAAAACGTAGTAATATATAATAGCAACCAATATCAATTTACCCATAACTAAGTTGTTGTCGGAGGAAGCGCATTGGCCATATGGCGTTTGGGAGGGCGGCTAGCTTATTGCACCTGTATTGGCGCCGGTGGGTGATGATGGGAGGGAGGGGAAGGGGGAGGGAGCATCGGATGAGTGACTGGTCCAAGGTCAGGGACAGAGATGAGCGGCTAGCGCACGATGGGAAGGCCCCTGGTTGGCGATGGATTTGAAACGACAGCCAGGGGCCTTCTCGTGATGCCAGTGGCCAGTACCTGTACTACTCTGAGTGCAGTCGGTTTGTGTGCAGTCTGCAGTGAGGCTGAGGCAGTGTCGCAGCATGGAGCTTGGTCATGTGTTGACGTTGTGTGCGGTGTTTGTGATGAACCCGTTGCCTTCCGACTCCGGACAGACTCGCAGGCTCGCAGACGGCGATGCTCTCCTACTGGCCAGGTGTGACGCCGCCTGCAAGGGCCTCGGAAGGCAGGTCAGTCGTATATACATCATTTCGTGGATTCGTTTCTAAAGGAAGCTGTAACGTTTGTCTCCTTCACATAACGTAATATTGTATTATAAAACAATACTTAATATTATCATAACAATATACAGTATTGAAAAATTTGAAAAATAAGAAAGCCAGTAACTTAATAAAAGGAGTAAATAGTGCCTCAAGACAATTATGCAGCTTTGCCTTTAACATAGGCTTTTGTCCATTTTTAATTATCTTTCGTCAAATTGAGGTATTGATTCCTTGTGCATATTTCCGTATGAATTATTTTATACCTACTGTTTGTAGAAATCAATTTTCGAAATTAATCCCAGTCCCAGTGATGTGATTATTTCTTATAATGGTGAGAAAGAAAATGCAGTAATGTAAATTATAAATTATTCAAGAAATCATAATTCTATAAAGAAAAAATAAGTAGAAAACATTTGCATTATTTATTCCTGTAAAAATCTCCCCAATTCAAGCCTAGAATATTTCGTAACGAATCACTTGGATTTTTAGGCTGCTATTAAATATTTTATTAAAGTTTCTTAACAAGCTTTCTCTTTTAATGATAAAATTGAAATCTCAATGCGATTCATATTGCATATAGGTTACATACTTTCTTTCTTTTATAGGTTACTTTCTTATCTTCTATTAAAATTCTAATTTGGTACTCGTTTTTTGAAGGCCTATGGAGTTTGAACAATTTAAAAAACATTTCTTTCTCAAATCACAACTGACGTGCTTGTTTCTTTTGATCTCCTGGAAGCATGATCCATCTATTGAGATGGAATATTATTAGCGTATTATTGTAGAATTAGAGTAGTTTATATAACTCTCACAGAAGATGCTCTTGGTTGAGGTAAAAATATCGTAGTTAAGATGTCAAATATCTCTCAATATTCCTATAATAATTCTGAATTCCTCTATCTAGTGTTTAAAAGTTTCAAGATGCAAGAATACAAATGTCAAATGTCTCTCAATATTCCTATAATAGTTCTGAATTCCTATCTCTATTGTTGAAAAGTTTCAAAGTTTCATAATGCGAGAATGGCTTGGAAAACCATATTCGCCAATATTTTAGAATTCCAAGTTCATATTAACAGGCTTTACAGGCTTATTTCAACTGAATCTGAAAAATGTTTTATTGGAATTATTATGATATATGAATGAATCTTCATTTTTTATGGGTTCAAAACTACTGAGAAATGATTTCGAAGCTCATTGACTGTCTGTTAGCAGAGCTGGGTACCTCAAAGCATAAAACATAAAACTACACTCCTCTAAAAAGAGAATAGAAAGTACATCATCTAAATTTGCTGTGCGATTAGAGGGCTCTTCCCTCCGAACTATACTCCCCGCTTATGTTGTTCATAGGCATAATCTGTTAAAGCTCACCTTGGAGTCATCAATTGTGGGCTTTTGTTAGGAAATGATAAATCAAAATTGGAAAACTGAAAAATAAAGCCTTTATTGTAGAACAATAGACACTGTAAAGAGCTTACAGCTTTAATAAAAGTGTGAGCCTGCTAATCTAGGCAAACTCAATAATTTGAGATCATTCATAGTTTTGACCTTCCTGATCTGTAGATTGCTTCCATTTTTATGATCAAAGGAACTTATTCTGCCACATGCGCCAAATAAAATCACAAATTATGCTGAACACTATAAACTCTTAAAACGTTGCTATAACCACAGACAACCATCTTTGGTGTGGATCTGTGCTGTAACTTAGATAAGAACTTCTAAGAAGCGTTGAGGCACGAGTAGGCCATTCAAACAAGAGATATAGATTGTCCGCTAAGATGGCTTATGGCTTGTACTTCATTACGTTTAAATGGACTGTCCAAGTTTTAATTCATCATTTCGCCATGAATCAGTAGCATGATTGATGCATGAATAGTTCTCATGTGTGAATCGAAGCAACGGTTTAGCGAAAAAGGCTACACTTTAAGCTCTCAAGAATTTCCTGTTGAAGAATATTTCGAAGCTCTAGAATTAGAGAGGTTTTTGTTCCTTACCATCACTTTGTTTTCTATTCTCCCCTAATCTCGTGAGCTCTACATTATAATACTAAATCAATTATGAATATTTGGAGTTTATAGCTCTTTTTGTACTAACATGTATGAATCTTCAAACTTTTGTTAAGGCACAAGTCTGTCATGCCAAACAATGATAATGTTGGGTATCGGGTGTACAGTAGAATAACATACTATACGGGTTTTATAGCGAAATGATGAATCCATATAAGAATTGAAGTAAAGAAAGAGAATACGGTAGTTTGGAAATGCATATATGAGTTAGTTATAGCAAATAAGTTAGTTAGTTATGGAAAATTTCTTCCAACAGTTACTTAGATAAGGTCGTGAGATAGCCTACATTCGCCTGCTACACCCGGTGTGTTGGAAGTTGCGATGTGAGTATCATCGAAGAGGCTCTGAAGTTTTGATATTATATCATCTCTCCTCATAATCCTACTCTTTACTCATCACACGCGTCCAATCTGTTACAGTTTCCTCCTAGGACACTTGTCCACTTCCCCTTTCTATTGGCATTCTGCCTTACGCTGAGTATTGTATAGATTCTATTTTGTAATAAATACTGATGATTAAATGGATTAATAAATCTATTCAAATTTTCAATGAATGAGATACTTGAAAAATTGAGCCAGAAAACAAGACAGCTATTTTTTAAAGTATCTAGACATCCATGTAGGAGTGAAATACATAAGTTACTATAGCAGCTTCAACGTTCAATGAATGAGAAAGAAACGAAGTCCTTTTTGTACTTATTTGACGGACATTGATGAGCAGGAGAATGTGGCCGTAGGGTACTAGAGTTTATTACCTCACCATCATACGAGTAGAACAGCTCATTATATCGTAAAGATTGAATTCCATTGTTTATTCTCTTCGGAATGAAATGAAAATGCCGAGTTTGCTAAGTTAGAGTTTCCTATGTTTATTTTGCAATAAACTATGAGAAACTTCACAAATCTCATGAGAAGATTTTATATTTTAAATGAAAAATACAATAGTAAATTTGTAAATTACTTTTGCTTCATATCTTACCACTTACCATCCACTCACAATGAGCTATTACAATATTAATGCATGTGCTTTAGTTCAAATCCTTCTTTATTTTATACTATATGAAATAGACTATTATTACTATTCTATTTGAAAAAATATTTATTTGTTACAATTTCATATTTTAAAAGAATCATTTTAAGGTTAGTTATGATTTGAATAATGGATTCAATTGATCATTTCAAATGATTTTCCATTTTGATTTTATCTTAACTTAAAATAAAACTCAGCAAACCAAAGATGAAATTATTGAGAAGTTCTGATTAGGCACTACCAGCAAAAGAGAAGTTTTAACTGTAAGTTAAAATATCCAAATAAAACATCAAATAATACATCACATTCATTGATAGTGGATGCTTAATTAATATCTTCACTAGGTGAGATATGACGAAATAGCAAGGAAAATAGAACAACTTTAGCTAGAGCAAGGTCTCTAAGGAGACCATTTAATTTGTATTGATGGCTGACTCCTCTCTGTAAGTCCTACATTAGAATTTTTAACAAGACCTTCATCATTATAATTACTGCAATACCGTCGACATTTCGATGGAGAGTGGAGACCCTCCGGCATCAAATTGGTATACCGCCGAATAATTCTTCAAATGATACAAAGGATACTTATTAATATCAACCTTATAGGCATAGGCTACTATAAACGTACTTGAAGCATGACCTATTGGGAGTAAAGATTCGATCCAAGGGTGACAGAAAGCTGAATAGTTTGATTCTATTAAGAATCTAGGTCTCAAGGTTTAATAATATTGAGTTAAATTTTGGCATTATAAAGCATATTATGAAATAAATTGTCAATCATGAGTTTCAATGCATGATAGATTAAGAAGAAATATATTAGAATAATTTATTCACTCTCAAATATACAGAGTGTCTACGAACCTTCTACCAATACTCTAGGGCATTGTTCCTGGGTAATAAACATATCTAAATAGCATATTTAAATTGTCCGGAAGTCTTCAGTTACTCACACAGCGGCCATTTTGCTTTTTCACTTTTTTTTCTAAATAACCGTTAAACAGACACAACTTTGCACAATCATTTATAACAACTAGACAATATATATATATATATATAATATATATATATATATATATATATATATTATATTGGTGTTCTGCCCTAGGGCAGGTCTAAACATGATTCCTCCTTCTCCATTCCTCTCTGTCCTGTGCAATTCTCTTCATCTTGGAGTACTTTCCCTCCTCCCTGATATCCACCAACTTCACTCTTTTTCGTCCCAGCACCCTCCCTCCTTGCAAAGTCCCTTCCATTGTCTCCACAAGTAGTCCGCCATGCCTTCAGCAAGTGTCCCAGCCAGTTCCGCTTTCGTCTCATCACTGCCATAATATTCCTTTCCTCTCCTACTCTACGCAGTACCTCCTCATTCCTCACTTTATCCATCCAGCTGATCCTCTCCATCCTCCTCCACACCCACATTTCAAAGGCCTCCAATCTCTTCTCTTCCTGCTTTCTGAGAGTCCAGGTTTCTGCTCCATAGAGAGCCACGCTCCACACAAAACACTTGGCCATCTTCTTCCGCAGCTCCATTTTCATTTTGCTACTCACCAATCTTCTTATATTGCTGAATGCCTCCTTTGCTCTTGCAATTCTCACTTTTACTTCTAAATCACATCGCATATCCTCTTCAATCATACACCCAAGGTACCTGAATGACGACACCTGTTCAATGCGATGCAATCCTATGTTGATTGCTGCTTTCTTTGGAGTCTTGCTGATCACCATACTTTTTGTTTTCTTCACATCCACTCTCATCCCATACTCTTCACAACAGTGATTGATATGTTCTTACATATCATTCATTGCGCGCTCATTTTCAGCCAGCACAGCCATGTCATCTGCAAACTTGATACATTCTATCCTTCTCCCTCCAATCTTCACCCCCCTTTTACCTGACAAACTCTTTCCAATCATTTCCTCCAGGTAGCAGTTGAATAATGTTGGGGACAAGCTGCAACCCTGTCTTACTCCTCTCCCAATTCTACTTCCTTGTGACATTTCATCTCCTATTTTTATTTTCACTTCCTGGGACATGTACAGATTTGCAATCAGTCTTCTATCCTTCCAGTCAACTCGTTTCTCCCTCAAAATTCTCATCAGTTTGTCCCATTTCACTCTATCAAACGCCTTCTCCATGTCTATGAAGACTACATAGACATTTCTTTGCCTTTCAATATATCTCTCTCCAATCACCAAGTGAACCATCAAGTTTACTATACAATCTCCTATTCAAAACTCTTAGAAGTATCTTAGCTGTATGTGAAATGAGGCTAATTGTTCTGTATTCTTCACATTTCAATGTACCTTTCTTCTTTTCAATTGGAACCATCAGAGTGGTAACAAAATCCTCTGGCCAAACTCCTGTATCATATATTATATTACACAAGGCTGTAATGTCTTCAATTCCTTTATCTCCCAAACTCTTCCATATCTCAGCTGGTATTTCATCGATTCCATCCGCTTTCCTGTTCTTCATTTCTTTTATTGCTTTTTCAACCTCATGTTTCATGATATAACATCCTTTTTCCTCCTCCTGAACTGCTAGTTCCTCTTCAATATCAAGAATTTCTGGTCTTTTATCAGCTTCATACATATCTCCCGCTTTCCATTCAGTATTTCCCCATCCTTGTCCTCTATTTCCATTCGAGTTCCCCCTTGTTTCCTCTTGGATACAATTTCCATTACCGTTTTATACATTTCTTCAAACTTACCCTCCTTTTCTAGTTTCTCAATTTCATCACACTTGTCCTTTAACCATATCTGCCTTGCTCTCTCTGTCTCCCTTTTCAATTCGTTATTGAGTTTCCTGTACATCCTTATACCCTCTTCTGTTCTGTTGTTCTTCCACTTCCTTCTTTCATCCATCTTATCCAACATTTCTTTGGTGACCCACTCTTTCCTGATTCTCTTGGTCTTCTTTTTACCTACAGTGTCTTTAACTGTGTTTGTTATATCCTCCTTCATTTGCATCCACTTTGTGTTTGGATCTGTGACCTCACCTCTTTTCTCACTACTTGCAAGGTACTTCTGCCTCAAAATTCCTCTTGTGCCTTTAATGCTTCCCTATTCATGGTTTCCCTTCTTTTTCCATCCTTCACTCTTTTCATTCTCATTCGTAGCTCCGCTATCACAAGGTTATGGTCTGAGTCTACATCCGCACCAGGATGAGTTCTACAGTTTATCAAGTTATTCCTGTATCTGTTCTGCACCATTAAGTAGTCTATTTGATACCGTTCTCCATCCATTCTTGACGTCCATGTATATCGCCGTCTCTTGTGAGTCTGAAAGAGGGTGTTACCAATCACTAGAGAGTTTTCTTTACAAAAATTCACTAATCTTTTTCCTCTTGCATTTCTAACACCCAAGCCAAAACCTACTACAACGTTTCCATCCACATTCTCTCCAACAACCGCATTCCAATCCCCCATCAGCACAACACAAGCCCTTCGCTTTTCCTCATCAATCTATTCCTGAATCTTATTGTAGCACTCTTCAATCTCTTCATCTTGATGTTGGCTTGTGGGCATCAGGGGTGCCCAGCCCCCCAAGGGCAATGGCGCATGCCCCCCCCCCAATCCAAGTGTAATGCCCCCCCCCCAAATTACCCCAATTTCCAACCCTTTAGTTTTCAACATTAGTCAGTGTATGACAATAAAATTCACATCTTACATTCTAATCTTCCAAAGGACATTATTTACCTTTGGTCTTGTGAGGAATTCTTTCTGTTTTCATAATATTGCAAAAATATATACCATCGTTTCTTATCTCTTTTAAAATAGAAATGAAGTATCTTTTTGATATTATTTTTGAGACTAGCAGTGCACCCGTTCTTGTTCGGGAGGACTAGAAAGTACTACATTACATCAGGAAAAACTACATGACAAATATTTTAATAGGATATTGAAAGATAAGTAAGGGAGGCTTCGCTTTTTAAATGTTAAGGTTACTTATAAAAAGTTGAATAATAATATCATTGATAATTCTTTATTGCAAAAGAATATTGCATAGCAATTTTGGTACCTAAACATTCATACAATTTTGGAACGATTTTATTCATACAATATATCATGTCGGCAAGTTTAGGTATTCTAAATCCTATACTAGCAATTTCTGTTTAGATGTTTAAATGTTTAGATGTTTCTCTTTCACCGGATCTCGAAAACGGCTCTAACGATTTTCACGAAATTCAGAGCATAGTAGATTTATAATATAAAAATTCGATTGCACTAGGTCTCATCCCTGGGGAAACTCGCTGAAGGACATTGCATGTGTGTGAGACAAAATTATGACTCAGCTGTTGAATTTTTGTACCTAATTCAATCAGGAACTTAGTGGCAGTTGTACAAAAGCCGGTTAAATTTTTATCCTGATTAATTCTAGTAGAACCAATCAGATAAGCTATCTGTTTGAGATGGTCTTCTGTGATTTGGTTCACGTGAAATTAATCAGGTTTAAAATTTAACATGCTTTTGTGAGAGAATTTTTTGCATTCCTCTAGGAATTAATCTCAATCCACTGTGATTAGATAGAACCTTTCTGTAAGAGCTATGAATATTCATTATAATTTCTTCTTCCGTAATAATTTTATATGCTTTTGTAGGTACTCCAGAGTGGAGCTCGGTGCCCCGATATTTATCATAAATTGGAACAGATTGTCACTGATGTTGCGTTGTTGGTAGTATTTACTTTTTAACATTACAAGAGTAAATAACACAAGTCGAACAAAATGTATCTTCAAATGGTTTGTTTTTTGGAATAAAGATATCATCTGAACAAGTACATTTTGTAAATTCTATCTATTAATACCAAATATAGGGGCACCGAGCTTTGCTCGTTATTTATTCATTGATAAACAGAACTCAATTCTTTAAAATGATTGGGGAAGGACTAACAGGCACAGCCCAAAACTGTTTCTTCCCCGAATTTTGATTTATGCACTATAAAATTTATAGTTGGAATATTTAATATTCCAAAAAGTAGATTATGTTTCATACACTAGAATTCAAGTAAAATTTCAGTCCAAATATTTGAAAACATGAAACTTCTAATTTAGATTGTTTACATACCAAATTGAATGACAATATAACACTCACTAATCACTTAGAACTGTAAAATAATGATTAACTTTGAATATTATGATATATAGGTACCATCTCATGTCAACAAATCAGATTACTGTATTTTGATCGAGTCAATTAAAATTTCTAGATTTCTCGCGAGATACGGTAAGCTAATTGATTACACAGCTGATCTCCCACACGCATCTTCTGTTATCGACAGACGACGAAATCATCATCTGTTTTTCCAAGGATGAATTAATTATCCTTTTCATGTCCTTCAGGGAGTTTTCTCAGGGATGAGACCTAGTGCAATCGAATTTTGATATCATAAACCTACTATATTCCGAATTTCTTGAAAATCGTAAGAGCTGTTTCCGAGACCCGTTGAACATAAATAACCATTTAACAAGATAACCAGATAGCCAGATAAAAAAATATATTTCATTTATTTATTTATTACAATACAATTGTGGAGGCAAACAGGTACAACCTAAATATTGCCTCCTTAACACTACTTACACATTTCAGATATTCGATTTCCAGTAAAAATAAAAACAAAATAAGAATAAAAATATAAAATAAAAATAAGATAGTAAGTTAAACAAGATGAAAGTATTGAAAAATAAACTAAATATGTATGTATACAATATGAATGCTGTAAGAAATGTATAGTTATATTGTATACTTGAACAATGAAAGTGATGAAAAATAAACGAAATATGTATGTATAAATAATGTATGCTGTAATATATAGTTTCAAGTCGGAATTAAAATAGAGAAAAAAAAATTGAAAGGGATAGAGAGAAGCATATGGCATATAAACGGAATGAGAAGAAAGAGAAACACCCGAGAATGAGCAAAACAGAACAAGATTACCATTCATTGATGAGAACATTAACAAGTACTAGCCCCGGATGATATTGTGAGCCTTTTCCTCAAAGCTGCTAAAACCATCCCCAAGCACATCAACCCCATCTCCAAAACCATTCAGCAATCTGAGGATTCGATTGAGAGGTGAGAAGTATCTATTGGCTGTCCTTGATCTGGGTATGAAAATTAATGGGTGATATCTGCGCATCAAGACTGGAATGGAGAAGTAAACTTTTGAAGTGAGATATGGAGATTTTATTCGATTATGAAGGATGTTGTACCAGATAAGAATGGCCAGTAACTCACGTCTGCTCTTCAGGGATGACACCTGGAAAATTCCTCTCAACTCTGCTGATGGAAAATCGCGAACACAAGACTGGCCAAACCTCTTGAAATATGCAAATTTCAGAAATTTATTTTGGATTCTCTCCAACCTTGTGGTTGCCACAATGTGATGCGGATTCCAAACGGGTGCAGCATACTCTAACACACTTCTCACAAGTGTCTTGTAAAGATAGAGAATAGACCTCCAGTTCTGGAAGCATGAACACGTCCTGCAAATAAAACCCAACATCTGATTACTTTTACTTATAAGATGATCAATGTGATTTTCAAAGCTGAGATTGGCATCCATGATCACTCCGAGATCTCTGAACACAGACACATGCTCCAATTCAGCTCCATCAATTTTGTAATCATATTGAATTGGAGATCTTTGGCGAGTGAACATCATGGTTTTACACTTCTTTACATTCAGTGACAGCCTGGAATCCTTACACCATTTGGTCAATCTATGAATATCCTGTTGCAGAACGACACAGTCCTTGATAGAATTAATGACCCTGAAAATCTTAGTGTCATCAGCGAACATGAGACACTCAGAACTGCAAAGTAGATTAGGGAGCTCATTGACATATAGGAGGAAGAGCAGGGGCCTCAGGTTTGATCCCTGAGGTACCCCAGAAGAACAGCAAAATGGTCTCGAATAAAAAATATTGTACAACACATATTGCTTCCTCTGCACAAGGTAGCTCATCAAAAAGTCCACAGATCCAGTGCTAAATCCAAAGCTCCTCAACCTCATTGCAAGAATTTCATGATCAAGCATGTCAAAAGCCTTGGAGAAATCAGTATAGATAACATCTACTCTTCCTCCATTATCCAAGACCTCTGACACCCTATCCACAAAAACCAAGAGATTGGTCACAGTAGACATACCAGGCAAAAATCCATGTTGGGACAATGTAATCATTGGCTGTACATGATATAGAATTTGCCCATACAAAATGTATTCAAACATCTTGGCAAAAGAATTGAGGATTGAAATAGGTCTGTAGTTACCAGCAACTCTCCTGTTACCTGATTTGAAAACTGGTGTGATCCTTGAGACCTTCCACAACTCAGGAAACGTTGATGTTTTAATGGCCAGGTTGAACAGGAAGTGCAGTGGGACAACAAGCAACTCCCAACATCCCTTGACAATGAACCCAGGTACACCATCAGGACCCCCAGACAAGCTTGGCTTCAACCTTTTCACAGCACGTTCAATATCATCAATAGAGATTGCACCAAAAACAAAAGGCACATGAGAAGGCCTGTCATCCCTCTCCCGTGAGTCATCATGAACATTGGATGAGTTCTGTGAGACTTGATTATTTATGGCAGAGAAAACATCTACAAATGCTTCTGGGATATCCTTCCCTCTGAAAAGCCTATTCTCATGCCTTATGAAGTCCTCGTTTCCTTGGGAAGAGCGTTTATTATTGATAAACTTCCAGAACTCCTTTATATCTCCATCAATCTTGCCTTCCACTCGTAGCATATAATCATCAAAAGCAGCCTGAATATTCCTCTTCACTCTAGCTCTCACTGTTTTGAACAGCTCATCGTGATGTCTAGAATATCTTCTCTTCCTGCCATACCTATTCTTCAATTTTAAATCATGGATTATCTCCCTTGAGAACCAGGGAGGATATCTAGAGCACTTGAAATCTCTTACAACAGGAATGCAGGAGTCAAAGCAAGAGTATATGATCCTGTAGAATTCATGGACAGCAGAATCTATGTCAACACACTCAAAAACAGTCTGCCATGACACGCACTGTAACAACAGATACAATTGCAAGAAATTGCCACCTCTAAAATAGTAGCGACCAAACCCCTGTACGGAATCCCTATTCTCTGATGTACCCACACCGTCATCAGTATTATCAACAGCGCTCATCTGTTCATAAAATGACAGTGACACAGACAGCGCCGGATGATGAGAATCCTCATTCACAAAGGGATGGTCGTCTCTGACAACTTCAAGAGGATAAGGAGTATTTGCCAAGATCAAATCTAGAGTTCGACCATTTCCATTCATTACAGAGTTATAAGACATTAGCTCAAAAAAATTCATGAATGAATCCAGTTCCCTTGCTATTGGTGATCCTGTTATAAGCTGATAATCCCTGCTAAAAATTTCTGGAATATTGAAATCACCCATTAATATGCAATTACCTGACCCAATGATGTGATAAGAAGACTCTACAGATTCAAAATAATCCAGATAGGTCTGCAATGCCGTCGATGGTGGAATGTACAAAGCATTCAGGTAATGGAGCCTATTAGCAATCTTCACCCTTACCCATACACTCTCGAAACCAGGATTTACAAATTCAGTGCATAAGTCAGCCGAATAGCACTTTTTCACAGCAACCAGGACTCCTCCACCTCTCACAAAATCACCAGCGCGGTCACATCTAAATACCTGATAGCGCTCATCAAATAATTCACTGTTGTTAACCGATTTACAAAGCCATGTTTCCGTCAAAACAATTATATCATAATCACTACTACATAACGACAAATAGAAACTATTTGTTTTACTACGTAGACCCCTGACATTCTGATAGTAAAGTGAAATAGAATTCATCATAGCGCTCATGACTTCCACTATCCCTTTAGGAAAACTTAATTTCGGAAAATAAAAATCAGTTTCAGTTGTGAAAAAAGAGAGAAAAAATTGAAATATTAATTTATATAGAATATAGAATAAAGAATAGTAACTGGTTGAAGATATATTAACTCATCCCACCAGCCGCTAGCCAAATAAAATTAATCATTCTCATGCCATTCCGAACAATGCATCCGAAATTCATATAGCAACATAAATATATGACAATAATCTGAAAGAAACTAACTGAATTAATTAAAAGTCATGTGATCTAAATCAGTACCAACATATCCTAATAGTTTAATAATCACAACATGATAACCAAAATGATTGTATAGTATATGAATATCATAATAGGCAATCATTATCCCCAATATTGTAAGCATCAAAATACGAGACATATGGAATACCAGTCCAATTATTAGCAATCAGTTAACACATCATCAGAATGCATCAGTAATTCACAAAGTAACATGAATATTGTCACGTGGTACTTTAGTACCATCAAATATCTTAAAATGAACCAATGAATTTTAATGGAATTATAAAAGGGAAAGGAGGTTAGACCTAGTCAAAGGATCAATCAACTTAAATCGAATATTATTAGCGATAAGGAGTAATAGTATTATCAAAAACATGTATAATTGTGATTCAACAACTATGAGAACCCATTGGCAAGATTAAAAAATTATAAAGCGGCTTACTTGTTATTGGCGGATTATAAAAAATAAAAGTTTGCATGAACATTGAGGTTAGAATTATTTGTTTACATTTTGAAAAGAATTAGTCGATCTTGAATAAATCGATAATTATTAGAATCAATGCTGAGCAAATCATTCGATCAACCAATATAACAGGTTGAATTATATAAAATTTACTCACAAAGGATATATTATGTATACTAAAGGAAGTTGATGTGTAGAAATACGAACAACTATTAGTTCTGTATAAATATTTATTATAATCTAAAAAGCACGAAAATTCAGAGTATACAAAACTCATATAAAAAACTAAATGTATTATCTATTAAAATCGTATGTTACGATTTATTTATGAAATTAATTCAAGATAAACACTCCATATATTTGTATAAAAACTTTTTATTTAATTTTTTCTATTATAAGAAAAAGAGGAAGCCCTGATTCCGAGGCGACCAATTGTATTGAGTTTATTAAATTGAAGACCAATCAGAGAGTAGCTTACAAAATTATTCTAGGAAGAGACAAATTTTTCTGAAATCCTCCTTCTTCTGGCTTAAGCTCTTGACCTGAGAGGACGCACATGGCGTTTAGGGTTCTTTCTTCCTTTTGAATTTTAAAATTACCAAACCAAACCCTTTTTAAATGTGAAATATTTGTATTAAATGTTAAATTATCTGTGAACTCAGTGTTGTTGAAGAGTTCGTAATCGTAATTGTTCCCATTAATATATCTTTAATTCGGAAAGAAATCTATAAGAATCTGGACCACGCGCTAGCCCAGCAGAGACGAAAGGAGCACAGCTTCACATAATGTCACCCAACCAGTGGGGCAGAGGTTTACCATTTCACAATATATATGACAATCTCTGTATCTATATGACAATAATCCGTATGAAACTAATTGAGTTGATTCAAAAACCTGTAATCTAAATCAGTACTAACATTTTCTGAAAATATCAATTTTTGAAAAAGTTATTCAATTTACAAAAAAAAACTCAACTGAACACTATTTTTGGTCATTTTTAGTAAATTGAATAACTTTCTCAAAAATTGATATGTTCAGAAAATTTTGGTTTTATTAAATCAAAAATACCATGAAGAATTTATCCTTTGAATTTTATGGATTCATCTCGTACCGAATTTAAAATGTTCTGTCCCAAAAATTTAAACTTTAGGCGCTCATGTCTCAGAAAGTAATTATTGAAAAAAAAATGTTTTCCTTTGAAAACTTTTTCATTTTGATAGCTTGATCCTTAAGCGATCCTTGATCGTGTCCTCGCGCGCCTCTCCACTAGGAAATACTGAAATGAAGTGCAACTAACGGGTGATTCTCATAGAACATAATCTTATGAACTTATGTCATTGTGCGAATTATCAATGTGAAGACTATGTAGTTGGTGATGATGGTTGAAGCTGAAAATTAGGTGTTTTTCACAATACAAGGAGCATTGTTGTCAGGTGTACCTGGAAATCTATATGAGATGGTAGAGCGCTCTACCTCTTCTCAGATTTTAGAACACAAAATTACACCCAGAGAGATTTTGAATTTCACATCTAGATTGTAATCGGGATATATTGTTGATCAAATACTAAATATGATCAAAATTGATTTTTTTTCTTAAAATATCACTCATATTTGAAAAATCATAACTCAGTACCCATTGGAGATAGAGAGTTCCGAATGATCTAATTTCATTCAGAATTTATGATCTTAAAAAAGGCAAGAGCAAATTTTTCTGTCCGATCACTGATTTTGCCAGAAATAGCTGAAAACTGGAAAATGAACCTAAAATACGAACTTTTTGGGTCACTCTGTATTAGCACAAGGGAATTTTACATGAAGAATTTGGTTCTGAACCTCTCTCATGTATCCAAAGAGAATATTAAAAAATCAGAACTACGATTTAAATTGCAAGCAAACCCCCATTTTTATGTCTATATTAACTGGACTTTACTGTTCCCCAATATTTATATTTGTTGAAATGTCAATAAATATTGTTTAACATAATTTTTAGAGTTTACTGAGACTCTGTGGTGTCGCATCACAGCGGAGACACAATAGTAACGCCGGTTACACACTGGGCGGTTTCTGCCGCGGCGGCGAAACTGCCGTCGCCGCCTCGAAAAAAAAGTCGAGCTTACACATTCAGCGGAAAAAATACCGCCAAACATCGAGCGGCAAAATTACTGCCACGTATGATCAGTAGCCAAAATAATTCTTGTAGTTCTTCATCGCAAAGGTGTTGTGACTTCTCTGTTTCATGAGTGTTTAGTTAATTGTATTTTGCACATTTTTCAAAAGTATATATTATTAAGTGTTTAACTTGAAATGGAAAGGCAACAACTTTTACCACTTTTGTTGTACCGTCGAAGGAAAAGAAGACAGCAGAGGAATCGCCTTGCTTGGATTCATTGAAATGAACGTTTTTATTAAATCGACAGCGATATACAACATATTACAGTTTTATCCTTGTCATCCAGAGTTTCAAAATCCCTCCTAATCTCTATACACACTTCCTTCCACGCTATCCTTGTTGCATCTCGATCCTTAAATATGTCGAGGGTTTTGTCCCACAAAACTGGCCTCTGTTTTACAAATAATATTAACAACTCATTGTCTATTAACTTACTCATTTTCTCACACTCGTCAACCACAAACACTTAAAACAATAAATAAATGTTAAAAACAGCTTACAAACTTTACAAAAAGACACAAATTGAAAGGCTGATTTTCAAAGACCTCTGACTTGGAGCAACTGGGAAAGACGACTGATCAGCGGCGACGGTAGACAACCGCCAAATGTGTTAACGCCCATTTGGTCACGTACGCCACTGCTTAGACAAGAGCGGCAAAAACACCGCCAGCCGCAGTGGCAGTGGACGGCTGCACAGCTGCCGCCAACGGCAATATAACCAACCGCGCGGCGTTTCTGCCGCCCAGTGTGTAAGCTTCCATTCAAATCCATAGACTACTGCTCGAACGGCGGCGACGGCGAAATTATCGCAGCGGCAGAAACCGCCTAATGTGTAACGCGCTTTAGGCGATCGCTCAAGGAGGGGTGGAACCCGGGATTAACAATTAAAGACGGGATACTTGCGGGGGGGGGCGGCAGTTGCCGATCTCGCCCAGGGCGGCAAAGTCCCTAGGGCCGTGCCTGTGAATATCATAATAGGCAATCACTATTTTTAATATTGTAAATATCAAAGTACGAGATATATGAAATGCTAGTCTAATTATCAGCAATCAATAATTGATCAATTATTGAGAATTACAACAAAAGCTCAGGTAAGCGATAAAGTGAAAGAAACTCAAGCTGATAACGAACAACTATGAGTTTAGCTTTAGCCAGCTAGTGCTCCTGAATTAGATACCGTGATCAAACGACAACAAAACAATCAGACAAAAGTATTCAAGAAAATCACAGTGTGGAAAACGATAAGATATGGAGTGGAACCAAGCTGAATTTATCAAAACCATTAATATAAACAAGTCACACAATATAATCATTCCCATTCAGTTTCACAATAAGTGAAAGATTCACTTATGATGTAATAGTAATAGATTTTCTCAGATAGTAATTTTAATTTGAAAGTATGGCACCGAAATAATTATGGTACTAAACTCAAAAAAGATTGAAGAAAAAATGAATTGTAACAGTGGTGGGGATTAGATTAATTTTAAAAGGAAAAATCCCACAATCGTAATTGTTAGTACTGAAAGTAGGTATTTAGACTTTGATATAATAGATTAAGAGAAGATGGAATAATTAATATGAAAAAATTAAAGTTACACCAGTATTGAGGATTCAATTGAATTTCCATAAGAAAAGCTGCACAAGATTAAAATAAACTGGAAGAGAATAAAGCTGAAGGCTAATAATAGAGATTAAATAACATAATTAAAATGTCTAATATTACGCTAGTTCAAATATTCAAGTAGTATCATAGTATCAATACCAGTGTATTATGTCATTAAATGATTAGTCCCAGATATGTTCACACAATCATTCATTCATTATGTCCTGGTAGATCATTTTCCGAGTGAATCTTAATAATTTTATCCCCCCCCCTTGAACTTCATCCTCACATTACCCGTGATATCAGTCCAGACGAATCTGAACCCCTTTTCACGCTGCAACTTTTTCGCCTTGGCAAACAGCATCCTCCTTTTAGCTGTCAGCGACCTGTTGATATACACAGGTTGCGGCTCACCCGCGAAGCCAATGTGCCGAGTGGTCAAATCGCCCTTCGCCTTTCTCCTCCGAATTAAGTCCTCGACGTGGCCATTTCCAATGAAACGGACCGCAATACCCGCGGTGGGACGGTTTTCCCTTTTCCTCAGACGATGACACGAATCAATAGAGTTCTTGGAAACGTCCATACCGACTGATTTGCACACGCTCACAACGATATCCGCAACGTCCTCATTGGGTGCCGATGGAACTCCGTATATTTCGACGGTGTTACGTCTGGAGTATTGTTGCATGTCATCCATCTGATCAGTAACCTCCACCATCTGACTAGTAACCGCATCCACCCTCTTACGCAGTTTTTCATTTTCTACAGTGAGTTCATCGATAGTGGATTGTTGTTTCTTAATCAAGTCAGCTTGTTCCGCCAGGGTAGCACAGGTATTATCGATTTTATCAGTACAAGCACGTATAGCGTTGGTTAAGTCCTCATGAAGATTTTTATTACCATTAGAAATCAGTAACTTGAGATCATCGATAGCTTTATTGAAAGTTTCAAGATTTATAAACGAACCCGTCACATTGGAAGAATGATTCACTTTCACCGGTGTTGAGTCCGAATAACTTCGTTGCATTCTTAATTTAGCGACGCATTCACTACATGTCCATGTACGGTTAGTAAGTTCATCTATTTCAGCTTCCCCCAATCCCACACATTTTCGATGGAACAAGCCCTTGCACTTTCCACACAGAATCCCATTCCTCCCATTTCTATTCACTGATTGACTGCAAATTTTACACGAATTCATTATATTTTAAATCAGGAAAAATTGTTCACCAAGTTACTATATATCACTGTTAAGCACGGGCAATAATACAATAGAATTAGCGGCTGGAAGGATGAACGGATAATTTAGAAAAGCAGAAAAGCGTTTATAAAATGAGGTTAAATTCAAGATTCAACGTAGTTCGCACAGCAGATAACTCAGATAAGCGAGCTCGACAATAAACCGTCCGTTCACTACCGTGGCTATCAGCCGACTGATGAAACAGATATACATAAATTGCTCGCTTAATATAATAGGATAACAACTTATAGTCCAGTCAAATGGTCGTTTTTCAGGAAACAGCCCCGATAGAATTTTTTTCGATGGTTCTATATGTATTTTGGGGCGCTAAATTCTAATCTGAAATTTGCTGACACGCCAGAGGGCGACTTCACCCCCAAAATGTTGGACTTTTTTTAAGTTTTCCATTCAATCTCGAGAACCTTGAATTTATCGAGAAAAAGCATTCTCTTATAATATTAAAGATAATAAAATTTCCAATGAATTGACTGGTCGCGCAGGACTACTCTTTGGATTTTTTATCTGAAGTATTCCACAAGATACACAACTTTGAATGTGCGAAAAATTTGTGATACTTCCCCCATTTTCACAGTCTCGCATATGCAACGTTGCGTATCTTGTGGAACACTTCAGATAAAAAATCCAAAAAGTAGTCGAGGTTGTGATGAATTTTCTCCTCTTTTCACTCCCATGAATTATACTTCTGTTTTCAATACCGTTAAGAAGTTACAGCCAATTGAATGATGATCTTTATTTCCTCATTTTTCTTGCGATTTTACTGTTATTAAAGAGTCTCTTAAATGAGTACAATACATGATAGAAACTTGCGAATGGTCTTAAATGAGAGAAAATTTCATGCTCTATAAGCTGAGTTGCCTTAAATTGATCTTGCATTACTGTTTATATCGAAAAACTGTCGAGACTGTGAAAATGAAAAAAAATATCAAAATTAAAAAATTTTTAGAAACAAACGTATCTTACTTCACGATTATATTTTTACAAAAATCATTCACCTCACATAAAAGAGGAGATTCTTTTCTTCAAATCAAGACCAAGTATCATTTTGAGTTACCGAGACACACTGTTTTGAATATAGAAATCGGTCATTTTTCCATGCATTGAAATATGGGCTGAAATACACTAAAGGAGAAATTTCCTATTTTTTAAACAAATTTTAGTGATATGATACATGATTTTCAACCGCCATGACGAGCTGATATGAACGAGCTGTAGTACGAGGAGATGTGATCATTCAGTCAAAAGTAATAAGTGATTAAAGTTTTGATCCTGGACGTATCCCTATGTGTGCCCCCCACTAGGAAATACTGAAATCTAACGAGAGATTCTCATATAATATAACCCTCGTAAGGTGATTTCAGCCGAAATGTTTCTTTTTTGTTAGGAAGGCCATGAAGAGGTATTATAATGAGAATTTGATTTTTGGTTGTAGGACATGAATTTCTATCATGACTAGAAAAAGATCCTAGTTGTATAGGCTAGAATTGGTAGGTTTGCATAGTTTTGAAAACCCCTTAAAAAATACCCCTTTTTTGAAAACTCTTAGCTACGGAATCAAAAATCGTAGAGTCCTGCGCGACCACTCAATTTATTGGAAATTTTATTATCTTTAATACTTTAGGGAATGCTTTTTCTCGAAAAGTTAAAGGTTCTCAAGATTAAATGGAAAACTTGAAAAAAGTCCGAAATTTTGGGTTTTTTTGGGAGGTTTGGGGGTGAAGCCGCCCTCTGGCGTGTCAGCAAATTTCAGATTAGAATTCAGCGCCCCAAAATACTTATAGAACCGTCGCGAAAAATTCTTTCGGGCTGTTTCCTGAAAAACGACAATTTGACTGTACTATTATACAAAACAGAAAAAAGTAATGAAGCATTACAATAATTACTTGATTACTGTGTGGTAAATAGGGTGTAAATTTGAAAGATTGAAATTGGCTTCATTTGATATTTTCCACAAATTTTTGACAAGAGAAGTTTTTTCTTCTGTCAAATTCACTAGAGTTTGCGATGTTGTTTATAATTGCATTCCCATTCCAGAGACATTAATATCATCATGAAACGCATTCGAAATTAAAATAATTATTAGATTAAAATGTCTTTACAATTTAACTTGTCATTGTGCTTTTAAGAAAATTAGGTTGCAACAGCAAGGAAACTCAAACACGGGACCATTAAAAATTGAAATTAAGCAAGGGAAATCTAATAGTGGATGATGAAGTTATAATTTATTTTTGTGAAAGATTTACCTTCAAACTCATAGGCTTAAAATCACTAGAATTCCTGCATACAAAATATTATCAATTGTATTTTTTATGCTTTATATTCCTTAGGAAAATATAACATTGTAAAGGTGGGAAAAAGTATTAAAATTGACTACATTAGGATATCTCTATTTAATACCTTGATTTTTTAGCCATGATTCAAAATGTTGACATAAAATATAGAAAAATCTTGCCCCCCCCCCCAAAAATGTTGATGGCGCAAATTGCGCCATGCCCCCCCCCTTGTGGGCACCCCTCTGGGCATGTATACCTGTATTATTACCAGATCTTTTTCCTTACCCTTCAGTCTCATCATAATTAAACTAGACAAAGGTACAAAAAATTATGATAATTTTTCAAATGCATAAAACAAAATGGCGACCATTTAAAATGTTGTTTCTTGAATAACTTAGAACCCGTTGGTTTAACGAAAAATGTTCAAGAATATTTTTTTTCAGTAAATTCAATAACCTATCCATTGATACCTGATGTTTCAAGATTGCACAAATATTGACCGAGATATGGTAGATTTAGTGGTTGATGACCCAACTTTAGAGGGTTATGTAACGTTTTTTTTTTTTTTTTTTGTTTGAAATGACCTAAAATCGCTTACTAATAACATGCATTGCAAATAGAGATTGTTGCATCATTGAAGTGACTTCATCAACATGCCTTGGTGTGTACTGCAACAAACTTTCAGTGGTCACCTATCACTAATGCGGCCATATCTCAGTTAATATTGGGCCAAACTTAATAAAATTAGGTACCAATCGATTACCTATTCAATTTAACCTATTAAATTTACTAAAAAAGTTATTCTTGTAATTTTTTGTAAAACCAACGATTTCTTAGTTATTTAGGAAACAACATTTTAAATGGCCGCCATTTTGTTTTATGCATTTGAAAAATTATCATAATTTTTTGTATCTTTGTCTAGCCTTCTTACCTTTGTTGTCAATGTTTGCAAGCTACACAGAAGGCAAGTATTTATATATCACAATTCATTACCAGTTGATTGGTTACAAACATATTATGTGATGTTCTAGTGACAAAATTAAGATTTAGGGAAGCGGTTATTGGAAAAGATCGCTCAGAGACATGCACTGGCTACTCCCGTTGGACGGATGACCACGTGAGTCAACTCCGCTTTATCTTTCATGAAAATCGCTTCGTGGCTCAAAATCCATTTCAAGTCATCTTTATCACTGACGCAAAAGCCTGCAGCTTATATGGAGATAACACGCTTCAGAAAATAGTCGGATATATTCCCATTTCCCCTGACAAGAATTCAATCTTATTTTCCAAGCTATACTGTATTGTTTGGAAACTTTATTTGTTACAAGCTGGCCCGGCGAACTTTGTACCGCTAAATATAGTTTAATGCATCTCATGACAAACTTTAGCTGGAGGACAAACTTTATACACACCTGAGGAGGAGCGATGTGGCATTTTATTTATATAGACAACTAGCAGAAACCCGTGCTCCGCAAGGATCTATTTTAACCCTTTGTGCTTTCATATCCAGTATAGCTGGATACTGCATTTCTCACTACAGCTCTGAACCAAAAGGACGGGTTCCCGTTGTCAGCTCTCATATCCAGCATCGCTGAGTACCGGTACCCTCTTTTCCTGCTACAGCTCTCTTCAGAATTTCCATGGTTGGCCGTTCAGCTCTGGCACTTGCACAGTAGTAACTCTCAAAATCTATCGAACTGCAGTATTTAGTATACACATATTAGAATGCTATGTTTATTCTTCAACGCTCAATTCTACTTCATCGTATTGTTTGTTTCATCTATTTCATATTCTTTGATAAGCCAATACAAAATAAAATCCTTATTTTTATTAAATAGCTCTTACAAAGGCCCATACCAAATTTTAATTTTTTGGATTAAAATGGTCTTTATAGTTTCATAAATGAATTTTTCAGATTGATAAATCATTATTTATTCAAATCGCACATATTTTAAGAAAATCTTCAATAATAGAGGTTGATATACATTAAAAAACACCTCATAGTTCTTCCTCAAATCATCACTTGCTCAAGTTCATCACTCATATTTGGTAGATATTAGCACTCTACAATAAGTCTCGAAGAAACATAGGAGAATAATAATATATTTTCTAGTGACTAGTGATTGACAACATTAATCAAACTCTGCTACATAGAAGAATAATTCACTACTTTATGTAAGTGTTTAAATGTTTGAATGTTTAAATGTTTATGTTTTTCGATGGCAATAGAATCAGTTTAAATGTAAACATTTTAAATGTTTGAATGTTTATGTTTATCTAATGTTTTAATGTTAGACATTTGAACATTTGAACATTTGAACATTTAAACATTTAAACATTTAAACATTTAAACATTTAAACATTTAAACATTTAAACATTTAAACATTTAAACATTTAAACATTTAAACATTTAAACATTTAAACATTTAAACATTTAAACATTTAAACATTTAAACATTTAAACATTTAAACATTTAAACATTAAACATTTAAACATTTAAACATTTAAACATGTAACATTTAAACATTTAAACATTCAAACATTTAAACATTTAAACATTTAAACATTTAAACATTTAAACATTTAAACATTTAAACATTTAAACATTTAAAATTTAAACATTAAACATTTAAACATTTAAACATTTAAACATTTAACATTTAAACATTTAACATTTAAACATTTAAACATTTAAACATTTAAACATTTAAACATTAAACATTTAAACATTTAAACATTTAAACATTTAAACATTTAAACATTTAAACATTTAAACATTTAAAATTTAAACATTTAAACATTTAAACATTTAAACATTTAATCAATTAAACATTTAAACATTTGAACATTTAAACATTTAATCAATTAAACATTTAAACATTTGAACATTTAAACATTCAAACATTAAGAGAAATGCCAAACCGTCGACTTAAATCTTAGAGCTCACTTGGGTCAATTAATAGTCAATGCTGAAAAAAGACAGGCTCAATCACCAGGAATACTATAAATTCTATGAGGGACCAGTAAGCTATGAAATTCATTAGCTACAGAATAATATGAATAACCATTTGTTTCAAATATAAGGAATTACATCTCTCATCAATTCGTACTTTTTCACAAAATATTAACAAATATATATATATATATATAATATATATATATATATATATATATATATATATATATATAAGTTATATTGAATGAACTCATGGCTAAGGTTTGCCTTTTTCTGGCCGTGCTACAAATAAATGTAGGTATATGTTCGACATTTTTCTTTGTAATCTTGTTGTCTATTAAGAAAGTTTTCAATGTGATTTTTGATGGCAATAGAATTTGAATTTGAAAAAAGAATTATCAACAAACCTCTAACCAAAGAAAGTATCTGTTCTCTGTTCTAATCTGAATGTATGAGACTTCATATACAGCTGATAGAAGGAGCAAACAAAACTGGCCAAGAATACAACAATGAAACACACACGTGGCAAGCTCGCGCTCTCGATTTACGAAAAATTAATTCGATCAGCTGATTGGTAAGATTATTTTAAGCTTTCCAATGATTACAACATATGTTAGTATAGCATGTGTCAAATATCTCAGTTTCATATATATGGCGTTCACCTTACCATGTTCATAACCTTACTTAATAGGATCCTCTTTCATCCTTTGAAATCCTCAGAGGCAAAATAATAATAAAGAATAATTATTCATCATAAATCAGCTGTCGTGTTGATAATAAATCGCATGCAATTCAATATCTCAATGTAACTTGGTAAAAAAACAGCAGCGGATGTGTAGAATATAAATTGCATGCCTCATTGAATGCAATTTTCATTCACTATTAGATAGGATGCAAAGAACTTTCGCGCTAAATTTCGGAAAGCCTTATAATTATGATAATTGAATGTTATAAGCATGATCTGATCAAATAAATAGTTGGTGTATCAGTGTGGATGTGCATATGGTTTGGGATGTCATTCAGTTATTTATTCTATTGGTAAAATTTTTGCTCATTATTTGTTTTGGAATTTTGAATTCTCAATTAGTTTCATTTTTACTTTTTTCATAAGTATTTGAAATCTTTGTATTTGACATTTTTGAATTGGGTGGTATATTTGTTGTTTGTATTATTTATTATTGCATAAGTGTGTATTATTTTTATCATTATTTTTCTTTTTTCATTTGTATCTGTACAATTTTTATTGTTAAGGAGACATATTTGGGGAAACCCGTTGTCTCCATTGTAAATAAATAAATAAATGAACTATTGATTGCGTGCATTAACGCATGCAATTAATAACTAAAATAACATAGTATTGTCTCTCTCTCTGCTTTGAACTTGAAAGGTCCTGTTGCCAGTATGTCTTGAAGGAGATTAGCCTTTGATGTTAGCATTTTTGATACACCAACCCCAACAGTCATTAGCCGTTTTCACACCGATATCTCGCCGACACGACATACAGACAGGATTTACTCTGATGGACAGTATAAGAGGAGGCTGCGGTTTATAAATGCGCGAGGTCTACTGTTCACAGAACTACTAGTAACAGCTGATTTTTATTTTGTGTGTGTGGTCAGTTCACAAATCTTCTCCCATAAGGATTACATGTAAACTTTGAAGGACCGTAGGAAAGAGTCCTGACGTCGGATTATGAATTTGATAAACCTGTTCCTGAGCATAACGAACACAAATGGAAAAAATTATCAAATTTGATGCACACATAAAAAGTTATTGAATGTCAAAATTTGAGGCTCGATTTTTATTTATATAGATGATGGAAACTAAAAAAGGAATTGCTAGAGCTGCACTGACTGTGTAGGGCGCCTTGAATCACATGAACACTTCTCATGACTCGCAATTAAAAGGAGTTTACTCTAAATAAGTAGAAGTTGGCCTGTGTGAATAATGGTGAGGAGCAATGTATAATAAATGTGCGAGTTTGACGGTGAGTTGTGTTGCAGCGCGGTGCTTATTGTGTCTGGCACATTTCCATTCCGAGCGTTCAACAAGGCTTATAGCGTGCAATATTCCAGTGCTGCTAAAAAAAGACTTCAGTCTTACCGAAACCCTCATTATTCTTCTTTCTCGGTTAACACTGTGGCCTGCACGTGGAATAGGCCTAATAAGTCGGTGCGGTGCATACAGCATACGGCGCTGACCATTGTGCACACGAGGTCAAGTATGCCGACAATATGGATTTTCGTACCAACCAGCTCAGCTACAGAGAAAGCAAGTCGCGAATAAATCACGTCCTACAGTGCTCACCAACTTCTACACGAATCCAAAATAAAGCAGTACCTACTCACATGAAATACTGAGCTGCTGCAATCGAGAACAAACTCCAAATAAGTAATTCCACATTCACTTGGTCCACTTTATCTTATTCGTGAGACAACTAATCTTACAATGGTGAAGAAGGGATGAGTTTCAGATAACTCCAAAAATCTCATTTTCTCAAAAAATGTTTTTTTGATTATTTTATGGAAACTTCTCCTTGTATACAAAAAAAAGCGCTCAAAAGATTGATCAGAACCAAGAAGATGGTTTGGATAAAGGGATTGGTAAAGTCGGTCAGCTTTTTCAGTTGTTATTCTCTTCGTGAATACAGGGGAAATTTGGCTCCTTAAGGTAGGAGGTGAATCATATAGCCCAAACGACTTCGGATCGGTAATAAATTATAATTTTGTAAGATACCTCATTCAGATTGATCAGATAGAAAACTATGAATTTGCTTTCTTCAAATACAGTATCTGTAAATTTAATCCAATCATAGTTACTTCGAGCTTGAACACAACATTTTACCGAAGGCTGAGATAGAAAAGGCTGAAGGCTGAGAAAACCTCAGTAATTAGAACCGCGACAGCTCTTCAGCTCAATGATAATAAGCTGACAGCTGACCATAATTATGTGAGGTTCTGATTTTTGTATATAAGTCAGTTAGAGTTGTAAAGTAAGTTGAAGCAGTGAGAAAATTGGCAAAAGCCTTCTGCAATAGATTCGTGGATTGACCCCAAAACATTGTGGTTGGTTAAGGAAGCTGACCGCAAATCTCTAGAATACGGTACTCGAAATGCACTACTTCCACATACACTGTAATCCAGTAGGCTACTTCATTGCTACTGGTATTTCAAACAACCTACTTATAACTCTCCAAATCTGATGTGATTACTGTAGAAACCTAGTTTCTACAGTAGTATTATGCAGATAAACCGGGATTGAAGAAAAATGTAATCTATTTACAAATGTAACTGGGATGCACTACTGTACACTGAGCCATCAATATTTTATCAAACAATTGGCAATGGATTCCATTCCTTGATCAATTCAATTGATTTCATTTGTTATAAAATAACATACTGTTGCTTTCTTACTTTGATACACTTTACTACTTTAATCCACCTACTATTTATCATCCAATACTGTGATACAATGATTACTACAATCATAAGTATAGCCTATTGATAGACTTTTATCACGTTAAGAATCGTCATTTACACGGTCAATACGGATGTATCTCATCAGGTGCCAGCAATGCATGGAACTATGGAAGAATAGAGTTTTTGCCGGAAATAATTCAGAATTACTGTAACTTATAACCCTTTCAAAGAATATAATTTATTTCATTTTTATTGAGGAAAACGGCTTGTCTCTCACAACACTCTCAACTTTTAACCTCTTCTTTCGTGTAGAAGACGACATACTTGGAGCTGTACAATACATCTCATATTCCAAAAAAGAGATTCCAATAAGTAAAAGAAGGTGAATCGTCACAGAAAAAACTATGGTACTTTTAACACCCGCCCCCCAATATAGATCAAGCGAACTGGTAGACTGCTGACAGACTAGGTCAAATGGTCTTTTGCTTTTGGAAAGTGATTCCGATTTGCAGCCAAAACCAAAAAATGCAACCGCATTGGATGGGCTGGTATTGTACCGCACGGGCGGGGGGGGCATCCCCAGCCACGCCGACCAGCATGGTTCGAGATGGAGTTCACTGACCGCGGCGGCAAACACAATAAAGTACAAAGAACTGCCATCATCGTGGCTTGCTTTCAAGAGCCGGCAACCGACGCTGCTGCTGCTGCTGCTGAGGATGCTGCTTGACCATCGCCATTCTGCTGCAGTCATCCAGCGAGGAAATTCCATTAATTGGTCGCAGTCAGCTCGATGAGGACGGAGTATAAGGAAAGTGATTCTGATGCGAGGAAGAGGCTAGACGAGAGGAAGAGGCGGTGCAAGAGACTCACTCGCTCTCTTTGATTTCCGTCGACCGCACAGAGTCGCTTCTTTGTTTTCTTCTGCGCTATAAATCCTGTCCGCTTGTCGTCAACTCAATAAAATGCCCTTCGCTACTCATTGCTCTTCTTCAAACCGAGTTAAAACATTGGGAGAGGTTGGAAGGAGATGCTATCCTTTGTGAGTGATCTGTCTCAGCTGTTTAAGTATCGAGCATGAGTAGTTAGTATTGATTACACATAAGCCGGTTAATCGATCTTAAGCAATTTTAATCGATTCGATTCATACAATAAGTACATCAAAATTAAGTTAATCGTGATTAACTTCACGATAATCAATCAGAAAAGGCTTATTCAAAGAGAAGGTATCTCTGATTGGTTCTCGTGAAATTAATCACGATTAAAATTTAACCGGATTTTGTGCAACCGGCACTAAGTGATTCATCACAGGTAATGTTTATAAGGGGATGTATAGCACCTACTCATTGAGCCTTGCTTCGAAATTTCTCGAACATGGAAATGCATTGATTCAATAATGAAATCCAGGAAATCAACCGATATACCGTACTCTACTAATTTGTTTATAAATTACAAGTACATACATACATATATCTTTGGATTTTACATTACTAGTCCAAGTTATGATATGCATGGATTTCCAAGAACATGAAGTTATTGTGGAATTGAATTAGAACTAATTGATATTAAATTAAGAGGTAGAATAGTTTGAGAGTGGGAAGATCTTTACACTGACGAGATCTTTACACTACTCTCCATATATTGGTTGGATTCAGTGAATCAAATCAAATTGTTATTTATGATACCGTATGTAATAACAACTCCTCAATCTTTACACCATTATAATCTTTCAGCATTCTTCAGCCTCTAGAAAAATATTGGATTGTTTAATATTTGATGTTTGATTTATAAAAAAATTTACTTATATCAGTTAACCAAAACATACATATCCGTTAAATATACCATCTTACTGTTTATGACTAACATAAGCAAATCATCTCAGCGCGATCCGCTCCCTCCTCTTTTGTTGAGGTGTGGAAATGTGGGGGGGGGGTGAGTGCTCAACTGCTCATCCATTTGCCTGTCCTAGATAGCGACTCCCACTCAGCCCCCCCCCACAACTTACTAGAGTAGACATGATAAATTAGGCGCAGGTGATGATAGAGTAGCATGAACGGAAGAGCCCAGTAACTTATAAAATCACCAAGGAACAGGTGGAAGAAGCCCTTTAACGTCAAACTTGCCACCTGTTCTAAAGAGGGCCTAATGCAAAATTACTATCGAACTATTCAAGTTAAATTTCTGGACGTAATTTGGAGATAACTAGGACAGTACCTATATCTTTTCCCGATTAAAGAATATATATTTTTTGTTATTATAGAGCTCTGGCACACAAATCTGTGAAACCCAAAGATCCCCGACATCAGAAAAGATGCAAAGAGTCGTAAAAGTTTTTCGAAGAAGCCTGTCTTGTAGTTTGTAACTTCTCATAATTATTGAATTTTTCTTCATGATACTGTTAACGGGTTATAGGTGAATAAAATGTATTCTGGAGAGAAAAAAGTAAAGTGATAGTGATATTATACTGTTGTAGTTAAGATTCTAAAGATTCACGCCATTCACTTGTTGGTTCCATCACTATTTAATTAATAATTGAACGAGCGTTAGCGAGTTCTTTCTTTTGACTTACTAATCAAAGGCCGAAGTCGTTGTCCGTCTTTTTGTATGTTCTACAATAACTTTAGAAATAATTTATCAATCAGCTTCAAATTTTGAACACATATTCTTCGAACCTTTATACAGGTCAAGTTCGTTGAAAGTCAACAAAATTGACTCACTCATTCGTCCTTTTTCAGGATATAAAAATAAACATTGAAAGTGCATGAGAAAAAAATTGTTATGATTTACCATTTAGTTGGCTGAAGAATTCATTGCATTCAATTACTACAGTTCTTCCTTCATTCATAACATCAGCTGAGGCTAATTTGGGAGCTGACACACAGGTAAAATGCGCTGACACAACCATGATTTCAGCTGGTTAATATACAACATAACCTACAACTTTTATATCAACAAACTGAAACGGTAGGGGTTGAGATATCAATGTGCGGTTTTCGCAATTTATTTTCTCTTGTAAATCTGTATCGATATCATGTATCACATAACGACCTTCTCATTTCAAAAAAATGAATTTGTATTAATATGAGAGTAAAAGATATTGAAGCGACAGGGTAATTCTTGAAGTGTAATTGTTCATTTCAAATAGGATCCCCAATTAAACCTACTTTCAAATTATTTTTGTTGGAGAAATATTTAGCTGATCTCATGATTTTTATCAACTCTGAATTATTAAAAGTTGCTGGTTTCAAAGATTACAACAATTCTTCAGCGAGTTCTCCAACCCAAGGGTCACTAGTAATTTTAGAACGTTAAAAGTCGACTTGAGAAATTTTCCAACAAATCTCCTAAGCAAGTGTCAACAGCATTCAACTTTCCAATACAATCTTTATGGATTCAAAAGTCTCGTGGTACAAAGAATGATGATACAAAACCGATAAAAAGACATTTCTCTCAGAAAAATGTTTCTTCTGAATAACAGTAAAAAAACAGTTACCAAAATAAAAGTGCAGAGTGCACTTACAGTAAATGCGTCTCTGACAAGTGAAGGTTGCAATAAAAAATGACCTCATTTCAAGGGCCTTAATAGCAGACTTAACTCCTTGCTTGCACTTGCACTCTTGCACATGCACCATAAAACTCCAACACACACGCTCTCTCTCACTCACGCTCACACTCCTCCATCCTCCTCTCCTCTTTCACGCTTTTACTACGAGATATTCTCCCTTTTTGTTGCTCCAACTTGCTTTGTTTACTGCATTCTCGATAAGTTAATAGGTATGAGTTTCTCTTCTAATTTAAGCGATTGTTCAAGATTTTTTATCTTTGGAAGTTTAATACTAATATACCTCTTATCCTTCTCTTCTTTTGCAAAACAACATTTGCTGTATTATTATAACACATAGCTTATCTGCATCAACCCAATATTCTTTTGTTTGCACTCAAAATGCATAATGCAAGGTCAATAATAAGCACACAATTCCTCAGCATAATATGTCCTCTTACCTCTTTTGCACAATAAACAGGTGAATAAATTCAACAATATGCAATTCACGTAATGAAACCAATTATTAGCTAAAATTAAACTAATTTTTCATTATTTTCAAACAATAACTTTCGACGGCAAGGTTGGCATCCCCCTTCTCCAGCGAGGGGTTTCCCACTCCACCTCCACCTCCACTCCTCGCGTTTCAGCGAGGGGTGGGGTGGCAGTTTATGTTAGATCTTCCCTATCTCCACGGCTTGTTGTCTCTTCCCCCCAGCCTTATTCCAACTCACCGGAATTTTTATTTGTTGAGGTTGGCTTAGGAGGAGTAAGAGTACTTATTGGAATTGTATACAGACCTCCAAAAGCGGGTCGTTTGAATATACTTGAGGATGCTCTGTTGGAAATAATGCATAATTATCAGCACATAATCATACTTGGTGACTTTAATTCTGATTTATTAAAAGAAAATTCTGAAAAACGTCAGCTTGTCACAATGGCTGAATCATTAAATCTGCATATCCTCAATAAAATCAAACTAACTTATCACTTACCTAACTCACACACGTTGCTTGATTTGGCTATTGTAAGTGATCTTGATTATGTATCCATCTATGGCCAGGAACCGGCGCCTTGCTTTTCTATGCATGACATGATTTTTGTTGTTTACAATCTGATCCATAACCAGCAGGCACCCTATACCTTCTCTTACAGAAGCTTCAAGCATTTTGATTCGGAGAGATTTTTGTTTGATGCTTATAATATGCCATGGCACTCTATTGTCCAAGTTGATAATATTGACGATAAAATCATCACATTCAACAGTATGATTCATGAGATTTTCGATAGACATGCTCCTCTGCGGACTTCTCAATTCAAGCATAAGCCTGAGCCGTGGTTTGATGCGGAAATATGGAATGCAAGACGAGAGCGTGATAGGGCTCGCAGAACTTTTAGCAGGACAAGCTGCAATTCCGACTACAATGCATTCAAGACTTTGCGTAATCGAGTCAAGTCACTCTGTCGAAATGCAAAGCTTAGATTCTATCATCGGCAATTTAATCAGAGCAACTCTGCTTCCACTTTGTGGGAAAATGTGCGAAGGCTGGGCGCTCATCCCAGTAAGTCTAAGGCAAATATAAATGTTCCTCTCAATGATCTTAACAATTTTTTTACTGCACAATCTTCTCAATCTACATCTAACGAGTTCGATGATCCTGTCAGTCAGACTGTCCTTCAATTCAATCATGACCCACCAGAAAATCAGTTCTACTTCTCCTATGTTATTCCTTCGACTATTTCTCACATAATACTATCAAGCTGCAAAAATTCGAAAGGCATTGATGGCATTCCCATATTGTTTTATAAGAAACTTCTTCCCATTATTCTTCCCTCGTTGACTCATATTTTCAATTTTTCTCTACAGAACGGAGTTTTCCCTTGTTTATGGAAGTACTCTATTGTTCGACCTATCCCTAAAATCCGCAACCCTACTGAACCTGGGGACTGGAGAGCAATTCATATTTTGTGTTCGATTTCAAAGGCTCTGGAGAGAATTGTGCACATGCAGGTGAATTCTCACTTGAATGAATTGGGTTTCTTTTCGAAGTACCAATCTGGTTTTCGCCCCAACTTCAGTACTAGCACTGCTCTTGTGCGCATCACTGATGACTTGCGGTTAGCTATGGACAAGCGACAGGTAACAGTCCTTGTGCAGTTTGATTTTCGAAAAGCATTTGATAATGTGTCACATCTCTTACTTCTTCGGAAGTTGAAGCATCAATGCCACTTGTCTGCGTCAGTAGTTGCCTGGTTCTCATCATACCTTTCAGGTCGCTTTCAGGCTGTTAGTGATGACTCGGGCAATATGTCAGCTTGGTCTCCGGTTTCGCGGAGTGTACCGCAGGGATCCGTGCTTGGCCCATTACTTTTCTCAATATTCATAAATAATGTACCTTTGGTCTTTCAGGATTGTTCTTTCCACCTCTTTGCAGATGACCTAATCATCTATTCCCATACATCAGTAGAGAACATTGCCAACTGCATAGAGCATATGAATCAGAATGTGTCTTCCCTCCTTCAATGGGCTACAGCTCATGAGCTTGTCATTAATCCCGTGAAAACCAAGACTTCGATTTTTGGCTTCTCCAGACTTCTCAACCGGATCGAGTTGGATAGGATTCCTGCAATTGTGGTTGGTGATGTGCAGGTGGCTTACTCTAAGTGCTTAAAAATCCTGGGTATCTATCTTGATGAAACTCTTAGTTGGAGAGATCAGACTACTCATTTGTGCAACCGTGTATTCGCTGGAATGCATCAGTTTAAAAGGCTCAAAAACTTCCTGCCCAGGAGCATCAGAATTCTATTGGTGAGGTCATTGATCCAGCCCTTGCTGGATTATTGCTGTTTGGCTTACATCGATATCACAGCGGAACAGAATACTAGGTTGCAGAGGTCACTAAATTATGCCGTCCTGTTCATCTTTGACGTGAGGCGTGATGACCACATCACTCCTTTCTTCGAGGAGCTAAGGTGGCTCAAGTTGGTGGAGCGGCGAAAGTATTTTCTTCTCGTTCTAACCTACAGGCTCATAGTGAGAAGCGATGGACCGGACTATCTTCGGGACTCCTTCACGCTCCTTACTGACATCCAGCCTAATCGAGGTACTAGGTCTCATGAGCTCACCCTCCAAATACCTCTCCATCGAACGGCTATCTTCAATTCATCTTTTCTTGTGTCGGCCTGTCGTGCTTGGAATTCCTTACCATATAATTTGTTACAAATCAATTCATTGGAAAGCTTCAAGAGAAATTTGTTCATGTATCTACTCGAGGGTAGGGTCTGAATTATTATCCTGTTTGTTACTTTCTTTTTTATTCCATCCCCTTGCGTTCACTCATAATTGCGTTCAGTTCATAATTTGTTCATCCATGATAATGATAACAATTTCTAGCACTATTCTTCTCAACTTCACTTGCTGTCACTTATTCCTTTTGACAGATTGATTGTCTTCATATTTTCTTTTCATTCAAATCTTCATCATCTTTCTATTGATGAATATTCTATTCTTCTTCCTCCTGTCTTTTCCTTTTTTTCTTTTTTTCCTTTCTTCTTCACTTCTTTATACTCATCTGTTCTCTTCGTTATGCATAATTTATTCTCAATTGTCCATGTAATATGTATCAAGCTTTGCATATCAGTTCCTTTCTCTGTTAATTATAATTAAATTATTTGTAGCTTAAATCTATACTTAATTTTTCTTGTAATTTGTTGAGTTTCAATGTAATAAGCAATATTCTTTTGTTTGTTTCTTATCAACTAGTGTTTGCCATAGGTCTTACCAGACCTGGCAACGTAAGATGTAAAATAAAATATCAAATATCAAAATATCTCCACTTGACAACAAGACAACTTCTACAAAGCTAGTGGTGGGTTCACGTTTACTCCCAAATAAGTTCCTAACATATGCTTCGAGTAATCTCTTTTTACAAGTAAAAGGCTACGTCACATGTATGACATCATCATTATACTCTGTTGGTGAATGAGCAGTGAAACAATGGTCAATCAAGCCTTTGACTTATACTTTTATGATGATATAATAATACATGATAAGACTGATCGATATGATATAAAACAAAATTTTGGGAACTTATTATTATATATACATCAATACCTCATAAAAAATATGGTTGAGATATTCTATCAAGTAATGAAATTTTATAATTTGCCAAATCTTGAACAATGGAAAATTTATATAAGTATGAGAATAAAAAATAACCATTTTGTCTATGTTTAATGTGAATTATATTCTCCATCAGTAACATAATCTGAAAAAAACTCCAATGTATCTGAGATCTGAACTTAATTTTTCTGAAGTCCATTTTTTTCATTTCAGTGTGTCGAAAAATGCCAGAAAGTAACCAAGGATAAGCCAGGATATTGCACCGATGACATAACGGTCCTGGAAGGAGCTTGCATTGTGGAATGTGATCAGGATACTCAATGCCAGGGAACTAAGAAGTGTTGTCAGCACTCTTGTGGCTACACATGCCAAAATGCTACTGGCCTAGACGCAATTCCAGGTGAGTAATCATTTAAAAGATGTTTTAGAAAATTTATTTCGAAAAATGTTTACCAAACATTCCATTTAAACTGGAAAAGTTAGTTTTAAAGTTGGCTCCGCATTCAATTTCAGGAAATAGAACTATAGGTACGGTACAGAATATTGAAGTTCACGTGAAAAGAATGAATTCTCTATAAAAACAGGAAAGCTTCCTGACAGTTGACCAAGTGAAAATAACATACTGTACAATATGTACATACATCGCTACGAGACACGAGTAGTAATTTATATGCAGTGAAGAGAGAAGAGGAGTGATTCTTTGAACGTACCATGAGATGTTCTTACTTTATTGGATGAAGACAGCTGTTGTAACCGCATGATGATGATGAAGTCCAGCGGAAATCAGTACAGGCTCTTAACCAGCTTAGCCATTGGTTCAGCTGTAATCTTCTTTAAATTTGAAGAAAACCCATCATCTCATATTTTCTACTGGGGCTCTGGAAGTCTCGCACATACTATTTACTCAGCAACAGGAGAGGAATGTTGCGCTGCTGAGATGATTAGGTTTCTTGGTGTTGACCTGCAGGGAAATGTTAAGTGGGATAGCCACGTAAGAGCATTGGATGTGAAATTGTCCCGTGCTATTTTTGCCTTGAAAACAATAGTCAGAGTGGCAAATAGAAGAACAGCACTAACTGTCTATCATGGCTATTTCATGTCTCACATCAGCAACCAAACAAACCTTCAGAATATGTTCTTTAAGCAAAAGAAAGCAATCAGGGTTATTGAGGGAGCCGAATCTAGGGTTTCATGTAGGCCAATTTTCAAAAAACTCAAATTATTAACAATTCCAGCCCTTTATTTTTTGGATATTGCATCTTTTGTTTAGGCCTACAGTAATAAGCAGAAATTCATGGAGGATAACATTTCACACAGATACCCCACAAGACATGAAATGTTTACCCTCCAGTACCCCACTCATAGACTTTCGCTCTTGGAGTGGGGACCACATTATGCTGGGCTCAGAATTTTCAACTGTTTGACGGACGAACTTAAGAGTGTTGACAGTCATGGTAAATTTTATACAGCTCTCAAAGATATACTGACTGAATGCTGCCCGTATTCATTAAGAGAATGTTATGAGATCTTCTCATTGAGAAATTCTCATTGAAATCCTGGAGATCAGAAGTTATCCAGACGATTTTGTAAAATGATAAACTTTCCCTCAATGGAGGGAAACCATATACTACTTGATATATTTGACATGTCGTACACCGTTTGAGCTGTGCTTATCATATGCGGTTTTATACGATGAAATAACAATAACAATAATAATAATAATGGTTATAAACAAGGTACTAGAATACTAGGCACATTGGTTATAACCATTCTATGATAGATAAAACATTTTCTTTTCAATGTGTATATTTGTAACAATATCAACTTCACCTTTTTATTGTAATTCAGTAGCCTACATGAGGCTGATGACTTATATTTTTCTTTTAGCATGATATGTAATATTGTTTGGTCTATTTTATTTGTAATGAATGATATTCTGAATATTATATAGCATATTTTTCGAACCTTTGGTATTTATATGACTGTATAATATATATTGCATCGTCACAAATGTCTTTCTCATTGTGAATAATATACGGTATTCAATGTTTGATAGAAATGTCCTATACATTCAACTTATTCCCAAGAAACGTATTATTTAAATAATCGTATATATAGGCTAGAATCAGCAAAAAATACTATAATACTGGTACTTTGATGGCTCCACCATTATGTATCCGTATAATTATCAAATTTTTGTTTTCTTTTCTTCCCTTAGAATTGTTGAATGTAAGCGTTCTCCAATTTTATTCGTCTTGCCTAAATAATAATATTTTTGGGAATTAGTGTTAACTAAAAAAAATGTGATACTGTGATACTGTATCAACTGATATCATTTTTTATTTGAAATCATCATTTCCATTGAAAAATTTATGAATTACAAAATTTTCTTGTTGACTTTTTTACTTTCCTTGCCCTATTACCAATTTCTGTACGTTTCAAGGTCCCCTGAGTCCAAAAAAGTGGATTTTGGGTATTGGTGTGTGTGTGTGTGTGTGTGTGGTGTGTGTGTGTGTGTGTGTGTATGTGTGTATATGAGTGTATGTGCACTCACGCACATGTCATATCATCTCCCAATTAACGGGATGACTTGAAATTTGGAACTTAAGGTCCTTACACTATAAGGATCCGTCACGAACAATTTCGATCTAATGCAATTCAAGATGGCGGCTTTAATGGCGAAAATGTTTTCAAAACAGGGTTTTTCGCGATTTTCTCGAAAACGGCTCCAACGATTTTGATCAAATTCATACCTAAAAAAGTCATTGATAAGCTCTATCAACTGCCACAAGTCCCATATCTGTGAAAATTTCAGGAGCTCCGCCCCATCTATGCAAAGTTTGATTTCAGATTCCCAATTATCAGGCTTCAGATACAATTTGAACAAAAAAATTTCAAGTGGTAAAGATTAAGCATAAAAATCTCTACAATAAATGTTCAGTAACATTTTCACCTAAAATTGAAAATAAGTTCGAAGTTCGAGAAAATAGGATTATTCAATTGCAAACTGTTGGCAAGTGTTGATTGTATTAAATCATCCACTATGAAGAGATAGCAGACCTCATGTATCTCCAGCGTTATTTGTTCTATCACCAGCTGGCTTAGATCTTTGAATAGTAGACTTGAGATGCGCGTGAACACTAGCGTCAGTTGATCACTTTTCAAAACGGCAAGGAAAGTTGTGTAAGTGCGCCACACCAGATTTTTAACATGATTATGTTATAATCAATTGATACAATAGAGTTGCATCCACAGCGCCGCGCCTTAACATCAATATTGTCGACAATAATATTGCTGTGCCATTTTTTGTGACCAGGATCTGTTCTCATGAAATGTGACTACAAAAATTTACTGAGTTTGCAATAACTCATTTCTGATACGCAATTGAACAACATTACCGTAGGTAATATTTTTTGAAATAACAAATAATAAAGTAGTACTATGAATTTTTATTACCGTAATATTATTTATATTGGATTCATTTTTATTAATGAGTATCTTGGGTGAGAATACGAAGTCATTTTCAAAATTATTTTTGAAAACAATCATTATTGCAGTCCAATATTATGACATGATGAAAGCCCTCTGGAACTCTAATGGTAGCCACTGTGAACGATTTACTACACATTTTCAACTCCTTGATCATCAAGATCATCAAGTCCCCCTTGCACACCAAATTATCGTCCAATCAAAGAGATATTTATTCATACTTATGTTCATTTCTTTTAATATTACATTTTAATTTTATAATTTTATATTTTTACTTTCCTTGCCCTATTACCATAGGTAAGGAAAGTATTGCTTTCCAAAAAAATTAAGGTACCCTAATTTCAAGTTTTCTATACGTTTCAAGGTCCCCTGAGTCCAAAAACATTATTTTTGGGTGTTGGTATGTGTGTGTGTGTGTGTGTGTGTGTGTGTGTGTGTGTGTGTGTGTGTGTGTGTGTGTGTGTGTGTGTGTGTGTGTGTGTGTGTGTGTGTGTGTGTGTGTGTATGCGTGTATGTCTGTGAACACGATAACTCCATTCATAATCAACCGATTGACTTGAAATTTTAAACTTAAGGTCCTTATACCATGAGGACCCGACAATAAGAAATTCAATAAAATTGAATTCAAAATGGCGGATAATTACTAAAAAAACATGTTTTTCACGGTTTTCTCGAAAACGGCTTCAACGATTTTCTTCAAATTTATACCATGGATAGCTATTTATAAGCCCTATCAACTGGCATGAGTCTCATTTCTGGGAAAATTGCAGGAGCTCCGTAATATTCTTGAGAAAAATGGCGGATAATCACTAAAAAACCATGTTATTCACGGTTTTCTCGAAAACGGCTCCAACGATTTTCTTCAAATTTATACCATGGATAGCTATTTATAAGCCCTATCAACTGGCATAAGTCTCATTTCTGGGAAAATTGCAGGAGCTCCGTAATATTCTTGAGAAAAATGGCGGATAATTACTAAAAAACCATGTTTTTCACGATTTTCTCAAAATTGACTTGACCGATTTTTTTCAAATTCATACCCTGTATAGCTATTTATCGGCTCTATCAACTGGCATGAGTCTCCTTCCTGGGAAACTAATGGGGGGTCCACCCCATCCTTGAGAAATGGACTTTGTAACCTCGTTCTCGTGCATGAGGTAGGTAGGTAGAGCAGTTCATAAAAAGAACACATAGTCGAGATATTTCATGTGTAGAACAGCTGTTTTGACGACTTTTAAAAAATCATCGAATTTCACAATAATTTACACAAAGGAAAAAGTACTCTGAAAACAATATTATATATACTCATATATAGAAGTCTGGTCGTAGTTTCAAATATGTTGCCGCCAATCGTCTTTATGTTATTCCCCTAAATTATTCTAGTTTGAGAATGGGGCTTACAGTTCAATGAGCAAGGAAAGTTGTGTGAGTGTACCAAACCAGATTTTTATATTCGTGATCATACAATACCGGTATCAACATTAAAATATTAATATTTTTATATCCCTGATCATATATCAATTATATTACAATATTAATATATTTTAATATCAATATTGCTTTTTCATTTTTTTATATTCGTGTTCATTTTTTTATGTGGCGTATTTATTTCTGAATAAATTGAATTGTAATTGAACTATATATAGGCCTACCGAATGGATTGTGCCAAAACCAAGCTAAAGTCCTCCTCCTGTTGTACTCCAAGTCTTTTGAGTTCTTCTATGTATGGGCAGCATTTTTTATTAGAATTTTGAAAAATATTATCGAGTAAAAATTGGAAATAAATTTGAATTAATTCTGTACATCAATTTCATCGATAGAGATGATTTTATGAATTGGAAATGTGATCAGTAACTGTGGTGTTGTTAATATTTTTAATTTTTTTCAGAATTGCCCCCAATTCCCTACCAACCATTTGTGACGGAGTTACGCAAAAAATTGGCTCAGGTAAGGTTGCATGCATCAATTTCAGTCTGTTAAAGTTTATTGACATAGTGAGGTGCACGTTATAATGGCAGTATTTGTTTAACATTGATGTTGCTTTCGTTGTCTATCATTTGAAAAAGCAGATAGCGCTATCCTTTTATAGCTATGCAATGCTGCCAGATTGTGTTTAAACAATATAGAAATACAATTTAATCAATAAATTTAAAAAATGTTCAATCTCAATGTTCAATCGTGGAAATGTATTATTAAATCATTGAAAGCTATAGAATAGTTTCTTGATTCTTTTTTATATAAGTTTTTTCAGTTACATGGCAATCGCCATATCATACATCGAAAAGAGTCATTGAATTAAAGTCTCATTCAATCACTCTTCAATCCTTTTAATACAGTAGGTTATTTCATGACGACTAGTAATAGTTGTTCAAAGAGACTTATGTTACTTGATCTGCCATTTCTACTTTCTTCTTAAATAAACATTGTTCTCATAAATGCCCACCTAAAATGCCTTTGAAAAAGATATGGATATTGGATTGAGTCATCTTGACCTTATTCATTAAGTTTCAATCCAATGAGAACGTACCCTTTAAAAAGTTGCTATCCATTCTCTAGATACCTTTAGTCCCCAGATATATTAGCCAGATATTTAGTAGCCATCGGTAGGCTAGTGTCAGGTCTAGATTGAAGAGCTCGAATACAAAGTGATTCAAAAAGAATTTCGCACTTTAGAACAAAATGATATTGCATATAAAATTGCAAATATATAATGTGCATTTCCACAAACCATGCTGTAAGGACTCCACTTTCTTGCAGACTACTACGAACTTCAAAAGAAGGGCACATAGAGTACTAATACACCATCATAAACTTCAATGCTTCTGTGATTAATTTCATGTGAAATTGGTAGGTGTGCACCACTCTCAAAAAAGTATATAATTGTTTGAGATTGAGACATTCATTTGTACAACCTAGTATTCGAACTCTTCGAACAAGATCTGACACTAGATAGCGACCACATAGGGGAGAGTGGGGTACAGTGGGACAGTTTTTGGTCTTGAATTTTTTATTATATTAAAATATCAGTTTAATAGAACCAAAAATATTTATTCATTTATTTATTTATTTATTTATTCATTCATTCATTCATTTACTTATTTATTTATTTATTCATTTATTTGAGATACATATGAGAGCACAAGGATAATATCCCATAACTGCTCTCTTAACACATAATACAAGTGAAACAATTGAAAATGCAATATTTAATACAAATGTTGAAAGAAATGAAAAATTTTTACGAAAAGTCTTTCTGAAAAATATACATTACAGAAAATTTAAACACAATTTTAGATAGCAGAAAAATACAAACAGCAAATAATAAAATGAAATGAAATAAAAAATAGTAATACTAGCATGTAGAGTGGATGTCTTACTTTCAAAATTATATTTTTATTTTATTAGTATAACTACGCAAATATGATAAAAAAATTGTGAACCCTCACAATGTGCCTTATTGGGGCACAGTGGGACAGCCTGTGGGGTACACTGGGACACTAACATAAAAAATCTGTTCATAATGAAAAACGAATTAGAAGGGATACCTTAGGAGGGATGAGAATCTAGACAAGTCAACATTAAATGCCATTTGTTGCATTGTTCTTGCTGTGCTACAATTTGTTATAGGAGGAGGAGGAGGAGGAAGTTTTAGTTCAACATCACCTTCCAATGCGAAGTAAGTTTTTTCTTCTCCCTTGATAAATGTGAACCTTGGTAAGATTCTCTTCAAGTATTTAACGCAATAATCATTGTCATCAGTTTTTTCAACTATTTCTGCAGGATGATTCTTTCCCAAAAACTTTTACCAATATAAAATCACCTACATCAATATAGTCCCACTGTGCTCCAGAAAAATTGTCCCACTGTGCCCCATAGGGCTATTTCAATTTAAAAACATTATATAAAAGCTATTTCTGGAAAATTACCAATAATAATACCTTATTCGGTTGAATACATTATAAACTTGATTTTAGCACCAAAAGTTCAGACATTAATTTTTTTAATGTTTTATAGCAAGAATCTTAGTTTACCTTCTTTTTACTATAGGCGCCAGAAAATTATAGTTTATGTTGCTCTCTCCAAAAGTACTTGCGGCAAAATGGTGGGCTTCTCATCACATGATCAGATTCAGGTTTTCCAACTTATAAACTAGTAATTTCTCTAATATTCTTGGAAATAAAGAAAAATTCTTCATCGTCCCACTGTTCCCCATGTTCCACTGTGCCCCATGCCCCACTGTACCCCACTCTCCCCTACTGGTGGTTACGGTACTGGCATATCTGGAGACTAAAAGTATCTAGAGAGCGGAGTGCAGAGCTTTTTTCAGTTGAAATCGGGATTTTGAATCACTCCGTATACAGTACCCCAATATTCATTTTATTTGTGATGTTTGATTCATTTAATTTTATTCATTCATTCATTTATATTTATTTTTTCCTAATTGTTGTTGATAGTTGAGATGGCGTTGGAAGGGCGACGACACGAGTATGCCGACGGTGCACGTGGTGGAGGAACGCAGCCACGCGGGCAAGCAGTTCTCGCCGAGTGAGCTAGGCGAATGGACGGTGCGCGGGCGAACGGCGCGGGTTGGTGTTCGCATGCGCCACCTGTTGCCTGGCAACTGGTACGTGTTCAGGGTGGCTGCGGTCAGCGCCAATGGGTCTCGCGGCTACTCAGCGAGCTCGCAACCCTTCACTCTGTCCGTACGTGAGTAGTGATACCACGCTAAGCATGCTGCATGCACTCCATAAACTAATTTTGCAAAATTGCATAAGTTTCCAAGGCTGGCCACTAACGACAGATGTGTCCACACATGCTCATCATGCATGTTTTGTCATCAGCTTCATGAGTCTTCTAACATAAACAACAAATAACAATAAATAAAACACTGGAAAATTACAAATTATAATAATAAAAAATCATTTAAACTCAAATAGAGTAGTGAAGAGGAATAAAAACCAAGAAATCGAAGATACTAAAACCTCACCTCAAAAAACTTAGTTCGAAGCCTTTTGCTATGATGACACAACAACATATGAGGGCATGTGTGAAGCCACAATGTTCATCATGTATTCCCTGTCATTAGTGGTCAGCCTTAGCAAAACAAAAGTAATCATAATCTCCTCCGATTGGAAAAATGTAGACTAATAGCTGACCTAAATGTCAAAATATTATGTGATACCACATAGCATATTCTTGCAAATATTAATCATATAGCCTGTGCTAAATCAACACAATATAAAACTGAATAGGACCGATCTTTCTTCTGATCTGAATCAATAAACAAGAACTTATTTTCTTTCTAATTAAAACTATACCTATTATGAGTTGATCCTTAATTTAAAGATTGGTTCAATTAGGTTGTTTTACTTCACTTTATGATTGCATCTACTTTGGCCGTGGATAGTAAATCCATGTAGAGACATTCTAAATTCTTAAAATCGATTCAATTTAGAATTTCGACATATTCAAAAAGATCTATCTACAGATCCTAAATCTCATATTCTTTAAAGATTTCACTTGAAAAAGAAAACCTATACTATGACATCATCCATCAGAACTCAATTTTATAGGAAATAAAATAATTATTTTTCTATAATATAGTATATTATACCGTACGTATTATATTAGCTCCAGAGCCTCCGCGAGCTCCGTCGAATGTGAGGGTTGATCAGCTGGTGCTGGTGAATGGGACTCTCTGGGGCCAACTGAGGTGGGACCAACCGCAGTCAGATCTGCCGATTCAGCGCTACAAGGTCTACTGGAGCACCGCCATGACGTCAGGACCAACGCCCACGCTCATGGTTCGTCACCGCACTGTACCCAAGGTATCCTAATATTCAACTCTTACTAGTAGTTCTGTGAACAGTAGACCTCGCGCATTTATAAACCGCAGCCTCCTCTTATACTGTTCATCAGAGTAAATCCTGTCTGTATGTCGTGTCGGCGAGATATCGGTGTAAAAACGGCTAATGGCTGTTGGGGTTGGTGTATAAAAAATGCTAACATCAAAAGCTAATCTCCTTCAAGACAGGACAGCCCAAGTTCAAAGCAGAGAAAGTTCGAGAAACAATACTATGTTATTTTAGTTATTAATTGCATGCGTTATTGCATGCAATCGATAGTTCATTATTTTATTTATTTATTTATTTATTTATTTATTTATTCATTTATTCATTTATTATTTATTCATTTATTCATTATTCATTTATTCATTTATTCATTTATCATTTATTCATTTATTCATTTATTCATTTATTCATTATTCATTTATTCATTTATTCATTTATTCATTTATTTATTTATTTATTTATTATTTATTTATTTATTTATTTATTTATTATTTATTATTTATTTATTTATTTATTTATTTATTTATTTATTTATAAACAACGGGTTTCCCTGAATATGTCTCCTTAACAATGAAAAATTGTACAGATACAAATGAAAAAATAAAAATAATGATAAAAATAATACGAACTTATGCAATAATAAATAATACGAACAACAAAGATACCACTTAATTCAAAAAATGAAAAATACAAAGATTTCAAATACTTATGGAAAAAGTAAAAATAAAACAAATTGAGAATTCAAAATTCCAAAACTTATAAAAATTAAAGAATATAATACTTAACAAATAATGAACAAAACTTTTATCAATAGAATAAATAACATTTATAACTGAACGACGTCCCAAACCATATGCACATCCACACTGATACAACAACTATTTATTTGATCAGATCATGCTTACACAAGATTTAATTATCATATAACGCTTTCAGGAATTTAGCGCGAGAAACCCAGAAGACATCTAGGCGCCCAGATAAGCTGTTATAAATTGGAGAAATTAATGGCATAAATGATAAAGTTGCTGTTTTCAATGACATGATTATTAGAATTTTTGATAGGCATGCACCAGTGTGTACAGTGCGACCGCGGCATAAACCTGTTCCCTGGATTAATTCAGAGATTCTAAATGCTCTACGGGAGAGGGATAGAGCACGAAGAAAATTCAGAAGAACTAGTGATGAAAATGATTTTAATTCTTTCAAATTGTTGCGAAACAGGGTTCAATCACTTTGTCGCAATGCTAAGCTTCGATACTTCCATGAACAATTCAACAGAAATAGAGAATTAACTGAAAACAAATCTTTAGGATTTGATTTTGGGTTGAATAACTTTCTATTGAACTTATAAGTTATAATAAACAAGTTGTGGATGGATCGTGTGAGAGCTATAAAATGAAATCAATCTTCAGGGCGATTTGTATGTTGGGAGATACAATAAAGGGGAGTTGTTTCATCTGCATCAGAAGATGATGTGTTGGTTTCAACACAAAATTGTAGTCCTGCGTACAAATCAAATAAGGGTGGATGTGACAAAAATAAAACTGTGTTTTCAATAAGTAAAGTTGTTAGATGAAGTGGGATCAGGAAGAGCAGTGACAGGCGACGACGACCGGTACGGACACGAACTTCCAGGAGGGGCGCAGCTCTTCGGGGAGGTTGCGGTCGGGAGGCGCAAACATCTGGTCGACGTCATCACGCCGACGCAACACCTTGACCGGATAGGTGCGCTCGCGGCAGCGGTAGGGACTGGTCCAACACGATTCGTAGCGACACTCGACAGCCGTCACGTAGCGCGGCCACGACTCGTGGCCCAGGTCGATCAGTTTGGGGTGCGAGTTGCACGAGCAGGGCAGCGGTACCGAACCCTCCACCATCAGGCCACCTCCGTCTCCCTCCTCTTCCGACCACTGCCTCCCCAGCGCCAGCGCCGCCGTGCTCACTAACACCACCAGTGCAACCTTCAGCATGCTGACAGACAAACAGCCACTGTAAACTTTGTACTGGATTGCACTAAAACTAAGGTTATAAAGTCTCTACATGCAGGTTTTATCTGTATTTAGGAAAAGTACCTCAATCGATTTATTTTATTCACAAGAAATATACGGTAATTATTATTAAACGAAAATCCAAATTAAATGCTGTGGTTCACCTCGAAGACTTCTGCTACTGCAAATATTGACAACAGGGTAAACAAGCTAGTTGAATAATTGCAATATATCAGTAATTTACATCTGTAAATATACAGTAATCACTATACCTCAATCAATTGGAGTACATTTGAAAAACACAGCATTAATTTATCAATTCAATTTACAAAAAAATATACAGCACCTATAGTGTATAGTAGTGTATTGATATACCCTCATACATACTAAATAATAGCCTCATTAATGAAAATAAAATAGAAGTCAATAAGCATCATCAAAGCTAATTAATCTTGCGTGCTGATGCATTCAATTTTTTATGAAGAATTATAAAAATGATAGGCCTATCACTTATTGGAATAATTGTTTAGGTACAGCATAAATAAATGATCAAAGATAACGTATTCGGTATGATACGGTATTCTGAACTTCATGATAAAAAAGCCTATACCCATCAACTGAGCCTATTGCAATTCATTTTTTCATCGGGTATAATACCAATCTATTATTTTGTTTCCTGATTGCACAGTAGATTCTTGAAGGAAAAGAGTGAATTTATTTCGTTTCAAGCATCTCGTCTCACATACAATATGTGAAAGTTTCCAAATTAATTATTCAATGGAATCTTCAATGATGATATCAATTCAAACAATTGAATTTCTAAATTGTGAGCCCCTCCGGGTGAGGAACTCGTTCATGAACTACTGTACTGATTTTGAAATATAGCCCGCAATTTGAATGTGAATCAATAGGCCTACAGAACTGTGTGGGTAAATAAGTTAATAAGTTATAGGCCTAGTCAAAATTCAAGACAAACTTGATCTGTATATTAATGGGCCTCTAATGGTTCAAAGAATTATTGCTGAAAATTTGAAGTTGTATAATGGAAGCAATCGAATGATAAGGTGCGTACAGATTTATGCGCCGCGAACATGAGCAATTCACTTTTAATCAGCTGATGCCAAGCTTTTTATAACTGTATCTTACCGTTTCTGTAAAAATACAGATATAGTCAGCTGATTAAAAGTGAATTGCACATGTTCGCGGTGCGTATATCTGTACGCACCTTAATAGTAGAACAAACAAAATAACCCACAAACTGACAACTACTTGAGGCTCTAATCATATCAGTAGATAAAAACTCACTATAGGCTTCATTGATTGAATATTTGATATATCAATCGATTGATAAGCATTAGCTGCCTTTTTTATTACCATGATTTATCAAATACAAATAATAAATCAATGACTCTTTTATGAACAAGATTGATTTTTCAGGCATCTTCCAATTATTAATTTTCACTCTTGTGTTCAATGCATATACTAGTACAGTAGAACGTCAATAATCCGGATTAATTGGGACCGGGCCCCATCCGGATTATCAAATTATCAGGATTATCGAAATTACGTTAAAAAAACGGTCAGCACGCACTATTCAAGAAACAAAGCTGTTAAAATTGCATAAATACAGTATTCAATTATTCCCCTTATTTCAATTATTACACTCCCTTTCTCCTCGCTTCGCGCCATTCTCCCGTCGCCCGCTCTAAAGTAAGAAGCTTAGAGCCGAGGGCAGAAGGTACGAATATTTTATTTCTTGCCAGAGACGAATCCGTTTATTGACGGTCCGGATTTTTGACGTCCGAATTATCGACGTTCTACTGTATGTTGAACCGTACTGGTTCCGTAACAAGCTTTAAATTTCAGAAATTCTTCTAATATTATTGATCGTTATACACTTTATACTCTTGCTCTATACCAATAAGGGTAATTAAGTATTCTTACGGAATGGGAAATTGTAAATTCCCTAAAATCATTAAAAAAGTAGAATCAATAAATTCCGTGAATTGGACATGTTTATAGTGAGATTCATGTTAATAGCAGGTATTGTTATTTAACTTAACGGTTTTTTTTAGTTTTTCAATTGAATATACACTAATTAATTTCAAAAAAGAAAATTTTAACCAAGGTACAAATAATAGCCTCCTATATAGTATAGAGGGCTATATCCTTTCAAGAATTCCTTTATTTTTATCCTGCTGTGTAAATAAATACTTGATAGGGAAAAGCAGGATCATGGCAAGACTGCAAATACTTTTGAAGCTCCACTCAAGTAGGCCTACCGTAGTATGCAAGTATGCAACTCAAACAATACTCACTCATATAGGTAGGTAGGCCTACTGTACAAGTAATGATAAAGATTACCTGATCAAGTCCAAGTTGCTGTCAAGATGGTCAGGTGGTGAGTGGCAAAAAGTGTTTGCTTGGAAGCATCTTATAAGCTGAACCATGAGGCGCCATAAGACCAGACAACATTATTTCATTGGGATTGATTCGCGGAAGGTGTATTTTGATATATCAACGCTCCACCTCATCTGTCAATCCAATTAGCCAGCTCTTTGTGGCTCCCAACGCATTAATACAATATATGCCTTTGCTTCTTTCAACACCCTAAGTAACTTCCCTACCCGCATTTGTTGGTGTGATATAACAAGAACGCATTGAGAAGTTCATCAGTATTAAGAAGGGTGGGTTGAACAAATAATGATAAATAAAGACCATGCACTTCCGTTTTTTCGGTGAAAACTCTGTCAATGAAAAGCAACCAGAAAAGGGCAGTCTAAAAACGGACTCGACCCTTGCTAATGGATCATAAGGAGCGTCTTGAAAGGATCCATTAACAGTCTGAATATAAATTCTATTTGAGTTGGAAAATATTTCTTGAAGATAAAAGTGTTTTATTCTAGTATTAGAAGTGGAGTTAGACAGTAGAATAAGTTACAAACGTGTCAATGAAACACCCTATTTCAACTCTAATATATATTTCTGACTTCCCAAATATGTTTCTATTCAAACATTAAGGGCACAAATCTTTAATTCAAACCTTTAATTTTCGTTATTTTCGACTATTCGTTGTAGTAAAGAATTCTTTTTTATTGAAGGTGAACTATGTTGATCTTCGATCTTATCTAATTATAAAAGTTTCAAATTTATCCAAGTCTGGTTATGTTAATGTATTTTGATACTCACGTACATTACCGTACACGAAAATAATAGTATTTTTCAAAGTAAATTTAGTGAATTTTTATAGAGTACGGTATCTACCTAAGTTTTCTATTATGGTAATTATTATAAAAATAGTGTATTTCATGGGTGCAGTATGCCTCTTATTACTGTTCAATAATAATTTTTGGTATAAAAAAGGATACCTACCATACTTGTACGGTACGGTCGCATAATTTGTTTCATTACCGTAGGTACCGTACATCAATAATCAACATTGCCAATATAAACACAGTGAGATGCATTTCCAATTTCTTTTGTCTCCTTGTCTTATTAACCAAAACTATGCCTACCTTACCTAAGATATAAATGATAAGATATCCTCTTTGTTCCAGGATAAAACAGAGTTCATTCTGAAAAAACTGCAACCTGATTCTCAGTACTTCTTACAAGTTGAAGCATATTCTCAATTTGGCTCCGAACGCTTGAGAAGTGACAAAGCAAGTCTTCCATTCAATACAACTAATTACAAAACTGGTAATTATTCATCTTATATGTAGCCTATTTCTTGATTAGGTCTATACAGATTCGCCCAAATTTACAATCGTTCATTTAAATATTATTTGATAGATTAAATTGATATACTATTACCTATCGTATTTATATGTATTTATTGAGAACAAGGTCCAAGAATCACAAATAATAAAAAATTGTAAATGGAGTCACAAAGGCAATATATTGAGGACATTATTGTAATAATGTTATAATCAAATTCAGCCTGATGATCAAATAATGATGTCTTCCAGCTTTGTTTGCTGACTTTTCGTGAGTAGCAAGTTGATTTCCTTTTATCTGATTGCTCAACACTACTCGTATATATACCGAATCGTAATTTATTGTATATCATTCCATACCTCACAACTTAAATTATTGAATCAGCTACAAACCTACTGAAGATGAGATTTATTATCTGAAAGACAACTTCATTCGTAGAAGTAAAATGGAGAAGTGAAATGTGTTTTTTTATAAAACATTTTTCAAATAATAAATTCAGATAATTTTTAATTTTTCATTACAAATAAGAATTTGAACTTAAGAATATCTCTAAATAGATCACCGCACTAAAATTTCAATGAAAAAATTGAAAACTGAAATGTATATTCCGTATGTTCGAAAATTGAGTAGATTATAGTTATATATATTTGTTATTACAAATGAGGTTTCCGACTTCATATAGCCTAAACTCTAAATTATTTTCCAGATCACTGGAAGCCTGGTAAACTGAAACTAGTACTAAAGAAAGCGTGGAAGTGGGTGGCGAATAAGGACAAAGAACTCAGAGCTCAAATCAGTTGGAAAAGTCCAAAACAGAGTTCGTTAAGACCACAGTACATGGTGTCATGGGCGACAACGTCGCATTGTGTCAACAAAACTGACGTGCAAGTTATAACGCAGGTAGGCATTACAGTAGTCATAGTCGAAGGTTGGTTTGAATTTAACAGATTAATAGGCATCAGAAAAATATATCATAGAATGAATTTAGCTTGAATTCAAATTATAAAATTCTTAACGCTAGAGCGGTTCTAATATTACTGATTAATCAACTACGTTATCTATGAAACTAATAAGTCAACTGTAGCCATGAAAATTAAGGACCGAAGTACTCTTTTTATTTTTTTTTCTATTTTTACATAACTAAGTTAAATTTTGAAAGGGTTTTTGAATTTGAATTTTCATGTACATACAAGTAGTCATGAAAAATACAAGTAAGTGATAATTGTAGCAAATATGATCACCATGATATTCTTATACTCATAAAGTATTTTCATATTGTTTGTCAGAGTACTCAGGTAACACTCACATTAATATTGCTTTTCTTATCACGAGATTCGAATTCAACCTGGTGTCTGCATAAAAGTGAAATAATAATAGAACTTTGAATACTCTCATAACACATATCTAAAAACATATTTATCTCATCTCAAATTTCAAAACTATTGGAGAGTTCAAGATGAAGTGTTGACACATTTGCCAAAGTGGTCCTACAATCGCGAGGGCTGCCGAGGGCTGACTGTTGATGACAATTCAATTATTTCGTTTCAGTCATAATTTTCACTATAAACCAACTAAATAACCAGATTGCGATTACTTATACAAATATTTTCTCATTGCTTTTGTATTTTGTAGTAAAAACTAAGTTTTCTAAATTTTTCAATACTGTGTAGTAGTCCAGTCAACGAAAGATTATAGAGGGAAAAGTTAGGAACACAATTTTCAACTTCACAGCTCTTTTAAGGATAGTAAGAGGATTAACATATCAAAAGTCCTCACCCCCACCTCCTGTGCTAAAGGGGTGGGGGTGGTTTGAAATAACCATTTTTTCATTTTTCGCATATATCTCGGAAACTACATGCATATGCATCTCATGAACATGTGTACTGTGAAAAATTGAAGCTTACTAAATCACCAACAAGTTTTGTCCTTTACATTTTTTCCATATCTCTCATAGTTTCTGAGATATCCGCTCTTGAAAGTGAGACATTTTTTGGTAAAACACTTCTGCCTCCATTTTTTTCATCTTTTCGGCCTTCTAATTTTCGAATGATTGATGAAAAAAATCCGTGCTGACTATGAGCTGATAGAGCATCAAATTATCTTCAATTTGATGTATATTTTCACTATTTCACGCATTTCCCTACGACTGTTGCAGCAGTTTTAGTGTTGAAGTGAAATTTTCTGTTCAGCAACAATAGATCAGTTGACAATGAAATTTGGAGGGAATATTTGGAACACAATTTTCGACTTCGCAGCTTTGTTGAGACTAGTTTGGAGGTGAGCATATCAAAAATCCCAACCCCTACATCATGTTCTGAAGGGATGAGGGTGGTTTGAAAGTTGTATTTTCCACTTATATCTTGGAAACAATGTGTTCTATTGACATAATAAACTGCATAAAAATGAAGCTTAATAAATTTTCTTCAAGTTTCGTTCGGTAGAGGTTTTCGATAAATACGATACTTTTCGAGATTTTCGAATGTACTGCATTTTCGAAAACCCAGTTTTTCTTCCACTTATTCGCTCTTTCAAGTATTATAACTTATCAACAATTAATGTAACAAGAATGTGCTAATTACGAGATTGTAGAGCATTAAATTATCTTCCATTTCATGTATAGATCGACTATTTCACGCATTCCCATAATACTGTTGTAGCAGTTTTAGTTTTGAGTGTCTTTGTTTGGTAGGAAGTTTAGAAACAACCCCTGTGTTTAGTTCCGCAGACGTTCCAATAGGTACTCAATATGAATGTTCATACTGAAGCACACTGCCAATTTATAATGAAAGAATAGTGTGATATTCGAAGAAAGTCACTTGTTGCAAATCTTGAGATTTGACACTCAAAACTAAAATTGCTGCAACAGTCTTATGAGAATGCGTGAAATGGTCGAATTATACAGGAAATGAAAGATAATTCAATGCTCTACAATCTCGTAACTAGCACATTCTTGTTACATCAATTGTTGGAAAATTATAAGACTTGAAAGAGCGAATAAGTGGAGGAAAAACTGGGTTTTCGAAAATGCATCACTTTACAACATAAATATCTTGAAAAGTATAGGATTTATCGGGAACCTCTACCAAACAAAACTTGTAGGAAATTGATTAAGCTTTATTTTTATGTAGTTTATTATAGAACACATTGTTTCCAAGATATAAGCATGTAATTAATAAGTGGTAAATACAACTTTCAAACCACCCTCATCCCTTCAGAACATGATGTAGGGGTTGGGATTTTTGATATGCTCACCTCCAAACTAGTCTCGACAAAGCTGCGAAGTCGAAAATTGTGTTCCAAACATTCCCTCCAAATTTCATTGTCAACTGAACAGAAAATTTCACTCTCAACACTAAAACTGCTGCAACAGTCGTAGGGAAATGTGTGAAATAGTGAAAATATACATCAAATTGAAGATAATTTTGATAGAACATCAAATTGAAGATAATTCGATGTTCTATCAGCTCATAATCAGCACGGATTTTTTTCTTCAATCGTTCGAAAATTATAAGGCCGAAAAATGAAAAAAATGGAGGCAGAAGTGTTTTATCAAAAAATGTCTCACTTTCAAGAGCGGATAACTCAGAAACTATGAGAGATATGGAAAAAATGTAACGGACAAAACTTGTTGGTAATTTGTTAAGCTTCAATTTTGCATAGAATACAAACGTTTATAAGGTGCATAGTTTCCAAGATATATGCGAAAAATGAAAAAAATGGTTATTTCAAACCACCCCCACCCCTTTAGCACAGGGGGTAGGGGTGAGGACTTTTGATATGTTAATCCTCTTACTATCCTTAAAAGAGCTGTGAAGTTGAAAATTGTGTTCCAAATTTTTCCTTCTATACCTTTATTCGAGCATTCGTTGCCTGGGGACTATAGGTGATTAGTTGCAGAAAAAGGTAGTAGCTTGAAAACATCACCCTCCCTAGATGGGCACTACGCCCTACCCCTATATGGCCATATTAGAGGTCACTCACACATTGTAATACATCAACATAAGTTAGCATTATTTTAAAATGATCGATTTGTTTGTAGAACACTTACTTGGAGCTGACTTGCCTGCAACCAGGGTGCAAGTACAAGGTGAGGGTTCAAGAAATGGGATTCGGCTACTCGAGAGCTGGCAGCCTCTTCATTACAACACCACACAGCAAAGATTAGAACAATTTTCAACTCCATTTCCAATACAAACGAATACTTCAAGCCCATTCATTTCATAGAGAATAACATATATAATATATTGATGAGACAACAGAGAAAACGTCGCATTCGTAATAAAAAGTACTTGAATTATGTACAACAGCTTCTAAAAATATTATTGAACAATTGTTTCAGCACCAAAAATATGTATTCACGTGATGACGTGGGATGGAAAAACCGTAAATATTTCCGTTACAATGTGAATTATTCTCTATGGCGGTTCTTGGAGTAACCTTATTGTAAGGAAATACTCAAAATGATAGAATTGATAAATCACAAAGCATAGGTAATTATTTGAAAAATCAATTGTTCTCAAATAGTAACTTAGTATATTTTTTGTATTATTATTATTATTATAAATAGCAAGAGTTACTTTAAGTAATAGAATAAGATGGAATAAAACTAGTACGCTTTAAAAAATGAGAAATGATACTTTAAAAAAAAGGTTTTTTTAAAAAGAGTACTATTTTAATTCCATTTTATTCTATTTCTGTATTATAAATTTTAAAGGGATTACAAACGCTAGCTAAACGTTGAAGTGTTTTCCCTATTTTCTACTAAAGGACTGAAGGCCAGTATACTTATAATTTTAATTATTAGATTTTACTATTTTAAAAAATGTCCTATATTTAGGGAGTTTGGTCATGGGAATCAAGATGAATCCTATGAGCAGACTGCATGTTTTAAACTAGATCTATTATTCGATGAAATTGAGTTTAAACTTATCTAAGAAGACTTTGTTAGACTGGTATGTCATGTGTTGATTCTCAATCAACGACAGTATAGAATGCTGTACAAGAGCAATTCAACAGAATTATTTTCCATGATATTGTGGCTCAATGTCTACATTATCTACTATTATAATATGAATTTTAATAATCGAATAATACTAGTATTAATAAGTATTTCTTCAAGATGGAAATATCATGGTACAGGGGTTTGTTTTCTCCCCAGAAAATGAAATGACGATACCGAATTCTAATCCAATAAGCTGATATTATTCAGATACAGTAGTTTCTATTTGTTTGATTAATCTTGCCATAGAATTATGTTTTGTTTCACCTGATAATTTGTTTTGTATACCTCTCACCTAAGAACCCACGAAAATTCAGAATTTTCTCGATTCAAGTTACCACATTGATATTATAATGATTAGTTGAATAGTTTATCACATAGTTAATTGGACCAAGAAATTCACAATCTATTATATTATTATATTCTATCAAACAATTAAAGCTACAATTTCTTGTAGAGATGACAATCAATCAATTCATCTTCTATAATCAATTTGAGTTACACTCATGATCAAATGGTTCTAAACCAGAACTATTTTTATAAAGATTAAGATTAGTTGATTTTTCATAAAAATGAAAGTAGAAAGCTGAAACTTGAATTAAATTCAAATAGTACTATAAGTACAGATATTAGTATGCAGGTTCTTTTGAATTATATCAACAATAGTGATCCTAATATAATGATAATTATTATAAAAATGTAATAATTTAAATTATTATAATTATAGTAATTTAATTGTACGATTGTGTTGGAGTTTGTATTTCTTAAATAAATAAAACTGTTTTTTTCCTATGTATGAGAAAAAGTCTTACTTTTCGTTTCCCTGAAAGAATATTAAGATGAGAATACTATCTGACACATAATATCTCTGGTGAGAGTTATTTGCATGAAAAAAGGTACTGGACACTTCTCTGTAAACTAAGAAATTATCACGAACAGGCTCTAAAACTAGCAACTTTGTAGTCTTTTATCAATAGAAAAAAGCTATTTGAACAGCAGTGCCACATGCATGACTCCTCACAAATGATAATTGTTGGCCATAATACAATAGGCCTACTGTAATAAGTAGCTGTACAAGCTCGTTAAAAGTCTTCAATAACATAAGAACAAAATAACGAAATTCTAAATTTATTCAGGATGAAAATGAAATCAATTGATATTTATATAATTGAATTAATTTATTTATATAAAATTGTTTCCAATAAATTTGGTCTTTAAATGGAACAATCGACTTACATATTTATTGTTATTCAATAGATATGATTGGAAATGAGATTGTCTACTTTTATAGCCTACTATAAAAAGAGAATGTGATACAAAATTCTTAATTGAGTAATAAATTACATTGAATTTAGTTAAAAATGTATTTGAAAATATTGAGTATGCATTGATAATGAATCGTTACAAATATTAGATTTTACAAAATTAAATTCTTATAATGAAAGAGCAATGGTTTAGATCAATCTACATTTATTTTTAAATATGTGGGTCATAATTTTTTTAGAATGTTATGTGCATTCCATAGTAATCAATGTCAATGATCGATTTGAAAGTTTGAAATGGTCAAAGTATTGTGGGTAATATATATCAATGACCAAAGGAGTTGGACGGATGGTCACATGATAACAATAATTACTTAAATTCAAATAAAGCTTTTCGTTGGGGCTGCCGTCACTATAAAGGGCCCTACACACCTAAGGATTTGGCTCACGGATTTTGCCTGTCTTTTCTTGCCAGCCGAGCCAGGCCAAATCCGTCCGCCCAGGGCTACTGGCGCGGCTCTGCGCGGCTCTGCTCGGCTCGGGCGAAATCCGTGAATGTGTAGGCTCTGCTCTAACTATTTGCCACGTTCAGCGACTCTTCTCGGGTTTGAACCACCTCAATCCGAAGCCCATCTGACATAGCTCCAACTTCCTTTTCTCCTTTTTGCTCTTTTTAAAGTCATAGTTGGAATGTATGCTGGAAAAGTGAGAAATCAAGTTAGGAGCTAATCAAAAGGTTAGTAATTGAAAAAATATTTACTTTAATAGTTCTCTCTGAAAGAGGAAGAAAACCTAAGGTGGAAATCTGTGGTATTTATAAATAACTTACGAAATTGATAATAAAATAAAATTTAATAAACTTGAAGATTGGACAATCAATGGCAACCGTGTGAGGCATCTTTACTGAATCATTTACAAGCTCATTACTGTTCGGATACAATATGAAACTTGTAAAGCCATACAGACCTACCTCTTCACTAAACAACTCCTTTACTAATTCGACTAGAACTACAATGAAAACTACACAGAATTTACCAATTTTATAGTTAGTGCCTCACCATGATCCTTAGCATGATTACCCTCACCTGCAGTTGGGAAGTTGCCTCAAAGTTACAATTAACTTAATTGTTAAACAATTTTTTTTCAAATAATATGACAACATGATTCTAGGAGCTATTTCATGTATGATTCTTGTTAGCTAAGTAGATTTCGTGAACTAAAAACCAGCTACTAAATAAGTTCTGAATGATTCCTTTTATGTGTTGCTAGGTAATCAAAATGTGCTTGGCTAAAGCTGCGTTTACATGAAAGTTATTAACAAAATGTTAATAACTTAATTCTTATAGATTCTATTAGATTGAACATAACTTATCATAAACATGATGATCATATGTGTTTGTCAAGTTTCGTTCAATCTAATAGAATCTATATGGATAAGTTATTAACATTTTGTTAATAGCTTTGGTGTAAACGCGGCTTTAGAATGCTTTTGAAGAATTATTTATTCATTAATGAAATCAAATCAAATCAAATCAAATCAAATTGGCTTTTATTTTGCATATAACAAAAATACAAGAAAAAAACTTATAACTCAATAACATAACATAATTTTACAAACAGTGTATACTTTAGGCAGAACAAATTCTAAAAATATTATGCATCACAACCACTTAGGCCAGAGCCTGTGTGTGGTACATGGAGTCTGTTAAAATAGCCAATACTATTTAAATATAGGCCTAATAGCCTATATTGTTACTTAAAATAAGCATTTTATACTTATAGAGAGAATATACTTTATACTAGAGAATATACCAGAGAATATACTTTAAGAGAGAATATACTTTAGAGAATATACTATAAGAGAGAATACTATACTTTAAGAGGGAAGAATATTGCAAAAGTATTAGAAACTAGAACAATATAAAACTACAGTACAACACATATCAGTGGAACAAAGAAACCATATATTGTTGCACTACAATAAACAACACAGCATATACTAGGGTAAGCGTAAAATCTATTTATATAAATTATAAAAACTGATCACGACTGACTGATTGACTCTCGCATTCATCAGCAAAAACCATAAAATTACCGTAATACTGTATTACTATAAACATCGTTTGCAATACAGCTTCCTTACAGATCGCAGATGCTCGCTATTCATTTTTATTTATTTTTTCATTGTTATTAACAAATTTAATATTTTGTTTTATTTTTTATTATTATTATTTTTATTATTATCATTACTATATGAGAAATTTTTCTTTTTATGAAACGGAGCTGTGGGGCATCAGTTAATTAGTTATTGATAAATAGAATGAATTAGTTCTTCAATACCCTCCCTGCCAATCTCCTTCAACCAACCAGTAATAAGTTTTTTATAAATAAAAAGGGAATAATCCTCTACCCTTCTTAAGAAAGCCGGAATGTTTCGGAAAATGATGTGCGAAATGTAATGAGTGTTTGTAGTGGAGTGAGCCCCCACAAGTCTAGGTACTTCTATGCCCAAAGACTCCGCCGACCGAGTACTATAGTTGTGAGCAACTCTCGTGAACATATCTGCTCTATATTTATGAATATACAACAGTAGGCTCTTGACATACAACTGGCGAATATCGAGAACGTTGAACTCGTCATATATTAGTGCAGTTGGGGTACGGACGGGTTTTTTTAAAGCAATTTTTATAATTAGTTTTTGAGTTATCAATAACGGAGATAGAATTGTTTTATAAGCACCCCCATAAGCTAAAATCCCAGCAACTATTAACGATTGGACATATGCAAAGTATACATTCCTAAGTTCATCTTTAGATAAAAACTGACGTAAGTTGAGAAAAATGTAAATGGATTTACGTATTTTATTTTTCAGATAGGCAATGTGAACTGACCAGTTAAGTCTTTCATCAATCATAATTCCCAAATACTTGTAAGAACTCACTCTCTCAATACAATCGCACTGACACTGATTGTTATCTGGATTCCCACAAGAATGTAACATTAACGTGTCAACAGAAGGCTCATGATTTTTCCGTAAAGAAATTTCCATGAATTTTGATTTTTTTATATTAAGCGTCAAAATATTATCATCAAACCACGCCTTCAAAAGGTGGAGATCACGAGAAGCCTTTTGATACATTTCTTCCTTATTCACCCCGGTTACATGCAGAGCTGTATCATCAGCAAATAGGAACAGGTTACCGTCAAGTGGCAGTTTAGCTAAGTTGTTTATATAAATCAGGAATAAGAGAGGCCCCAAGGTGCTGCCCTGAACCACACCGTATTCAATGTTGTTAATTTTACTCTCAACACCCAACAGTTGGACGACCTGTTTTCTATCCGATAGATAACTCCTGAACCAATTGTAAGAGTTGTGACGAATACCTAACATTTCAAGTTTTTTTAATAGCTTCGATCTATCGACTGTATCGAAGGCTTTGGCCAGGTCCAGAAATATTATTAAATTATTAAGGTTTTTATTTATTGATTGGTCTACTTCTTGAGTTAATTTATACAGTGCATCAGATATGTTTTTGTCCTTCCTGAATCCAAATTGTCCATCTGCAAGAATGTTGTTAGCCTCAATGTAATTACTCAACTGAAATTTTATAATTCTTTCTAAAACTTTAGAGAAAATGCTTAAAATAGAAATAGGTCTGTAGTTACTTTCATGGGATCTATCACCATTTTTAAAAAGTGGAAAAACTCTGGCTATTTTAAAACTATCTGGATAAATACCCTGAGTAATGCTCAAATTATAAATGTGTTTAAGGGGTTTAATAAAGATTTTAATATGTTGTTTGAAAAATTGAGCAGATATATTGTCGAAGCCGGGAGCGGACATGCCTCTTATTTCGGAAGCAAATCTACAAATATCATCATCATTTACCGGATGCAAGATGAAGTTCGTGTCGAGTCTATAGAGATCATCATCAATAGCTGGAACACTATTGGAATGAACGGCCTTTGCCAAATTCTCCCCTACGTGCGAAAAATAGTCGTTGAATTCATCTGCAACTACTCTCGCTTTATGAAGTGGAGAATCAAAAATATAATTTTTTTTGAAATGATCTAATGGAAATCCTTCTTTTTTATTATTTCTTCCTGAAATTTCATTTATTACGCGCCAGAACTTTTTTGGGTCATTACCACTATCATTTACTTGATCTCTATAATACTGGGCTTTGGTTTTTTTAAGTAAGTCATTTAATCTATTTCTATAGTTTTTAAAGTAATTAATTAATTCTAAATTAAAGGGTTGTCTCTTAGTAAGCCTATGTAAATTATCTCTCTCTCTAATTGACCTAACTAATCCATCCGTTATCCAGGGCTTTATTTTTCTAAAACGTGAGTTCACTTGTGTGACCGGCTTTTTTGACCTTTCAATGTTAAATTTTATAATAGAAAAAAAATTATCTGCTGAAGTATTAACATCATGCTCGGCAATCACAGAGTCCCATGTTTCCTCTCTGAGAAAAGATTCTAAAGTTTCACTATGAATGTAAAATTTAGGTGATTCAGTTGTGGTTGTATCCATAGAATTTGAATTTATTTGCAAGGCTACTATGTAATGGTCTGTTATAGAAACTTTTGCAATTGCTGACTGAACTGAAGACACATCAATATTTTTTATAAATACATGATCAATCAGTGTACTGCTATTATTCTGTTCTCTTGTTGGTTTATCAATACAATTGATAAACCCATTTTCGTACAAAGCATCTAAATAACTGTCTGTTTGTAAGTCGTTATTTAATATATTAATATTAATGTCTCCTGCGATTATATTGGTTTTGCCCTTATTGGTTTCAATACAATAATTTCTAAGATGATCAGTGAATTCCTGTACATTGGAATCATGGGTTCGATAAATTGCTAATAAACAGTATTTCTTTTTATCATAGTGAAAGTCAATTTCTACAGCATTGACCCCACCGATATTCAAACTTCTCCCAACTGATGATAACGATTTCTTGATAAAAACAAGCACTCCGTCGTTTCTGTTACGCTTATCTGCTGTCTGATAAGTTTCATAACCGTCAAGTTGCTTGATATCATCTATATTGAGCCAAGTCTCAGTCAACACAATAATGTCTATTTCAAAATCTAATGAGTTGAGTCCCACCAATAAATTGTCAATGTTTTCATTGTAGCTTCTTATATTTAAATGAATTATTTTCAAGCTTCTCTCTTTATTAAAAAATAAATTGAATGAATTAAATGTATCATACTCTCTACAAAATATTGTATTATAATTGTCTAATTCTATTTCATGTCTGTCCATAGACAGTAAAAAAAAATTCTAAAACAAAAAATAATAAAAAATCTCCGGGACCATCCGCCCGCTCAACCGCCACAAAAAATACAAATTTCATGTAACATAATGTACGGAAAAAATTTGAACATGATAATATACATTGGAGGCAGAATAGATGGTTTTTTTTGGTATTTGTGTAAATAAGAACCATAAATTATTAGACCAACACTAGGGTGTATCATAACTGATAATAAAGCAATATAGTCTAATTATGTTATCATAGATAATATTTCAAAGTAGACTATTTGAATATCATATTACTTTTGATAATTCTCGAAAAATTATTCGAATAATTCAATATTATTAGCAATTACAAGCAGCATTATAAGGATTAAATCAACATCCGTTAATATCAATATTAATTGACATCAATCAATATTAATTGTAAAGGGTACCGTACTACAAATAATCATAATACTTTAGCCAATCATTCGAATTGAATATCGCATCATTATTTTCCAACAATGTAATTATTCAATTTAATTATTAATTCGAATTGAATACATTACTTTATGATAACAAAATTATTCGAATTGAATCCTATTACTTTTTAATAATGCAATTATTCGAAACAAATATTTAACCTCACTATAACTACCCAAGTTACAGGAAATTAGTTAAGCTTTTCTTTTTTAGCTGCGTAGAAATAAAACAAGATAAAAACTAAAACAAAAACAAGATAAATTAACAAAACAGCACAATGCTAGAAAAGAAAGTAGACTCGACTGTTATCACTATACAGAGAAGATACCAGTTGAAGTAAAATAAATATTTAAGTCAAGTCAGCTAATCAAGCCCGGAGCTACATGTAACAATTACAGTAAATATACTAATAAGATTCTACAGTAAATTAAATTCTAATGAAATCACCCTGTGATCCAAAAGGCCTATACTAAATTCAAATATTTCCAGATTATTTTTCAAATAATTTAGAGAACAATACATAATTCACTCCAAAAGAGACACACTATATTATCCTACTCCTCACTCAAAGCAAGATAGAAAATAATAATGGAAAAAAAAAATAAAATAAAAATTGAACCTACCTAACCATTGTTTTCAACGCGGATAACGCAGATAAATTAAATTAAAGTAATGACTGGTTAAGAATGTTGAGTAATCTGATAATTATATTTTTGTTTTTTATGCTGGAATAATGGAAATAAAACAAGCAAATAGATTGATTAATTATTACTCTAACGATAATCCTATAAAATGTATAGAATTAATATTGAATTCATTCAATAAATACCGCAAAAAATAATCAACAGAAATTAAAACCATCTAAATGACCCAAGGAAATGAATTAGAAAAAATTTTACCTGGCTTATCCATGACTTATTTTACAAAAATTTTTTCCACATTACCGGCCACTTTTTCAACAGTTTCACGTGAACTGTTAGCTACTGCCTCATGAATGTCATCTGGAACCCATACTCTGATAGGACTGTCGTTGGTATGCACCTTCACCCACACTCTTCCGTTCCTTAGCCACGCACTATCGATTTTTTTATCTTTCACCAATCTTTTTCCGTACGATAGAATGTACTTGTTTTGAGGTGTTAAGTGTTCGTTGATGAAAACATTTCCATCCGGTAGGGCAGCGTCCACCATCTTCGCCGTTAATCGGTGCTTTCTTCCAGCAGACAACCACGAATCCCGTGTAGATCTCGATAAGAAACAAGCTATTATGGAGGGGTGTTTAGCGTTCTTTGTCACAGGAATTCGATGTGCTATAGATATATCTGTCTCGGAGTATGTCACTTGTAATGCTTTAGCAACACACTCCATAATCCTGTATACATCTTCGTTGTTTGTTACGGGGATGCCAGCAACTTCAATGTTGTTAATCCGGGAGTATTGTTGTAAGTCTCTGAGGTCTTGTTTTGTATAGTATAGTTCTCTTGAAAGCTTATCATTCAACTGCTTCAAACCCTCGCACTCACCCCTTAGATTCTCAGTTTCCAATTTGACTAGATTCACTGAACTCTGCAATTCGTTTAAAATAGTAGTGTTCTTAATGACGGCACTTTCCAGGCTTGTTATTTTATTGAAATTAGCGTCGAGTTTAGAGTTCATTTGAGTAGAAAGCGAGTTAATGGCCTGGAGAACTGAATCCTGGTCAGCGGAAGATACAGTCACAGTTGTATTATTGCAATCGTCACAATGCCACGTATCTTTTTTTGCGCCAAGTCCAGCTAACTTTCCTTTTGTTCGGATACGCGTACATTCAACATGAAAAATGCTATCACACTTGGTACACTTGATGACATCAGCAGCGTTAGGAGTGGCAGCCGAGTTACATTTGAGGCACGACATTATATTATAACTCTGAATATAATTCCGTAAAATAGCAAACTCAATAAACAGTTCAAGTCAACTTGTACTACGAGAAACAGAATATAACAGGCAGCCGAGCGGGCCCACCGTTCACTATCGGAGCGTACTGATAATCACAACCTTTCGCATCGGCATCTAAAACCAGACTGATGGGGCTGATGAGGCCTAAGAAGTATTGAAATAGAATGGATTGTTAGTTTAGATGGTGAAATGGGAAAGAATTAGTTTATCAAACTCGATTGAATGATTAGAATCAACTTACCATATGAAAACTTGCAGATAGGTTGCATAGCCAGCAAAGCAATGCCACCAGCCATGTAGCTGCGTAACCGGACTTAGGTAAGGACTCATCGAGCTCCTTAAAGAACTGAAATTATAATAATTCGATTAGATCGATTTTGTAAATTTTAAAAGGATAAAATTAAAGAAACTGAATTAATTTGAATTTTCACACAATAGAGATTGAACTACGCTCTAAGAATCAATCATGCCAGACTTATCATCTTAGAGAAAATCAATTTTCAAACATTCCATCCTTATTTTATACTAGCCAAACTCTTTTTCCAACTCATCTTGAAGAAAGAACATAGAATTGTTAGTTTTTTCAAGACATTTTAGCCTTTTATGAGTAGGCTACAAATTTGCAAACTTGAAATTTGAATAATTTCTCGATATTGACGATGATCTGTTATTAATATGATCCATAATAAAAGCAGAATTTTAAAAGGAACTGCTACTTCATTGTACGAGGTACCGCTTACGGACCATGCATCTCTAATCCAGTTACGTCCTTTCAAAAACAATTTCTAGGACGTTGTAACTAACATAAAACTGAAGGCCATCCATAAACCATAAAGGCAAAATTTCAAGAAAAACTCAGGCTACTTACTGAAGATTTGAGCAGAAGATCTTGTCGAGATTCCACAGGAAGAACCCAAGCAAATAAGTTGTTAATGATATGATGAATAGTTTTTTACAGACTTGACAGCCCTTTAGTCGAATCAAGTTGATTTCTTGAGCGAATGAAATCAAAACAAGAACTCCATAGCTGGAATGTTGCAGCAGTGGCTGAGGCCACAACAGGTAGACGGCAGTGAACGATGAGGCGAATGTCACCAAGCAAATAGCCAAGCGGCCATTCGAAAACATTTTATCATTTTCAGGTTTTTTAACAACCGCTCTGAAAAAAATATATACAAAGTTTATAGTAATTGGAAAAGAAAGTGAATTGTATTGAAAGAATTAAATTATAAGAGTTGATAGAATTTGATATTTTTATTGAAGTTATAAGTTTCAAATTAGCTAACCCAGATATTTCAGTGGGTTGTGCGTTTCATTGTTGTGTGTCTAAAAGTATTCCATATTTCCATTGTGAAGTACATATGAGAGAGTATTATCTTCAGCTGTTCAATCAACAAGAGTATAGCTTAGATGAAAAAAAATGTTCTAACAACTGCTTTCAGTATGTGAAATAAATCTCTCAACTGAGCATTGCATTATTACCGAATTCACTGAATAATTCCAGTAAGTAGACAGATTTGTAAGTACAATGACATTTATTCCCTAACCAGTAGTTTTTAAATCAATTTGCAGACTTATTTATGAAATACAATACAAAAGATAACACATCGTCAAACAACATGTCTTTGAATGGAGATGATTGATTACTTAAAATTGGATAGTTTATAATAGAATTATGCCTGTTTCTTTGTTATAAATAAATAATTAAATATCAGTTTGCACTCTACTATCGTGATAATTTTTGTTGTATTGGAAGTCGTTCAAGGTCAAACGAAAGTGTGTATGATGTAATAGTTTCTTGAAAAGAAGTTTATTGAATTTTTTTCTAGAAACCAAGTTAGAAAAAATATTCATTTTGTGGATCAGCTCAAAACTTGTACTTGATAGACAACAGATGGAGCGCTCAAGGAGTATATCACATTTTTAACAAGATGGAAAAATGGGGAATTTTTAATGAATATTCAAAGTTGTGTTTGAATTGTATGTTCAATTTTTAAAATGAATATTCATCATGCCTATATTCACTTATTAACGCTTGAGACTAGTAAATGATGTTTTCCAGTTCATTCTATTCCTATAATAAAAAAATCTTGTTCCAGTATGTGAATTGATAAGAAAATGGTAGTTTTTCCAGTTTGAAATGTTAAAAATACTCACAAACAATAAACAAGTACGCAAGTACCCCACACCATTGGAAGTTCATCGAATAGTTGCATTTCATACAGAAGAGTCATATGAAAAGCCCATGAGCCTAGACCAACAACTGCAACAAAATGACTTCACTAGACTAGACTAGACCAAAATGCAATCAAGTGTGCAATAAATAAGCAAATGACATTTTAAATGGCATAAATATGGGGGTGAAACATGAGACTGCATTTTATTGATAGCCTACCCATTATTATTATTATTATTCAAATACCCAACATAATAATTATACATTTACAATTCAATATTCAATGAATATAACAATAATTATTATATTCACCATAATAATTATAGGAGAACGAAATTTCGTTTATTTTTTACGTATCCATTTAATCGCAATTGAATAACTGCGATTTCTCATTCCTATCCATATTCACTGATTGGCTGGTTTGAATAGGTTCAAAATGAACGTTACTATCAGAGGTTGTACGGGCGTGAAATGCTCAAAATACCAAATGGGCATTCGGGGTGCTGTATTCGATTATTGTAAAGTAGAATGTTTTGTATAAAAGTGTTCAACGATTTACGTCCTAGCTATTCTCTGTTTCAATATTCGCATCATCATAATTATACCATTTCATGTCAAATTAGTTGGATTATTGTTTAAGTGCGTATATTCAATATGTTTCAATTCCTTATTTCTAGACAAAGTTTGGACAGGATAAAGATATGAGACTGGATAAAGATATAGATAATAGTGTAATAAGTTTGGTAAAAAATGTTGCTTCATAGGCCAAATTATATTTTGCTTACTTTTTCTAGAACAAATCGAAATAATTGTAATTCGAAACCGAAATATTTTGCTGAGGAGAGAGTAAACTGATGATTCCTATCAAACTTTTTTATTCTCAAACAAAATTGAATGCTGAGTTGAAAAAAAATGAAAATGAGTCAAAGAATGCTGATGAGATAATATCGAATTATGATTCATTGAACAGTATCTGTTGATTTAAATAAAAATGTATGTGTTAATGATAATATTATAATCTTCGATGTAAATGTTACAATTTGGAATAATAAGATGCATTCGCTTAATTTCTAAGTTGTATCAACTTATTTATTTAACTTGAATTTTACCCAACCATTTTGAGAAAAAAATATTATAAGGCTTGATAAATTTGATAAAATGTCAAGAAAATTCATTACCATAATAATATCAGGCTGTATGTTGTCAATTCGATACATGATACAATAAAATTGGAGGTTACTCACCTAGAAGGAGGAAATGGCAAAAAATGAATCTCAATTCAAAGCCCTGGTTGATTACTTCAACCATACCCCAAATCGGTGGTAATATCATCATAAGATTGCTGATTGTATTGGCTGTAAAAAAATTACAAACAATTAATATAATTGGATATATTTTTAGATGTTAGATGATGATATTAGATGTTGAAACGTTAATAGGATTTTTAGAAAGCTTTGTCAATTTACCAAGGATATTTCACTACCTATACTAACATTTTTGAAAATTATTTTCTATAAGGAGAGTTTCATCAAATGGGTGGCTACAAGGACTCATATACTCATGACAAAAGAAATAACAAAAGAAAATTGGTAAAAATTCTGTGAAGAATTTTCAAATGCTAAATATTGTAACTAACTTCACAGTTAACTGAGAATACCAGCGAAACATCAAACATTTTTTTATTTGTTATAGTCTGTGAAAATAAGTTGAGACTTGGACCTCCATCCGAAGAAATTAGTGTTGCCAAATCGTGAAAAATTGCAAATTTCTCATCTAACCACAGAATTGTTTGTAGAATATCATCCCCGATATTCTAGTAGCGCTGAAAAAGTTTTAGAATTGAAGTATTAAAGGGAAAGGAAATTAAATATGATAAAATGAAATATCACGGAAAATGGTTTGATATGGTTTTCTTCTGAATATCACGTCTCTCAAAATCATGGTGTATCGTAATAAATGATAATTTCACATTAAAAAAATGGGGAGAATGTCTCCTTTCTATTGGTGTCTGGATCATTCATATTCGACCTTTAGTTATTTTTTAATTAATGTTTATGTTCGTCAATTTCGAGTCATTATCACCAAAAAACATGAAATTTTCGACATGCTAGAAAGGTTTAGTTTCAAAAGATACGTGGGTGGTGAAAGCAAGAAAGTTTTTCAGAAATAATTGAAATTATTTTTTAAATTGTCAAAAGATCGGATTTTGGTCTCTAAAGAATTTTAAGTTAGGAAGCGGCTGCATGTGTACCGAAGGCTGCAAATTTAAAATTATTTGAAATATTACAACTGCAAGAAGATGGTTGCTATGAGAAAGGCTATGGTGCAACACTGCTTGGATTATACGAGACAGAGTTGTCATTCCTATAGTAACTATATAACCAGAGGTTATAGTTAAGTGAGTAGTTATGGATATACACGTATACTGTAGTGATTTCCACTCTTTATAATCATATGGCTAGCAGTCGCTGAATTTTTCAAGCGTTCTGTTTATTTTTTGTTGATCTCTATTATTATTGATAGCACACCATTCAGCCGCTCTCCTTGACTTTGAAAATCATCAGAGGACAAAATACGCTCTTTAGACTAATTTCGACAATTGTAAAAATAATTTCAATTATTTATAAGAAGAATCCTTGCTTTCATCACTTATTATCTTTTGAAAAAACCGTTTCCAGCATGTCAAAGTTTTTTATTTTCTGCTCCTCAAAATGTTGAACATAATCAGTAATTAAAAATAATTGAAAGTCAGATAAGAATGATCCACACACCAATAGGAAGAAGACATTCTCCCTGTTCTTTTGATGTAAAATTCTCACTTATTACAACACCCCTTTATTCTAAGAGAAGTGATATTAAAAAAAAAAAACATGTTTCCACACAATCATCCCTCCCGAGTGAATTTAGTAACGAGCATACGGTACCTTGTGATGATGCTCTCACAGAAAAACTTTTATACATAAATGCCAGGTTAATGTTTAGTTCTCATCACCCTAGGGTCGCCAGCCGCAAAACCAGATTGTGGCAGCTGGCCATCAGATTTTGACGGACGGCTGATGTATCACTCGGATCGTCAGCACGATCGAAATTTCTGATGTCCCAGATCGCTTTAACACGGCAACCACTAGTGGCTTTCAATCATAATTTTATTCTTGTCGTCCCTCTGGCGACCAAGCCTGGTAGTCTAATGTAATACGAGCCTTACCGTATTTGATGATTAAGGACAATTTTTTATTGTCCCAGAACGTAATCTACAATTTACTTTATCAGTGGGCATACGTAAAAATTAATTCTTTATCATAATTTTCCTTTTTCATCTCTAGACTCTCTATAATGTTTCAAACAATAAGGCTAGAAGATAGCTTTGATTATTTTTTAATCAGCTCACAAATTGATAAAATACTCAATAACTTACACATTTCTGCAACATAAAAATTTACTTCATAGTTTTTCTCACACCAATCAATCGTTGCCGTTGGTGGTCCCCAATAACCTATTATTTCTGAATGAGGTGCCATAATTTTATATCAGTATTTTGATTAATTGATTGCTGTCAGAAATGGAACGAAAATTGCTATCATTATTAAAAACTGAGTAAAATTCACACACTACAATTATAGTAATTACACTTCACACTCAACATCCGTAGTTTGCGGTTTCACACCGACAGCCGACACGGTTTTGCTTGTCTTCTGTTTCTGTTTCTGTAGTCTGCACCCGCACCGGCGCATCTGCAGCGCTGGGTGGCGCTCGTAGGAAACAAAAACAGCTGATAGCACAGAACAACAAATTAGGTAGACAGGCAATGACCTACTGTCTGTTCCACATGACAAAATTTGAAAATTAAAAAATATTCATCACCTGAAACTCACCAACGAGCTAAAAAATATATAGTAAACTGGTTTACTATTTTATATATATATATACCAGTTTACTATAGTTTAGCTCGTTGAAACTCACAATTTCAGAAGCTCATGATACGTCTTTCACAGAAAGATTTTCTCATCGAATCTTGTCTGAACGCAACAAAATGAATTGATCAATCTGCGTTATGTAATTCGACCGTCGTTGAATGTTTACGAAGGAATACCCACATACAGAGCTAACCGAAGATCTGGAACTACTGGCGGGGACTGAAGAACTAAGGAAAAAATAAGTAAGTTATTGGTGAGTGGTTTCTCAATTTAACAAAGCATATTCATTCTGTTGCAAAACGTTTCCAGATCCATTGCTACATCCTCATGTTTGCTGACGATGCCACTATTTTTGCAAGGGGTAGAGCACCAGATTTGTCCAAGAGGTAGGCAGCAGATATTTTTGAGCAGGCGAAGCAGTGGTTCACCAGCAACGAGCTGATGCTTAATGAAAGGAAAACCCAGGAGACAACATACACTCTTGTTCGGGAGCAGCTTGACGATCTCACAGAAGTGAAGCTACTGGGTTTTACACTGGATGCTAAACTTGGCTGGAGTAGCCACATTGATAACATATGTAGGAAACTAGCCAGAGTGATGTACCTACTGAGATGTCTGAAGCCATTAATCTCCAGGAAGCATCTGGTGGAGGTGTATTTTGCTATGTTTCATAGCCATATCAACTATGGACTTCAGTTATGGGGGCATGCTCCAGGCTGTAAAGATGTACTGCTCCAGCAGAAGAAGGCTCTAAGGATCCTAGATTCGGCGGGATACTTGGACCACTGCCGACCCATCTTTATCAAGCTGAGAATACTCACGGTATACAATCAATATATCTGGCTCTCCCTGTTGCACGCAAGGGATAATTTCCACTTGCTCACAAGAAGAGAAGACAGACACTCCTACAACACCAGAGGAAAAGCGAAAATAGACATCCCTTTCTGCAGGCTGAGTAAGAAGAAGGATTGTTTCCCAATACTAGCCCTGAGGATTTACAACGCCTTACCTGACAGTGTGAAGAACTTGGACGACAGGAGCTTCAGAACAAAAATCAAAAACTGGTTAATAGAGTCTCCATTCTATTCAGTGGAGGAATACTTTGGAAATTTACTACAAATATAAAATAAATTAACCTACTCAACTATGAAAAACCCAAGGTATATAGAAGAAGATGGTAGGTCTCACGCGCATTTTTGTGCTAAATTTCCGGTACAGCTGATGTCATTTTATATCCAACATCTGTTTTTAACAAATAAGTTTCATAAATTGCCAATAGGTGTTAAAAACTTCGGTTGGTGGCAATGACACCATCTAGCTAGCTGGCCACTGCGCACACACTTCCTGACCCCTACCGTTTTCATCTAAAGACCGTGGGGAAACCCATGTTCTAGAGCAGGTGTAGTAGCATAGCCACCTCTAATACAAGGCCGCGGCCTTCAATATTGCAATGTCGCATTGTAGGCCTAGAATCTAATACATGATTGTTGAAAAAGATTTTAAAAAATACCAGCTGATCTTTTTCACCAATCATGTATTAGATTGTAGGCCTACACTGCGACGTTGCAATATTGTAGGCCACGGCCTTGTATTAGAGGTGGCTATGGTAGTAGTAATACAACTAAATTTAGAGTGGGGGTAAAAGTAAACGTAAATTCGTATGTCTATTGTTGGTGGGGAGTCCCTTGCGGGAAGGTCCCACCGCCTGAATATATAATTTTGGACCTTACGACTGTCATACTTCAGCCGGGACCGACAGTTTCATTATATAACAACACAATTATTATGAGGCTCACGTTATAATGGCAGTGGAGAAAGGGAAAAAAACAGAACAGCGTTGCCGATTCTCTGCCTTGCCACTGGCTTTTATAGGGGATAGCTGACACTATATCTGATGTAATATTAAATGTTTATTCTTGTTTAAAATGATTAATTATATTTTATTACCAAGAAAATATATTTTTAATTGATTCAATAATACATTTTCATAATTAGTAATTAGTGAGATAATATTTTTTTAAATTTATTATATTATTGCATTGTTGAAAAACGATCCGGCTACATCAAAAAATGATTAAACTAAAAACAAACACAAATTCACTCCTAAAATCACAGGTATTGTATCTAATTACCTAGCTACATTTGGACTGTTGTATAAATTAGAATTGGAACCGTTTTGGGCTTATAAGTCTGTGGTACTTTTCTGTAAGTGTGTAATTCTGAATGATTAAATAAATAAATAAATAATTGAAGGTAATCATCAGTCTTGAAAATTATTGAAAACCGTCATCCCTTTAGCACAAGGGCTAGTAATGGGTACTTTTGATATTGTAAAATCTGACAAAGCATTTATTGGAACGGTTCCACTTGTTTTTCGTTCCGCTACTACGTAGACATCATGTCTGTCTGTCTGCGCGCTCTGTCTTTTGTGCGTCTGCGCTGACCAGTGACGTCACAGTTGGTTCTTCGACACTGCTTCAGTCAAGCTGGTTTTCTATACTTTTATTCATATTTTTTCGTCGGATTGTTTGCCGTTGCAATTTTAATATTTATACTATTCGATTTTTTGGAATTTAATCTTGTCTTTAGGCATCTTACTTTCTAGTTATTTGCTACTTTTTCACCATACGTTTGTAAACGTGTTGTTCATGGCTGTCATTTCCGCCTTCCCGTTTTTGTTGCTAGCGTCTTTAGGTTTTGCTGTTTGTCTTTTCATGGAGGTCGTCGGGCGTGCATCCTGCGCCCGGTCTAAACTTTTCATCTGAATTCATCGGACCTACAGAACGTTTTTAAAGTGTGAATTATTCTTCAAATTAATTCGTTTGTTCTATTCTTCAAGTGTGATTCAATTATTCGTCGATTTCTTCACTCATTTACTCTGTTAAACTTTGATAAACTTTGTCAAAAATTGCAACCTCGTGTGAGCGTTTCATCGCTATTCATTTGATCTACAGAACGTTTTTAAAGTGTGAATTATTCTTCAAATTAATTCGTTTGTTCTATTCTTCAAGTGTGATTCAATTATTCATCGAGTTCTTCACTCAGTTACTCTGTTAAACTTTGATAAACTTTGTCAAGAATTGCAACCTCGTGTGAGCATTCATCGCTACTTATTTGATCTACAGAACGTTTTTAAAGTGTGAATTACTTCTGCAAATTAATTCATTTATTCTATTCTTCAATTGTGATTAATTATTCATCGATTGCTTGCATATTGCTTTGATAAACTTTGTCAAAAATTACAACCTCGTGTAGGCTTCAGTTACCATTTTTCTACAATTGGCTTCACCTCGTGAAACTCAAACTTTCAAGTGCATCATCTCTACCGTTTGGAAATCAATCCAAAAATTCCACAACTTGAAGGTCGGATTATTCGTTTGGAATTCTACTTGCTCCAGCCTACATTCCCACTGGGGGATTCGCCTGCTGTAGTGGACGTTTCCATGCTTGTCATCGCATGGCCAGATCACTTCATCACTTGCTGATGTCCTGTTCCTGTTGGTATTGCGGAGTCATTGCCTGTCTGCCTGGCCGCATCTCCTCTTCAAAATTTTATTCAGGTCATGTAAATCGTTCTATTCAATTTTCATTTATGTATATACTTATTGATTGATTAATGTCTATCTTGACATTTGATTCACTGAGGCCACTGACACCTACTTATTGTTTGATTAATGTCTATCTTGACATTTGATTCACTGAGGCCACTGACGCCTACTTATTGTTTGATTAATGTCTAGCTTGACATTCAATTCACTAGGCCACTGACGCCTACTTATTATTTGATTAATGTCTATCTTGACATTCATATCACTGAGGCCACTGACGCCTACTTATTATTTGATTAATGTCTAGCTTGACATTCAATTCACTAAGGCCACCGACGCCTACTTATTGTTTGATTAATGTCTATCTTGACATTTGATTCACTGAGGCCACTGACGCCTACTTATTGTTTGATTAATGTCTATCTTGACATTTGATTCACTGAGGCCACTGACGCCTACTTATTGTTTGATTAATGTCTATCTTGACATTCAATTCACTGAGGCCACTGACGCCTACTTATTGTTTGATTAATGTCTATCTTGACATTCAATTCACTGAGGCCACTGACGCCTACTTATTGTTTGATTAATGTCTATCTTGGCATTCAATTCACTAAGGCCACTGACGCCTATTAATTCATTGGATTTGACAGCTACCCTTGGCTTTACAAGTGATTTTTTTTGAGGCCACTGTCGCCTATTAATCGTTCTAATTGATGTCCATCTTGACACTCAATTCATTGAAGGCCCATGTCGCCTATATTCAACCTGGACTGTCCTCATTGTATTTATTAGCTACCCTTAGCTCTTAAGTGATATTTCAAGGCCAGTAACGCCTATTAATTGTTTGGTCGAAGTCTATCTTGACATTCAAATCACTGAAGGCCTATGCCGCATATATTTTTATACGTTACTTGCTGAGCATTTTTTACAGCTTATTGTCATTTTAATCATTAATATTGTACCTTTTAGTAATAACTTTCATTATAGCACTCAATTTATATTCATTTCAGGTATCATTAATACTACCTTTTCATTTATTGTCAGACTTCAATGGTCATTAATGTCATTGACCTAATTTCATTTAAATTTTGTAGTTCTCTACATTATTTCACATGTTGTAATTTTCCCAAGATTTGACTCATTGTTTTTGTATGTGGCCATCTGCCTATCATTATTTAAAGACTCAAAGACTTAAAGACTTAAAGATATTTAACTTAATCTACTCACAATTGTTCTTGTATGTGGCCATCTGCCTATTATTATTTTATTGATCCCAAGACATTTGACTCATTGTTTTTGTATGTGGCCATCTGCCTATTATTATTTTATTGATCCCAAGACATTTGACTCATTGTTTTTGTATGTGGCCATCTGCCTATTATTATTTAAAGATTCAAAGACTTAACCTACTTACAATTGCTTTTGTATGTGGCCATCTGCCTATTATTATTTTATTGATCTCAAGATATTTGACTCAATGTTTTTTGTATGTGGCCATCTGCCTATTATCATCTTATTATTATTAAATCTTATATTGTTGATTCATCTAGTCTTTTATTGGCGTACTTACCACACTTCAAGCTATCAGTATTTTTATGCACAGAATTCAAAGATTTATTTGTAGGTATTTATACCAACTATCATTCACAGTCCACTGCCCTGCCCTTGGATTCTGTCATAAAAATTGGTCCTCCGGCCCGTTCATTTTTTGATCTAGCGTTACCTAGGATAATTGTTAATTTTTATTACCCATTTCTTGGTCCATTGAACCTTAGGGTTCCAGTGACCGTGTGCCTAATAGTCTAGCTTGGCGCCAATGATTAGGTCCCACTCTAGAGTATATTTTATTTCATTGTACCTTTGTATGTTTATATTGTTTAATATTAAGCATTCACACACTTGTTTCAAATTTTCAGTACTGGCTGCAACTCAAAGCACGCTGCGACGTGTATGCACCAGCTATCAACTATCTTGTACCCTGAGAGACTGAACCGCACTGAACTGGTCACAGACGGCTATTGCGCATTGAGAAAACAACACACGGCAAACTACACCGCCTTGCGAGCTCGCTAATTGACTCGCCGCACAGCAAGCTTGATACAACTTGCCTCAAACGCACAGGCGTGCCTCTCTGCGTACTGGACCAGCGCCCAAGGTTGCTTATTGGCGCAGCAATCGCATTGCTACAGTGCACTATCGTGTCATTCACTCAGGTTTTTCTGTTAGTTTTTAAGCATGTCTGATCATGAGGAAGATTCACTTCCTGAGCCTTCTGCTCTTTTCAATGCAAGAGACAATTTACACCAGGAAATAGATTGGTTCATAACCAGCTATAACAATTATGTTGTGGACACTGAAGCCACTTATTATCAATTATTGACTGTAAAAAACGAACTAGGTTCACTTAGAATTAAGTATAATAAGATTCATGAACAACTATGGAATGCAGAGTTGCAAGCACAGGACACTTCAACTCATTTTGAGATACTCAATAAGTTTATCTCCATTACCTCTAAGGCAAACGCTGCATTAACTGCTTTTGAAAGCAGACAACGCATCAATGAGGCCACTGCTGGTGCTTCCCAGCGGCCAACATCTCAAAATGCACCTTTGGCAAATTTTCAGTTGCCTCAGATTCCACTTCCACACTTCAATGGGGAGCTTTCAAAATGGCAAGCATTCTCAAGTGCTTTTACTAATATTATTGGTAATCAAGATAACATTAATGATTCATTGAAATTTTTCTATCTTCGTCAATCACTCAGTGGTGAAGCTCTTGCTAGAGTGGAACACATTGAAGCTGACAAAAATGGTTTTCAGCTTGCATGGAACCTCTTAAGGGAGAGGTATGACAACAAGAGATTAATTGCTGCCAGGCACGTCACGGCAATTGAATCTCCGCCTACCATAAAGCGTAACTGTCCGCAATCATTACGGGCATTCATTGACTTTTGCAAGTCCCACATTACCGCGCTTGAAGCGCTTCAACTTGGAGTCCAAATCAAGGACTTATTGTACATGCACAAAATGTTGTTGCAGTTGGATACTGCTACTGTTCGAGAATGGGAAAAGAGTGTTGGTATACACGACATTCCCACCATTGATAAATTTTGGAATTTTTTGGAATCACAATGCAAAATCATGGAAGCTGTTGCTTCAAGCTCAGCTAACCATCATCAAGGAAATGTACAGCAAAGTACATCCAACTCGGTTGGTGCTCATAGCAAGCCAAAGTTCAATCAAAATCAATCGAATGTTCAAGCTAGGATGCAGGTTACTACCTCTTCTATGTCACCTTGTAGTTTTTGTAATTCTGTTGGTCATTTTCCAAATCGTTGTAATGAATTATTGAAGTTACAGGTTACTGATCGTTGGAATGCTGTCCGTGACAAAAGGTTATGTTATAATTGCCTCAAGCCTTTCGCACCCAATCATGTTTGTTCGGACAAATCGTGTACACTTTGTGGCAAGAGTCACCACACTGTTCTTCACAGGTCGTATCCTCAATCACGGGACACTCAGCCTACTTCTAAGGATAAGGTAACTTCAAATGTTATTCATTCTCAATCTTTTGCTCCCTCCAGGGGCAAGAATGCTGTTTTGAATTCCGTCATGGTTCAGAATGTGGAAACAACTAGGCAAGCTGTTTCTCATCCAGAACAGCCTCAGAAGAACTCTCATGTCACAATGAGCTCCACTTCGTCTCTGTGTTTGCAACAGCAATCAACTGTCGCCTTGTTACCTACTGCCGAAGTTTTGGTTCAATCTTCTAGTGGGGAATTTATTAAAGCAACCGCGCTTTTGGATTCTTGCTCTGATTGTAATTTGATGTCAACTAGGTTGGCTGAAAAATTGTCACTTGCTGCCTTGTATTCTGACACTTTGATTCATAGTGTAGGTGAGAATAAGACCAAATCATCTGTTTCTCATTCAGTTTGCTTGTCTTCATCTGATCGTTCGTGGTCGGTTGAAGAAAATTGTATTGTAGTTGATAGCATATCAGCTAATGTTCCTAGTGTGAACATCGATCTTTCTAAAATTTCAATTCCTGTTGAACTTAAATTAGCGGATCCATCGTTTGATCAGCCTAAGCCTGTAGATTTGTTACTTGGTGCTGGCATATTCGCATCGATACTTCAGCCTGGTAAATTGTATCTAGCTCAAAACGCTCCCATTCTTCAGAAAACCAGTCTAGATTGGGTCATATTTGGTCCTTGTAAAGCTATTCGTCCTATAGCAGCACCTCGTTCGTGCCTCCCCGCTTCACCTGCGGCCGCTCCCCGTAGGGTCACGTCGAATTTTCTAACTTCAAATGATGTCTCTCATCAGTTAGAGAAATCAGTTCAGGAAATCAGTTCTCAATCAGTTCAGGTATTAGCTACCACTTCTTCTCATAATGATGTTATTTCAGGTATAATCAATAGTTGCTCCACCTATCACAAAATCGTTCGTACAACAGCATATGTTCTACGGTTCATTCATAATTGTAAAAAACAAAATTCAGTCACTCCGCGCTTTGGTCAATTAACTATCTCTGAAATTTCAGAAGCTGAAAATTGTATCTTCAAATCTATTCAAGAAGAAGCTTTCTCTGCCGAACTTAAAGCATTGCTTCAAAATCAGGAGCTATTGCCTAATAGTTCTATTAAAGCCTTGTCACCATTCATTCATTCAGATTCTCTGCTCAGAGTTGGTGGACGTTTGCAAAATGCAAATGTTTCCTTTGATTATAAACATCAAATATTGTTGCCCAGCAATCACAAATTCACTCATGCATTGATTGTTGCTCACCATCGTCATCTAAGTCATGCTGGGGTGCAGGCCACCATGGCCAGTGTAAGACAACGATTTTGGTTTCCCTCCACCCATCGCACCATCAAAAGTGTATTGTGGCATTGCATATTGTGTTTTCGCTTTTCGGCTCTTCGCTCTGAGCAAATCATGGGTAGTTTACCAGCGGCCCGCATACAGGCTAATTTTCCCTTTTATAATTGTGGTTTGGATTACGCCGGTCCTATTTCCATCCGTGTAGGCGGCCCCAAATCTCGTACTTTTTCTAAAGCATACTTGTCGCTGTTTGTGTGTATGGTAACTCGTGCCGTTCATATTGAAACTGTCTCGGAACTTACTTCCAAGGCATTTATTGCTGCTCTGATTCGTTTTTCTGCTCGTCGTGGCATCCCGCATTCCATTTTTTCGGACAACGCCACTACTTTCGTTGGTGCCAACAATGAGCTACGTGAGCTCCACGAATTTTTGTCCTCTGATCGTCTCAAATCAGATATTCATGACACTATGTCTGTACTCAACATCCAATGGCACTTCATTCCTCCTCGGGCTCCACACTTCGGTGGACTCTGGGAGAATGCGGTAAAAAATTTCAAACGCATATTCCATGTAGTTACATTCAACAAGGTATTTAACTTTGAAGAAACCTGTACTCTTGCTGCTCAGGTCGAGGCCATCTTGAATTCGCGCCCTCTTGTTCCCTTGTTGGAAGATCCACATGATCTTGCCTACTTGTCTCCAGGTCATTTTTTGATTGGACGTCCACTTACGTCATTATCCTTCTTGCCGCCTAACACCAAACACATTGATCATCGTTCACGTTGGTATCAACTTGCTGTTTCTATCCAGGAGCTTTGGGATAGATGGTCTCGTGAATATTTAACCACTCTTCAGAAAAAAGGCAAATGGTTAAGCAATTATGAAAATTTGAAGGTCAGTACAGTTGTCATCTTGAAGGATCCTGGTTCCGCGCAGTCCACTTGGAAGCTGGCGCGCATTACTGAAGTTCATCCCGGTAAGGACGACAAGGTTCGAGTTGTCACTGTTCTCACTCCCTCTGGCACTTTTAAGAGAGCTATTTCGAGTTTAGCACCTCTTCCCATTGATGAGGATTCTAGTTAATCCCCTTGCTCTTATGGTTCATGTTGTATTTTTAGGTTTCATTGTTTTTTTCCCCTGGTTCTCACATGGGGCCCAGTTTTCAATTTCCAATTGCCTTGCCAGATTTTACATATTTCTTACTTTTTCTTATTGTGCCATACCCCCGTATGACACAAGGGGCCCAGTTTATGTAAAATCTGACAAAGCATTTATTGGAACGGTTCCACTTGTTTTTCGTTCCGCTACTACGTAGACATCATGTCTGTCTGTCTGCGCGCTCTGTCTTTTGTGCGTCTGCGCTGACCAGTGACGTCACAGTAGGTTCTTCGACACTGCTTCAGTCAAGCTGGTTTTCTATACTTTTATTCGTATTTTTTCGTCGGATTGTTTGCCGTTGCAATTTTAATATTTATACTATTCAATTTTTTGGAATTTAATCTTGTCTTTAGGCATCTTACTTTCTAGTTATTTGCTACTTTTTCACCATACGTTTGTAAACGTGTTGTTCGTGGCTGTCATTTCCGCCTTCCCGTTTTTGTTGCTAGCGTCTTTAGGTTTTGCTGTTTGTCTTTTCATGGAGGTCGTCGGGCGTGCATCCTGCGCCCGGTCTAAACTTTTCATCTGAATTCATCGGACCTACAGAACGTTTTTAAAGTGTGAATTATTCTTCAAATTAATTCGTTTGTTCTATTCTTCAAGTGTGATTCAATTATTCGTCAATTTCTTCACTCATTTACTCTGTTAAACTTTGATAAACTTTGTCAAAAATTGCAACCTCGTGTGAGCGTTTCATTGCTATTCATTTGATCTACAGAACGTTTTTAAAGTGTGAATTATTCTTCAAATTAATTCATTTGTTCTATTCTTCAAGTGTGATTCAATTATTCATCGAGTTCTTCACTCAGTTACTCTGTTAAACTTTGATAAACTTTGTCAAGAATTGCAACCTCGTGTGAGCATTCATCGCTACTTATTTGATCTACAGAACGTTTTTAAAGTGTGAATTACTTCTGCAAATTAATTCATTTATTCTATTCTTCAATTGTGATTAAATTATTCATCGATTGCTTGCATATTGCTTTGATAAACTTTGTCAAAAATTACAACCTCGTGTAGGCTTCAGTTACCATTTTTCTACAATTGGCTTCACCTCGTGAAACTCAAACTTTCAAGTGCATCATCTCTACCATTTGGAAATCAATCCAAAAATTCCACAACTTGAAGGTCGGATTATTCATTTGGAATTCTACTTGCTCCAGCCTACATTTCCACTGGGGGATTCGCCTGCTGTAGTGGACGTTTCCATGCTTGTCATCGCATGGCCAGATCACTTCATCGCTTGCTGATGTCCTGTTCCTGTTGGTATTGCGGAGTCATTGCCTGTCTGCCTGGCCGCATCTCCTCTTCAAAATTTTATTCAGGTCATGTAAATCGTTCTATTCAATTTTCATTTATGTATATACTTATTGATTGATTAATGTCTATCTTGACATTTGATTCACTGAGGCCACTGACGCCTACTTATTGTTTGATTAATGTCTAGCTTGACATTCAATTCACTAAGGCCACTGACGCCTACTTATTATTTGATTAATGTCTATCTTGACATTCATTTCACTGAGGCCACTGACGCCTACTTATTATTTGTTTAATGTCTAGCTTGACATTCAATTCACTAAGGCCACCGACGCCTACTTATTGTTTGATTAATGTCTATCTTGACATTGATTCACTGAGGCCACTGACGCCTACTTATTGTTTGATTAATGTCTATCTTGACATTTGATTCACTGAGGCCACTGACGCCTACTTATTGTTTGATTAATGTCTATCTTGACATTCAATTCACTGAGGCCACTGACGCCTACTTATTGTTTGATTAATGTCTATCTTGACATTCAATTCACTGAGGCCACTGACGCCTACTTATTGTTTGATTAATGTCTATCTTGGCATTCAATTCACTAAGGCCACTGACGCCTATTAATTCATTGGATTTGACAGCTACCCTTGGCTTTACAAGTGATTTTTTTTGAGGCCACTGTCGCCTATTAATCGTTCTAATTGATGTCCATCTTGACACTCAATTCATTGAAGGCCCATGTCGCCTATATTCAACCTGGACTGTCCTCATTGTATTTATTAGCTACCCTTAGCTCTTAAGTGATATTTCAAGGCCAGTAACGCCTATTAATTGTTTGGTCGAAGTCTATCTTGACATTCAAATCACTGAAGGCCTATGCCGCATATATTTTTATACGTTACTTGCTGAGCATTTTTTACAGCTTATTGTCATTTTAATCATTAATATTGTACCTTATAGTAATAACTTTCATTATAGCACTCAATTTATATTCATTTCAGGTATCATTAATACTACCTTTTCATTTATTGTCAGACTTCAATGGTCATTAATGTCATTGACCTAATTTCATTTAAATTTTGTAGTTCTCTACATTATTTCACATGTTGTAATTTTCCCAAGATTTGACTCATTGTTTTTGTATGCGGCCATCTGCCTATCATTATTTAAAGACTCAAAGACTTAAAGACTTAAAGATATTTAGCTTAATCTACTCACAATTGTTCTTGTATGTGGCCATCTGCCTATTATTATTTTATTGATCCCAAGACATTTGACTCATTGTTTTTGTATGTGGCCATCTGCCTATTATTATTTTATTGATCCCAAGACATTTGACTCATTGTTTTTGTATGTGGCCATCTGCCTATTATTATTTAAAGATTCAAAGATTTAACCTACTTACAATTGCTTTTGTATGTGGCCATCTGCCTATTATTATTTTATTGATCTCAAGATATTTGACTCAATGTTTTTTGTATGTGGCCATCTGCCTATTATCATCTTATTATTATTAAATCTTATATTGTTGATTCATCTAGTCTTTTATTGGCATACTTACCACACTTCAAGCTATCAGTATTTTTATGCACAGAATTCAAAGATTTATTTGTAGGTATTTATACCAACTATCATTCACAGTCCACTGCCCTGCCCTTGGATTCTGTCAGATATGCTCACCTCCAAACTACTCTAAAAAAAGCTGCAAAGTCGTGAATTGTGTTCAAAACATTCCCTCCTAATTCCTTCAATTCCTGTCAACGAAGGATAATCATGGTAATCAAAGGTAATCATCAGTTTTGAAAATTCTTGAAAACCGTCATCCCTTTAGCACAAGGGATAGTAATGGGTACTTTTGATATGCTCACCTCCTAACCACTCTAAACAAAGCTATGAAGTCATAAATTGTGTTCAAAACATTCCCTCAAGTCCAGTCAATGAAGGGTTATAGAGAAAAAAGTTTGGAAGACAATTTTTGACCACGAAGTCCTGTTTAGAGTACTGATGCTAGAGCTTCTGTAACTAGCATTTCTGTAAATGAACACCCTAAATTTTTGAATTATTGTGAATAAAAATTTTGATTTCATATATCTGACCTGAACAAGCCATATAGTGAAGACCGAGTGCCTACGACTGGATTCAGTGTTGAGCGCAGTATGAGCCAGGCGCCTTCTCTTCTGCCCTTTATAGAATATCTCAACGGCTTCATCTGGTGTGGTCACTTCTATTTCATCGACACCATGCACGTACATATTCTTCGAGCCATCTTCCCTGATTATTTTCGGTTGCAGAGCCCTGTCAGAACAACACATACGATAAATATTAAAGTTCTTCGTTTTAATGTTCAATAGAAATAGTATAATAAATAAACAATAGAAAAATAAAAAATAAAAATAAACACAAAGTAAATGTTGTCAAATACCTTCTATTTCTAAACTGCTAATCAAGCTAACAATATTTCAAGATAAAGTTGAAATTGAAAATTACTGAGTTCGGGATTCCACTACAACCAACGATAAAATATGTACGGTAAGTGTTGAACAATTTCATCAATGTTTCTGAAGGGGAACTCAGCCGGAATACAGTGGAGCGATAATTAATGTAATGCATACAGGCAAGGCCATCTTGAAAAAAGTTTAAATATTACTATTCTTGAATGTTTTTTATATGTTTGACTAAGTCTATAAATTTAAATAAGTGTTTATTACAGACATAGTTATATGTCAACTCTACGACAAGGACCAAGTCAGGTCTACTTTCTGACACAGTCAATCCAGTTATCTGGTCTACTTTCTGACACAGTCAATCCAGTTATCTGGTCATGACTAAGGAGAGAAGTATGAAGTAAGTACATAGAAACAAACATGAGTGTAGAACCTGGGGGGACATGGGGGACGCGTCCCCCCCCCCAATGCTATGGTATAATATGCTGTCCCCCGGAAAAATTTATTGAAGATTCAAATTATGGCTGGTAATCAAAACAAACAATACAACAAATGCTGTTTTATTATCCTGTTTTTTTTTGTAAATAATTTTTATTTGGTAAAACTTAAAACTATTAACTCAGAATTTTATTTATTCACCCACAAAATATTATTTCATTTTGCCGTATGTTGCACATTTACGGCAAAACGCGGTAATAGGCTTTCATGATATTTGACAGGTATGTTCCTTTTTAAATTGCACGTCAATGTATATACAAGGTTTTTGGAAATTTTGCATTTCAAGGATAATATAAAAGGAAAATTAGCCTCCTTCATAAGCCAATATTAGAGTGAAAATCAAACTATAGAATTATCCATCATAAATCAACTGTCTAGTGGACTATAATACTACCCATTCAAAAATACGGAACATCTTGAAAATGTTACTTTCCATCAACGTTGTAGACAGTGAGGTCCACGTTATAATGACAGTATTTGATAAACTTTGGTTTTGCTATCCTTGTCTATCATTTGACAAAGCCGGTGGTACTATCCTTTTCCAGAACCACAACGATGCAAATTATTTTTTTGACAGTAAATATTTTAATGCAGAGAATCGGCATCGCTATTCTTCTATCTTTATCGACTGCCATTATAACGTGGACCTCACTATAGTCTGTAGACATTGCAGCCTTGATGGCACAGGTAATATACTTGCTATTTCAAAGTAAATTGGATGTACTTTAAACAATTGATTTAATATGAATATAATAAATGTTATGCAATTCAACAAGCATTCCAATAAAAATATTGATGATTCACACAATGAAGGAGACATTTCGAGAAACCTTTTATAGTTCACTCCCAATAAAGCAATTTCAACTTAGCAATTGTTGTTGCGTTCAGATAAACAACGGTGAGAAGTAGACTTATAGTTATGATTTTGTGAAAATATTATTTTTGTGAGTGATGTGTACCTTTCTTTTTATCTACTTAGTCTAAACTCTAAACTGAAACATAACCTCAAATTTTATTAAATTGAAAAAATAAGCGATTTAAAATTTACATTTTTCAATCAAGATATGGAATTGATACGCAGAGGTATGTGGTTTCTTCACTCCTTGTAGCTAGTTTTATTTTGTTTAATATTTTTTATATATTTTGTGATACTGCACTCTCACTGCGATAATATAACAACAAGCAGTACCCATGGTTATCTATAAATTGGATATTGGATATAACCAATTAAAAGTTTAGACAGATCTTTTATAAAATATTAATAAGTTATTCCCCCCAAAAGCAAAAATTTGATCATGTTTTCAATTACTCTATATATTAGGAAGCTAAATGTGTCTTTGGGTTAGAGCTGGTGATTTGCAGTTTGCGGTCTGCACCGGTGTAATAATGCCAATTGACCTAGCTGGTTCAGATATGGTGTCAAGAGTTTTCAGGGCCTCTGACATGACTTAACGACTGATTTTAAGCAATTGGGACTGATATTGAACGTGTCCATCCGAAACACAGGAGTGGTCCGAGAAAAATGCATATAAGCCCAAACTTTTGGTTAATAAAACCTTCGTCTTAACCATGGGTTAAAGTATAATAATACTATTTAACTTATAGTCCAGTCGATAAGTGCCAATAAAAAAGACCGATAGCAATAGCGGAACAAATTGGGAACAAGCCATTCTTTTCCTCGTCGAGAACTTTTTTCACTTCAAGAACTTTTTACGGGTTAGGCATTACTGCCTATTCCAAACCTCCATGCCACTAAAATCAACCAACTCTTCTTCCAAATGGCTGATATAGTAGGGCCTGTCTGGGAATCCGGTCATCACTTATCCTATCAACGTGCTCCAATCAGTCGCTTCTTTTTCCATTTAGTTTATCTTTTATGGCAAAAATGTTGAGCTGAGTCCGTCTATTTTTTTGCTTCAACGATCTTTTCTACTTCATCTATATGTTCTACGGAGGAACCTAATCTGTTACCTAGCTCCGCAGTGCAGGATGGTTGCTTGGCTGACTCAGACTACGTGCAAAGACAGAAAATAATAACAGCGTTGCTGGGAATGCGAACAACCGCAGTGTCTTATTCACCCAGAAATGGTCGGCATGGCTCCGACTAGCGGACACACGAAAAATCAGTCCAGTCGGTTATTTGATCCCTCTAGCCAGGCTCAAACAAGTAACCAAAACAAATAACAATGGAGTGGCGGTCTCATTCGCGTTCATCAGCTGTTTTCTTTCTCACTATTTATTGTGCAACCGTTAACAGTCATCCTGCAATGGGACCGAAACACTTCCAGTTTAGACACCCATCTCAAATGGCAACAACGCCAAGCTGTGAAAAACCATCATACCACTGCGGCACTAGGTTTATGGTTGCAACCTGCTCTCATCACGGTTGGAAAAACCCATGTTTTGCTTCCATACAATACTGTAAGTGCTGCAATCGTTCTGTAGAATGTAATTCTGGAGATTCCTTGGATTTACTATTTGAAATATTCCTTAGATTTTGATGAATCGTTCCACATATATTTTAAAACTTATGTATCTTGTTGTCCGCATGTTTATCATGAATTTCCCTACACCTTTTGCAGCAGTTCTAGTGTTGTGTGTGAAATCTCCATTTTTGCAACAATATACCAATTGACAAAGGAATTTAGCGGGAATGTTTCAAACAAAATTTTTGACATTGCAGCTTTGTTGAGACTAGTTAGGAGAAGACGACCATATCAAAAGTCTCCATCCCTAACTCATGTGCTAAGGGGATGAGGGTGGTTTAAAAGTTGAATTTTTCAGCGTTTTGCTCCCACGCTCATATCTCGAGAACAATGCGTTAAACCGATATAACCAACCATTCAAAAATGAAGCTTGATAAATTCTCTACACTTTTTGTTCAGTGTAATTTTGTGATATTCTCAACAGTTCCCAAGATATTCGCTCTTGAAGGTATGTTCTATAAGCTCATAATCAGCATGAATTTTTCATATCGATTTTTAAAAAGTTATAAGAGCATTAATTGGAAAAAATTGATGACAAACGTGTTTTTTTTTCAAAAATGACACACCTCCAAGAGCGGACATCTTAAAAACTAGAGAAGATAAGAAAAATTTGTGAGATAAATATTGTAGGAAATTATGTAAGCTTCTATTTCGTCTATAACAGCTATAAATGTCCGTAAGATACTTAGTTTACGAGTTATATGCGAGAAACAAAAAAATGGTACCTTTGAACTACCCTCACCCCCTTAGCACAGTGGGTAGGGGTGGGGACTTTTGATATGTTTACCTCCTTACTACCCTTAAAAAAAACTTCGGGGTCAAAAATTGTCTTCCAAACATTTCCCTCTATACCCTTTTTTGAGCATTCATTGCCTGGACTTTAGATATTGTATTTTGTAAAAGAAGAAATAAATCAATTTGAATGTTTTAGGAAATTTTGTAAGCTTTATTGCTGTACATACAAGTCATGTCCGTAAGACGCATAGTTTTAGATTCATATGCGATAAACCAAAAATTGGTACCTTTAAACCTCTCCCTCACCACTTAGCACACGTGGTAGGGGTGGGGACTTTTGATATGTGTCTCCTTACGGCCCTTAACAGAGTCTTCAAAACATTTTCTTCCATAACCCCTTCGTGGACTATATTAGATTAGTAAAGAGCGGTATTCCATGCACCAAAAGATCGTGCATAGCGCATATAAAATGAACTTGTAATATTGTAAGACGTTTAAAAAAGTCCAAGTTTATATTTTAGTTGGTGAAAAGTCCGAGAACGGCCTAATATCTCTTACACAAAGGTAATTTGATGGTGGGTGTGATTGGGGATCCTACTCAAATTGAATAAACTACGTACGTTACTATGACGTTGAAAATCTGGTCCGCCATCTTGGATCCGCCATAAATTGAATGCAACTTTATTTTTTCAAATAGGAAAGTGGTCATGCGATGCATGATTACGATATGGAATTTCAAGAGAAAAAGAATGGCGAAAACCACATATCGATATCTCAAACCGTTTCGAAGATATTCACATTATTAGGCCATTATTAGGCGATGGGTTGGTGGTCTACATCGATGAAGGACTTCCAGTCACTTGCAATGAACTGGTACTGGGCGGTCTGGCCACCTGTCTCTCTCTCACATTTACCTGGGCGGGGGCGGCATGCGAAATTCTAGCTGTCTACCGCAGCCCCAGCACTAATCTAACTACATTCATAAACGCGTTAAACGTATATTGCAATGAACAATCGCCAGGTGTCGTCCGAATTCTGGCAGGTGATTTCAATTGCGATACGCTGAATGTTGCCCCTGGCTCTGTTGAGGAGCATTATATCGATATTTTGAGTGACGCAGGATTTGTGCCCTGTATTGACAAGGTTACACGGCCGGCCAGCGGAACCTGTATTGACCACTTTTTTGTCAAGCTTCCGCGTTTCTTCAATGCATCTTCTGTTATTCTGCAGTCCTCGGTTACCGATCACTATGCTATTTGCTTGAATATATTATCGACAAAAACTCATAAGCCGCCTAATACAGATAGAGTCATTATTAAAACAGACTGGAAAAAGGTGAGGAACACACTTTCTAGTCACAATTGGAATAGAGTCATTGAACAAACCAACGTTGACAATGCAACAGATATTTTCATTGAATCGGTACAAAACATAATTGCCGAAAAATCACATGAAGTAAAAGTTTCATCTAGAAATACTCAACTCAAACCATGGATAACTGCTGGACTAGTAAATTCTATTCGACATCGTGATAAACTCAGAAAAAAACTCAATAGACAACCATTTAACTATCTCCTTAGAAATGAGTTTACTCAATATAGAAGTATGCTACATTCAGCAATCAAGCGAGCCAAGTATAACTATTACAAAAACAAAGTTGAAGAAGCGACTGGTAACCCTAGAAAATTTTGGTCGGTTATAAACGAAATCTCAGGTCGTATAGATAATAGTAAATCATTCTCCGTTAGTGCATTCTCCCGCCCTGGTGAAGTCATCGACTCTCAAAAAACTTAAGAAATTGCCAACCAATTTAATCAATATTTTGCCAAAGTTGGGACAAACCTAGCAAATTCTATAATAACCCAGGATGCACCAGTAGTGAGAGATGATGAACATGCTGCGGACTCTGAATTTCAACTGCAACCGGTCTCAAGGCAGGAATTGGAGGAGGTAGTGAAGAGTTTGAAAGGGCGATCAGCTCCAGGTTGTGATGGAATCCCTACTAGAGTGATTAAAAACAATATTGACATATTAATACATCCTATCCTACATATAGTCAATTTAAGCATTCTGGTTGGACACTTTCCTTGCGCTCTCAAAACAGCCAGAGTAATACCTATTTATAAATCAGGCCCCAAAGGCATATTCTCCAATTACAGACCTATTTCTTTGTTGGCAACATTATCTAAAATAATCGAAAAGTGTATAAAAATACAACTGACTAAGTATTTAAACGAGTACAATCTCATCTCCAACTCACAGTATGGTTTTCAAAAGTCCAAAAATACATCTGATACTCTTTTCAATATGTCTAGGGCTATCTCAAGTAGTATTAAATCAAGAAGAAAAGTACTGATAACCTTTTTGGACTTGGCAAAAGCCTTTGATACAGTTGACAGGAGAATTTTAATAAAAAAACTTGAATCATTGGGGATAAAAAATATCTCTCTCCGATGGTTTAAGAGTTACTTTCACAATCGACAGCAATCAGTTTGCATAAATGGTGAAAATAGTGATAAAGAGAATGTTGAGTATGGGGTAGTCCAGGGAAGCACCCTTGGGCCACTGCTATTCCTAATCTATATCAACAATCTGTCAAAATTAGTAGTTGAAGGTGAGTTGTATCTGTTTGCTGATGACACAGCACTAGTGTCTACTGGGAGCACTTGGGAGGAGGCCTACATGAGTGCTTCAATTGATTTGTCAAAAATAAAGAACTGGTTTGATCACAATAGCCTTACAGTAAATGTGGAAAAAACGAAGTTTATGCCAATAGTTACAAGAAATCAAGCTGATCCAGGCTCTCTAATACTAACGATGCATTCTTGTAATAATCCCAGGTCTGCTGGATGTAATTGTAGTATGATTGAGCGCGTTGATCATTACAAATATCTGGGCGTTGTCTTGGATTCCAAGATGAGTTGGGTACAACATGTCCAGTGTGCTAAGAATAGGCTCAGAAAGCTGCTTCACGCATTTTCAGAGCTTAGTAATGTTCTGAGTGTGGATCAGTGCAAAGTAGTTTACTTTGCCTATGTCCAATCTATAATACTATATGGAATTCTAGCTTGGGGAGGGGCTTCCTCCTCAGTCATTGAGCCTCTCGCAGTCACCCAAAGATCAATTATAAAAACAATTTTAAAGAGAGACTTTAGATACCCAACAAGACAATTGTTTATCGAATTTCCCGTACTGAATGTTAGACAACTTTTTATTAAATCCTTGTTGATCCACATAAAAAAATACAAAACTGAACTTCTGGAGAAACAGTTAACCATAGCTACTCAACTCGCCACAGATCCAATTACAGCTTTGAGATACCTCAGCTGACTCACGGCTCTGAATTGACAAATCCTTCATACCTGGCCCATGTCTTGTACAGAAATGTGCCAGGGGTGATTAGGGAAGCAGAGGCATTTAGTTTGGTAGTGTTTAGGAAGAGGGTGGACAGGTGGCTGTACCAGATTGGTTGGGAAGCTTCAGAAGAACTACTCCAATCTCGTTATGCTTGGTGACCAACACGACTTCAAGGTTTCCAGACAATTGATTGGTATTTATTTTATCATTGATATAACCGATTTGACTGTTTTGCCTTTCTGGTTTATGCTTTTTTTTCATTCTCTCTTCTGAGAATTTCTGGAATCCCTGCCACTGCGGTCTTCAAAAAAATATTGTTATTTCTTCTTTATTTATTCTTTTATCAATCAAGGTATTAAGTATACTTATTCCTACATACTCATTCTTAAATATACATCAGCACATATATTATCTATTTTATAATCAGAATATTAATAATACATCCATAATATAAGTGTATTCTCTATTATTTACTTCTATGAGCAGATTAAGCTTATTATGTATAAAGTGGAACTCCCCCCCTACACACAGATGGATAGTCTAGTAGGGGGATTCCAAAATATGTTGTATATTGTATTTCTTATTCGTGTATTATGTTTTTGGAAATAAACTGAATTGAAAATTGAATTGAATTGAATTAATCAATACCACTTATGTATTTCATTTCCGATTTGCATTGTATTGATTAATAATTCGAATATCTTCCAAACTGTTCGAGATATCAATGTGCGATTTTCACCATTCAGCTTTTCTTAAAATTCCGTATCGAAATCATGTATCGCATGACCACCTTCCTATTTGAAAAAATTAAGTTACATTCAAAATGGCGGATCCAAGATGGCGGACCAGATTTGTAAAGTCATAGTAAAGTAGTATTTCAATTTGAGAAGGATCCCCATCCACACCCACCATCAAATTACCTTTGTGTATAGATATTAAGGCTGTGCAAAGGCTAAAAATAAACTTACTACTCGTGATATTTTTCAAAGTTTTTCGATTTGTATATCATCAAGCTATCAAAATGAAAAAGTTTTCTCAGGAAAACATTTTTTTCCTGATCATTACTTTTTGAGATATGAGCGCCTGAAGTTTGAATTTTTTGGGACAGAACATTTCAAATTCAGTAAGAGATAAATCCATGAGATTTAGAGGATGGATTCTTCATGGTATTGTTCATCTAGTAAAACAAAAAAATTCTAAAAATATTAATTTTTCAGATCCAGATTCAGATCAGATTCAGTTTACCAAAAATAACTCAACTAAAAGTTATTTTTGGCTATTTTTAATAAATTGAATAACTATCTTAAAAATTTATATTTTCAAAAAAAAATTGTTTTACTAGGGGAACAATACCATAAAGAAACTATCCTCTGAATCTCATGGATTTATTTCTTACCGAATTTGAAATGTTCTGTCCCAAACATTCAAACTTTAGGCGCTCATATCTCAAAAAGTAATGAACGAAAAGAAAATGTTTTCCTGAGAAAACTTTTTCATTTTGATAGCTTGATGATAAACAAATCGAAAAACTTTGAAAAATATTGCGAGTAGAAAGTTTATTTTAAGCCTTTGCACAGCCTTAAGCCGTTCTCGGACTTTTTCTCTCCTTTTTGCTAGTACACCTTTTCGGCGAGTACATTTTATTTTTGCCTTTTTATTATATTTCAATTGGTATATCAGTAATATCTAAAGTTGAACTAGGGTTCAGTTTCTAGTTAAATACAAGGTCACTCTTAGGTTAGGGGTGACTTTGTCTCAATATAAAAATTATGATATTATGCAGGATATGATGACAATACAATGCAAAATATGATAAATTTTATTGGCATTATTCATTTTAAAGGTTATCAATTGGTTTCACTTTGTCTAACTCTCAACTGAACTTATTTATTCATTTATCTATTCATATGCAAATACAATTCAGGTAAAAACAACAGGCATTTGCCCAAAACTGCTTCAAACCTTAATTTAGAACACACAGTCTAAAGGTTATGCTACTTACGTAACTTAAATGATAATATTATTCGTACACAATTTTGAGTCCAAAAAATTTATCTACTACAATTTTGAATTTATCAGATTGATCAATTTCCAAATACAAATCTAAACAAAACTCTTCCTTCACAATTGCAAAAAATATTGAAATTTTCACTTAAATCCACAAACTCATATAAACATCAAAACTTGAATCCATATTTTTTCCAAAATGAGACAAAGTCACCCCAGCCCAGTCACCACCCAGTGGTTGACATCGTCTCTTGTTTTCAAAAAAATATATCCTTATTAAAGTGAAAAATATCAACTTTTTATAATGAAAAATACTCTTTTGATATTTCAGAATACAATAAAAAATATCGCAAGAGATTTGTATCAACTTTAGAATTGATTGCAAGCTATTTAAAATGTTGAAAACCCAAAATTGGGACAAAATTTCCCCGTTTTAGCCCCCTGTGGGTTGGGGGAGCTTTGAGTCGAACATCGTACTCAAGAATGTGTTGAAAACCAGAATTCACCCACAGTATCCATGCTCGTATTAGGCGACTAAAATGGACCTCAAGGCAACTCCATAAGTTGCCTTGCCTTCAAACCCACGGGATCTGCCCTATCAGGGCAGTTTCGGAGGGGCAAAAAGAAAAACCCAAGAGACCAGAGATGGGTGAAACTCCAGGCACAAATGTGGGTCAAGAGGCTGAGTCGATGGTGGCCGGGGGCCCTAGAGGCAGTTTGGCATCCCCTCTCTCAGCGGAAGGACCTACAAAAAGGCCAGGAGTGGAACTCACGTAGGTCACGAGTGTGTGAGTGGAGAGGCCAAAACTCACCACTGCTCAAAGAAGGGCGGCCATTTAGGCAAAACTTCTTGGGAGAGGTGAGGCTTTTGACCCTGCGAAGTTTTGGAGGGGCAAAAAGAAAAAACCCAAGAGACCAGTGATGGGTGATAAACCAGGCACAAATGTGGGTCAAGAGGCTGAGTCAAGGAAGGGTGGCCGGGCGCCCTAGAGGCAACCTGGCCGCCCTTTCCTCAGCGGAAGGACCTACAAAGAAGGCCAGGAGTGGAACTCACGTAGGTCACGAGGACTAATCAGTCTGAAGAGACTGCCAAGCATATCACACTGGATTGCGACAAGGATTGCAACCAGGTGATGAATGGAATGTTAGTATAGGGGAAAACTCCTGGTTCTTGTAAAGGACATAGGTATTGGTTTGCCTAACTAACATACTACTTTGAACCTTTGGATCCTTGTATCCGTCCCTTCAAAAACAATAAACAATAAACATCCCCGTTTTAACGTATTTCAAAGTTTCATAACAGATTGATAACTGAATTAGGATGGTAAGGTGTGAGAACTTTTGCATTTCTGTATTGCTTTCTCATTTTTGAATCTAATATCTCAGATTAGAAACCGTTTGTTGAGCATTACTGAGCATTTATAGTTCCTACTCTTTCACTCTGCTATTCCCTGAGGCACCTCACAAAATCCATTATGTTTTTCTTTTATAATGTCAGTATAAGCTCTGCAACTGTCATGTTAATGATTTAGGCGTGATAGTAGTCATTTTGTCTGAGGTTATTTCTGTATTAAAAAAATATTTTCAGAAAAAAGAGGATACTCAAAAGAAGTTATGATCCACACTTTCATTCATCTTTAATCAATATTTGTAGCGGGATATACCGGGTGAGCATAAATCATTGAACACGTGCATTTAATTGATGAATAAAAAAATAACGAATAGTAATAGCGCGTCTATTTTTGTGGCAAACATTGGTGTAGCTGCTATAATTTGTGATGACCTTCATTGAAACTCAGTCGACTCATTGGTGAGGGTGACATTGTTGAAATGTGCTGGCAGGTCTACCGTATCCGAGGAAGTTGTCGATCGAGTAAGGAAAGCATTTCTGAGAAGCCCAAGTAAATCGACTCTTCGTGCGAGCTTAGAACTTGTTATACCGCAGTCGACAATTGTGAAATTACAATTTAAAATTTAAATTGTAGCTTAACATTACAAAAGACGTTAAACCACGCCGGTACAATTTTGCTGTCGAATTTCTGAATAAAGTTGAAGAAGATGATGATTTTTTTAAAAGAATAGTTATCTTCTCTGTCGAAGCACCTTTCATGTAAACGGTGGCGTTAACAGTCATAATTATCGGATTTGGGGTAGCGAAAACCCTCATGTTGTTTAAGAGGTTGAACGTGGTGGCCCCAAGGTTGCTGTTTGGTGTGCGTTGACTTCATATTGCGTTCTTCGCCGAGCCTATCGTGACTACTGCTTCGTATTTTGACATGCTAGAAGACTATGCAGTACCACGAATCGAATATCGACACAAATGTTTACTACCAACAAGATTGGCGCTACCTACCTCCACATTGGGATCTACATGCTCGAAATTAGGTTAATGGACGATCTCATGTCAAGTCAACGTCCAGTCAAATGGTCGTTTTTCAGGAAACAGCCCCGAAAGAATTTTTCTCGACGATTATATATGTATTTTGGGGCGCTGAATTCGAATCTGAAATTTGCTGACACGCCAGAGGGCGGTTTCACCCCCAAAACCCCCAAAATTTCGGACTTTTTTCAATTTTCCCATTTTTTCTCGTGAACCTTGAGTTTCTCAAGATAAATCATTCTGGACAAAATTAAAGAGAATAAGATTTCCAATAAATTGAGTGGTCGCGCAGGATTCCACCATCCTTGGTTCCGGAGCTACGAATTTTCAAAAAAGGGGTATTCTTTAAGGGGTTTTCAAAATTATGCAAACCTACCACTTCTACCCTATACAACATGGATATTTTTCTAGTATAGATAAAAAACCACACATCACGTGACAGAACAATTCATTATGAACAGGATTCCTTAGAAATTTTCGAATTTAGTAGTGGGGGGAGGGGGATATACCCAAAAATAGAAAATCATGTCCTACAGCCAAAATACAAATTTTTCATTATAATACCTTTTCAAGGCCTTCCTAAAAAAATACATTTTTCGGCTGAAATCATCTCACGAGGGCTATTTTCTATGAGAATCACCCGTTAGAAACATTTAATTTCAGTATTTCCTAGTGGGGGGTACGTCATAAGGATACGTCAAGGATCAAAACTTTAAACACTTATAACTTTTGACAGAATGATCAGATCTCCTCGTACTACAGCTCATTCTTCTCAGCTCGTCAAGGCGGTTCAAAATCATGTATCATAATTGAAATTTGATAAGAAAATAGAAAAATCCACTTTTAGTGTATTTTAGCTCCTATTTAAATACACCGAAAATTGGCCAATTTCTATATTCAAAACTGTGTAGCCTACTCTCGGCAACCCAAAATGATAAAAAATGGTACTTGGAACAGAATCTCCTCTTTCATGTGAGGTAAATGAATTTTGTAAAAATATAATCTTGAGGTAAGATACGTTTGATTCAAAAAATCAAGAAATTTGCGATATTTTCCTCATTTTTACAGTCTCGACAGTTTTTCGATAATAAACAGTCATGCAATATGGGTTTAAGGCAACGTAGCTTATAGAACATGTAATTCTTTTTCATTTGAGACCAATCGCAAGTTTCTATCATGTATCTTACTCGTTTTAGAGACTCTTGAATAACAGTAAAATCGCAGAAAAAATGAGAAAATGAAAATTATCATTTTTTCAATTAGCTGTAACTTTTGAACGGTACTGAAATCAGGAAAACGATTCATGGGAGCGGAAAGAGGAGAAAATTCTCTACAACCTTGACTACTTTTTCGATTTTTTAACTGAAGTGTTTCACAAGATACGCAACTTTGAATATGCGAAAAAAAATTTATACGTTAATCATTTCCATCGTAAAATCATTTCCATACGTTAATCATTTTTTTACGTTAATCATTTTTATACGTTAATTTTATTACGTTAATCGTTATAGTTATATCAACTATAAGCAAATTTCAGATTCGAATTCAGCGCCCCAAAATACATATAAAACCGTCGAGAAAAATTCTTTCGGGACTGTTTCCTGAAAAACGACCATTTGACTAGACTAAATGTTAAGGTGCGTACAGACTTTCGCTCTGCTCCGCAACCGAACGTCACTCGAGCAGATCGATTGATGATCGACCGGGGAGCAAGAGTGGAACGCGAGAAGAGCTAACATCTCTCCTAAAGTTCATGATCGGTGCGACTGCAGAGCGGTGGAGGAGCGACTGCGGAGCGATGGAGGAACGAGGGCGGAGCGTGCGCGGTGCGGGTTGGAGGCGCGTATATCTGTACGCAGCTTTAGATTTGCCGCGATGGACTGATTCCCTGTCTGTCTTGTTGGTGATTGCTAACTGAAGGCCATGCTTCCTCATCCAGAATCCTACTCGAAGCAAAGCTTGGTTCATCCGGATCATCCGCTATCTATTGGCTACTTGCTATCATATATCTTTTATCTACATCATCTGCACAGCCTATCCGGAAGGTGTCTCGTGATTTGTAGAAGTACAGAAAGTTGATAATTATTATTATCATTCATTAGTCGTACGTGTTTTGTCTTGTAGGAGGATAAGATAATTGAAGTTTCAATGCCTTTGATTACTTGAAGTTGATCATTTTTAGAAATAGCATACTCATGTTGTTGCTTGTACAGGTTCTTCCAATTTTTCAAATGATATACAGTGCGGTACTTCCTTCCTAAAGAAAACGTTCTTAGATAATACCCTGTCTTGGCAGCAACATAAAGAGCACCTATGTAAGAAACACTCATCAGCAACCTATGTCTGTCATCTATACGATTCTAAATATTGGTGACGAAAAGTCAGCACTAGTATACTATTTGAAGGAAACACCTGGGAGGAAGTTTTTAATCTGGCACAGGAAGAATAATTGATGAAAGTCGATAAATGGTTAAGAGAAAATTTGCTTACAGTAAATGCAACAAAAACGAAATTTTTAGCCTTTTCTCTGACAGAACGGACGAGACCACCGGATTCTTCAATAATCCTGCATCACTGTGGAAGCACCAACAACCCGTGTGATTGCCCTTCAATTCAACAAGTCAATGAAATAAAATATTTAGGAACAATAGTGGACAACAAATTCAAATGGGACAAGCACATTAATCTATCAATTACCCGGATCAGGAAGCTTCTCTACAAATTCTATCAACTCCGTAAAATCCTCAACTATGAGACATTAAAAACTGTTTATTTTTCTTTAGTGCAATCAATTTTAAGATACGTCATAATTATCTGGGGAGCTACGAATTTTATACATGTTGAACCTCTCTATAAACTTCAAAAACGAATACTAAAAATAATAGGCTTCAAGGAGAATCAATTCCCCACGAACATTCTTTTCAAGGACAGTAAAGTACTGAGTGTAAGACAACTCTACATCCAGGCTATCATCACGCGAATGAGGAGAAACAACGAACACATAAGACTGGCAGATCATAACCATCAAACAAGGCAGAGAAACACGCATTCAATAGTACCAAGGATGAACACTACATTTGGGCAAAGAAACTACATATATTTGGGACCAAAAATTTACAATTCAATACCAATTTACATTAGGGCAGAATTCAATAGACACAGGTTCAAGAAAAGTTTATTCTCCTACAGTTACCTTGAAAAGTGACCATTTCTGCACTGATTACAGAACGCAAAGAATCACTTTCCCCTCTAGTGCGCAAATTATTACTTTGCGTATTATCTTGCAGCCATCCCAATCAGCTGTTGACATTGTTGGCGAATATTTTGAATGCAAATTTGTTCTATCTATATTTTCCTGATTTTCAAATAAATAATAATGAGAACCCATTAAATTATATATTTTAATTATTTAAATTATTGATTATTTCAAATAATACTTTTTTCATTTATAAATATTGGTTGAAAAATTATTTAGAAATTTAGATTCACTCAAAATTATTCAAATTTTCAAATTATTTGGATCAATTTTATTTTTAAATTTATTAAATTATCGATAATTAATTTCCAATTGGATTATCAAGTTTAAAATAAATTAAAGTTGTTGTTTATAACAAAATTATACAGACAAACATTTGATGGATTTCAGCCATCAATTTACTCATAATCAACCACTTTTCATATTCAATGGTAACTGTAGGAAAAATTTAATGTGAAATACGTGCGCAAAGTTCCTCTGCTGCACTCAAGAAACCATTCCGCCCTCGCCTACGGCTCGTGCGTAAACGTTTCTTTCGGTGCAGCAAACTGTCACTTTGCGCACTAGTTGCACAAATAACTATTTCCTGGTTGGTTGATATTGGGATGGAAAATTGTGAAAATTCAGTTAGACTGTAAATATTGAAACTATTTTTTCTTCATTCTTCTATTTACTGTTTTTCATTTTTCTATAATAACCTTTCTTATTATTATCCTTAGTAGAATATTAATATTTATCTACTAATTCCATAATTTTGTTTGTATTATAAATTTTTACTAATTTTATTATAAAAAACTTTAATCCTATATCAGTGAATGAAGTTTGTAAATAGTAATTATAACACGCAATAAGCAACTAATTACTTATACCCCAACACATATAATTTATAGTGGGGTGTATATTTATTCATTGAAGTTATCATTTATTCATTGTTGAAACACCGCTGATTTATGTAGTTGCATTACAATACTATATTATCAATATTCTAATGTTCCATTCAATCTTCATTGTAATTAATAAGTTTTCATAATATGTGAAATTTGTTGCATAATTAGCTGTTGTACTGTAATTAATTGTGGATTCGTGAATAGACCGGAATGTATTGTGACTTACTTGAATAAATAAATTTTGAATTTGAAAATGAAGTTACCAAAAAATGAAATAGCTGATTTTGAATAATATGTGTAAGATTCTTTATAATAATGATGATTTCTTAATTCAAGTAAGATTTTGTATAATATGATTTGTGATATGGGTAAGATATTAATAAATAATATAATAATCTTAATATAATATAGTATACCTTATTTGAGTTAAATCTAAAAAACGGCATTGCCGCCTAGGGGACATCAGTACAGGAAAGTATAGAATTAGTTCTGATACTACAAAAGAGGATATTAAGAGCTACACAAAGAGCTAACTACATTGAACACTGCAACCCCCTATTCAAGATATGAATATACTTACAGTAATACTATTATAATAATATATCCTGTATGTTATCATTCTGTAAACTCAAACTCAACCTGACGAGAAATGCACAGCTGTAGAACAAGAAATAGAAATTACATAAACCTCCCTCAACACAGAATGAAAAAGTATAGTGATCATCTTATTCAGGAGCACACCTCCACAACCTGCTCCCCATCAACTAAAAATCCACAGCGAGCAGAGTACATTTTTTAGCAACTTGAAGCAGCAGTTTTTGGTGGAAAGATCATACTACATTTTTGCTAAATTCATTGAGGAGCACACGCACACACCTTGGATAGAGATGCCTCTCTAAACATGACTATTGACGAATACTCTACTGAAAGGACTAAGACATTTCCCCTGTCAAATGACTTTGGAGAAGACTGGAGAAGTGTGATGTGCAATTGTTTTTTGTTTGTTTTTTTTTAAGAATGGGACATTGATCTGAATTCAATGAATATAAGAAATGAAAATTCAAAAAACATGTAATTTGGAAATAACTAAGGTAATTTGAATACAAAGCATGTATGAAATATAGGTACAATATATTTAAAAATATAAATATATTTTTCACTTTCATGTTACATTTTTCAACGATTTTTTATGATTTATTTAAGACTCATGGCTTTGAAACCCCTGATACTTTCATCAACTATTAACGCAATGCCTTATGTTTTTCCAAATCTCTATTGTATGAATACCGAATACCTCTCTTTTTCAGGTCAATCTTTAATTAACACATTCTGTCATGCGTTGGTTTTGAAAAATGTGCCTGTAGTTGATAATTCTTTAATGCAAGTGAGAAACTATGCTGCTCGAAGAGGTACACGCATGAAAGCTGACAAGAAGAAAGTTAAAGTTGAAGTAAAGAAGATTGGATTTATTCCTCACTCTTTGCGAAAAGAAAAAAGGTAATTAACCAAAACCTCATTTCTCTCACAAACTTATTCAAAGTATTCTATATTTAATTTCTCTCACAAGTTTTTCTCTGGTTTTCACAAGCTTTTTATTTTTAGAAAACCAACTCATATTGATGTTAGATTCCTCTTCATTCTTGTCATCATATTTCTGACAAACTTGAGGCTTTCAATAGCATGGTCTGTAGAGCGCTAACAATACCTATGAGCTATCATGATTTTGATATTGAGATTACTAAAATTGAACAGATAGCTGTCACAAATGGGTATGAAGAAATGATGGTAGACAGATTTATAAGTAAAATGAATAGAAAAATTTCAATTAATTCTAGCTTTGTAGGCTCAAACTGTGTGGAAAAGACTTGGGTAACAATCCCATATGTAGGCCTTGTATCTGATAAGATAGGTAGGGAATTGAAAAAGAATGGATTCCATGTTGCTTTCAGGACCAAACCGTTTTTAAATAGTCTATTTTGCTGTAGTAAAGACAACATTGATATTTGGGATAAAGTGGGGTGTACAAACTTAAATGTGGTAATTGTAATGCTTGTTATGTGGGTCAGACAGAAAGAAGTTTCAAAAGTAGAATTAAAGAACATAATCAGAGATTGGAATAAACAAAATGGGGAATCTAACTTTGCAGAACATTTGATAACAAATAATCAAAAGTTCACAGTTAATGAGAATGTTGAGTTTCTGCATATGTTAATAACAAAGGCATATCTTTGAAAATTCTAGAGGCTTTAGAAATAACAAGAGACAAGAGTAATTAAGGACAATTCCCAGTATAGCTTAAATGACCAGATTCAATACAACACTACGAATTTAGTTTTATCATAACATTGTTAGCATACATTAGGCCAGTGGTCGCCAAACAGTCGATCGCGAGCTACCGGTAGCTCGTGGGGTAGTTTTTGGTAGCTAACAGAAATGCTCGTGCAAAAGAATGTCGTCCAGTTTGAATATAAACACTTTCCCAGTCTGAATAAAATCAATGACAAGAAAAATTCTCCACAGCACCGCAGGAATAACCAAGAATACGTTACAATTTTTCAGACTTGAGACAACAGTTTGATCAACGATTTCAAGATTTTAAAAGCATATCAAATATGGTACAATTCATCATCTCTCTTTTGTATAGATCTATGCAGAAGATTTTGTAGCTTGTATTGTACAACATTTTGGTGGAGATCAGGCTTCAGTTGAAATGGAATTAGTGGATTTTCAAAATGATCTGTCTCTCAGATCACTTTCTAAAACTGGAAATATTTGGCCTCAAGTCCCCAAAGAAAAATATCCAAATATTATTCAAGTTGCATTGAGGTTGAAAGCTATGTTGAGCTCTAATTACTTGTGTGAAGCATCTTTTTCAAGTATGAAATTCATGAAAAATCGATATTGGAACAGACTGACTGATTAACATTTGGACAACTGCATCAGAATGGCGGCTACAACGTACACTCCAAACATCAAGAAAATGCTTGATGGCCAAAAAGAGTACGTTCCACTGCTCTCATTGAAATGTACATTCCAACTTTTGTTATACTTTTTGCTATGAGATAAGTAGATTCCAACACTAGAAATGTATCTTTATAGGCAATAAAAGATACTTTCTTCAGTCTAATATTTCTTGGTAGCTCACTAGAAGATTTATAAATGCGACCATTGTATTGGGCGATAGTTTTTCTATTTACATATTTTTTTTATTATCTTTTACTTGTTTTCTTGGTTTTTATTTTGTACGAAAAGTAATTTTTCTATCATGGTGAGTCTGTTGCTTAAACCGCCATTGTGTGACGTTTCTGTTATACCGTTAAGTGGGAGGAGACTGTCTAGCTGGGCCGATGGCAGGCGTTCATGCCCTTGACCAATAGCAGTACTCGCTTACTTGTATAAATTTTGCTGCTCTTGTATTTAGTTTTATCGTATCAGAGATTGACAATGGTGTAACAACCGAAACCGGTATTTCTAACTTTCAATAAAATCTGTCGTTTTGACAATTTCTTAGTATTTTTATTTAATACTATATTGAATAGTTTAAAAATGTATGATTACATCATTAGCAATTAAAAATGTTGAAATTAATTGCAGATTATAATACTGCCAGTTCGTTCTGAAGTAATTACATGAAAAGTTCAGTAGCCTATATTTACATAGTAGCTGGATGACTTACGGGATGACTTCAAACGAGCATCACATCATACAACTGTTTTATGCTTCGCGAACAGATAAATGAAAGGATCCTGAAATCCTCCTTACAGAATCATGGGTCATATTCAAATGATGTGGATGTTGGCTTGCAGATCATGTTCTCCTGATGAAAAACTAGAATACCCTGCAAGATGTTGTTCTTAGCATAGTGTGAGTGTGTGATCCCACGCCAACATGCAAGTTATTTAAATATGGGTTGTGACTCTGTGAGAAGCATTCCATTACTTTCTTATTTTGCATGTACACAAATTGTTTGAAATGATCTTTGTGTATCACTAAATTAATTCTATCTAGTAAATTGATCGTGTATTTGCATTTGAAAAGCGGGTGTATTCCATGAGTCTATAGCCCTATATGAATTACAAATATAGTTCAGTATTTTTTTAAATTCGTGAAAAGTACAATTTTTTTTATTTTTAGAGCAAGTTCAGGGAAGTTGGAATCGAAGCGCTTAAAGGAAGAGTGGAAGCATTTAACGACGGACAATGTTTACATTGGCAAGTATCATCCGTGGAGGATTTATAGCTTTGAAGAAGCGGTCCAGTGCCACCGAGAAACGCACCACCCGACTGTCTTCAACCGGCCCAACGCTCCACTACAGGTGTTCATGGAATTGGATATGAGAACACACAAGCCAGTAAGTTAGCATGATAACTTAACTCAGTAACTTTTTGTGGTTATGAGAACATATAAGCTAGAATGTCAGCATGGTAACACATTATTATGGTTGAGAGAACAAAATAAGCCAGTTTGTTAGCGTAATAACTGATTATGGCTGCTAAGATAACAAATAAGCCAGTATCAATCACAGTATATAACATTCAAATGTTAATAATCAAATGAGATCTGCTTGCTAACAAATATTACCAATTCTGGTTCGGTTGAAAATGGAAAAATCCAACAATAGATTTTTGAAAATACAGATTTTTTCCCCATGTAATAGTATTTGTATCACTAAAGAAGTGGGCTCATCCAAATTGGCATCTTTCCTGGAGTTCCAAGATATTTCCTTGAATAGTGGAAACATATTATAAAAAAATGATCAAGAAGTACCCTTAAATCTTCAATTTGATGATAATTTATTCTAGTGTAGTTTAGCATAGATGCACGGTAAACATATCATAGTATAGTAACATACTCGCATAATGCAAATACAGTACTTGAAAATGTTGGGATGCACAGTAGAAATATTCAGCATAACCTCTTGTATTGTTAATTTTTTTTGCTAATAAACTATTAATAAACGTTATAATGTCAGAGAAAATTATTTTTATATAGTTCAACGTGATGCTGCTTTAAGAAATTCAGAATTAATACTTCTAACCCTGCCTCTCTTTTCTGATCTATGACACTTTTCATTCTATAATTTTATTAATATATCCAATTAATTGTTGGATTAGATTGTTATATTGAGAATACTTTATGAGATATATTGTTATATTTAATGAATTGATATGGAATTCGATGTTGTACTCTGGTATAGAGAATAATTATAATTGTTTAAATTAGTGTTATATTTAAATATTGGAAAGTTTACAAATTCTCATTTCACTCTATTTTGAGTTAAGATTTCAATCGATTATGTCAGTAAATTTATTAGCTGCTGTCTATTGATAATTTTTATTGAATAGAAATGTCAGTTGATGTCATGAATTTTGTTCTGTTTCATTTTAGACTAAATTTGTTGAAAAATTCACAAGAACTGCTTTGGTGCCACATGGATTCAATCATGGTGTAGAGCGTTCAATTCTTGTGTTCTGCAAATCAAAAGAAGAAAGAGAGGCTGCTGAAAATGCTGGAGCCACACTCGTTGGAGGTGTCGAAATTATAAAAGACATTGAGGTATTCATTTTTCATTCTAAGTGAGAATCCATCTTTATTAAAATCGACTGATTACTTCTCCACTGCCATCATGCAATCAATATTCTCCTTGTCACAATCTGGTGTCTTAATACGCTATTCTCATCGTCCCTGCCACAGCTTCCCTTTTTTACATCAATGCGAACAAAAAATTGATGAGAAGAAGTAAAAGGCTTTATTGTTGTTCATCCATGATGGTGATTTTGATGGCTGATGGTTCATCTATGACCAAATATCATCCTTGAGGTTGATGGATATCATAGTTGGACACGATATGACTGTATTTTTATTCCTATCAGAAATGGCATAGTTATGTTTTCAATAAATTGGCGGTCACGTCTGATACATAACAGTCGTGAGGTCCGTTGACGGCTGAAATATATCTATCAGGTGAGGTGGAACTACATACTAATAAACGCCGTACGGATTATAAATAATCTATTAGTTTTAAAATCAATATTAGTAACTGCTCCATTGATTTGTTGCCATTAATATGAAATAACATTCATTCATAAATGCTACTTAAAGTTTAAGTTTTGAAGAATTTTTTTAAAGCATTTGCAATTAAGTGGCATCTCTAGGAAGGCTGTTCAAAAAGTGTAGTACTAGGTAAATTTAACTGATGAGATGGGGAACGGAGTAAAAAAGCATACTGGCTCACAAACATCGGTCTTCATAGCTCTACTCTCTCTCAATCGATGCGCTCTCTCACACATCAGTCTTTTCTTTCTAGAGAAAGAAGTTCATTACTTCAGTAGCACCACTATCGCAATTGACACGCGCACTCACTCTCACATCAGTCTTCTCTTCCTATAAAAGTCCATTATTATTATTATTATTTTACACTGCATTGTCTACTCATTCTGCGGCTGTTCTAACATGACTGATCTGCTTTTGAGTAGCCTGGCTATAGATGGTATTCTATTGCTTCAACAGTGTTATCAAAGAACACTTCATTTGACTAATTCTTCTAAATCGACATACAAGTTCATTAATATATGAGTGCACTATCTATATATATAAAAGTGAAATGGCACTCACTCACTCACTCACTCGCAGAACTAAAAATCTAGTCTACCGGACCAAAAAGGTAGGTATGTTCAGTTGGCCCTTTAGAGGCGCACTAAGAAATCTTTTGGCGATATTTTAACTCTAAGGGTGGTTTTTAAGGGTTTAAAGTTCGTCTTTTAGCATATGTATATTCTTCTTATTCCAATATCTTAAAATTATAATTGAAATGTCCATACCATATGTTAATATAGAACTATAATCTAGAGAGAGTACCTCTTGTACTAAACAGTTGTTCTGGTAACTAAATTAAAAATTTTGTCAGATTGGCATTAAGTTGAGTTGACTTTGTTAGGTTGACACCAAGTTGAAGATTGAAATGCATTTATCCAGGACCTCCTAAATACCAATTTATCCAGTACCTCCTAAATACCTATTTAGGAGGTCCAGATTTATCGCGAAAAAATTAATTGGATACTGCTAGTTCAATCAGAGCTATTCCTGGGAATATTATATTACTACTAGCCGTCAGGCTTGCTTCGCTCGCCATATCTGTCTAGCCAGTAGGCTCCGCCCCCTGGACCCCCGACTGGATTGTCCAAGAATGAGATCAGCAGGCTCGCTTCGCTCGCCTGCATTTTTCATTTGAGCATTTTTATCATATGTTAGGACGATCCAGTCGGGGGTACAGACTATCCGCTAAATGGATATGGCGAGCGAAGCGAGATATCTGTATTATATAGATACAGTAAGTGCTGAAGGCTGTTAATAAAATGGTTCATGCATAGACAAATAAAAATCATGATTCTTCATTCTTGAGATTTAAATATATTTATTTTGATTCTAGATAGGAATTAATTTTTCCAGTAATAATATTGTTTGGAGTACAGGATCAAATATTTCAATTTATTTATGTATATTATCAGGGAAAATCACAAACAAAAAATGATTCCAATAATATAATAAATCAAATCAAATTGGTTTTTATTATCCATGATAACATGAAACAGCTGTTATATAGCTAAGGTGAACGTTATATTTACGAGCTCAAAATTTAAGTGGTTTTATTCTTTACTAGCCGTAAGGCTCGCTTCGCTCGCCATATCCGTCTAGCCACGGGGCTCCGCCCCCATGACCCCCGACTGGATCGTCCAAGAATGAGATCAGCAGGCTCGCTTCGCTCGCCTGCATTTTTCATTTGAGCGTTTTTATCATATGTTAGGACAATCCAGTCGGGGGTCCAGACTAAACGTCTGGCTAAACGGATATGGCGAGCGAAGCGAGCCTGACGGCTAGTAATATAATATTCCCAGGATTCAAGTAGCAGTGCCTAATCTCTTTCTCTTTCTCTTTCTCCGCGATAAATGCATTTAAATCTTCAACTTGATGCCAACCTAACAAAGTCAACTCAACTTAATGCCAACCTGACAAAATTATTAATTTAGTTGCCAGTTAACAACTGTTTCGAAGAGGTACTCTATCTAGATTATAGTTCTATAGTAACATATGATATGGAAATTTCAATTATAATTAAGAGATTGGGAGAAGAAGAATATACATGCTAAAAGACAAACTTTAAACCCTTAAAAACAACCCTCAGAGTTAAAATATTGCCAAAAGATTTCTTAGTGCGCCTCTAAAGGGCCAACTGAACATACCCACCAAATTTGAACGTTTTTGGTCCGGTAGATTTTTAGTTCTGCGAGTGAGTGAGTGAGTGAGTGAGTGAGTGAGTGAGTGAGTCAGTCAGTAAGTCAGTGAGTGAGTGCCATTTCACTTTTATATATATATATATAGATTTTGTGAATTTAACGTTTTTTTTCATGTTTTTACAAAAGTTTTACTATCAATCTATCAAAATTGAAAATTGTTTGTTTTATTCTAATCTATACTCTCAGATTGTGATTTGGTGTAGAAAATTGAAATGGACATAACCTATGTATAATATTTGCACCAAAGACCTTAAAGATGCATAGACTCACATACAGCGCTAGTGTCGTACTTGGAATTGAAATCCGCCATTGAGGGGGCAACCCATAAGATTATTACATACCAATGCCACCAATGCCTTTGTGATCTATTGTATTACAATTATATATAGATATAATACTCGTGCTAAAATACCCCAATGGCGGCCTTCAATTTCAAGTAAGAGCTATCATTAGGAAGGCATAGGCATTGTGGGTCTATATCTCTTTAAGGTCTTTGATTTGCACAATTTGAAACTGAATTAGGAAATTGAAAAAGTTTTGGGCAATAACCTGTTTTTTCTTTCCCGATCATTATATTGTTTGTGCTAATCTAATAAATAAATAAATAATGAACAGGGCACAAAAATTCAAATCATACAACAACGCTAGATATTATAACGCTACTATGACTCATAAGCATAGTTTTATTCAGAAGCAAAGTACTTGTGACTGTATTAGCACGATTCAGAACTGGGCTAATATACGGTAGCAAATATTACAAGAAGTACCTAATTCCTGATTCACCAAAACAAGTGCAGATCACCATGCACAACGGCCTGTAAACAACTGAACAATGGACAGTTGATAACTGTCTATTTTTCTATTTTATAAACAATCGAATTCATTTCTGGTCAATTATGAATTTAATAGAATCTACCGCGCAGGCGCCAGCAGGCGCCTAAACCCAACAAAAGTTATATGAATCTAAGCATAATTTTATTCAGAAGCAAAGTATTTGTGATTCTGCACGATTCAGAAAACATTCCAAACAAGAAGATCGTCAGTCGTTTCAATATTGACCCTATTGGAAACCCCCCTCACTACAATGACAAGGACGCAGTCTGCGCAATCTCCCCCCCCCCCAACGTTTCCACTCCTGGACAATGACAATGTACAGTGTCATACTGTACATTAGTTTTTGCATTTCACCTTTCTTCCAATTGAATATTTGTACCCTATTACCACTTCAAAGAAAGTAAATGTGAATGAAAAAAAGTGAACAGAGAATTGGCTTGTGTTGGAAATCTTGCAGTATACTAAAAGTAATTTTTTAATACTGAGAGAAATTAATCCTGAAACCATACAAATTGGCTATCATAAAGACAACATCAAACTTAACTGCTTGGGTTTTGCAGATGATTTGGTTTTCCTTGCAAATGGAGTAGCAGAAGCACGACAACAAATAACATCTTTGGAAGAAGTGGCAGGAAAAGTCGGACTGAAGATTTCTTACGAAAAAACGAAATTCATGATAACTGATCCTTTGTGTATAAATAAAATTAATATTAACGGAAGTCTTATTGATATTGTGGACAGTTTTAGATATCTAGGAGAGACGATCACATATAATCTTAGTGAGAAGGCCAGAATTTCAAAGCTTTCCAAGGGACAGCATGTAACTAGGGACACTTATAAGAGAAAAAGTCTTTCCATTCATACAAAACTGAAACACTACAAGGCAGTTCTAAGATCACAAGCAATGTATTGCAGTGAACAACTTTTCAATATTGATGGAAATGGAATTAAAGAAACTATAAGAAGAGTTGAAAGACGGATTCTTAGAACCTGCATAAACAAAAAACATGTAGTTGACAACCAGTTCAAACTCCTTCCAAGAGAACAGATTTATAGAGAAATTGAACCAATAACTGACGCAATGCGCAAAAAGAGAATTTCTTTCTTTGGACATATTCTCAGAACCCCAGCGAATCGATTGTTAAGAAGACTTATTGAAAAATTCATGAGTGCGAAAACAGACAGAGCCACAATTCCTTGGCTTGTGGAAATAAAAAAAGACATTTCGGAACTAAATTTAACTATTGACGATGTCAAAAATCTATAGGGAAACCATCACGGACAGAAAGAGGATCTTATCTATAAAAACAATGAGGAGAAGGCAACAGGTTTGTTCAGATGAATTGAGAAAAGAAAGATCTGACAGAATGAAAAGGTACTGTGAAGAAAGGAAGAGAATTGAAGCGAATAAACGAAGAAAGAGGACTAACCAGAGACTACAGTGATCCTATGTGGTCATAAAATTGAAAAAAAGAAGAAAAGTATTTTTTATTGCAGAAATTTTCGTTGAAGCATGAACTATTATTCATTCATATTATCCAATAACTTACTTTTTATCGAGAATTTACGAATGATTGGTTGTTTTCTAATTACAGTATAAGAAAAAACATGTAAAACTTGATCTCTCCAAAACTAAATTTTTCACGGGTAGTATCATGTAAATTTCTTGGGTTGAATTTGAATTGCCATGCATGGCCGAACATGGATAATAAAGAATTCGATGAGAGAAGAATGAACCTTGTCTCCAAAATAGCTGTACAAATAGAATATAGTAAAGATTTCATGTGATATTGAAATGAAATGGGAATAAATAATAATATGGATGTCAAACTACTGTATAAGCATATAGAATAATAGAGCATATTATATTAATATAGTATATAACATAAAACACAATAGCGCAGACAAGAAGACGGGCAATATCTCATTGAACAAAAACAATCAATTGTTTCGACGACCGAAAACCAGTTTTCCAGTTCTCCGGTGTGAGTGTTTGTACTCACAATCATAGCAGTTGGGACTGTGTTAGTGAGTTCGACCACACTTTTTCGAAAGACTAGTAGGGAATTGAAGCTTTCTCGATTGAGAGTACTTTGCAGGTACTTCGTTCTAGCGTGTTTCGGATGCTATTATCCAACTGATAATCATGAAAATGGTACCAAATTGTTCAGAAAGATTTGGACATCTGGCGCCGTACCGCCAAATTTTTATATCACTTATCAATTTTTTCCTATTGAACGTCAAACTTTGCCAAATTTTCTCCAAGTTCATCGAATTTTAAAGTCATTTTATAGTTGGAAAATTGGAATTTGGCGGTACGGCGCCAGTTGTCCAAATCTTTCTGAACAATTTGGTACCATTTTCATGATTATCGGTTGGAAAATAGCGTCCGAAACACGCTAGAACGAAGTGCCTGTTTCAGCCCTTTTTCCGAATTATAACATTGCTCTTAACACTGTAAGGGCCGGTTTCCGAGCTCGGGATTTAGCTAAGTCCTGGACTTTAAACAGCTGGAGTCAGAAAATTGGCTTTCTAAAACGGGGCGTAGTCGCAGTCATTGTCATAGTCACTTTTGAATTAAATTTCGAAAAACTAGAAAATTGAAAAGAAAATAAAATGAAGAGAAAATAGTGTAAAGTTTCAGCTATTTTGAATTATTTATGAATGTCTAATTCAGTCAAGGAAAAACGTTACCAATTATAGAAATGAGAAAATAAAAACTACGACTACTGTTATAAAAGCTGCGACTACGCCCCGTTTTGGAAAGCCATTTTTCTGACTCCAGCTGTTTAAAGTCTAGGACTTAGCTTAATCCCGAGCTCGGAAACCGGCCTTTAGTGTGACTAAAGCTCAGTGCTGTTCTTGTAATGACGTATTTCAGAACATATTTTCCTGCTTTTTACAGAAAGGCAGAGTTGTCTTACCGGATTTCAATGTGATACTGGCTCATACAGATATTTTGCCGGATATGATTGGCATAAGAGGATTGCTGAAAAAAAGGTTTCCGAACCCCAAAACCGGTGAGTCAATTTTGTCGACATGTAAATCTCGAAATGAAAATCCCGGAAAAGAATTTTCAACTACTCAGTAATCTACAAGCTAGTTGTTTAAATATAATTTTATAGGTTTAGGCAGTATAGTATTATGGATGATTTAAAAAAACAGCCAAATGTTATTTTCCAACGAAGCTCATGTTTCATATTTTTCAATGTGGTATTTGGGTGTTTTCATTACAAATTAAAACAACAATAAAGCATGAAACATCTTCAATCATGAATATGAAAATAACTTCTGTTAAATGGCGGCCATCTACATCATCAGGCCTATTTTCCTCTAATCGTCAGATCTGATTCAAGTTGTTATTCATACTTCTTGGGATCATTAATGGCTTCTTTGGAGCGTGTAGCCTGTGTACATTAAAAAACTGCCAAACTATGATATCTGACATTTTCTATAATTTTAACTGATATCTAAAAATAAGTTATCCATTACTTTGAAAGATCACAATAATGTAGAAATTACTATTGGTCAAGAGACAAAAAAGTCAACACCTCTAATTACCTTACCTTGAGAACGATTTGTGAACACAAATTTTTACATTTTCTAGGTACATTGGGATCAGATATGAATGAATTGGTGACTAAATTCAAAAATGGAGTGACATATTCATGTTTCCGCGATGAAAGAGAGGTGGACTACGGTTCACTTGAGATGATGATTGGAACCGTAAGTACATTAATCTCCTTCTTATATCTTCAATATGAGCTTTCTATCATTTAAAAATTTGTTTGAAAATATTAGTCCAAAGTTAGTCAAAGAGAAAACAAAGAGCAGCTACGTTGCAACGGCGTATTCATCATAGTAGTTCTTCCCTTGATGTCCTAACCTCCAGACGGTTGTCACATAACACATTGTGTTGTATCACGATGTTTCCTCTCAAGGAGAAACTTTATAATGAAACTAGCATGTAAACCGTATTATTTTGTTCAAAACTACATGGTTAATCTTTAAAAGAGTTGAAAATTTTGCAACCTTTGATTCATCAACCTCGCTCGCTACCAAGTAAGCTACGGATTCACTTGGAGAATGCCCTGTTTGATTGAACATTTATAGATACATAAACTTTGAATCATATATTGAATAAATTTGTTTTAATAATCAAATTAGAATTAATATCAATAGAAAAAGTATATTTTCATCCTCGGTAAATTCGGAATTTTTATGCAACATTTCAAGATAATCAGTTCAGTAGTCCAACTTGATGATGCGTCATTCGTGTATTTCCTATCCCGTACCGTACATTTTTAAGCCGATTATTCCCTTTATTATATTATTTTAGAAGATAGACTAGTAGATTTCATTCACATTGATGAGAGTTCCTTTACATTGCCGGTTTTGAAATAGTTTACATTTTTAAAACAGCTGTTTGAGCTACTAGTCCTTTAGATCGTTGTAACCAATGTACCTGGAGTACATTGAGTATTCTAGTTACATTGATTATAACTACAATTTAACTTAATAATGGTTGTAAAACACTTCTTATGTACCATGCTCAATCATTTTTTGATTTAGAACAATAGATTGTAATAACTGAATAGTTAGTGTCACTTGAAACATCGTTGTTTAACTTTTCAGCTAAACATGGAAACACAAAAATTAAGAGACAATTTCCAAGAACTGATAAATGATGTTATGACGATGGCACCTCCAAATACCACTCATCCATTTATTACACGGTAAGTGAATGCTGCTAATCAATGTTCTATTAATTATTATAATTCTACCATCTTTGAAACATCATCAGAAAAAAATTATGAGTGTTGAGGATTGTCTTTGGAAGAGTCAAGATTTGTATACAGTAATCTAAAGTTGATTCTCTGAACAAACAATCCCGGTGGTTCTAAACACACTTTCTAATCTTTGCCCATCATTATTTTTTCCAACACAAGTATTCTGTTAGCAGTATTCTGGAGGTATACTCCCTATTTGATAATCAGTAATAAATTATTGTCCTTTTAATTTTGTACAGTTAACTACGGATCTTAACTCTTTCTTTCAGATTCTGGAAGATCATGTTATTGTTAAAAATTCAATTATGAAAAAAATTATTTTTCTATTTTTGCCCTATCATTGCCCAATCCAAAATATTTGTTAATGTAGGCCTATACTAATTTTAGAAGCTAGCGATAAAAATAATCAGGCAGGCAAGATGAGATAGCCACGGGTTGAAGCTTCAATCTGTCTTTTCCCCGTTTTCAATATTAAAAGTTCAGTAGTTGTGAATCTGAAACGCGATTGGAAGAAGCACGCTGCTCGTCGCCGCAACATCACCCGCAATATAAATTCACCGCATATGAAGTACCCTGCGCAGGTAGTATATTCGATAAGCATTATATCGCCTCTACACTAATGTTGTTAATAATATACATTCCTAACAACAAATGGTGAGTCGCTTCACCTTTTTTATATCGCTTAAATGATACAGTCCATTTATACCATAACCGCCCCTACACTAATGTTAATAATAGTGAATAATACTATTCGCAGTTTTCACACGACACGTTCTCGCCAATTTCTTGCCGACACAGCAGTCAAGTCGTCCTATTGACTTCTAGAGAATCAACTGTTGGTGAAAATCAGCCAATGGGAGGACATTCTGGATGTCGTCTTGGCGAGAGATCGGCGTGTGTGAAAACTTCCAATCACATTATCAGTAGAAGGTTTATTTTTAGAAAATAGCCAGTTTTTATTTATATATTTTGATGTAATTTACGAGTTAGTTCTAGTACCGTATGTTTTTTGTTTAATTGATGAGACTGAAATAGCATATTATCAGTTCTATAGACTGATTTTGAATTATTTTTCTTTACGTTTCAGAGTTGTGTTGAAATCGCCTCATTCTACGGAAAGGTTGAAACTGGATCTCTCTCCTCATCTATCTCAAGACGGAGAACTAGCCAGTAGTAGTGACGAAGAAGAAGATGATCCGAAAGTCAGAGTCAAATATGTTTAATAGTTTAATACTGCTTTGTTAAGTACATTATTATAATAATGAAAAGCTACTTGGCTGTACTTATTACTATTGATAGTCCCAACAACTGATTATTTCTTCATATAATATTAAGTCAGGTATTGATAATTTTCGATTATCAACATGTTTTGTTCTCATTCGGATTTCTGTTCAGATTTTCTCAGCATTTGCTTTTCCTATTGCTTATTCATTGTATAGTCATATTGGCTACATTTGCATAAGGATTAAAAATTGTAATTAAGGTAGATGGTTATCCTATTATACTCTTAAACAATATTTTTATCTTTTCTTACATTGGTAAATAAAGGCCACCTCTGTTTCACCAAACCTCGTCTGAACGGGACAATATCATCGATTGGAACCCGCTTTTACCGATTTGTCATTGAAAGAATAGCTACACAGTGTAATCGATTGGTGCGGCTCTATTATCCTGTTGGTAATGTTCTGTGCAAATTGTCAATGTGTCTCTCTTGACCCTCCAGACCCTTCAGTTTGAAGTTGATATTATGGCCTATGGCCAATGTGAAATCATTCCCTACACGCAACTCACATCATTTTCTGTTAGATCCTTGTGTTTCTATCGTATAAATAAGCATTTGATCTGATTACAAGGTGAACGACAGTATAAGGGGTTAAAAAAATAGATACAAAAATAACTCGCATTTTTTACAAACTTTTATAACCAAAGTTTATACACGAATAATAAAATGTTTCACGAGAAATGAGAGTTAGAAGCAATTAATAAATTTTGAAGAGATGAAATAAATAAAGTTAATCTGATAAATCACACAATCATTTCAAGTTCGCGAGCGTATTCTATGACTTGCTCGGCCAACTCAACAGAGGGAAGCGTTTCTTCACCCTTCTTTTCCTCCACGCTGAATTGGTAGTAATTGTCCTGACCAAGCTTCCAGTTTTTCTGAAACAATAATGAATGAATTGATGGTGGATGATTTATTTAAGTTTGTTACACCTGCAGTAATACAACTAGGTATGCAGGCAATTCCTTCAAACATGAGTTAAAATATGGACATCACCTTCAGCAAAAAAAAAGATCAATAAAAAAAGAGGAAAATGTTCAAGAATTATGGTGAAACTATTAAATTTTTATCCACATATAATTCAACTGCAAACTTACTGTAATTGATACAAATAGGCTAACGATCGCCAATTTCTAACAGGAAAATAATGGATAATTTTCAAAATTAATACAAAAATTTTGGAACATATCAAATAACCTCAAGTTATTTGAACAAAATGAAAAATTTCGTATATTTTTGGGGGAGTCCGCTCTCACAAGATGTCAAGCAATATCAATAAACTCAAAATCAAAATCTTTATTTTGCCAAAATACAAAATCACTTGAAATACTTCAAATCATTAATACAATAATAACTGAAATATTCAGTAGATACATAATCATCAAAATGAATAATACATTTCAATTGAATAAATAGAATTGGCACAGCTAGCAAAGCGAACTTGTGTGCTAGCTGTGAGTTTTCGATATATATATATATATATATATATATATATATATATATACATAATTTTTAAACTTTCTTGCAAAATGATAAAACTACAAACAATAAGATTAGTATAAAGAAAATAAAAATATTAAGGCAAAAACAAAAATAAGATATCCCATCCGGCTACAAACCAAAACAACAAAATGAACTATCAATAAAACTCCAATATTCTGACAAACAATCATTGCTCAATACCACGTGATATTATCAATGCCATAACTGATTGACAGACAACAGTAGGCTACATCTATGATAATAATTGTTCCATATCTTTACATTATAAATTATTAGAATTTGGGAAGTGTTGAATAAATATTTTTCTTAGCCTATTCAGATATTTTTTCGAGAAGATTAATGAACTAAAGAGCTAAAGAGAATGTTATGAATTCTATTTGCTAACAGCTAAATCACCTAGCCACATCTCAATGCAATGGATGTTGCTATCCTTGTCTATCATTCGACAGAGCAGATAGCGACTTCTCTAGCTCAGCAAAGTTGCCAGATTGTTCTTAACAATGTACAATTATAATTAATTAACAAAATATTTCATCTCAGTATATAAGGGGGGCCCAGAGGGACCGCAAGAAATAATGAATATGGAGAAAATTCAGTACATTAATTACAGGAAAAGGTACAGTAATCTGAATTTTTGACGGTAAAGTAAAAAGGGCGTTCAGCGCAAATTGCCCTCTGACTATGAACAGCAAAACTGATACCGTATTAGGTATCATGGGGTGTTACCAAAGAGAAACAATAGCGTGAGTAGATGTCCCATGGTATAGGGCGTTTATGTCGCAACTTTTACTGTTATCTCAAGCTGATAGTCCACGTAGTTCTTTCCTGTGAAGCTTTATGACGCTGGTAATCTATCATATTGTGCCGTTCATACACTCTTACCCGGTCAAAACAGTAATAATCGACAGTAATCGGCTTGAGATAACAGTTAAAGTTGCGACATAAACGCCCTAAACCATGAGATATCTACTCACGCTATTGTTTCTCTATGGTGTTACTTAAAATCACTTAACCTAACATTAACCTTGACCTCCCCCCCAAAAAAAATTCTATAAACGCCACTGAACAATAATTGATATTACCGGTAGCAGCTATCCTCTATAAAAGGCAGTGAGAGGCAGAGAATCGGCTGTTCTCCTATCCTTCTCCACTGCAATTATAACGTGGACCTCACTTTAAAATTGAATATTTGTGGTCGAATCAAAATACTTACTTCTGAACCGTATTTCTTGATTGCTGCTTGGCCTCCAGGCAGATTGAGCATGCGCGAAGCCTCTTTGATCGATATTTTCCTATAGGCTTTCTCCAAACAACCAGCAATTTCGTTCCTGATGGTATCCAAGAGAATGTCGATGAAAAAGTTGAAATTTGCTGCCGGTATGTTGTCTTTAGCTAAGAAAATCTGCAACGTAACATTTAATTCAATAAAATCAATAATGTAAGAGCTAATATGCAACAAAATATAAATTAGAATATCTGCCAGTGTAACATTACACCCGAAATGACAGTAACGGTTTGTAGAGATGTCAAAACATGATTTATTGTTGGTTTTGCTTGGCAATTTAAAATTAAATTTGGGACTCTATGGTCCTAGTTAGAAAACCTCTTGGCATGGTACGGAAATAGTAATCCTCTTGATAAACCATTATAATATTGGATTTTTATATTTGGAAACTGTCTCAAAATAGAATCAATAATTGCAGATGAATTTGAAAATACACCAATGGAGAAACAACTTTCGTTTATTCATTACAAAATCAAATTAATATCAGCAAACCTCATGGATACACTATTGATGTGCTTGTTTGGTCTTTCATGTTTTTTATCCAGTCACCTTCATACTACTCTGCTATTAGGGAAACATGCTATCTGATCCGAAATATCTGAAACAGCTCTCTTCTTAATTTTTCATTTTGCCCTCTTCACAAACTCAGAACATCTCATTTTTACAGCAGACAAGAGAAAAATGAATGCAAAAAAAAATACGTAACACTGCAGCTCAAATAAAATATAAATCAACTAAAAAATATAATACAAAGGAGGAAAAATAATTGGGAGGCAGAAAATAATTTAAAGCTAGAAGCAAGGACCATTCAAGATTTAATTTTGTCAGTTTTTTTAAACTTCAAGGAAGTTGCAAGTTTGCATCCTGTAAAAGAAAAATTACAGAAGATCTATATGATTTGACAATTGAGTTTATAAGGTTGATTAATAGTTGTGGCTTCTATATAGTTGTTATTATTTCAGACAACAACAGACTTGTTTCAGAAATTGCAGACTAATAGAAAAATGTTTAGTAAATTTTTGACCATGTATAATCTTCATCACATTCGACTCGGTTCTCATTCTTAAAAGTATAAGAAACAATAATTGGTTAAATCTGAAAGATAAGACATTCACTTTTTTCCCATTTGATGACTCAACGGGAACTCTCCAGGAAACATTTTTTAGGCACTGTATAAGATATTTTTCAAGACTAAGTGCAGCTCTGAATTACTAACCGGCAATAAATTGATTCTCAATATCAGTATTCTAGAAACTTGAAAAGTTCAAATTAGTATCCTAGCAACTTAGAAAGGCAGAACATCAGGCCAAGGTTGTTTAATTATGGATCATTTTAATTCAATTTTACATTGCATCATGTTTTGAAATACAGTATTTTATAGAATACAGCGTTGACACTTTGACAATGCAATGCATCCTACCAAATTGGATTATTGGTTTACCAAAAATACTTCTAAACTGATTATTGACGATAATAATAGGTACTGATAGAAATTGAATATAAATTACGAATGTCTCTAGTAAAATATATGAGAACTTCTTACGAAGTTCAAATTCTCTGTTTATAGTTGCTGCCGGCTGCCTCAACAATAAAATGTTCATTATTGATAGTGTAAAAACATTTTCCTTATCCATTTTATTCAATTTCCATCCTTATAAATTTTCTTCATTTTTTTACATAGATTCATCTTGTTAACTCTGATAATTCCTTAATTGTTTTTGTTTAGTTTGTATTGTCTTCTTTTTCTTCCATTATGAATCTTTGTTTTTAGTGCAATCCTATTTAGTGTGAATTTATTTAATTTATCTTACCTTTACCATTTCTTTTATAACTGGGTAACCGCCGAAAAACCAAAGCTCATGCTCCCCACAAATTATGGGGAAAAATACTACAATGTACAATACTAATACTATTGATCATTTTTATGTTTTAATGTTGATATAATGATGAAAAATGTAAGGAAAATGTGACTAACCTTATTGTAGCTTCCTTCCATGAGGTATTGCTCAAGTGAAAGAGGATGTCTGATGTAAGGATTGGTTTGTATCTGATCAGAAGGCAGAAGTTCTAGTTCTGTGTGAAATTCGGCAACTCTGTTCTGTGAGAGCAATAGCAGTAGATTCAAACCCAGTAAGTGATACTTGAAAGCTGATTCTGGAAGCTGGTCTCTATAAAAACACCAGAATGAAAATACTTATAAATTGCAGAATCACAACGCGCATCGACAATAACTATTTTGAGATATAAGAATTACAATTTAATCATAATTATGTAATTGTAATTCGAATGTCGTAAAATAATGAATATTGATAATGGATGGTAAATACTCGACGTTCATAGATTGGATATTAATAAAACCATAATATTATGCAGCTCGGGAATGTCTAGAAAAAAATAAATTTAGTCACTAACAAGCTCTTTGAGAAGAAAACTCAATCAATGAAAGAAAATGACCTCTCCTCGGTCATCTGTCTGTCTGTGACAGTGACCTGCATAGAGATCTACGCATTCCATTAGTGTCCAGTGAAATAAGTCGAGACTCATCATGACGCATTTGCCATGCGGCATGAGTCGAGACTCCATCATCATGTCAACCCTGAGGCAAGCCAACTACTAAAGAATGAAGATCTTACCAGGAGGCTGAAGAGAAGGAAACCTTTCGAACTAGTTTAAAATCAATTAGTGATAGTGTATGCTCACTACATAATTTTTACTGCTATCGTAATCTCAGAACTACTTAGGTAATCAATGGATGAACTGGAGTTTTATATTTTTTCATAGTGTAGGCTACGATTTATAATGCAATGAAAATAATGGTTAGTCTCTGATAAAAGTTTTAATGACAATCAACATAAAAAAAATTGTCTGTCGGCGAGGTCAACTCAAGTATCAAGTAACTTTGATGCATTTTGTGTATAAATTGTTTATCTTTTTCCCCTGTTGCACGCAATGATCTGAAAGAAACTCGTTAAAAATTCCCCCCCCCCTCATACAGTTTTATAGTCTTGTCGGATTCGAAACATTTTTAATTGTGTTTTCTACCCTTGTGGTAAAAATCGACTGATGTTCTATAAGGAATGTTTGTATTTTGAAAAAGAACTTACTTGTAATCGAGGTAGTAGCATTTCAGTTGTGCCATATAACGTTCAAAAGATGGAATATCTTTCTTTTCTATACTCCATTGGGCACCAATCTCTAATATATCTCCTGAAAAAATACAGATTGGGCAATCAAATAACAGTGAAAGAATTAACTATTTATGTGTTGAATAAAATCAGTATCTGTTTCATTTTCACAAAAAACACAGATCGTGAAAGAAAAACTTAGGATACGTTATACTATTTCTCTCTCAAATTTAGATAACATAAAGGGCCGGTTTCCGAGCTCGGGATTTAGCTAAGTTCTAGACTTTGAACAGCTGCAGTCAGAAAAATGGCTTTCCGAAACGGGGCGTAGTTGCAGTCCACGTTTAAATTAAATTTCGAAAAACTAAAAATTTAAAAACACAAAATAAGATAAAGAGAAAAAACGTAAAGTTTCAGCTATTTTGTAGGAATGTTTGAATGTTAATGCTAATTATGTAGGAAAGTTTCATTTCGTCAAGGAAAAATGTTTTCAATTATAGGACTGAGAAAATAAAAATTATCATGAAAGCTGCGACTACGCCCCGTTTCGGAAAGCCATTTTTCTGACTGCAGCTGTTCAAAGTCTAGAACTTAGCTAAATCCCGATCTAAAAAACCCAAAATGGGGTTATATCTAAGTTTTCATTTTCACAAAATTTTTAGTTTAAACGTATTTATACAAAACTTTTTTAAATTTATGTGTCAAATACCAAATTTATAATAATAATATCACTCAGTTATTTCTAAAACGACTTGAGATAAGCATAGACAAAACTAAAGTGATGGCTGTGGCAACCAATCATAAACAGATAGATATTAAGTTGAAAAATAGAAGAATTGAACAGGTCACCAGCCTCAAAAATCTTGGAGCTATTATACGGTGGGCCGTCAACTGGAACCAATTTCATCCGAACTAGCATCGGCCGAAAACGACCGAACGATCCCCCGACAAAGAAAGGAATAGATGCTCGTCCATTGCAACAGGTTCATACGGCCGTGCACGACCGTCTCCGGCCGATCAATTTTTCGATCCGAATTGAATGGGATTTTCCGGATCTATTTTAATAATGAATTTTTTATAACGATATTTAATAATGAATAAATGACTGTGAATTTGAACAATTATTTGAATGTGTTAGGGAAATTATGAGTTAATCTTTTTTACTTACTAACAACGAAAAACAGAGAGAAAAATCTGAATTTAAGTGGAAAATGTAGAAAATTCTACTGATTTAGAATTAGAAAGTGGAAAATAGAATATATAATTAATGCTTTCCAAATAAATGAAAAAAGAGAAAAATATATACAGTATTTAGATTTAAATTACAGTCAAATTGTGTAGGAAGTAATTGTTAACTGTTTTAAAATACAATTTTACTGTTTTTTAAAGAATTTTTAGTTATTCTCTCTCCTCATCATGTTGGTATTTTCAAGTAAAATCATCTCATATCTTGCGGACTTTGTAATTAAACACACAGAGAAGAATCACTTTCCCTACTAACTATATTAGCATGCCACTTCCTGGCAGCCAGCCAACTACTACTGAACTGGACTAACGAAAACGGTTCCAATGGACGACCATATTCGGCCGAATTGACGGCCAGCAGAATCGAACGATCCAACGGCCGAACGGATCGGTTGAATACGGTTTCAGTGGACGGTTACCCTACATCAAGAGGGCAGAATGGAGGAAGAAATAAATTCTAGAACTGCTTCTGGCGGTAGACTCTACTAAGCGCTATCAAGAGGGTTCCTTAATATGAAAGATGTTAGCCAGAAAGCGAAAATGGCAGTCTTCTGGTCCACATATGTTCCTACTTTGTTATACTCTTCCGAGACGTGGACTTTGACGGAGAGAAGTAAGAGTAAGCTGCAGGCCCAAGAAATGCGCTTCCTACTTAGAGTGATTGAAAAGATAAGAAATCAAGCTATAAGAGCTGTGGTCAACTCTAATCCAATAATAATCCTCTAATAAGGATGGACGAGGAGAGGCTACCAAAACTGATATGGGAATGTAAGGCAGAGGGAAGAAGTCGAGCAGGAAGACCGGGGAAAAGATTGTCTGATGACCTCCGGAGAAATTTGGAGTCTAGGGGTGGTGATTGGAGAGTGATTGGCCGTTTGGCGCAGGATCGTGATAGATGGAAATCTCTCGTAAACTCTACCGCAAGCTAAAAGAGGCTTCGATCAAGTAAGTAACTATTTCTAAAATAGAAAAATAATCACTCAGAAAAAATTTTGAACCAGAACCGTAAACTAACTTACTCCTAAAAGTACAGCAGAATCATGTAACGTATAAATGAGAATAAATGCAATAACTAATAACTGAATAATGTAATGTTATTATTCACAAATAGCATATAATTATAATGTACAACCAATTTAGTGTCTCATTACAATAACAATATTATTAAGAGAACACTTTTTCATAACTATACAAATGATTATAATATATACTATATTATAGAGATTAAGTCAATTTGGAAAATATGCACTGTTGAGGCGATACTGTACTTTTCATCACAATTGTAAAACTACACACCCACCTTTTTATATGTCCTGAAATGAATAAGCTTCAAAATGGTATATGTCCATTCGGTATATTGCCCACGGAGTCTAGAATATTCACAACAAATATGAAGCTTTGTTGGAAAATTTAAAATGATAATTTTGTTTAGAATGAATGGGTACTCACTAGCAAGAAGAAGCTCTTGTTGAGATGCTTTGGAGTCCGATGTTGGCAAAAAAGTCAGATTGGTCAGTTCTACCTGGAAAGGTAAATTATTTTACTCAAAAGAAAATATCATCAATCCTCAACTCCACAGGCTTGGACAAAAAGAACGCAGGCATGATTATATGATTCATGTTTTTGACATTTGGCGTCAAGGGAAACTGTTAATTTTTTGTTCAAAGTCAAAACATTTGAATACCTATAGATAGTTGCATCTATTTGTCCCACTATAAAAAAAAGGCAAATATTATTTTTTTGAAATACAGGATGATATTTCTTCGAGGCGCGGTTACAGTGGCCGAACCTTGGATTTAATGTTTATTTATTCATTATTCTATTATTTTTGTATCATTGATTATAAAAAGGAAATTTCAATATTACATAAAATCGAGCACCTAGTATAAAAAGCAAGATAAATTACATTACTGTGTGTGTGGTATCATTTTATTAAACTTGGCCAGGTACAATAATATTTTTCAATAAACCACTTTAATTATGGGCCGCGGATCCAGAATTGGGAATTATAGTTTACGATATTATAATACAACAGAATAATATCTACGATATTGAGTCAGTGGGAATAACAGGTCTACAGAGTTGTCAATTTTCATATTTCCACTGCCTTTTACAGTCAAGCCTAACTATAGAAACATCGGGCTATGATCACATTGGATGCACGTCTGCGCAAGTAATTGGGTGGAGCAAGCGTGCAGATGAAAGAAAATCTGTTAAGAACCATAGTAACTCCAGAGCCATAAGATATTTGAAGCATTCATGAAGAGACAAATGGTGTACTACTTTGAGAGTAGGAAATTATTTAGGCTACAGATGCACAGCTTGGATTTCGACAGGGGGAATCAACCGCCGTATCCTAGCTGGTTCAGGAGATTCTGAACTCCTTTGAGACAGGTGACTCAGTGTCTCTGGTATTGGCGGACCTGAGTAAGGCATTTGAGTGTGAATTAAGCTGCGTACACATACTCGTGCTTCCAACCCGCACCGAGCACGCTCCTCCCTCGTACCGCCCACGTACCACCATCGCTCCGCCTCCGCTCTCTACTCGCACCGATCATGAACGTTACGGAAGATGGTAGATCTTCTCGCGTTCCCCGGTCGAACCATTGTTGCTCGCCGGTCGATCATCAATCGCTCTGCTGGAGTGACGTTCGGTTTTGGAGCGGAACGAAAGTCTGTACGCACCTTACATGATACTGTTCAAGTAACTGGCTGCTTATGGAGTATCTGGTCCAATTCTAGGACCCTTCTGTTCCTGGTGATGATCAACAAACCAGGATCACTGGGAAACATCCTAATGTTTGCTGACGATGCAAGAGACAGAGCACCAGATCTGGCTTGAACTGTAGTAGTGAATATTCTTAAAGAAACCAAGCAGTGGTTCACCAACAACAAGCTGATGCTGAATGAGAACAAACACAGGAAACTACATGCAGTCTTGAGTGTAGCCAGCTCAATGGCCTTACAGAAGTGAAGCTGTTGGGTTTCACTCCAGATTCTAGACTTAGATGGAAAAGTCAAATCAACAAAGTCTGATAGAAACTCTCCAGTGTAAGGTAATATTTCTTCTCAGACAACTGAGACCTTTGATACCCCGAAAGCATCTGATGGATTAATATTTTGCCATGTTCCATAGCCATATCAATAAATTATGGTATTCAGTTGTAAGGACATGCACCTGGCCAACTTATAAGAAGGTATTATTCCTCCATAAAATAGCACTCAGCAGGTTAACTCGACAACTATCGACCCATCTACATCAAACTGGGAATAGTAACTATTTTCAATCAAATCCTACATCTTCCTCTCTTTGTTGCATGCATGAGATAACCATCACTTACTGACAAGAAGAACTGATAAGTGTTATAGGAGTGATAACACAAGATGAAAAGTGAAAGTAGATGCTTCATTTTGCAAGCTGGGCAAGAAAAGGATGTTTTCAGGTGCTAGCCCTAAGGATGTACAAAACTCCAACGGATGGAGTAAGGAGTCTGAACAATAGGTGCTTTAGGACACGAATTAAGAAGTGGTTAGCAGAGTCACCATTCCACACTGTGCAAGAATATTTTTAACCCGTGACAAGTGCAATGCATTCACTGGCGTGGCCATCTTAGAAAAACATTATATTTGCAATTGCTATATATGTTTGACAAGTGAACAAACGTGAATAATTGCCATTTCTGACATAGTTATATGTCAATCCTATGACAAAGACAAAGTCAGGTCCACTTCCAGACACAGTCAATCCAGATCTCTGGTCATGACTAAGAAGAAAAGTATGAAGAATTCAGGATATGACCGCTACTAGCAAATGCAAGAAAGCGTGCACTTGCTGGTGGCATTGAGTGTAAGTGACGACAGAAAAACAGACAAAGTCACAACATGTTTCTATATGTATAATTTGTTTTATATCTACACACGTGTTAGCGGGCACCAATTAATTACTTATGCAAACTTTCATCCAATGTAATCAAAGCCTAATGCCGCATCCACTCTCGCGTGAAGCGTACATATGACGATGAGCGCGAGAGTGCGAGAATACATCAGCCTGCTTTGATTTGACTAAAAAAGCTTTTGGTTGATTGTTTTTTTCACACTGGTTGGAGTAATTTTTTTAACTAAAGTACCCTCTGTATCGTACTTTGATTTCAGTTTGCAACAATAAAATTCGGAGTTGGCTATACCAGATTGAGTCAAATAAGTTTCAATGTCCGAAACTCCCACCTCAGGTTGAAGCCTTGATATAAAAATAGAACTTTTCTTGTCCACGGTGTTCAGGGGTTGCACACTAACAGCAGTAGGCACTGGAGGAGAACTCTTTTTAGAACCAATAATATGTTTTGGCTTTTTTGACACGGCAGAGGCAGAGCTATATGAAGACACCTTCCCACCTGTTAAGTTCACAGCACGATTGATAGGACAGCTGGGCTGGCTTATCACAGTCAGTTGAATCCAATGTAACATTCACTGAAATATTATCTTTAGAAACAATGTCAGCAGGATAGTTTACAACATGATCACCTACAGTCGTCACACTATGTGATTTTTCTATCACCTCAACACTTTTGGAAAGTTTTAGAATGTTTTCACTCAGATTTTTGATTTTGTCAAAAATAGAAGTAGATTTACTTTGATCGTCCTTATAATTTAAATTTGAAGGAGTCGTATCATTAGCCAGACACTGAAGCATACAGATAACCTCAACTTGGCATTCGTCACAGTACCAATGTACACTATCACCAAGAATTAAAATACTGTTGTATTTCTTTTTAGACAGACCTACACAACTCGCATGGAACCACTTGTCACATATTCAATCACATTTTACACCTAAATCATCATATTTAACAATTTCGGTACACTTGGAGAAAATATTAACGTCACATTCAGCCACTGCCATCATAATCTCCCAGGGTACTGGGGCCCCTGTTGTTCCTGATCATGATAAACGATGTTGCTCTCTCCAGACACAGGACAGTGGTATGCTATGCTGATGATACCTCATTATTGGACATCAATGGGGACTTGGCTGACCTGCGTGGACTGATGCAGGCATCAGAGGGGACCGTGGCTGACTGGTTCCGAGCAAATGGATTTCTCACAGCCTCAGTTCCACTCCAGTATAATAGGAGGAGTAAGGACGGACGGCAGCCAACGGGCCGCTGTACCCGGAGGGAACGGACGGCAGCCAACGGGCCGCTGAACAGGAGGGACGGACGGGGACGTACGGAAGCCAATGGGCCGCTGTACAGAAGGAACGGACGGGGACGTACGGCAGCCAATGGGCCGCTGTACAGAAGGAACGGACGGCAGCCAATGGGCCTCTGTACAGAAGGAACGGACGGCAGCCAATGGGCCGCTGTACAGAAGGAACGGACGGGGACGTACGGCAGCCAATGGGCCGCTGTACAGGAATGCTGTACAGCATTACTATGGTCTGGGGCTCGACCGGCGTTTGAATACTCTCCCAAAGTAGAGAGGTGGAGATCAGCCGCCGCCTGAGGCAGTGAGAATTCGCTCGATGCGCCATCGGTACCCTCCTTATCTCCGCGGACAGCCAGCTTGCTGATAGCCGAGCGTCTTTTAATCATATTATTAATTATTTTCTTGCCACAATTTTGCTTGTGACACTGCTTAACAGCGAGAAGACCCAGTCTATTGTGTTCAGCCTCAGGAATGGTGATCAGTACAACTTCCCCTCGGTAAAGCTCTTAGGCTTTACAATGGATCGTAAGCTTGCTTGGGGAGATCACATTCAGGGTGTCTGTTGCAGGCTTAATGAGTGCTGTTCCTGCTGAGGAGTCTGAGAGGTTGCATCCCGGAGGCCCATCATCGCATGTGCTACTTTGCCACCGAGGTAAAAAGGATATTGCTGGTGCAGAAGAAAGCCATAAGAATTTTGTGTGGGGCTGATTATTTATTTATTTATTCATGGAGACAACAGGTAGAAAACCCATTTAGCCTCCTCCACACTTTACAATAATTTCCAACATAATACAATTTTCAATAAAAAGAAGATAGTAAATATGAGAAAATAATAAATTATAAAAATAGCTAATTATAAAATTAAGAGAATGAAATAAGACGAAAAATAGAAGAAATATACAGTCGTATATAGAATAATAAAAATACATTAACTGAATTCAATAAGAAAAAATGCACACATACCTCAGTAAACTATAATCATTACTAGTATATAGACAAGAGGAAAAAAAGTGTCTGTGTAATGTACTACCACTAGCCTTTATGAGGATAATTGAATAGAAGAAATGCAAGCGCAAATCACGAAATGATGGACCACATACTACAAGACTAAATCATATGAAATCCTTCGGAATTTTGATAGGGAGAACCAGAAGATGTCCAAGTGCTCTGAATAAGTATTGAAAATTCTTTGAGCTCTACTTAAAGGAACGTTATAATGTCTTACCGTTCTGGAGCAAGAAATATGAAATGAAAATCCAGAACGTCGAGCAATGGTATTTATATATATATGTTAATTTTAGAAAGCAGGTAGGAAGAATCATTTTTATTATTTAACAGATTGAACAGAAAAACAAGTAATTTAACATCACGTCTTACTTTCAGTGATTTAATATTGAACATACTTCTGAGGGAGTTGGTTGGGTAATCAAAGGGACAGAAAACCCTGTGCTTTTTATAATACATACATCTCAAAAATTTGTTTTGCAAGCGTTCTAGAAGGTGAATCTGTTCATTATGATAAGGATTCCATACTTCGCATGCATACTCTAATAGACTCCTCACAATTGATTTGTATAAGAGTAGCAGAGGTACCACATCAGAGAAGGGCGAGCATGTCCTCAAAATGAAACCCATCTGTTGATTGGCTCTGTTAACTATGTAATCAATATGTGAATTGAAAGAAAGGTCTGGGCTGAATACTACTCCAAGGTCCATGAACGACTCCACCTTTTCCAATGGAATACCATTTATAAAGTATACACCTGCATGAGTGGAGGACTGCCGAGTGAAACTCATGAATTTACATTTATTCACATTCATTTTAAGTCCATTTTCATCACACCATCTAGACAGACTATCAATATCCCTCTGCAAATCATAGCAATCTCTTTGATAATTGATTTCTTTATATACTTTTACATCATCTGCATACAGAAGGCATGAAGATTCTCTGATGGTAGATGGTAGATCATTAATAAACAAAAGAAATAGAAGTGGACCAAGGTTAGAGCCCTGAGGAACCCCTGATGTACACTCAAAGCATTCTGATTTGAAATTGTGAATCTTGACATACTGTATTCTTGCCTCCAGATAACTCTGTAGAAGATTAACCATTGTTACACAAAATCCTAACACTTTGAGTTTCCGTATCAGAAGTCTATGATTTATGGTGTCAAACGCTTTTGATAGATATGTAAAGATAACATCTGTACGACCTCCATGATCCAAAATTTGTGAAACCTCACTACTAAAAACTATAAGATTGGACACAGTTGAGCGACCAGGCAGAAATCCATGTTGCTCAGGTGCAATAATCCTCTGACACTGCTTATAAATAATCGAATGCAGGAGCTTCTCAAAAACTTTCGAAAAACAATTCAAAATGGATATTGGTCTGTAGTTTTTAATATCATTCCTATTCCCAGACTTGAAAACAGGAGTAACTCTTGCAATCTTCCATTTTGAAGGAAATCTACCCGACCTTATAGCCAAGTTAAAAATTAATTTCAATGGTTCTAAAAGGACTGCAGCACAGCCCTTGACAATAAAGGTTGGAATCGCATCAGGACCCTCGGAGCAGCCCGACCTCAGCCCTTTGATAGCAGACAGAATATCATTGGAAGAAACCATCCCAACTCCCCCATCCAACAATGAGCACCCAGACACCTCCGGAATCCCCATTGGCACATCAGGTATCAGCCTCATACACAGATTGAAAGTATTTAGAGAAACCATTAACCATATCAGCCCCAGAGTAAGACTCTCCGTCCAGTGTCATGGTTGACACCACAAAAGAAGTTTTTCTTTTTGAATTGACATATTTCCAGAAATCTTTTACATTATGGCGTATTCCATTTTGAACTCTAATCAAATACGCCTCATAAGATAGTGTAATTCTGTTTTTCAGGGATGCGCGTAAAGTTTTAAATTTATTATCACGATAAGGCGAAGTTTTCCTCTATCTTGAGCACTTATTTTTTATTTTCAAATCTGATATGATATCAGATGTAAACCAAGGAGGATACTTATTATTTGATATATTCAATCTCCTCCTTGGAATAAATTCATCAAAATTTTTGTGAAGTACTTCATAAAAATTATCTACAGCAGAGTCAACATCACTGCAATGAAAAACAGAGTCCCAACTGGAATCGCGGAGTCCGCAATAGAGGCCGAGATAGTCCCCCTTGGAATAGTCATACGAATATTCGGGTGACCGATTTGAGTGGAGCTCTGACCGGGCTTTCACCGCATATGAGGCTTCCACACATAATGCAGGGTGATAACAGTCTTGAGGGAGGAGTGGATCATCGCATCTCACTACATCAACTGGCAAGTTGCTCAAAACAATATCCAGTGTTCTACCGAGCTCATTTTGCACTGAATTATAAGAAATTAGATCATAGAATGACATCAAGTGACAAAGAAATTTTGCTTTGCATGAGCCAGAAGAGAGATCATAAGTATCAGAGCTAATTTCGGGTAAATTGAAATCTCCAATAATCATTAAATTTCCATTGAGTAAGCTATTCAAGGATTCAATGTATTCACAGTAACCAAGAAAAACATTTGAAGGAGTGGAAGGTGGCATATAAACAGCATTTATATGATAATCAGTTGAATTTGATTTAAGTTTAACCCCTACGGAATCATAACAATAATAATCATTATTTACAGATAGCTCACTACAGAGCTCCAATTGCAATGATCTTCTCACTGCGATAAGTACTCCACCCCCCCTGCGACTGCCATCACCCCCTCCTCTATCACTCCGATAGACAGACTAGCGGTCATCAAAAATTTCACAACTGATTATGCCGTTGTGCAACCAGGTCTCAGTCAATACTATCAAATCATAATTTGCACTTAGAAGAGATTTATACAGATTCGAGTTTGATAGTACACATTTTGATAGTACACAGACAAAGAAGAAATTAATGACATATATGAAAAAGAGAAAAAATGAAATAATATTATAAATACAAATAAATGACAAGAAGTGAAAAAAAGATGAACAAAATAAAATATAAGTCGATCATCTCAGCCCACCGGTAAAAAACTATTTTCAATATTGTAAAATATTAAAGACAAGAAAAAAAAGAATTACTCTCCTTCGTTATTAAAGTTATCTCAGCAAACTGTTTTCCACATTGTGAATTATTAAAGAAGAATTATCATTAAAAAATAAAAATTACTCTCTTACGTTAAGGTTAATGTTCACATTACCTAAATCAGATTCTCATCCTTAATCAGGAAATAACTTGGGTCATCACCACTATTCTCCCCCCTTTACATTTCAAGAATAATAATAATTAAAGGAAAAAAAATGTAAATAGCAGAACCTTTAATGAATAGAATACTAGATATTTGGTCTTCAGTATGGATAACCACCTTAGTACCACCACAACTACTCAGAAAGATTCTATAATAATGAAAACACCCATTGTAAAAGAAAACAGAGTGACTGCAATCTGCAATAAGATTAGAAGCAAGAACGAGAAATGTTATCGGAAGACCTAGCAATACTGTAATAATGAGAATGAGATAAAAAATATTCGATAGTTCTGTTGAAATACCGTAGTTGCAGAAAGAAAAACATATAGTTAGAGCAGTTAGTGAATTGATAAGACTATACCACGCCTTGTCAAAATTTAACAAAGCGTGGTATAATTTAACAAAGCGTGGTACAGTCTTTTAATAGTATACTATTTAATAGTAAACGAATTCCAATATTTTTGTATTAATATAATACAGCCGTACAAAACAATCCCTAGTACATTTATTTCGTTAATCTTGCTGTTCTATTGAAAGGTTCCCTACCAATTTCTTTAAGATTAAACATTCATTTAATTATAAATTGTTTATCAATTTCCAGGACTCCAGATAGGAGAATCAGTTATTTTAAATCACAAAAGCAAGACTCATAGAAAACATTCATTCGGTTGAGTTTATTATAACTCTATGTAGTTAAGTTGATAGCCGAAAGAACAATGATAATAATGGATTAACAGTTGCAAAATTATGATTGATTATTGATTAATGAATAAAAACAGATACGTGAAATCGAATAATAATACACTCTAGATTTGACACAATTCATTTCCGAAAAACAATATATATTGTATGAGACCTACAATATAGGGAAAATAAATTAAATCTTTAACAATTGACTGTAGTTGGTACAGCTTTCAAGTCCTTCTCACATCGTACGGTATAGATTATACCGTTCTCAACAATTCTTATCTTTATTGTACCAGTCTTGTCCACCCAAACATATTTGAAGCCAAATTCCTTTTGAAGTTTTCTAGCTTTGGAGAGAAGTATTTTTCGTGGAGCCATTAAAGAAAAGTTTATATAAACTGGGTGGGTCTCACCTTGCATCCCCATGTGCCTGGTCGACAGCTTGTTGACACTGCGCTTCTGTTGCATAATCTCGTGAGCGATCGTGCGTCGAACAAACTTCACTATGATTGGTGGCGGATTTCGTGAATCAGGTCGCTTTTTAAGACGATGACAGCAGTCAATCTCTTCTGCACCTATCTGCACACCTACAGCTTGGCAAGTTTGGAGCACCACCTTTGAGACGACCTCCTGATCTGCGACTGGAATACCGTGTATTTCCAAAGTATTTCGTCTTCCATACTGCTCCAGATCGTCGGCTTGCATCTACAGGTCATTAATTTTCTGCTTTAGAGCTTCATTTTCAGTTTGCAGAGTCCTTATTATTTCCTGCTGAGATGCGATCAATTCTCCCTGTGTAACAAGAATTTCAGCGTTGTTGTCGAGTTTTGCATGACACGAACTGAGGGACTCTTGTAGTTTCTCGAAGCTGCTCATAACTTGCCGCTTGAAATCATTCAAGGCCTCAGTATACGGGTCCTCGGAGCCTGATGAATTGACGGACGCACCAGCGCTGGAAGTTTTTACTGGAGTCGATTGAGCCTCAGTACCCCGCTGACTACGGTGACCCGCCAAACAGCTTCCGCACTTCCAAGAACTCTTCCTCAGGAGTTCGAGCTCAACTTCACTTAGATCTCTGTCCGACTCTCCCCTGATACATTTTCCATGGAATATCGAGCCACACTCAGCGCATACCACTTTGACCTTGTCAGATCTTCCAACAAACACATTGCACTCAGCACATGCACTCATTTTAGTACTGTAATAAAAATATAATTCGGCTTGAAAACTGTTAAAACGAATAAATATCAACGAAAAGAACCGGCAGGCTTAGTAAGATCACCGACCAAACTAAGCAAAACTATTCATAAATCAACCGGTAGCCGATAAGAGAGAACGGAACGAAAAACGTCTGCTCGCAATCAACTCTCTGATAGAACTGATCTGATAGAAGTGATTATCTGGCAAATTGCAAGCCACTATTTGTAAGGGAACGCAAAATGACAGTCTTCATCCTCTACTTTTTCAGGTCTGCCATTGCAGCTTCTCGGGGACGTCTTGCCTACCAGAGGTGACTTTCATCGGCATGACACCAGGAACAGGCACAGGCTGAACCTCCCTTACTGTAGATTGGGGAGGACTCAAGAGTAGCTTGGCCTACCAGCCGGTGAGGATCCTCAACAAGCTGCCCATTTCCGCCAGAGGTTTGAGGACGCGGTCTTGAGGAGGAGACTGAAGGCATTCCTGCATGATAATCCCTCTTACTCCTTGAGGAAATTTTTTGAATGTGACACAGCAACTGTAAGTAGCTACTTCTCACAATAGTGCTTCTGCCTGCTGTTTCGTTGTTTGTGTAAATATTTGTTTCTTTTTTACTTTCTGTAACCTTTTTACGTTCTGACTGTTAATCTATGATTTGTTTATTTCTCTTGACGTGTTCACTTAAGGACATGCCCTGGCGGCATGTCTGTGCTATGAACAAAATTATTATTATTATTAGTGTGGATGGCTGCTTTGCCAGCAATTACTCTTGCTAGCCACCAGCAAAGAGAAGGTGAGTGTCCAGCCGAGCATCTACGAATGGTAGCATTACAAAATGGATGACAAAACTAACTTCTTCTAAGCCCTTCTAAGTCAGAGTACAGTCTAGATAGAACCAATTCTGTGTTCAATCTCTATGAGATGCTCTTTATTAATAGCCTTTTAAAATTATAGATTATTGGATACTCCTAAAAGTTGCAGCAGTAATAATTCACATTATTCCTAGTTCTCATCTTATAAGTTCATCAACTAGTTGTTCATCAATTATAATCTTATGGCTAAGATTATAATTGATGAACAAAAGGTTGCTACAGTACTGTCTCCATGATTAGGAGTGAAATGATACGGCAGAATTTTTCTTTCAAACAAAATGTTCCTTCTTTCATCGTAATCTGAACATTTTTGATGTTGTTGCTAAACATGAACGTCACTTGAGCTTTCATTCCAAGAAAGTGAATGAATTTATTGTTATAACTGTAAACAATGAATAAAGAAGATACAGAATCTTATCCTAACCTATAAAAATTTAGATTCCTTGGAATCAATAAAATGGCAAAATAAATTCGTACTCACTTTTAGCTTAGCAAGAAGTTGACCGCAAAGATCCAAGTTTCTGTTAGATTTATTCCATTCTGATTTCAGCTTTTCGTAAGTAGAAACAACTTCTCTAATTGATGCCATCTTTAAACTCAAAAATAATTATTTCAATAAATTTTACAAAACACCATAGATCATAAGAAGATGAATAGAAAGAAAATTGTTTGTCATTCAACACTCATAGATTGGTAGCTCAGACCAGTTATAGAATAGACACGCTGGGAAGTCTAGCGTCTAGCCTCTGAAGTCAAAATTTACTGCCATATCTCCAAATCGTGACGTCATAATCGGATAGAAAACTTTTAGATTGTGATTTCAGAAGGATGTAAATTATTATTCATTGAAATGGTAAACTCCCGCTGAAATAGACATAATCTGCTATGCAAAACAATGTAAACAAAATCTACAGGAAAGTTTTTGGCTAAAGTGCACGTCCAGTGCCAACATACCTGTCATCAAATTTTTCGTTGGGATCGATTTAGTATGTTATTTTGAGCAAAAAATCACAAAAATTGAACGGCTCTCACTATTGTTTTTAAAATAAACTAAGTTCAAAGTAGCAGAACTTTACATGCATTCAACCTATAAGTAGCAACCATAAGTAGCTGAGGTTAGGAAAAGCTGTAGGTTAGGAAAAGCTTTAGGTTAGGAAAAGCTTTATGTTAGGGAAGCTTAGGTTAGGAAAAGCTTTGGGTTAGAAAAACTCAGATTAGGAATATCATAATTTGATGATTTCAATAATCAAAATGGCTGCTACTCATAGGTTAAATGCATGTAAAATTGTGCTACTTAGAACTTAGTTTATTTAGAAAACAATAGTGAGCGCCGTTTAATTTTTGTGATTTTGTGCTCAAAATAACATACTAAATCGATCCCAACCAAAAATTTGATAATAGGTATGTTGGCACTGGACGTGCACTTACACCAAGTTTTTTATCTGATGCTGACGTTACGATTTGGCGATATGGCAGTAGATGTTGGCTTCATCGACGTCTTTCAGTATGTATACAATGGGCTGTGTCTATTCTATAACAGGTCTAGGATTGGTATAGTGTGGTCCACGTTATAATGGTACTAAATAAAGATAGAAGAATAGCGATACCGATTCTCTGCATTAATTAATTATATTTCTACACTGTCAAAAACATAATTGTCATCGTTGTGGACCTAGAAAAGGATGGTATCACCGGCTTTGTCGAATGATAGACAAGGATAGCAAAACTAAAGTTGATGAAATACTGTCATAATAACGTGGACCTCACTATAGTTATATATATATATTTTTAATAGTGTGGTCCACGTTATAATGACAGTGAATAAATATAGAAGAATAGTGATGCCGATTCTCTGCATTAACTAATTATATTTCTACACTGTCAAAAACATAATTGTCATCATTGTGGACCTAGAAAAGGATAGTACCATTGTCTTTGTCTAATAATAGACAAGGATGGCAAAACAAAAGTTGATCAAATACTCTCATTATAACGTGGACCTCACTATAGAAGGCAACTTTTTCTCGACGAGAGGCTACAAATCCAATTGGTGTTCAGGAAACTTGAGAGCTTCACCAGCTTCAGTGGATGTTTTATCAACTATATACAGGTATAGGAGAAAAGGGTTGCCAGATCTCAGACTTGCCACCCAAACACCTGATACTGGTATATCTGATGAAGTTAACTGTTAATTATTGTTGGAAATAGTTAAACATATTTTATTTGTCAAGAAAATATATTTTTTCAAGATGTGATACTAAATTTCAATTATTGAAATAATATACTTTGTTAATTTATTGAATTTCTACATTGTTGATAAGCGATGTGACAACATCACAATGCGTGAAAGAGATAGCGCCATCTGCTTTGTTGAATGATATACAAAGATAGCAACACCATTGCAAATCACATACTGCCATTATAACGTGGACCTCACTATAGGTCCACGTTATAATGGTAAAATGTAGAGATGGAAGACAGCGTTGCCAATTTTTGCCTTAATAGATAATATTTCTACTATGTTAAAAACAAATCTGGCAATGTTGCGGAGCGCAAGAAATAGATAGTGCAATCTGTTTTGTTGAATGATAGACAAGGATAGCAGCACCAATGTTAATCAAATTTTGCCATTATAACATAGACCAAACTATAGTGAGGTCCACGTTATAATGACAGTATTTGATCAACTTTAGTTTTGCTAACCTTGTCTATCATTCGACAAAGCTGTTGATACTATCCTTTTCTAGGTCCAAAACGATGACAATTATGTTTTTGACAGTGTAGAAATATAATTGATTAATGCCGAGAATTGGCATCGCTATTCTTCTATCTTTATTCACTCTCATTAAAACGTGGACCACACTATATACAATGTTAAAATTTGAATATTTTATGAATAATATTATAAATAGAACTTCATTATACTAGTAGTTCTGTGAACAGTAGACCTCGCGCTCAGTGAGTTACATTGACCTGTTGTTATGTTTTCGCAAAAATTAATAAATAATTTATCAATTAAGAATGTCTAGAAAAAATCCTAAATAAACATAGAGCTTTCTGTCCTATATCGTACCGTGACGTGTTGTCCCGGAATGTGAGTGTGAGCACTGTTATCAGGCACAAAGTAGAAGGAATTCTTTCTTCTCTGTGTATCAGGTCTGGCTGCAACTGTCTACAATGTTGATGGAAAGATACAATTTTCAAGATGTTCGATGTTTTTGAATGGGTAGTATTATAGTCAACTGTCTACTAATGTTAATGGAAAGATACATTTTCAAGATGTTCGGTGTTTTTGAACGGGTAGTATTATAGTCCACTAGACACCTGATTTATGATGAATATTTCTATAGTCTGATTTTTATAGTAATAATGGCATATGGAGGAGGCTCCTTTTTCCTTTTATATTATTCTTGGAATGCAAAATTTCCAAAAACCTTGTATATACGTCAACGTGCAATTTAAAAAGGAACATACCTGTCAAATTTCATGAAAATCTATCAATGCGTTTTACTGTGAATGCGTAACATAAAAACATATAAACATTAAACCATTTAGACATTAAGAGAAATGCCAAACCGTCGACTTGAATCTTAGACTTCACTTCGCTTGGTCAAAAAGTAAAAGCTGCAATTATTATTACTATAAGTTTATAGTTTTTTAAACTATAGTACTATAGTTTATTGCCATTCAAAAGCAAAAAAATGATTAGATAAACATAACCTCATAGGCTTTATCATGAAAGATTCAACTTCTTTTTTCCTGAGAAACTAAACCATATCGCTCTAAGCAGTTGCCAGGCTAAAGTGACTTTTGCTTGCTCTGAAGGAACATGGCAATGATGGCAACAGCTTGATTTTGTGAGCCTTCATGCATTCAACAAATTTTTTGTTGAGACGGTGGAAAGGATTGTGAGTAATCTGCCCACAGTTGCTGGTGATTCAGTTGAGCTGCTAGCTGCACGAGCTCCACCAGTGCATGCTCGTCTGTGTTTCTTCCACCCCATCACTCCACCTACTCTGAAGAAGATTATTCGTTCATCAAGCCATCCTGGAACCCTGATGTGTATGACTTGTCTGTATTCATGCTTAGAGAGGTGATGGATGCTATTGTGCATCCCCTTTCTGCAGTAGTTAATGACTGCCAGAAATCTGCCATCTTTCCTGACTTTCTGAAAATCTCAAAAACCGTTCCTATGTACAAGAAGGGAAACCACCAGAGCCTTAACAGCTTTAGGCCAATATCTATGACTCCAATCTTTGTAAAGGTGATTGAAACGGTCATAAAACCCCAACTTAAGGAGTTTTTTCGAGAGAAACAAGCTTTTCTAAAGTATGCAGGTTGCTTTTCATAGAGAGAGGTCAAATGTTGATGCAGTGAATCGATTGACCAAGAAACAGGTTCAGTGTTTGGGGATGATGAGTCCCTTTCACTTACATTGTGTGATTTTAGCAGAACATTTGATTGTGCTGACCATCACATGCTAATCAATTACTATTATGGGGTTATGGACTTTGCTCATACCTGACTGGGAGAACACAGGTGGTGTCAATGGTAGGAGCTGTTTCCTGTCCTCTCCCTATGTCAGGTTAGGAGTACCTCAGGGTTCAATTCTGGGGCCAATCCTGTTCATCATGATGATCAACGACCTGGATAGCAATGATGCAACTTTCCTGTTTGCTGATGATACATCGTTGCTATCATCTGGCATTGACCTTCAGCAGGTGTTGGAGAGGTCAGTAGAGCTCTGCAGTCTTCAACCTCAAGGTTCCTGGTGAATCGTCTCCAGCTTAATGGTAGCAAGACACAAAACATCATCTGCAGTTTGTTGTAAAGTCTGCCTGATGATCAGGAACCTTTGAAGTTGCTAGGATTTATGCTAGATTCATAGTTCAGCTGGGCGAGTCACAACCAGCAAGTGACCAAGAGACTGTAACAAATCTATTTCCTTTTGCTCGAGCAGAGGGGACATGTGAAGGAGGCATATCTGATAATGGTGTATCATGTACTTTTCCACTGTAATATCTCCTATGGTTTACTCATATGTGTGATCACTCAGCCAAGTTTTACTGAAGATATACTGAAGCAACAGAAACGGGTTGCCAGGATCATTACTGAAAGCAAACATCTTTTTCATTGCAAGCCCATTTTTGCTAGGCTGGGTATTCTAACTGTGATCAGCCACTTCTTCCTTTTCTGCCTCATGTAGGTACCATATGTCAAGAAGAATCGACAAAATTTGTTGATTTGACTCCATAGATTACAGGTATGCTATAGGAGTTCAGCACTAGGCTACTTTAACAGGCTGGAGCAGTTGGACATCAGCATGTTTGAGAGAGTTGTGACTGGTCTCCTGAGAACCAAGGCTTATCAGGATGTCCAGAGATTTGTGAATGATGACCTGTCTCAGATGTTATCAGGCTGAAGTGCCATTATGTTAAAGAGCAAGGCCTTGTATTTTTACTTTTGTTTCAAATTTGAACATGATTCACTGCTATCTTGATCAATTAGTGTTTTTGTAATTTTATTCCATTCATGACATGACATGACACACATCGATCCTACAACAAGTGTGGGTTATTGATGAAGAAGGAGGTATAAGGTATAAGGCTCTATTTAATTATGTTTCAAAGGTGAAATGGCAGGTTAGGTTTTTGATCTTCATATCAATTTTATCAATCATTGGCCAGCTTCAAGCTGAATTGATTTAGACAGTAAAAGTTATCCATCCAAGACTACCGTACACTAAAGTGAGTTTCACGTTATGATGTCAGTGGAAAAAGATAGGAGAAAAACATTGCTGATCCTCTGTCTTGTCAATGCTTTCTATAGATGGTAGGTGATACAGGTTTATTGATGTAATATTAACTGTTCATTCTCGTTTAAAATAATCACTAATAATATTCAATAATCACTAATTAATATTCCATCAATTATTTTATAATTAATAAAATAATCAATTATATTTTATTAAGCAAGAAATTATATTTTAAAATATTTTCATGATTGGATTTTCACAATTTAGATGAAATATTTTGTTAATTATTAATTCTACATTGTCAAAAAACGATCTGGCAATAGAGTAAAGTGATGAAGAGATAGTGCTATCCGCTTTGTTGAATGATAGAAAAGGAAAGCAATACCATTGCTAATCAAATACTGCCATTATAACGTGGACCTCACTATACGCTCCCATTATTACGTGGACCTCACTATATAGATGTGAGGATTGAAGTAATTTGCGTTATTCACGTATAATTCTATTGAAACCACAAAAAACTTAATATGTTGACATTATCCAGTATGTCATTATACAGGATAATTAACACGGAAAAGAACGAAAACGTTGACAAATAGCTGACCAGGATGAACTGAAATACAGAATGAAATGAGTGGTTTGTCGTCCGAGATGGTACCCACCAGGAGTGTTACCTTAGATTATCTTAGACCAGTTATAGAATAGACACGCTGGGAAGTCTATAACTTTAGATTATGTATAAGATAACTTTCAGTATGAATATACAATGAGCCCTATTCTATAAACTGGTCTAAGTAGATTATATATTATTATAGTTGGTAAAACTTCCGCTGGAGTGCTAAATGTTGCCATCTATTTGGATATTTAGCAGCTTCTCTTTGTCTCAGAAACAGAGTAACGGCCAGCAACAGTCACAGTTATAACATGGTTATTCAAAAGTATTCTTTGAGTATCTTTAGTGAGGTCCACGTTATAATGGTAGTGTACGATTTACAATGGTGTTGCGATCCTTGTCTATCGTTCAACAAATGTGAAAGAGTTAGGGGTTAGTTTTTATTTAGGTTATATTTAATAATGTATTATTAGGATAGGTTGGGTTTTTGCTTTAAAATTGCAATATGCTAGAAGGGGCTAGGGTCTAGGTAGAGTTATGTTTTTTGATGTTTCAAAGGTAAAAGGATAGGTTGGGGGGTTAGGATTTTGCTTTGAACCACATGTTTGTGAACATATTCATGAAATGAACCACATTATTATGTTTTGTTCTAAAGATGACGAATAAATCTAAAGTATCAAATGTGAAAGGGTTAGAGGTTGGGTTTTATTTAGGCTATATTTAATAATGTATTATAAGGATAGGTTAGGTTTTTGCTTTGAAATTGCAATATGCTAGAAGGGGCTAGGGTACAGTTAGAGTTATGCTTTTTGATATTTCAAAGGTGGGAAGATAGGTTAGGATTTTGCTTTGAAATTGCAATATACTGGAAGGGATTAGATGTTTTTCAAATAGTTATGTTTATTGATGTTTTAAATGTGAAAGGGGAGGTTGAGGGTTCGGTTTTTGTTTTAAAATGACAATATGCTGACTTAGTTATAGTATTTTTTAACATCAGTTAAATAACAACTGTTATATTTTAACAAACAAGTGTTTTTGTTAAAATATGTTTTTGTTAACCTAACACTTGGCGAACAAGTGTTTTTCACTTATGCCAGTGGTTTCATTTCTACCTCTTGTACCTTTATTTTGTTGATAGAATGTAAGTAAACTAGATTAAGGTACATTATCCTAAATTTTGTAATTGTTGAATTTTGTGGAGGAAATAAATTTGATTTGAATTGAATTTGAATTTTATTAATTATATTTTTTAAAAGTACTCTTTCTTTTATTAAATAAAATAATAATATATATTGATTATTATATTGAATTTAATGATAAATCATCATTGGATAATAATATCTTCATCAAATAGAATGACGATTGGCTCCAGTTACAGTGCTCGGTAACCATCGTCACAAAGAACGTTACATTCAAAGATCTGACTGAATGGAACGGGAAAAACCCGTTGCTAACGCATGCGCTATACGGTGCTGTCTGAGACAGCGTGGTTTGTGGATATTTAGCATCTCGCGGTAGCCTTGCCTTTTAGGTTAGGAAAATAACAATTTTCGAAAACTCAAAATCTTTATGAACATTTCATAATTCATTAGCTTCGGCACGTGCGTTTGTAAAGTGTACTGGCTAGCTTTTTGTGAAATTAACGAGTTACCCTTAAAAGGACGTATATTCATTATGAAAATCTCATAAATGTTTCCTGCTCTTGAAACTAAAATTTTATTGAATATCCAAGTTTAAAAATGTCATCAGAAACATTATTCCCACGTGGGCCTGTTTCCCAATTACCGGTCAACAAAAAAGATTTCAATAAACGACTTCTTGATAGGAATACGTTATTTGTGAGTATAAATCGTATTTAATTATTGGCGTATTCTAGATATTTCGTTTGCTGTCAGTATGTGTTAGGCTATTAAATAAACAATTACAACCACCTATCAAGTAGGCCTACACGTAGAATTGAATTTAATGATTATTCAGTGTTTGGTTATATAGTTAAATTATTACTGTGTTATAGGCTGCTCAAGTCATCACAAACCCATGAACTATGTTTCATAGAATTGATCACAAACCTTTCAATCTCAGCTTACCCAAGTTAAATACTGAGTTACTACAAATTATTAGAAGTTGAAATTAGATCAAGCTTAGAGCAACCAAATTCCTAAATAGAATACGAGATAAATAAGCCATTTGGTTGCTTTTTTGGTCCTTATAATATGGGGCATATACTGTTAGATAATTTTTTTAATTTATGGCTTAATTATATTGAGCTGTGACTATGGATATGACTGATGATATTCAGTATGCCAACCTGTTCTGTGACACTTGACTCACATGAAAGACATTCTACGTCTGCAGAAGCAAGCTCTGATATCGTTGATATTCGTCTGATACTGTCAAACAGTGATATCAACGCTCACTGCAGACCGATTTCACATTATCTGGACCTACACCTGTCAATGAGTAGACCTAGTATGTTTTGGTATTCCTCCTGTAAGTCAACATTTTTTCTACATTTCAACGAACATCCTTAGTCCCGGGTGTTCAAATTCTGTTAAATTTTATTCAAGATTTAATGCCACGAGAACTAATCAGTAAAGCTTGTTTTTTGAAAAGAAGGCTTCTCTGATTTGTTTTAGTGGAATTAGTTCACAACTAAAATTTGAAAGGTTTTTTGTGACCTGGCCTTAATGTTGATAGGGCGGATTCATGCTTATAGTACAAGAAAGAGGAAGATAAAATATAGGTTTATATTATTGTTTCTAGTACAATCTCAATCAGGGACCTATTGCTCGATAAATTAAGTAGGCTACCGTATAGCTTGTGTTTTATCATGCAGCTTACTTGATACCTGATGTCGTCGCAAAGGACTAAGGTTTTCAAATTGGCAGTGTCATTTGGTGACCCAAGTGTCCAGATTGAGATTCCGAGGGTGAATGACATTGGGGATGATGATGTCTAATAATTTGCTATTTTTCTTAGCAAATCACATTTGTACGAGACTTATTGGAAAAAAGATGAAGTTATAAATTATCAGAGAGAGAGATGTGCTAAATAAAATTCAAACTTCTAGGTCTAGGCCCGATTTGGATGTAATAAATATTCTTTCTACACTTTCTTGTATAATCAGAAACATAAGGTCTACCAGTTCGAGCAGAAATAAGTAAAAATGTTTATCTATTTCACTATCCATGACGAACTACAAGTTAATAATTTGTTTTGCACTATTTTTGACGACACTACAGTCTAATTTTTGAATAATAGTCATTAAAAACTAGTACTGACGTGTAGAGCGCTTTCGGATTTTTTAATATCCATTTTTAACACTCATAAAATTAGAAAGGTGTTGAAAATGGATATTAAAAAATCCGAAAGCGCTCCACACGTCAGTACTAGTTCATACAAATGAATTGTATGACAGTAGGTTGTCGATATGGTACCTATATGTATTACTGTTCATGACAAGTAAATGAATGTGAATAATTTTTTTCAATTGAAATGAGCAATGAAATCAAGATAACTTATATCAAATTATCATGCACAATTTTTTTTTCTATTGGTCAATACTATAGCCATCTAGTCTAAAGACTAATGAGCTAATTTTTTCTATCCTAAATTACTACTTGAAAAATTGAACAGTGAATTTCTCATTAGTAACTCTTATTGCTATTGTTTAATTAATATGTACACTCTTATTGACTGCACTATAGAAGCTAGATTCACTCAATCACTGCTCTGCTCTTTCACTGGACACTACTTGAACAAGCACTACACTAGTTCAAACGGTTTCCTCCTTTGTCTACCAACCCTCCATTGTCTAGCAGCTGGATCGCCTCGACGTTGTCATGTTGGTGCAGTCGCCCCTCGTGCCTCTCCGCATGCCTCTGGATCTCGGTGGACACCAGGTCGACGTACAGGTCTCTATGAAGATCGCTGTTCCTGACATACCAAGGAGCATCCACAATGCTCCTTAGCACTTTGTTTTGAAAACGTTGAATGATATTGATGTTGCTGTCTTTGGTACACCCCCAAAGTTGTATACCATACGTCCATACTGGCTTTAATATCTGTTTGTACAGAGTACTTTGTTTCGGATTGAAAGAATGGAGTTTCTTCCGATCAGCCAATACAGCTTCTTATATTTGATTCCAAGCTCTTCTCTCTTCTTCTTGACATGGGCCTTCCAGCGAAGCTTTGCGTCCAAGATCATACCTAGATACTTGGCATCATTAGCTATTAGCATATGGTACAACTTGGTTGTTGATAGTTATTGGTATGGGCAGGTCCTTCTTATTGGTAAAATTGATGTGAATCGACTTTGTTTCATTCAATTTCATTCTCCACTTTCTAGTCCTATCTTGAATTTTGTTGATGGATCTCTGTAGTTTCTCTGTTGCAATATGAATATTACTGTCTACTGATAATATGGCTGTGTCGTCTGCAAATGTTGCTGTAGTATTCTCATCAAGGCTGGGAATATCGCTGGTATAGAGTAGGTAAAGAACTGGTCCCAGAACACTGCCTTGGGAACTCCTGCTTTAATTTCCTTCAAATCAGAATATGAACTTCCATGCCTGACCCTAAAGTATCTGTCAGTCAGATAGGATTGTAATATATCTGTATATTGCTTTGGTAGCACTTTTTTGAGCTTGAAAATAAGACCTTCATGCCATACTTTATCAAAAGCTTGCCCTATATCAAGGAAAGCTGCTGAACAAACTTTTTTCTCTTCTAAGCACTTCTCTATTACATTTATAATCCGATGCACTTGATCTATTGTTGAGTGTTTTACTCTGAAGCCAAATTGGTGATTTGGAATTATGTGCTGTCTCTCAATTATTGGTTTTAGCCTACTAAGTAAAATCCTTTCAAACAACTTGGATAGGACCGGTAACAATGATATTGGCCTATATGATGATACTTCATGTGGCTCTTTACCTGGCTTCAGTAGCATTATAACCTCTGCTACTTTCCATATTCCTGGTACGAATTTTAGTCTGAAAGAAGCGTTCAAAATGTTTGTTAATTTCACTATTGCTTTCCTTGGTAGGTGTTTGAGGACTGAGCCGGTTATCATGTCAAATCCAGGGTTTTTTTGTTATTCAGATTTCTTATTTCTCTTTTTACTTCTACTGTGACACGCATATTTCTTGATTCGGCTGTGAGATATTCTCATCCGCTTCTAAAGTTTCCTCTTCACCTGAGTTGATTGGCTGGAAAACGTTTACAAGATGATCCGCAAATGTCTGTGCCTTTTCATCACTACTCCTCGCCCATTGTCTGTCCTGCTTTCTGAGAGGAGGAAATTGTTAAATGGTTCGTTTTATTTTTTTAGCTGCCTTCCAGAGTGAGTAGTCCGTACTGCATTCTGCTGTCAAGTTTCTCAAGTAACTATTAATTGATTCATCCTTGATACATTGAATCTCTCTCCTTAGTTCTTGAGTTAGATTGTTCAAAACTCTTTTGTCTTGGGGGGAACGTGATTGCTGCCATCTCCTTCTAGCTCTTCGTTTTTCAACAATTAATTCTCTGATTTCCGCAGGGTAATTATTTCCAGTGGTTCTTCCTCTGATTTGTGGGGTATTACACCATGCTGCCTGTTGGATATCAGTCACAAACTTCTCCAACACCCGATCAATATGTTCTTCGTTTCTTAATGGTGAGTTCAATTCTATTCTTTCCTCCAGCATCTGTTGGAAGCCAACCCAATCAGTGCGGCTATTTGATTACGCTGGACAAGTATTTTCCTTCCGTAGAATTGAATCACTCAGAGTCATAATGATGGGTGAGTGGTCGGAATTAAGGTCGAAACTATCCTCTAAATGCAAATAATTAACTGATATATTTTTTGTCAGGAAGAAATCTATGAGATCTGGGATTTTCCTCGTATCGGTGGGCCAGTAGGTTGGACTACCAGTTGAAAGAGCTTCGCACCTCATCTCTTTCAATGCTTCGAAGAGCTGTCTTCCCTTGTGAGTTGTTAAGCGCGATACCCAATGCACGTGCTTTTCATTGAAATCACCACCAAGAATGAATTTTTCTCCTAACATATCAAGCAATGTCGAATACTCCTCTCTTCTGATGGAATATCTGGGAGGACAGTAAATAGCTGCAACAACGAAGTGATAATTTACTGCTTGAACTGCTACACCTATCAATTGAATTCTATCACATTCATGTTTCACTTCTTCATGATGTTGTGGATTGTCTCTGATAATGTGGCACTCCCACCCCTCGCGACATTGCTGGGATGTAAAGCATGATAGATCTTAAAACCTTTGAATTTGATAAACGATTGATTTGTAAAGTGAGTTTCAGATATAATACATATATCTATTTTTTCTATGTCTAAAACTACTTCTAACTCCTGTTGCCGTTGTAACAATCCATTCGCGTTCCATTCCATTATTTTTAGTGAATGAATCATTTAAATTTCAGTAGTCTACTCTGTTCTAACTTCTGAAATTTAGATTGTAGTGAGGTGATTATTTGCTCTTGTCTATCCAGTTTTGCCAAGATTAGCTGCAAAATATTATTGGTGCCTTCTTCTACTTCACTTTTTGGCTCTTCCAATTTCGATCTATTTTCTTTTGAGACAATCTGGGCGAAAGTCAATTTCTTAACTGCACTACCATTGTTTAGATTGTGAGCTTCTGTATTTTCCGTGATTCTTGGTGGGATATTTTGAATGATTTTCTTCCGTGTATACTATACACGGTATACTATTATACCTTTTACATAATAATTATTTTGAGTTTTAGTTAGATTGAAGTAGGCCTACAGTATCATCCTATTTATAAAGCTCAATCAATCAATAATTTTATTTGCCGTAAAACTTTACAAAAAAGCAATAAGCATCGTCGAACAATGAAACTATTATAATACAATAATTATAATACATCTGTCGTAAGTTACATATAGTTGAAACAGTTTACATTTAAATATCATAAAATTTACAAGTTCATTATACTTATAGTCTAGTTGAAATAGGTATGTCATTGTGTATCAGTACCAAACCATCAAGATTGCAATAATTTCTCATCAACCCATATCAGATACTTCGCATTGCAAAAACTCTTCTGTTGAGTAGAACACTTTTGCTTTCAGCCAATTACCTAAGACTACTGAATTTATCCGATGGTAACTTTTTCACACTGCTTGGTAATTTATTGTAGAGAAGAATCTGCTGATACCTATGGCTTTTAATTGACTTTTGCAGTCTAACTCTAGGTCTCACAACGTGATCCTTTTGTCGAGTATTGTAAGAGTGAGTTTCAGAGATTTCATGATATAAATTAATATTGTTCTTAACAATATCACCTCAATGTATTTACTATCCTCAATATGCATGAATTTTACACACTTTCATTTTTTTTCAAAGAAATTGAAGAAAAATTCTATACAGAAGAAGAAGAAGGAAAGAAGGACTGAGTCAACATTCGATCAGAAAATAGTGAACTTGTTCCAAACAGTACCAGATAAAATCACTACCTTCAGATACAAGGTGAGATGTTATAATGATTACAGATTTTTAGATGCCATGGCTCGTAAACGTTTTATTTCATGCCTTCTACCTTGTTCAGTGAACTTTTTATGTGTTTTTATATGATGTTAATGTTTTTTATTCATTTATTGGATAAAACAAATTCAATATTCAGAAAAATTAAGAACAAGCAAAAGATTAATGTCCGTTACATATTGTAAAGGTGACAATGTGAGAATTTGAATTCACTAATTAGGTTAACATTTTTGGTCATCTTGGTCAAGTGAATTGAACACTATTGCAACATTGTATTACTGTATTATATTATTCATCAAAAGTCTGGGGAAAAACAGGTTTGGGTTGTGCCTTATGTTTCTTTTTCAATGACATGCTCAAGAGCTGTTCATAATTAAATAATAATATTTCCTAATTTTACCTATTTACATTCTAAATTCAAAATTTTTGTAACTATATTAGGACCAAACTATCTGTTTCAAAGTGCTGAAGAATCATAAGCTCTTTTGGACTTATTTTGAATCAAAATTTGGGAATAGGATAGTAAGGGCTATAAGCCTTTTTTCAATTTCCTATCATTCTATGAATATGTGTTTTTGTTGAATAAATAAAGTAGGTTAATGATTATTGTTTTTTGACCTGTGTTCATTCTACAATATTATTAAATATACAACTGTTGATGATGTATTATTTTCACAGAGGCTGACTGAGGGTCTTGTTATAGCTGGACGAGTCAGAGAAATTAATTTATCTCGGCTGGGAATTTCTCTCCCTGGGAGGTCTCTAGCTCACGTGGACATAAATAAGATCTCGACGCCCTATACCGAACAACTGCAGTCTCTTTCAAGTGACTCAGTAAATGCCAAGGTACGCCTGATATTTGTTTAGTTAATCTATGTTTATTTATTTGATTTTCAACTTTTACATCAATTTCCAACTCATGTACAATAATGTGAAATAGTACAAAATAAGAAATTGGACGTACATATCAGAACATATAACGCAAGTCGTTCAAACTAATCTCAATAAAGAGTATTACAGAATGAAGTACAGTAGTATGAAATTGGGAGCATTATACATATCTTGAGGAAAACAAAACCAATTACAGTCGAACCTCTGTATAACGAAGTCGATTATCCCGAGAAAAAATTCGCTGCAGAGAGGTTCTGTCAAGAAAACTGCCACGATCCGATGGATCTTATAATATCGTATCACGGTGGTGAATAAATGAATATGGTACATGAAACATATCATTGTGAACGGTAGGGTACCTATTAGGCCAATATTGATATGGAAATTTGAAAATTCATGCTGTTTGAAAAAACATGTTTTTTAAAAATATTTATAGAATGTAATAAGTAAGTAAACCCACCAATTTATTTCCAGAAAGCTTGATTTGTACTATTTTGTAGAGTTTAATCAAAATACATACTCTGTAGCAATATTTTTCAACTTTTTACACTACTATTAGATGGAAAGCAAAATACGGTTATCTTGTCAATAACTTCACTATAATACTATAATAACTCAACTTTCCTATTTTTTAATGTTTTATATTAGGAAAAGTGAGTAATTTTCGGTTGAATTTTGCATTTGAATAAAACATCATGTTCGATAAACGACTCACATCTATTAAAACAGACATGTCTGGTACACTATTTTTCAGTTTTAATCCTTGCCTGATAATATTTTGAAAGCCTCTATAACTTCTTGATATGACGGATTCTTCTCCTCAGGTTTGTCACAGCCTTCATCATCGTCTTAGTCAGTTCAAAGAATTGAAATGTGTGACAAAAGAAAGAATGGGAAAGCCCAGTCGTTCACCTGCCTGGTCTACAATAATGACAAGCTCTTGGAATTCAATTCCCGACTTGTGTTTCACCCTCTATTGACTGTCTACCATCCTTTTTTCTTCCTACCTGAATTGCCATTATTTTTAGTCTATTGACCTTTCTGCTGAAACTAAACAATTCCTTGAAAATAACCGTCTACTTCCTATACACACTACATTTTGTATGTTGAAGTCAAGAAAAAACTTTTTTGTTGAGAGGTCCGAAATTCGTTAAATAGAGGTAATTAAGCAGCCAAAACACTAAAATGTCATGGGACCAGGTAAAAATTCGTTGTGAAGAGGATTTCGTTAAGTGGAGGTTCGTTATAGAGAGGTTCGACTGTATCTCAATATATTACCTCACATTGGATAGTTGATTGAAAATCTTCCTTACTATTTTTATTTATTTACATCAATAGAATAATTACAACCTATAGAGGCTTACAGCTTTATGCCGAAACAAGCCTTCAATTGAAAATCAATTGTTTACATAAACTGAAACTAAATTAATAAGAAAGAAAAAAGAAAAAATGAAAAATAGTTTGGAACAAACATTATAAATAGAAAATAACACAAGATACAATAGAAAATAGACTGAAAAAAAACAAAATATACCAATTGAAAAAAGAGAATATGTAGCAAGCCTATTTTAAGAAGAAGAAATTAAATATTTATGGCCTGCAAAATTGATTAAGCATTTATAAATTAATAGCTTGATAACATTTTTCACTAAAATTGCGCAAATTATCAGCGAATATATCTAGAATCGTATTCAAAGAATTGTACAATCTAACAGTTTTTTTAAGAAGCAATTTGCATGATGTACAGTGTATATTCTATCCAAAGCAAAAAACATATTTAATCTAGGTCTATTTAACGGAACAAAGATACTAAAGTGTTCGATAATATTCGGAATGTCTAAATGATTATTCAATATTTTAAATAGAAAAATTAATTATATGAAATCCCACCTGTTCTTCAATGACATAATTTTGAAAAATGACTCTCAGACACCTCATAGAATAGTCATACGGGCATGAATGTTCATACTTCTTGTAATACATGAATCTGAGGAATTTATTTTGTATGCTTTCGATATTACCAAGATATATCTCTTGATAAGGACTCCAAACAACTGCACAATACTCAAGTCTACTTCTCACCGAGGCCAGATACAGCATCTTGATCAAATCAATGTCTGTGAAGTGTGCACATTTCTCATTTTTCATGATAAAGCCTAGCATCTTATTAGAATTATTAAGGATGTAATTAATGTGATCTCTGAAGGTGAGAGTGGAGTCTATGTAGACACCCAAATCTTAGTCACATGAACTCTTTCAAGATGTTCATCTATTAATTTTTGTAGTAGACAGGATGCTGGAAACAGAGGAATGGACTATTCACGATTTTTCTCATTTTTGGGGTTGAAATTTAGGGGTGAAAAAATGAAATCCTTTGTTGTTAGATATCAGAAAAATCCTTTTGTCATTCAATTCTACTCTTTGAGAGGATTTTTTCATTTTATGATTAAGGGTAGTTTTTTCGGAATTCTCTGTTTGAGGCAATTTTTTTTTTTTTGAATGGTAGATAGTGGTTAATAGATAAAATTTATAATTTTTTTCAATGGTTGCTGAGGGTTGAAATCGTTAGGGGTTGACCATTTTTAAAACTTTAAATATCTGTATCATCGAAAAATTATTTTTTCCATCAAGTGTTCAAAGAGATGAAGAAACGTATTTGATGTTTTGTTCTAAAATCACCCCCTACTTAAAGTTAAGAACTTTATTAACATTAAAAACCACCCTTAAAATGGAGTGTTTTTTAAAAATAATTTTCTATTTTATAAGTTGAACTTGGAAATTTTTGGTGTGCTTGAACTTTTCAAGCATAACAAGATGATGAAGCATAGAAGGTATATTCAAGTATTGCATGATTATAAATTCAAAATGTAATGATATTATTTACTGTATTTACTGTATATCTTGTGAATTCCACTTCCAATAACTAGAAATTTTACAGTTTGCATAAGTATTTTATTTTAGTGCATTGTAGGTTTATAGGAATATTAACATAAAAAAATATATTATAATACATATCATATTCATGCTTAAAGTGAGAAACCATGAAATTTTAAATGTTAAATACAATTACCAAAAACTGAATATTATCGAAATGTGTTTGAAGGTTTATAGATTGCTTTTCGCTTTACAAGGTTAATTTGAGTGGTATCCAACTATTTCAGTCAATAACGTTTTGATTGAATGAATGAACAATTACGTAGAAATTGAATAGAATTATAATATAATAAAAACACTCCAATATGAAGTTAAAATTCAGTCTGTCAATTCTCAGATTAAACTATATAGGAATTGATAAAAAATAAACAAATTTCAAAAAAAAAAAATCAACTAATAACATAAAAATACTGCAGTAAAATAGCAAGATGTCAATATATTTGGTGCTTTCACTGTCATTTTATAATTGCCCACGCTTTCTCCCCTTTCACTGAGATTAAATCACATTTATCACAGATATAAATAATGATATTTTTTCACATTATATCAACACTGGAATCAAGCAATTCAACTGTTCATATAACAAGTATTATATTATGCAAATAAGAACACGTTACAATAAGAGCTGATTAAATGGAATAAATAAATAATAATAATAATAATAATAATAATAATAATAATAATAATAATAATACTGTTTAGTTTTCGGGAACTGCATTATCTGTGTTCGAGGGAGAACAAAAAAATTGTACAGGTCATTTAGATAAGAGTTCTGGAATGTCAACAGAACCAGCCTTGAGACAGCTCGTCGTCCCCCCCACCGCCATTGCAGTCTGTTTGCACAGAATAAAAAATCGAAAACGGCTCTGACGATTTCCTTCAAATTTATACGATGGATAGCTATTTATAAGCCCTATCAACTGACATGTGTCTCATTTCTGGTAAAATTGCAGGAGTTCCGTAATATTCTTGAGAAAAATGGCAGCTAATAACTAAAGAAACATGTTTTTCACGATTTTCTCAAAAATGACTTGACCGATTTTTTTTAAATTCATACTCTGTATTATCAGCTCTATCAACTGGCATGAGTCTTTTTTCTGGGAAAATAATGGGGGGTCCACCCCATCTTTGAGAAATTGACATTGTAACCTCATTCTCGTGCATGAGGTAGGTAGGTAGAGCAGTTTATAAAAAGAACACAGTCGAGATATTTTTCATCTGTAGAACAGCTGTTTTGACGACGTTTAAAATCATCGAATTTCACAATTTACACAAAGGAAAAAGTACTCTAAAAACAATAATAATTATATAGTAGTTCATCAATAGCTGGGATCAACAAAAAAAAAATACAGAACGATTGAAAAATTCAGCAACTGCAAGCCACATCTATATATATAAAAGCGAAATGGCACTCACTCACTCACTCACTCACTCACTCGCATAACTAAAAATCTACCGGACCAAAAACGTTCATATTTGGTAGGTATGTTCAGTTGGCCCTTTAGAGGCGCACTAAGAAATCTTTTGGCAATATTTTAACTCTAAGGGTTATTTTTAAGGGTTTAAAGTTCATCTTTTAGCATGTATATTCTTCTTCTCCCAATCTCTTTATTATAATTGAAATTTCCATATCATATGTTACTATAGAACTATAATCTAGATAGAGTACCTCTTCGAAATATTTGTTAACTGGCAACTAAATAATAATTTTGTCAGGTTGGCATTAAGTTGAGTTGACTTGTTAGGTTGGCACCAAGTTGAAGATTTAAATGCATTTATCGCGGAAAAATTGATTGGGCACTGCTACTTCAATCCTAGGAATATTATTACTATTATTGTCCTAACATATGATAAAAATGGTCAAATGAAAAATGCAGGCGAGCGAAGCGAGCCTGCTGATCTCATTCTTGAACGATCCAGTCGGGGGTCCAGGGGGCGGAGCCCCCTGGCTAGACGGATATGGCGAGCGAAGCGAGCCTGACGGCTAGTGATTGTATAATAGTAAAAATGACAACCTCGCCTCGAATAATCCAAGCAGTGTTTCATTACAGCCTTATTTCTAGAGGCAATCAGCTGCTCACGTTTGAAATAATTCAGTCAAATATCTCGTAAATTGCCAGCTTTTAGCATACAATTTGGTACACAATGCATATCATGCAGCCGCTCTCCGAACTTTAAAAGTCCTTGGAGACGAAAATACAATCTTCCGACTACTTTTGACAATTGAAAAAATAATTTCAATTATTTCTGAAAAACTTTCTCGCTTTCACCACCCATTTATCTTTTGAAACAAAAGAGGTTTCCAGCATGTCGAAAATTTCATGTTTTCTGCTTGAAATGTCTCGACATTGACGAACATAATTAGTAATTAAAAAACTAGTAGTTCTGCGAATAGTAGACCTCGCTCATAAATACAACTTTCAATCTATAATGAAAAGGGCCAGTACAATAAGTACAGAATATTTTGAAGATTTAGTCATGTCATCTATTATTTTCTCCATTGAAAGTGCTAGAGCCACTGGACTTATCAAGGAGGTACCTTTATAATGAAAAAGACTAAGAAATTGTCAAAAAACCAGATTCATTGATACTTAGAAAGACCGGTTTCGTTCTTTATCAAAGTTTATCAGAGATTGACAATGGTGCAATCACCGAAACCGGTTTTTCTAAGTATCAATAAATATGTGTTTTTTTGACAATTTCTTAGTCTTCTCCATTCAATATGAATAATTACCACAATAACTTCTCAACTACACAAAAAGAAAAACAAAATTAACCTTTACACCTTTACATACTATTTTTTTTCTACAACTGCAGTATTGGACTCCAATACAATAAAGATTTTTAAAAAATGATTTATCAAATTAATTTGATAAATCAATTTGGATCTTATCCGTTATGTGCCAAGAAATGTACTCCCTCCAATTTCTACTTAGGTGTAGTTCTAGTAGTTCTAATTTTCGCTACTAGGCTGCGTTACTATCGCACTTCCATCGTTTAGCGGGTAATGAGAATTCAATTTGAAATCTGTAAATTGGAAGAAAACTTGAAAGGTGTTTATCAGGGTTAGTATCGCACTTCCATCGTTTGGCGGGTAATGAGAGTTCAATTTGAAATCTGTAAATTGGAAGAAAACTTGAAAGGTGTTTATCAGGGCATCAGGGGTGATTTCTACTACGGTCCCATTGATAGGAGTACGAGTCTCAAGTTGAATTTCAAAGTTTTCTATTCATAAAATCCCGAAACTCATGAAATCCAGACATTGCTATTCATTAAAGAACCAATAACATAAATATGTTAATCCTTCTCATTAATGAAGCAAGGGTGTAATATTTTCAAAATAAAGACATTCATTTTTTTGCAAGTTGTGAAAATATTTGATAGTTGATAATACAGATAAAGTGTCACTTACCAATAATATATTTCACAATCCATATTATGCGGGCTCCACTCAGCATGATGTATTTTGGAGTGTAGGCCTATGTCTGTCACTAAATGCACTTTTAAACCTATAAATATAACTGACTTTTGATCTAAATTAAACCTATACTCAAATTCGAACAACTATGGTACATCATTCCAAATCTAACTAATCTAACCAACTGAAGGCTGTAATGATACAACTATAGATGAGAAATTCAATTTTAGAAATTTCCAAAGTGAGAATGGCAGTGGAGAAAGATAGGAGAACAGCGTTGCCGATTCTCTGCCTTGCCACTGCCTTCTATAGAGGATTGCTGATACAGGGATATATTTCTATATTGTTAAAAACGATCTGGCAACGTTGAAAATGAAAAAGGGATAGCGCTATATGTTTTTTCGAATGAATCAATACTTCCATCATAACATGGAACTCACTCAAGTACCCTTGTTATTATTCTATAAAACACAACTAGTTCATATACTTTTATGACATTCTCTAGTGTTAAAAATGTGGGCAAAAAAATGGGTAATCTATGGGTAAGTTAGTCTACGCCTATTGTAATTATAATCTACCTAATCAAGATACAGATCGAGAAATAAAAAGAATATTAATGATACTGTGTATTAATAATACTGTTGTATAGATCAACTGTTAACTTTATAAGAAAGAGCATTAATTTTAAGAAGAATTCAATCTGAAAATCTGTCAGTATAGGAAAAGTTTTTCTATGAGCTTGTCGTCTATGCTATATCCATCCATATCATGCTTCGCTTCACTATTCATTCTAAAATATTGAAAAATTCAAAATTAGGGTTATTGAGAATTCCAAAATGAGGGTTGCGATTGTCTCCTTCACTAAGCTTAGAAGACATTATTATCTTGTTGGTTGCAGACTAATGATTTACGTGGAACCGACTTCAAAAATAACTATGAATCCGTTACCTTCCCAACTGGAATACAATGGACCACCACCTTTCGCCAGGTCAATTACCCTCTCCCACTACCATCCCTTAACGACACCAAAATGACAAGGAAGCTTATGTATGTGTATTTTTGAGTCTCCGGAAGGGTGAATACAGTTAGTTGCCAGTTGCCATCGAGTAGCACTAGCAAGTGGATACGGTATTTCTATTGCAATAGAAACTGGTGTTTGTACAAGCTTTGAAAGTTTCGTGAGTTTCTAAGTTAAGAGTGCTGTGTGAAATCTATTTTTTAGTTGAGTAATTTAGTTCCATTCTTCTGTAAATATGAACTTCATTAATTTAGTAGAGAGAATTCCGAGTGAGGAACATGCAGTAAATTTTCTTCAAGAGAAGGGCGTTCTGCATCCTCAAAGAAAATGTCAACGCGGTCTTCATGACATGAAGTTGAGACTCGGACAGCGCGATCGGTGGACATGTACAAAAGACGGGTGTCAAGAGCAAAAATCAATTAGAAAAGGAACTTTTTTGGAAGGCACCAAGCTGAACTTCAGAAAAATTGTATTTTTTATCTATTGGTGGTCGAAAGAGATGGTCCAGTGTGAAGTTTTGTGAGGATGAACTGGACATTAACCACAACACGAGGGTTGAATGGTGCATTCTTATGAGAGAGGTTTGTACTGTTAACCTTATGCGGAATCCACTCCAAATAGGTGGTCCTGGGTCTGCAGTTGAAATTGACGAAAGTCTTTTTTCTAGAAGAAAAAATCATGTTGGGCGTGTGTTGCCTCAGCAGTGGGTGTTTGGGGGGCTGTGTCAGGAGACAGGGGAGTGCTTCCTAGTTCCGGTGGAAGATAGAAGTGCGCAAACACTTCTACCGATAATACAACAACACGTGAGGGCAGGATCCACAATAATTAGTGATGAGTGGAGAGCCTATCGTGGTATTCAAGGGCTTCCAGAACAATACAACCACGAAACTGTGAATCACAGCTTACATTTTGTGAACCCACAGACTGGAGCACACACACAGGGGATAGAGAGTACTTGGCGGCTAGCGAAGCATCGTAATAAGATTCATTGCGGTACAAATCGTAATATGCTGGAACCGTACCTAGCAGAATTCATGTGGCGAAGAAAGTTTGCTGGCCATGATCTTTTTCAGCAAATTTTGAATCACATCAGTATGCAATGCAGCTATATTGGACTCCAGGGCTCTTAGAAGTGTTTATTTCGCACTGTTTCACTCACACCTGACCTACGGCATCATTTTTTGGGGAAATTCAAGCTGCGTAGTTGAGGTGTTCAGAATGCAGAAGTGGGCATTGAGAGTGATGATGGGAGAATCAATTCGAACAAGTTGTCGCCCCCTTTTCAAAAAACTTCAAATTCTCCCATTCCCAAGCTTATATATTTTCGAAACAATCTGCTTCATTAAGAAAAATCTACATGAATTTAATACAGGCGGAACATTCCATCAATACCGAACAAGATATAGGAACAACCTAAGAGACGACACACACCAGACAACCATGTATGAGCGAGGTGTTAGGAGTTCTGGTATTCGGTTGTATAATTTATTGCCAGCTCATATAAAAGAAATGACTGGTACAAAATTCAAGAACAATTAAAGAAGGAGCTGCTGTCCATATGCGCGTACTCAAATGAAGAGTTCAGAGAGTACTACGAGTGTCGAAATGGGGTTTAGAGAGAATAGAAGAAAAAAAATGTATTGACTTTTCATGTGCCTACTTATGTTCTAAACCACGAGCGTCGAGATAAGGTTTGGAGAGAAAAGAAAATATATTGACTTATCATTTATGTATTTATGTTCTGTATTTTATTGACTTACGACATTGACAAGTCCAAACACCCCTTTTATAGGAGGTCAGTGGATGAAAATTAAAAAAAAAAAAAAAAAAAATGGCCCCCCTCAATAAACATTCATATTCGAGTATATAGGTTCAATTTAGATTAGATGTCAGTTAGATTTATAGGTTGAAAAGTGCATTTTAGTGATTTAAAGTGATAGTTGTTCGAATTTGTGTGTATAGGTTTAATTTATATTGATAGTCAGTTATATTTATAGGTTTAAAAATGCATTTAGTGACAAGCATAGGCCTACACACCAAAAGACATCATACTGAGTGGAGCCCGCAAAATATGGATTGTAAAATATATTGGTAAGTAACCATTACTTCATTAATGAGATGGATTAGCATTTTGTTGTTGGTACTTTAATGAATAGCAATGTCTGGATTTCATGAATTTCGGGATTTTATGAATAGAAAACTTTGAAATTCAACTTGAGACTCGTAGGCTACCCGTATCAATGGTACCGTAGTAGAAATCACCCCTGATGCCCTGATAAAACCTTTCAAGATTCCTCCAATTTATATACATTTACTGATTTCAAATTGAATTCTCATTACCCACTAAACGATGGAAGTGCGATAGTAACGCAGCCTAGTAGCGAAAATTAGAACTACTAGAACTACACCAAAGTAGAAATTGGAGGGAGTACATTTCTTGGCACATAACGGATAAGATCCATCAATTTTATAATTATGATAAGATGATTCAATTTAATTATTCTATCTAATCATAATAATTCATTTATTAGTCGAAACTAAGACCTCAGCTTCGCTTAGGTCAATAAATGAAAAATCGAAGTTATAGTTTGTTAAATCATGCGTAAGGAAAAACTCACATGTAAGAATGTTAGAGATTTCCAAACATTTTTGTGCAGACGGTAAAATATCTTGAACTGTTATCAAAATACAAGCAATATAGATATACAGATATAGTAGTATTATACAAAAATATTACAGATTATACAGATCGCGTTTGTTGACCAATGAAACCATAGATGAAGGATAAGTAAGGATAACTATATTATTCTTGTCTCTGATGAAACTGACTCACTCATTTTCATCATTTTTGAGCATATAAGAGGATAAAATTGTAACAGGATAAAATTTTTAAAAATATAGATATACAGATATAGTAGTATTATACAAAATTATTGCAGATTATACAGATCGCGTTTGTTGACCAATGAAACTGACTCACTCATTTTCATTATTTTTTTCATCATTTAATCCCTCATTTTTGTTTTTTCGCTTGAGCCAGCAAAATGTACTCCGGTTCACGAATTGGCAAACTTCTTCGCTGTCTTGGATCGATGAGTTCGGGAAGTAAACATTTCATATGAAAGGTTTCTAGTTTTTTCTTTCATGTTCTCTTTCCAAAACTCATCATCCGTTCAATCTCAAAAGTTTTGAGCCCTTTTAGAGTCCAAATGACAAGAATACAGTACTTTCTTTTTGTTATATATGTAGCTGCCCTTGTATTTGATAAAAATAAGAGTGACTTGATTTAATTTAAATTCCTATAATTTTCTTCCAATTGAGCAACTATTATTGTAAGGAACTGTAAATCACTTCACTCGTGGACGCAGCAGAAGACTAGAGTGAACAACCAAACATAACTTCAGAGCGGAGCATGGTGAAATGAAAAAAGAAAACGAAAAATTAGCTAGAAGGGTGCATGAAATGGAGGTGCAAATCGTCGAGCTACAACAGTATAGTAGGAGCAATAATTGGAGATCCATGTTATACCACAAACACCTAATGAAGATGTCTACGGAATTATTGAGGACTTGTCAAAAGCACTCAATTTCGAAAATGATGTTTCTAAGATCGATGTAGCTCATAGAGTTCCAACAAATAACAAAAAGACTATTCCACCATACTAATAAGATTCAATAACAGAAGTGAGAAAAATAACTGGTTTTCTAGATATAAGCAAGTACAGAAGGATCTGAGAAAATGCAACCACCAGGACAACTGAGAACTACAGCAGTCAATAAGAATCTTCAAGATGGGCCAGTATACATCAATGAAATTTTATATCAGCATACTATCGTGGTCTTCTGATGGAAGCGAAACACTTTGCCAAGGAGAACGGATATAGATATACGTGGGTCATGAATGGGAAAATATATTTACGTAAGCAAGAAGACTCAAGACCAATCAGACTGGTAAGTCACGCTGATCTAGACAGTCTAAAGTGTGCTAGTAGATCGAACTCGTCGGTAAAAAACAATAATGAACGTAAGTAATACAGCACACATGCTTTGATGTCAGTTAATTGCCAATAGACTTTCATATTTTTGTCAGCAATAGAAGAAATATATAATTTACTAGATAAGGAAATAAAGTTAACTAATGAAAGAAAACTACATAGATTACTCACCATCAGCTAGAAATCAATTGAATATTATAAATATATTCATATGAATATAAGAAGTATTTCCAAAAATTTTGACGAATTGGTAGTATTTTTGAATGATTTAAAATTTGATTTTGATATAATTATCTTGACTGAGACGTGGATATGTGAAGAATCTCTATTTGAATATAAAATAAAGGGTTATAGAACATTAAACAAATGCTCCAGGTTAAATAAGTGTGATGGCATTTGTATATTTGTTAAGGAGGAGGTCATGTTTGAGATTTATTCAATAGATATACAAGAGGCTAACTCGTTAAGTTTGAATGTAGAGATAGGCAATATCAAATTACTGATAATTGCAGTTTATCGCTCCCTAGTGGTAATGTTGCTACATTCCTAGACAGTATGAGAATAGCCTCCAATCAATTCAAGATAAGAATAATTGTGTCTTTGTTGGAGATATGAACATTGACTTGAATGCAAATAACAATATAACAAGTGAATATATTCATATACTAAATAAAAATGGTTTTGAATCCTTTATTAATTCTTTGACGAGAGTAACAGAACTACACAAACTTGTATTGATCATATTTTTCTCAAGACTAATAATAATGATATAAATGAACAATCTTTTGGTAATGTAATAAAAACATCAATTACAGATCACTTTTCGACTACTTTACACATCCATCTATCAAATAACAGACAGGCGAAACAAAAAAGTAGCTTTCCTATAATTGACTATGCACTACTGACTAAACGCATCGAAGACGAGGACTGGGGGTTCTTGTACTCTAATGATGACGTCGGTATTGATTCATTGACGGAATTGTTTGTGAGAGACTTAGGTGTCATATAGAGAATTCTACAAAGATGAAATCTATTCCACATAAAAAACGAGCCTTAAAGTCTTGGATTACACCGGGTCTTATCAAGTCAATAAATGTAAGGATTCAATGAAATAAAACTAATTAAACAGCCATAAACACTTTATTAAAAAACAAGTTTAAAGATTATAGAAATAAGTTGAATGAATGATCAATGTCACTAAAACAAATTATTATAAAAATAAATTAGAGGAATACAAAAACAATAGTAATAAGTTAGGAATGTTATGAGGGAAATTATTGGTAAAAGCTGACAAAGGAAATAATATAAAAATTTACCCCAATAAATTGAACAATTTTTTCGCAAATGTAGGTAGAGAATGGCTAGTAAAATTCCGGCTATAAATGTAGATTGTGATGAAATTTACAACGACCACTTCCCATTAATAAATGAACATTTTACCCTGAATCCTGTTACGAGTGATGAGATTAATGTATTATAAAAAAATTGAAGAATTCAGCAAGCCCCGACTAGACCATATCAATAATATTACAATAAAGAAAATATCTACTTGGATTGCAGAACCTTTATGTTTCATCATTAATAAATGCTTGAGTCTGGTAAATTCCCGATTTGCTTCAAGACAGCCAGAATTAAACCGCTTTTCAAGTCAGGTAACGTTGATCTTCCGGAGAATTATAGACCCATAAGTTTAATCAGTAATCTAGCAAAAATAATGGAGAAAGCAATCAAAACTAGATTGATGGGTTTTATAAACAATCACAACATAATTCATAAGGATCAATATGGCTTCCAAAGTAACAAAAATACTGAGGATGCTCTGGCCGCCTTTACAAATGAAGTTTCTGAAGCCATGTCTTCAATAACAACAAATGTCTAGCTATAATGATTGACCTGGCAAAAGCCTATGATACCATACCCCACAATAAATACTAAAAAAATTGGAGAGGTACGGGATTAGAGGACTCCACCTTGAATTATTTAAGAATTATTTAAGTGATCGGACACAATAATTTCTGATAACAACAGTTACAAATCAAACACTATAAAACTTAACGACTTTGGATTACCACAAGGTACCGTCTTGTCCCCGATTTTATTTTTACTCTATATCAACGACATCTTTAGGCCAATATTGATATGGAAATTTGAAAATTCATGCTGTTTGAAAAAACATGTTTTTTAAAAATATTTATAGAATGTAATAAGTAAGTAAACCCACCAATTTATTTCCAGAAAGCTTGATTTGTACTATTTGTAGAGTTTAATCAAAATACATACTCTGTAGCAATATTTTTCAACTTTTTACACTACTATTAGATGGAAAGCAAAATACGGTTATCTTGTCAATAACTTCACTATAATACTATAATAACTCAACTTTCCTATTTTTTAATGTTTTATATTAGGAAAAGTGAGTAATTTTCGGTTGAATTTTGCATTTGAATAAAACATCATGTTCGATAAACGACTCACATCTATTAAAACAGACATGTCTGGTACACTATTTTTCAGTTTTAATCCTTGCCTGATAATATTTTGAAAGCCTCTATAACTTCTTGATATGACGGATTCTTCTCCTCAGGTTTGTCACAGCCTTCATCATCGTCTTAGTCAGTTCAAAGAATTGAAATGTGTGACAAAAGAAAGAATGGGAAAGCCCAGTCGTTCACCTGCCTGGTCTACAATAATGACAAGCTCTTGGAATTCAATTCCCGACTTGTGTTTCACCCTCTATTGACTGTCTACCATCCTTTTTTCTTCCTACCTGAATTGCCATTATTTTTAGTCTATTGACCTTTCTGCTGAAACTAAACAATTCCTTGAAAATAACCGTCTACTTCCTATACACACTACATTTTGTATGTTGAAGTCAAGAAAAAACTTTTTTGTTGAGAGGTCCGAAATTCGTTAAATAGAGGTAATTAAGCAGCCAAAACACTAAAATGTCATGGGACCAGGTAAAAATTCGTTGTGAAGAGGATTTCGTTAAGTGGAGGTTCGTTATAGAGAGGTTCGACTGTATCTCAATATATTACCTCACATTGGATAGTTGATTGAAAATCTTCCTTACTATTTTTTAAATAGAAAAATTAATTATATGAAATCCCACCTGTTCTTCAATGACATAATTTTGAAAAATGACTCTCAGACACCTCATAGAATAGTCATACGGGCATGAATGTTCATACTTCTTGTAATACATGAATCTGAGGAATTTATTTTGTATGCTTTCGATATTACCAAGATATATCTCTTGATAAGGACTCCAAACAACTGCACAATACTCAAGTCTACTTCTCACCGAGGCCAGATACAGCATCTTGATCAAATCAATGTCTGTGAAGTGTGCACATTTCTCATTTTTCATGATAAAGCCTAGCATCTTATTAGAATTATTAAGGATGTAATTAATGTGATCTCTGAAGGTGAGAGTGGAGTCTATGTAGACACCCAAATCTTAGTCACATGAACTCTTTCAAGATGTTCATCTAATAATTTGTAGTCAACAGAAATCTGTTGCTGTCTAGTGAAGACAATACATTTACATTTCTTCACATCTAATGCCAGATTGTTTCTTTCACTCCAATCATTCAACCTGCCCAAATCCTCCTGTAACATCTGAGAGTCCTGATCATCCTGTATAGTTCGATAAATTTTCACATCATCTGCATAAATAAGACAATTACTGTTTTTAATACACTCTGGAATGTCATTAATAAGTAAAAGGAACAAAAGAGGTCCAAGATTACTCCCCTGGGGCACACCTGAACCACTAGTAAAACATTTTGATCTAATATTATTGAAATACACAAAGAATAAACGCTGACTAAGGTATGAGTGAAAGAAGGCAATCATTTCGGATGTGAAACCAAAGGCAAACATTTTTTGCAGAAGAATTTTGTGGTCCTTATCAAAAGCTCTAGAATAATCGAGGTAAATTGCATCAAAACGTATGCCTTTATCAAGGTGACTTGAAATGTAATTAGTGAATAGGAGAAGATTACTGACAGATAATCGTTTTTTAAGGAAACCATGCTGACTAACCGTTATAATGTTTTTAATTATTGAAAATATGCTCAAACAGTACATACTCGAATACTTTTGCAGTTGCATTCAAGTTGGATATTGGCCTGAAGTTTTTCAAATCATTTAATTTTCCACCCTTAGGAATTGGAGTGACTCTTGCCTCCTTCCACCTACTAGGAAACTTGTTTTTCGGATGGACAGGTTGAATAAATAGTGTAGAGGCTTAATCAAAATTTCCCCACAGCCCTTTATTATAAATGGGGGTATGTTATCTGGACCACAAGATCTTTTAGGTTTTAGGTTTTTCATAGATTCAGCTACTTCTCCCTCAGTAATGTTTCTTATATTTAAAGTGTCTGAGACACCGTTTATTTTGAAATCGTTATTGGGACCTACTATGTCGTCGAAAACAAAGTGAGTATCATTATCATAAATGATCAGCAAATGCTTGAGATTCTTCTCTAGTTGGAATCTTCACATTTTCAATTTCATATTCCCCAGGTACGGTTCTATTTGCTCTTCTATCCTTCACATAGTTCCAAAAACGTTTAATGTTAGTTTTAGCACTGTTTTGTACACCTGTTATGTAGCTGTGATATGCAACTGTTATTTGAAACTTCAGTTTAGTTCGAACTTCTCGAAACCTTTATAATGATTTGAAGCGGGCTAACTTATTTTTCAATTTGAGATTTTTTATATTATTGTTAAACCAACGTGGATACTTAATACTAATTTTATTTATTGTTGGAATACATTGATTCATAGCCTTAAGCAACAAATCATAATAATACTCAACGGCTTTATCAACATCCTCAATAAAGTATAAGCTGTCCCAATCAGAATTTTGTATAGTTATATAAAGCTTATGGAAATCTGCTTTTTTAAAATTATAGTAAGAAATGCTAGTGGGAAGGAAAGCTACGTGAGTCATTTCAATGTGAAAAACAAGAGCGGGGTGGTGACTATTTTCAGCAAGCGTAAGATCATCTTGCCTGGTAACATTCAACGGGATATTACTCAAGATTAAATCGAGAGTTATATACATTTATATTTGGAACATTATTGAAGGAACTCAAATTTAATAGACCCATTAATTGAGCAATACATCTAGTCTTACTGGAGCCGACAGAGAAGTTGAAATTATAATCAGTAATCTCATTCAGATTGAAATCGCCAACAATAATATTGTCATCGTTTATGAAACCGTACTCGTTTTCAATACTGTCTACAAAGCTCTGATAATCGAGGAGCCCAGCTGTTGGTCTCAGATAAACTGCTTTGATGTAGATAGTTCGTCCAGGCAGACGCAGTCTGACAGTGAGTGATTCGGATCTGACCTCCGCACGCACACTCACCAATACAGTCGACAACGAAGCAGCGATAGCCACCAGCACGCCCCCGCCTCTCGTCCTACCTGATAATGTTGGGTTACGGTCGCATCAATACATTTTGTATTTGTCATCACAGAATTCACCGTCTCTTATGTCTTCAGTCAGCCAGGTCTCCGATAAGACGATAATCGCACAAAAAGAATTCAGGAGTGAAAGAGATAACTCATGAAGTTTAGTTCCCATTCCATCAACATCCTGATAACAAACTGAAAGTTGTTGAAATCTAGAGTCTCTGTAAGTCGACATCACTAGAGATTTGAGAGAATTGCTAGAGTTTTGCTTTGCTTCCTTCTTCTCGTTTTTGTACTCATTTTTGAGTAGTTTGTGATATTCAGTCCACTCTTACATAGTGAGTAAAGTGTATCGTAGGCATATAAAATTGCGGGAACATTATGGAAACGATGAATTACATTTTTCATAATATTAGTAGGAATGTTCTTCGAATTACAGCAAAATTGTATTCGCCTAGAAATTCGCAACATACATTTTACCACGTGATCTAGGTCAACAGATATAATATAATATCATGTATTGACATCTCAGCATTAGAACCTTTCGAATTGGATTAAATATCCGATTGTGAATACGTTGTTATATATATATATATATTTATATTTATATTTATATTTATATTTATATTTATATTTATATTTATATTTATATTTATATTTATATTTATATTTATATTTATATTTATATTTATATTTATATTTATATTTATATTTATTTATTTATTCCTTGAAAAAGCATTACAATAATTCACAATTTAGAAATATAACAACAAAATGAATCAATAGGAAATACAAATAAACATAAGGAACTACTTCCCCAAAAGAGCAAGCTCGAGCTTGGGGAAGGAGCAGCCGTACTTTGACTACTTACTTATTATTAATTAACATTACAGTATATACATTAACAACTAAAATCAAATCCTTTCAATAAACAAGATAAATCAGTGATGCTATAATAGATCAATATATTTACATACAATATGTGTTAGATGCAACAAAATTTGTAAATTATAATAATGACCTGATATTGCCTAGCCTAGTGTATAACATGATATAAGATGTGGTACAAAATGAAATCTATTCAATTGGAATAATTACTATACTAATGTAATCCAGAAATTCTCGGCACTATCCCAGCCATGAGAGCTAACCAGATACTTTTTCAAATGTAGTCCAAAGTTTTTTTGGGCGAGTAAACCTCTCAAATTACTTGGAAGAATATTAAAAAATAATGGAGATAAATATATGAAGCTACGCTGACCAGCAGTAGTCAATAATCTAGGAACAGTAACCAGACCTGACTCCTCCCGTCTTGTAATAGCACAATCCGTTCTATTAATGAAATGAAAAAGTGATAGCTTCTTATAATATAATATGATGTGTTTCAGGTATATCTGTCTAATCGGTAGAACTGAAAATTCCAAAAAAGCCAATCTTGTTGAATACATTCTATTCTTTTTCAGAATAATTTTTAATATTAAATTTTGTATTGTTTTTACTGGTTTTAGAACATTTGTATATGCACCACCCCAACCCACAATACCATATTGGAGCAATGACTGTGCCAGTGCATAATACACCATCTTCATGATTTTCATAGGCAAAACAGAACGTAATTTCACAAATATATAAATAAGTTTTCTAGATCGTGTAGTAAGCTGCGACAAATGTACATCCCACTTTAAATGCTGATCAACCATTACTCCAAGATATCTGATACTGCTAACCTTCTCTATTTTATTACAATTAACTGAACACCCTAAATCTACATGACTAAGACAATTTGGAGAATGCAAAACAAGTGACATATTAACTGGCTGATTCTGTATATTCAAGGAAAAAGAGATGTATTTTGTTTTGGACAAATTCAGAGTCAGTTTTCTTCTATCAAGCCATTTTTTTACTTCTCCCAGTCCCCTAGCAGCTGAGTCATATGTGCTAGCCCAGTTTTCTTCATGAAAAATTAAAACTGCATCTTCTGCAAATGACAATATTTTCCCATTGATTAAATTAAGGTTACAAAAGTCATTAATATAGATCAGGAAGAGGCAAGGTCCAATCACTGTTCCCTGCGGGATTCCCATTTAACAGATTTATATTCACTAACAGTGTTATTGACTCTAACACATTGTTGCCTATTCTTTAAATAACTGCAAAACCATCCCAGTGCCACATCCTCAAGACCAAGGCTACGGAGACAATCAAGTAGACGATCATGGCAAACTGTATCAAAGGCTTTTGCAAGATCAAGAAAAATAGCTATTTGTCTCCTACCTACATCCAAGTTTAAGATTGTTTCTTGAACAAAAGCAGCAATTGCTTCCTGTGTTCCCATCCCCTCTCTAAAACCAAATTGATTTTTCGACAGAATATTATTCACTTCCAAAAATTTATGTAGCTGTCTTTTTACACATTTTTCAATTATTTTAGCCAAATTCGAAAGTAAACTTATAGGTCTATAGTTGGTAATTTTCCTTTTGTCTTGTGATTTGAATATTGGTTTTACTACAGTTGTTTTAAAAGAATCTGGAAAAATACCTTGTTCAAAACTTACATTAATAATGTGTTTGAGTGGAGAGGCAACAATACTTTTAACAGATTTTAAAACAGATACAGTAATACCATCATGACCAGGCCCAGATGCACCTCTAAGACTCTCGATCGCCTCCACAACCTCAGTCTCTGATACATATTGAAAAGTAAAATAATCTTGCGGATTGTGGGGATTGTCTGGTTGCAAATCATCACCAGGCTCACTAGGAATATTTTGTACCATTTTCTCTCCTATAGAGATGAAAAAATCGTTAAAAGCATTAGCACATATATTGGGATTATCCCTAGCACTATAGACATTACCATCAATTTCAATTTCTTCCAAACACTCCTTCCTTATTTTACAACCAGCTACCTCCCTAACTACATTCCAAGTCCGTTTTACATCATTTCCAGCCTCCTCAATTTTTCTGCTATAATACAATCGTTTAGCTTCTCTAATAAGGACTGTCAATCTATTTCGATAACTTCTAAAATAATTTCTCAGATTTAAATTGAATGGTTCCTTTTTACATTTGTTAAATAGAGCTTGCTTTCTTCTAATAGAAAATACTAAACCTTGAGTAATCCATGGCTTGATTTTTTTAAACCTCGAACTAGATTTGGCTACATTTATAGTGGATTTTTCAATATAGCTTTGTAGAGTTGCTACAAAGTTATCTGTTGAAACATTAACATCCCTACTAGAAAATACAGACTGCCAGCCCTCAGACTGGATAAGAGACAAAAGCCTATCATAATCGAGCCTGGTGGCAACAAGTGGCAACTGAGCAGCATTGTTAGTCAAGTCTATTTCACAACGAACCCTAAGAGAAGTAACATAGTGATCAGTAATACAAGTCTTCAATACCATGGGTTCAATGTGCTTATTAGTGTGAACATTACCGAAATAATGATCTAAACACGAAGGTGTTCCCTGAAATGGAACCCTTGTAAAACAATTCACATAAGATATAAGCCCATTTTCGTTCAATAAATTCAAATAAGATTCAGTGTGGATGTTATTTCTATTATTCAAGATATCAATATTTATATCTCCTACAAATATAATATTTTTTCCTAAATTTAAATTCGAAAGCAGCTCAGCTAAAGAGTTAACAAAGTCCTGGCAATTATCATTAGGTGATCTGTAAGCACAAACAATAACCCACTCCTCCTCAAAAATTTTCAGCTCTATCACGAGACAACTAGCCCCAACTATTGTGCATTCCCGCACATGAACATGATCATAATCTTTTTTCAAGTAAACTACTACACCCCCATTTCTATTTGTGTGATTCATTGAATAGTACTGATTAAAACCAGGTATATCACACACTATGGGCCTAACACCTTGGTGACCCGTCTCAGATAATACAATCATGTCTATAAATGGCAATACATTAGCAAATTCTAAACAGAACTCGTCTAAATTCTTCCCAATGAATCTGATATTACTATGAATTATATCAAAATTTACACTGGGTTGATTAGAAATAATATTGTAATAATCATTAGAGTTATTCAAACATAATGTCTCAACTTCATCGAATTCATCTAAATTTTCAAAAATGTCCATAATAAAATTATTTTACTGTTCATTGTTAAACAAGTCTTTAGTACTTACATCTTAGAAAGGTCCACATCACTTTTAATATGTAAAACATTCTTACTGGTTTCGTCTTTTTTGACAAGAATATTACCATCACGTACCCACACAAAGCGATATCCTTTCTCCCGAGCGATTGTTCTGGTCGTATTTAGCAGTTCAAGCGTTGAAGGTATCAAATGTTCGTAAGCCATCACCCTTGTTTCAGGTAGAACAGCTGAAATGTTTTTCGCCGATATACCAGCCCCACTATTGTCCTGCGAAGATGCTAGACGAAAATGACCCATCCATGACATCTTATCTTGACGACGTACGAATTTAATTACTATCGGTTTGATGCTGTCTTTCTTCTTACTGGGAAGGCGATGAGCAACACTTATGTCTCTAGCAGTTAACTCACTCACGGAACCGCCATAGCGGACCGGCATAACATCTGCCAGAGCCAGGTTGATGATTTGAAACCTCCTTATTTCCCCCCCCCCACCTATCATACCTTTTTCCCCCTTTTCCACACACCTGCTTTTTCCAACTTTCTTTGTACCCTCTTTCTTACACCAACCAAGCGGCTCCTAATATAAATAACATTCTGCGTCCCGGGGGTATTGGTATTGGTTGGATATTGGCGATGTAGCACAGGGAAATTATTAATTGTCACTGCATAAAGTAATTGAGGTGCCCCACGGTGTAAGCCTCAGAAAAGCTGACCGGACACAAATGTCTCCCGGTCGAATGGGCCAAAACAGCCCTTGTCAGGGCTCAACACAGCTATCTCAAAATTATAATGACAATACTCTGCTTGAAATTAGGCATAATAATCTAAGAGTTGCTCAGCTCAACATTGAAGGAATTTCTAGATCAAAGGCTGAAATATGTGGAGAGATGATGAGGGACCTCAAAATAGATATAATACTCCTTCAAGAGACACATGTTGCTACAAATGCCGAGAGCAGGCTAAAAATCCCAGGGTATTCTTTGATCAATTTTCTTCTTCATGACAAGCATGGTCTTGCCACATATATTACCCAGGACAAGGCCATGCTATGTACAGCTGTGGATGGAAACTGTCATTCCATTGGGATAAAATATGGACACACAACAATTTTCAATGTCTACAAGCCTCCCTCAGAAAGGTGGAGCACTTCTCCATTACCGGCTGCAGAACACCCATGTATATATGCAGGAGATTTCAATTCACACAGTCCACTATGGGGGTACAATCATGTCAATGCTGATGGAGCAGAGTTAGAGCAGTGGATGGAGGGAGCTGGCTGCTTCCTGGTCTTTGATGCAAAACAGAGCCCTACTTTCCATTCTGCACGCTGGAGATCAACATCATCACCAGATCTCTGTTTTGTGACATGCTCTGAGAATGGTAGGCCACTGATAACTGAGATAACAATAGAATCCCGCTTTCCAAGAACCCAGCATAGTGTCGCAGTCATTGAAGTTGGATTGGTGCTGCCATCTATCCAAAATCGAGAAATGCCAAGATGGAATCTACGTAGAGCGGACTGGGCCCATTTCACAGAAGTGATAGAAAAGACTGTTAGCAGAATCCCAGTGTCTATTGAGAATTATGATAGATTCACCTAACTGATTTATGTGGCGGCTAAAAGATCAATGCCAAGAGGTCATAGGAAGAGTTACATTCCCTGCTGGAGTAAGGAGTGTAGTGACCTCCTCAAAGAATACAGGAATTCACACAGTGATGAGACTGCCAACCAGCTGATGCAAAAACTGGATGAGGAGAGACGCAGCAGATGGGTGGCTGCAATGGAGAGCATGGATTTTACTCATTCCAGTAGAAAATCATGGAATCTTCTTAGAAGACTGGGAGCAGCGAAAGTGAGCACAACCCATGCAACGGTCTCACCTGATGTAATAGCTGACACCATATGTGAGGTTAGCGATATCAATGTACCACACAGAGACTTACTGCATATGAAGCGACATCTGAGAAGAGAATTGCGTAGATGTACTGAAAGATCTAGCTTTGTGAGTCCAGTGAACCATAGTGAGGTGTTAGCTGCAATCAAAAACATCAAGCTGGGTAGAGCTGCTGGAGTTGATGGCATTCTTCCTGAATTCATAAGGAACCTGGGACCCAAGGCCATACACTGGCTAACTAACCTCTTCACAATTGTTATGGAGAAATCCAGAACACCAGTGGTATGGAAGAGAGCAAAAGTTGTTGCCATTCTGAAGCCAGGAAAGGAGCCTAGTGACCCAAAGAGCTACAGACCAATATCACTCCTATCTGTCATCTATAAGCTTTTTGAGCGTGTCCTGCTGTCCAGGATTATTGGAAGAGTAGAAGAGTCTCTTCCACAGGAACAGGCAGGATTTAGGGAAGGCCGTAGCTGTGAAGAACAAGTGCTGTCCATCACAACCTACATAGAGCATGGTTTTGAGAGGAAGCTGAAGTCAGGGGCAGTATTTCTTGACCTTAGCTCGGCCTATGACACAGTCTGGCACAGTGCACTGCTGCTAAAACTTACACGGACATTGAAATGTAGAGCAACTGTCAACCTCATACGATCCCTGCTATTGAATAGAACGCTGAGGGTGGCACATGGTGGTATGGAAAGCTCTGTGAGGAGAATACAGAATGGACTACCTCAGGGCTCCGTGCTATCCCCGATGCTCTTTAATGTGTATACCGCCGATCTCCCTACCACAGGAGCACAGAAATTTGTGTATGCAGATGATATTGGCTTGGTGGCACAAGATTCCTCATTTGAGGTATTGGAAACTACGCTCAACAGAGATCTGGAAAATTTGGCAGAATACTTCAAGGCATGGCACCTGAAACCCAACCCAACCAAGACAGTCACAACAGCTTTTCATCTCAGTAATCGGGATGCAGGGAGAAGGCTAAATAATGCACCAGCAAGACGGCTACAATCTAGGAGGTATCTGAGATTAGATGATCAGAATGGTCAGGATATTGAAACAATTTGGAAGGCAAGGTGGTCCTCCTCATCAGTAAAGAATAAACACCTAATTGAGGATCCAAATGTACAGGTGCCAGGGACACTGCTTGGCGGCCGGCAGTGGTGCTGTTTGAACAGGTTCCGGGCATCTACTGGAAGATGCGCCCAGTCTCTTGCCTTATGGGGTTTTACACCTGACCCATACTGTGAATGTGGCGAGATACAGACAATGGAGCACTTGGTTTCGAACTGCCCTCTGTTCCCATGTGAGGGAGGATTGCAGGAGGTGCATGCGGCAAGTGATATGGGGCTTAAATGGATCGAAGGAGTATTACAGAGAATTGACATTTGAGGCAGACCCATAGAGGCCATTCCAAAATATGCAGTAATACTGCATATAGCATACTGTCCTTCAATGTAATATTTGTTTTGTGTTTTTTAAATTATGACAAGTCATAACTGACGCTTCCACATGCTGGCCCAAAAAGCATAAGCTTATATATAACTCACTTCCAATCGTTTTTGAAAGCATATTAAAAACCTCATTGACACATTCGTTATTTGTTTCTGTTATTCCAGTAACCACAATATTATCTCTACGACTGTAAGATTGTAGGTCCGCAATATCTGTTTTCAGTTTTTCATTATCACTTTTCAATATTTCATTGTCCTTTTTAATTTTTTCATTCTCCAGCTTGATGGATGTTAAATCATTTTTGAAACTTTCAAATTCCTCCGAAATGAATTGAATCGATTTTTTAAACTCAGCGAAGTCAGTTTTGAAATCTGGCGGCAACTCCGATTGAATCAGCTGTTTAACAACTTGGCCGATCGCTTGAAGGTCAGCCTGTGAGAGAGTAGTTGTAGGCCTACTACTAGTAGAAGTGAAGGTAGACGGAGCGGCGGCACTCTGTGTTGACACCGCGACCCCCGCCTCAACCACAGTAGACAATGCCGCTTTGTCACCCGCACTGGCGCCGGCTGCACTGCTTATCTGCTTCTGCTGTTTACCCGCTACTGCCACCGACTTACACACTATACATTTCCATTTACTTCTAGTGTCATTTGACATTTTACGAAAGTTTTTTTCGTTAATAAGTTCACACACGAAATGTAAATATTTTTTACAAACACAACAAAAAATAAGGTCCTGTTCCGGAACATCACTGTCACATTTTGAACACTGCATAATGATTTAAATTGATAAAAAACTGGTTAATAACACGGAGCTGTTAACAATCGATGTTACTCATTCAACTGCCAGAGGCGTACTGATAATTGTTCTAAATCGAATTAAGTAGTGCAGGCTATTGATAATTGATGTAATGATAGTAATGACCACTATCACTATTCCAACATTATCTCAATAAAACTAATCTAAAATTCATCTTTTTATCAGGATGTTGCAGCCCTCTCAGATATGTTCCAAATTGGTGAATTGGTAACTGTAGCAGTTGAGACAATAAATCAGAATAATGGCAAATTCAATGTGTCCCTCAGTCTAAATCCGTGTGATGTGAACAAAGCGTTCGACAGTTCATCGCTTGTAGAAAGTGTCCAATTGATTGGTGCAATTAAATCCGTAGAAGACCATGGCTACGTTGTCGATGTAGGAATAAAAAACGTGGTTGCGTTCCTCCCAATAAAAAACGTTGACCAAGAGGCAATTGGAGGATTAGGTGAGTGCTCATTTATGATTTACTATTTACATTTACATAACTTATAAGCTTTACTGTATTGAACCTGTTGATATTATAAATTTTAAAAGAATTCCATGATCTGTTATGAACCACTGATAGGTTAATATTTACATACTGACATGTTGAAAACAAATATATCTTAAGATACAAGATTCAGATCAATCCCAAATTCTGTATGTATCAGATAGAACATTGGTAACAGCTCTTGAAACTGTGGCTTATGCTTAAGGTTAGCCAAGTGCATAATGTTGCTATACTTTTAATTTGTTTTTGATTTCTTTTACTTTATATTTAATGAATTTTTCAATGTTTCTAAGGGTTTCTATTTTTTATAGTATTATTAATTTAAATTTGCTTTTGAGTTTTGAGAGTGAAAAATCGAGAGAAATCAAGCTCTTATATTGAATTACATGATACATTTACGGAAGGACTTTGTCTTCGCCTTTAGTCTATAATAGAATATATATAACGATTTCAAAAGTACGAAAAAATCAGATTCTTCTTCAAGTCGTCTTCGCATTTGATTGTAAAAAATAAAGTTGCTGTTTTTGACATGTACGTATGTAATGTGATTTCATGTTACAGTGGTCGGAAAACTCGTGCGTGCTGTTGTTACGTATATTAAGAGAAAAACATCTTCAGCATCGACTCTTACTCTTTCCATAAAGAAAGATACCCTCCAAACATCTGTACCTAAGACCGGTTATTCCAACACCAACGTTATACCAGCAACTCGAATCAAAGTCCATGTAACAAAGGTATGTTCCCAATTCTAATTCGAAATAACGACTCAATTAGCCCCTTCTAACGAATAATACATTTTTTAGTATATTTTGTCAAGTATCTTGGAAATCAACTTGGTTACCGGTCAACATTTTCAAAGGGTCCATTGGAGTTTTTGCTGGAGAGTATAATGCAGAGTATCCATTATGATTTTCTATTGTTTTGTTACATAATTCTGTTTTTATCGTGTAGTAGATATTGTGTTAATGCAATAATAAATATAGTAATCATCCTTTATAATTGCAGGTTCTGGCCGAAGGTCTGGTTGTAAGGCCAGTGAAAGCATGTGGGGATGTGACCGGCCATATAAACCTGAATAACTTGGCCAGCTGCTGGGATACAACAAGCCGCTTCAAGCCGGGCATGGCTTTGTTCGCAACTCTGCTCTACACCATTCCACATGCCAACATCATGTACTTCTCTCTGTGGCCACAGATCTGCGATGCCAATCCCGATAGAGCTTTCCATGATGGTGCACTAGTCAAGAATGCTAAGGTAGGCTACGTGATTTTATAGGATTCACTACTCTTCAAATCTGGGTTTCAATGACCTTTCAGACCTCATTATATATTATACTAGCCGTCAGGCTCGCTTCGCTCGCCATATCCGTCTGGACCCCCGACTGGATTTTCCAAAAATGAGATCAGCGGGCTCGCTTCGCTCGCCTTCATGTAGACCTCAGCGGAACCTCTGAGGTTCTCGAAAAACACCTGTTACTATATCGGCGTATCTTTGGCTAACAAAATTCTTCCACCTCAGCTAAACCTGTGTACTGAATTTTTTTTTTTTATCAATTATTGAAAAAGCTGAGGAAACGCAGAAAAGCTGAGAAAACGCTAATTTTGGCTAATTGGATAAATTGGTATTTAGGAGGTCCTGGATAAATGCATTTCAATCTTCAACTTGGTACCAACCTAAAAAAGTCAACACAACTTAATGCCAACCTGACAAAATTTTTAATTTAGTTACCAGAACAACTGTTTCGAAGAGGTACTCTCTCTAGATTATAGTTCTATATTAACATATGGTATGGACATTTCAATTAAAGTTTTAAGATATTGGAATAAGAAGAATATACATGCTAAAATAACTTTGAACCCTTAAAAACCACCCTTAAGGTTAAAATATCGCCAAAAGATTCTTAGTGCGCCTCTAAAGGGCCAACTGAACATACCTTCCAAATTTGAATGTTTTTGGTCCGGTAGATTTTTAGTTCTGCGAGTGAGTGAGTGAGTCAGTCAGTCAGTGAGTGAGTGCCATTTCGCTTTTATATATATATATAGATAGAAGATAGATATAATTTAGGTTGTTCAATCTGAAGTTAGGTTGCATTAATCTTGTTTAATTCCAATTGAGGATGATTAATCATTCTGATGCGGTAAATCATTTAATTGATGTTGATAAGAAATTAATGAAACACATTACTGATAACGATCAGATGAAGTGAGTATAGAGGTTCTGGAGGCGGAGAATTAGAAGCGAGAATTAGCTTATTCAAGATAGTTCATCCAGATTGATTTTCATCTCCGAATATTCATTCATTTCTTTGGTGTATGAACATCTTTATGAGAGTATGTTTGATGGAAAATCAATTTATATTTAATGAATTCTAAGTTGAATCTATAGGTTCTCAAATCAAATAACCATATAAGTTGAGCCTTCAACATTGAAAAATTTATCAATATTTTTACGAGTAGTGGCTCTGAAAAGTGCCATTTTTTCTTTTCTTTTATGCTCATTTTCAAGAGAATATATAGGATATTATCCATTGTATCCTTCACATTTTAGTCTATCCGTGGGCACCTCGTGGGGGACAAAATAACCCCATCATTTGATTATACCTTATATCATAGATTAATTTCAGATAAGATGATATGGTGTAACCCGCGCTCCCGTGCATACTATATTTGCATATTGACATTTATTTATTGTATATAAGAAGATTTAGAAGATATGAAGCTCTTATATATTTATATTGTACTTTTGAAAGCGATTGGCTATTTTAAAAATAAATGAATACTGAAAAAAATTAATATTAAAATGAATGAATAAATGTTAGATGGGTAGTGAGAATAGGAAGTGCTGTATTTAGAGAAATAGATAAGGGTGTCAAACAAGGAGACAGTCTAAGCCCACTTCTATTCATAGTACTGATGGATCAAATAATAAAAATGTGCAAGAGAAGAACGACTTGAAGCACGATTGGAAACTGTAACCTCCGCCCAGTATACGTTCAAGCACTGATATATGCAGACGATATCTTGCTAATAGCTAACACTCAAAGAGATCTACAAAATGCTGTAACAGAATGGTGTAGTGCGATAAGAGATAAGGGAATGGTTGTCAATATTGAGAAGAGTGAAGTGATGTAGTATCAAAGAATCAGGAGAATGTGGAGTAGAATATAACATGGGATGGTGGTAAAATATTGGAAAGAGAAAACAACTATGTATATCTTGGGATATAAATCTCTGCGGATGGTAAAGTTGATGAAGAGATAAACAATAGAGTAAGGAAAGCCAACCAAGCTTATTACCAGCTTAGCAGAACCATCCTGGGAAAACGAGAAATAAGCCAGGGAACAAAAATAAAAATATACGAGTTAATATTCAAGCCAGTCCTACTCTATGGAACAGAATGCCTCACAATGATAGAAAAACACAAGAGTAGAATTACCTCCTCAGAAATGAGATACCTAAGGAGGATGGTTGGAGAAACCAAAAGAGACGGAGTGAGAAATAGTGTGATCAGAGAAACATAAAAACAGGAGGAACTGATTACCACTGTTCAACGAAAAACCCTAGGATGGTATGGCCATGTAGCTCGGATGAGTGATGAACGAAAGGTAAGGCTGGTTATGGAGGCAAGACCGGAAGGAAAACGAGGCAGGGGATGACCACCACTGCAATGGAATCAGTATGTAGAGAGTATAGCTGCTGGAAGAGGTAAGACAATGAATGAAGTAAAGAGAATGGCACAGGATCGTATAAAGTTTAAAGAATGGTTGAAGGAACCCGACGCTTAACGGCAAAAGGGTATAAAATTGAAGAAGAAAAAGAATAAATGAATATTTCATTCTACCTATACAATATAAAACATATAAGTGTAATCAATATAAACTATACAATATATAAACTTGAAATTCGTGCTTATATAACTATACAATTTATGGATCCTCTGTACTGATTCTTGGTTGCTCTATTAAGAAAGTCCATCAGTTCTCATACTGAGAATAATTTTTTTCAGGTTGTATCATTGGGCTATGAAGGAACCAACTTCCAGCTGGGCTCCGATGAGCTCAATGCAAAAGGTCTAGTTTCCATATCACAGGACGGAGGCAAGCATGATTTCAAAGTGGGAGAAATGCATACTGTGAGAGTAATACATTATGATTTGATGGAAAACGTCTACATATGCTCAATGAAGCCGTAAGTATCTTCATCGAATGATATGATGGTTGTAATGTTGTAATTCTAATATAGTTCCTATTAGTATTACTTCTCTGCTACATTCCATTCATTCATGAATCATTTATAATCCCAGTAAAATACATTCATTATTTTGACGCAAATCAACGTACTAAATTTCTTTTTCATTTCATAATCTTTTGCTTATAGTTCTAGTAAGGGTTATATTTAAATATTATATTTTTTATGTTAGATTCATTTCCTATTCATTTTTCAATTTTTGACTACCGTATTCTTTGTATTCTCCATATCTGACAAAGTTTAAAATATCGCCAGAACTGGAAAGTGCTTATTGAGAGGATGGAGATTAGGAGGATTCTCAGAGCAGTCATTACTTACAAACCAGAAGGAAAAGAAGTATGGGCAGGTCTAGAAAGTGATGGTAAAAGAATTTTTGTAGTCTGATATAGACATCCTATCTAGGTCCTTATAAACATATCTCCTGTGCTTCATAGTTTCCTGTATGGATCAACTTCCTATAAATTTCATAGGAGCTTATTAATGTTTCAATAAGTGTAATCAAACTTTAATCAATCAATATTGAGCATTCTTCAGAAGTTGAATTTAGAGAGTTGGGATTTTTTGATGTGGAGTGGCCATAGACGAGTGGATTATTTATGCTGGCTTTATAATTCAGAGGCCCGGTTTATTATCATTATAATGTGTTTTAAGTTTTACTGGGTAAAAAGGCGACATTGAGCCCGTTCTGGGTACATAGAATATGGTAAATTGCCCGATTCACAATTTACCAGGTAAAAAGTTCCGCGTCCCATGGGAAGAATATTGACAGATTCTGTACCAGAAACCAGTTCCAGTTCCAAGTTCCTGCCCCACAGTCGAAGCCTGGTAAATTGTTACAGTTCAAATTATCAGAGCTCTCATTGGTCGATTGAATTGTAGTCTGCTTGCTTCTCTGTTAGCTTGTTTGTTTACCATAGCATAGCCATGGAATACATAACCAACAAAATTATGTTTGATAACCATTCGTTTAATGATTTTTTCTCTATAGAAAATTTGAGAGTGATAGAATGAAATAAATGCACACTTTCCTAGACGGTAAATTTGTAAAACAGCATTTCTTCATTCACGCAGCTAGTAAACGACACATTTTGGTGTAAATCAACTTTATAAGTGCGCGACAAAAGTTTGAACCAACGATTTTAAAATGGCGTTCCATGGGAACATTTTGCACTAGTCACGTGATGGACAATTTACGATTGGAACAATTCACTGTACACAGAACGTCCACATTGGCAATTAAGCAAAATGACGCCTTTTTATATTTTGGAATATTTAAAAAAACTCCTCACATCTGATTTTATGCACAGTATGATTGCTTTTTGCATTAGATTCAAAACCTATGCTGACAATCCCAACTTTTTACTATTATTATTATAAGCCGTCGAGCTCCCGAAGTGGAAGACGCTGAGTATGAATCATGATTGTTGATTGGACTTGGTGTTGCCCACCAGCTTTTCATTTTTTGAGAAAATGCCTTTACTCCATCTTGTTCCAAATCTTGGAGGCTTGGAGCTTTCACCTCTGGAATAATTTCCCACTCTTCTGAGTAGATTTTGGCCCACACCTTCTTCTACCAGAATTCCCAGTGTCGCTCTGGGCCGGCAAGACTCAGTCGGCGTCTGGGGTGGGCCGCAGCAGGGGACGGGAGGCTTGGTGTGGTGTCCGTCAACCACCCTCGTTCGAGTCGGGGGTTGAAACAGGGCCTTGAGTACCTTGTTGAAGTGATTCCCTCTTTTAGGAAAGATAGGACTAGGGCGGGGAGAGATAGGAGTAGGAACGATCTGGTGTCTTCCGTGAGTATGGTCTCCGGGACGGGAGAAGCGTTCCCAATTGTCACTGGATGTCTTCTTGCTATTCCCGATGGAATTAGCAAGGTAGAAAAGCCCTGGAACCGGGCGTCGCGGCTGGTCACCGGGTCCCTCACCTCGGGCACCGGGTGTTTCTGGCTCTCAGGATCGGCGTCTTGGGGTCGAGCAAGGCCTTCCCAAGCCTTACTCGAGGTCCTCTTGCTATTCTAGCTGGAACTAGCAAGGTAGAAGAGCCCCGGAACTGGGCGTCGCGGCTGGTCACCGGGTCCCTCACCTCGGGTACCGGGTATTTCTGGTTCTCAGGATCGGTGTCTCGGGGTCGAGCAAGGCCTTCCCAAGCCTTACTCGAGGTCCTCTTGCTATTCCAGTTGGAACTAGCAAGGTAGAAGATCCTCGGAACTGGGCGTCGCGGCTGGTCACCGGGTCCCTCACCTCGGGTACCGGGTATTTCTGGCTCTCAGGATCGGTGTCTCGGGGTCGAGTAAGGCCTTCCCAAGCCTTACTCGAGGTCCTCTTGCTAATCCAGTTGGAACTAGCAAGGTAGAAGAGCCTCGGAACTGGGCGTCGCGGCTGGTCACCGGGTCCCTCTCCTCGGGTACCGGGAGTTTCTGGCCCTCAGGATCGGTGTCTCGGAGTCGAGTAAGGCCTTCTCAAGCCTTACTCGAGGTCCTCTTGCTATTCCAGTTGGAACTAGCAAGGTAGAAGAGCCCCGGAACTAGGCGTCACTGGCGCCAATTTACTTTTGCTCTAAAACTATTTAGATTTGTTATTTTATGATCCGTATTTTTTTTTGCCAAAACTACATTTCTTTTAAAGTTTTCAGTCGATCCCCCTCCATCGACAAGCAAAGCTACATAATTTTACTATCTTTTTTTGTAATTCTATGATTGGGGAGCCTCATGATATTACCAAAGAATTGAAGACGTATTTTCCTCATGTCTTTTACAATATTTGATTGTTGCTCAACTACTTTATTTTTTGTAATCTATAACAGTTTTCAGTTGATCTTGTTCCCAACTTTTTATTATTATCATTATTTTGTAATGTAAATAGTCTAAATTTGATTAATAAAATATTTGGTTTGCTATTTTCATAAAACAAAAAAGGCCAAGTTGGTCAAGTGGTCTAAGGCGTCACACGTTTCTGTCTGCTAGCATTAATATCTTTAATCAGTGGTGGATCGAATCTCGTTGGTAGGCATGAATATAGGGTGAAATATTAGAATAGTTTCTAATATAAAGTAAGTATGGACATTATTTTCAGAAATCATAATCACCCATCCTCTGATTCCATTACCCACGCACAGGCAGAGCGAATGATTCGCAAGAATGTAGGCTCATCAACCGTTCCTTTGTTCTATGTGTTTTGATTCTGGGGCGTAGTCATAAATATGGCTTTCATTTATTCGTTAATTCTCTGTAGAGTGAGCCAATATAATTTCGTATTACAAAACAAAAAACGCATTTCATAAATCATAATTGTTTTTTCTCTTCGATTTAGGTTTCATTGAAGTATTATTTTACACAGTTCTAAAGATCAAATTATATAGGTGGCTCATTTACGTCCCCCATCTTGATGCATTGTTTGAATATTCAGATTTCAGACGTTTGCAATGACTGTCAGTAATAATACAGGGAGAAATGACACCTCCTATGCTTGAACAAGTCGTGATAGACGCCGCCACAAATGATAAAATTCATTGTATCTGAGAATGAGTGACGTCACTCAGATGATTTGATTTTAAAACTATGTAGAACAAAACTTGAGGCTCACACCCACATTGTAAAAACAAATGAAAAACTTCCTGATTCATTTCTTTCATTTGCGCATACTGTTAATTTTTAAAAGGAAGCTATACTGCCGCAATCGTTTGTGAAATACTCTATCCCATCCATAGAGTAATCTCATTATTTACCTGTTTAATGTTCTAGCGAACTGTTATCGATTGGAGTCTACTCAGCGAATGATCTGCAAGTTGGCCAGATCGTTGAGGGAAAAGTGACAAGAAAACTCGCTGGGAAAGGCGTCAATTTGCAAGTCGGAAATGTGACAGTATTTGCTCCACATTTTCATCTCACTGATTTCCCGTCCATGTCTCAGAAAGACAATGTCCAGTCTCCTATCTGCAAAATGAACGCCGTTGTGAAAGCTAAAGTAAGGAAATACAAGTCGTTTATTTTTGCAACATCAATCAATCTGGTGTTTTATCAGCCCTATGTGACTAGGTAACACTAAAAACGAGATAATACTAGATAACTAAAAACAATACGAACTTTTTGAAAGCAACTAAACTTGAATTTATTCCTCACCAACCTAGTAATCAACATTGAAATCAATCCTTACTCCGATTTTTACGTTGAGTTTTACTTCAGGATCTCAGTCAACGAAATTTCTTTGATCAAGTCACAAATTACATTTAGTGGCTATCGTTGATTCCTTTCTTCTTATAATTAATTGTTCTTAAACATTGTTTGTTTTTTATTTAAGGTGTTTTAATAGCAAATATTGCTCCTAAAACACTACAATGTAAAAGATGCACACACAGCGTAACCTTATACAATAAATAAATAAGCTTAAACTATATGATAAATAGATATTCATAGATCTACGTTCTGGAGCCAGGCTTTCAACGCTGGTATTTTTGTGTTATTCAGGTCCTTTCCAAGCACGAAGGCAATATTCTTGTTACACTGAAGCCGATGCTGGTGAGAACTGCTGCGCTATGCAACTATTCTGATGTGAAAGTTGGTGACTGCTACTATGGAACTGTGAAATCAATGGCAGACCGTGGCATAGTCGTTTGGTTTTACAACCATATCACTGGCTTCATCCCAAATGACCAAATCCATCCTATCCTTCTCAAACCTACTTTCCACGTAGGACAATCGGTAAGTTTGTTGATCAATTTGAAATCGATTATCATTGATGATTGTTGATGCATGTTTAGTTAATCAATAAATTTATTGGAAATAATTACAATATTGGGTACTGCTAATCCCTTAGATCTTACAGCAGATTGAATACCAATACATTATTATTGTACTCGAACAGTGATGCATTACAACTATAGTGTGAAATACATAATTACGAAAAGTACACTAAATTGTATTTAAGTAACAAATTTTTTTCAAGAAATGGTAAAATACAATTTCTGAATAGCCAGTTACATTTACATAACTTGTTAAAAAGTGAGTTATTAAAGATATGCTTTTTGACACAAAAATTAGATCACAAATCTGTTGATAAAATACCATTGGAAGCTTCTCTAGTAGTGTACCTTTAGTAAACAGATTCTATATTACGAGGGTAATTTTTCGATCTCCGATCACATATTGCCAACTCGTGACAAGTGGTAGGGCGGTGATGTTCGCAGAACTGAACAGTATGTCTCCTCTAACAAACGCTCTATGATCGGCGCAGCCAGATCGTCAATCGTTGTCGACTTGAGGACTTATGGCTATCTCAGTTGAATCTCCTATTAAGTGATCATTTTGTAGCGTTATTCGTTTTTTGCCCCCCCCCCCCCAGTGCGGTAGGGGTAGTAGAATTGTACCCACAGTAATCCCTGCTTATTCGTAAGAGGCGACTAAAAGGGATCTCCCCCTTCCAAGCCCTTCTTCCTATGACCTTCTTCTTCTTCTTCTACATGCTTGGATCTTTTACTTCTAGAATGACACCTTTCCATTGACTTAGATTTGTGCCATTCTTTTGCAGTGCGCGGCTACAGGGATGATGGGGGCACCTTGCTTCGGTAAGGTGTAAATCTGTCATCCTGTTGGTCGTGCACTGCCCTCTTTCCCGATCCTGTCCTCCCCACCTTCGGAAAATTCTTCTTTTTCATTTTATTTTTTCCTTATGCTGCTGCCTTGTAGTTTGGAATTGGTTTACCAAAGGCTAGGGAAGGAAACCCGAAAAAACCACCTGGTCCTCCAGGTTGGGTGGGGGTTGGGCGATGGGTGACCCCCATCCCCGTAAAAACTCAATTGTTCATAAACAATTAAACGAGCCTCGGATTGGTAACCGGAATAAAAGGAAAACATACAGGAAAAGAAATGACTTGAATTTTGGATTTGGAACTTGGAATGTTAGAACATTGTATAAACATGTTAGAAGATTGACTGGAAGTGGCGTGTCAGACACTAGAGAGGGGACAATTAATTCTCTACAGTGGAAAGATGGATGGCAGACATGAGTTGGGAGTTGGTTTCATTTTTCAGAAAAAGTTTATGCATAACATACTGGATTTCAAAGCAGTGGATGAGCGTATGAACCTTGCGAATGAAAACAAAATTCTTCAATTTGTCCATTATAAACGTACATGCAGCAACTGAAGATAAGGAGGATGAAGTAAAGGAACAGTTCTACTGTAAAGTGGAAAGCATTTATGACAGCTTGCCCTCCCTCGAATGACATGAAAATGGTTATTGGGGATATGAATGCTAAAGTGGGTAGAGAAGATCACTGGAGAGATATTATTGGCTCAAATAGTCTTCATGAAGTCAGTAACGACAATGGGAGAAGAGTTATTGAATTTTCAGCATCCAGAAACATGATTGTCGCATCAACACAACATCCCAGGAAAAATATTCACAAGCAAACATGGATGTCTCCAGATGGCAGAACCTTCAATCAGATTGACCATGTCATCATCAGTAAAAGGGGAATGTCCAGTGTCATGAATGTGCGTAGTTACAGAGGGGCAAACTGTGACTTGGACTATCATCTAGTAGGTGTGAAGTTTCGATGCCAAATTGCAGTTGATAAGGAAAGATATCAAGAGCGAACAAAGTTTGATATAAACAAACTGCATGTGGCCGAGAAGAGAGAAGAATATGAAGAAGCACTTTGAAAAATGGAAGAGATGGATGGGTCTATTGAAGATATGATGATAGAAGAGCAATTACAATAACCTGATCGAAGCGGTAACTACTTCAGCAGAAGCAGTACTTGGAATGGAAACGAGAAAAATAAGAGAAGTTTGGTTTGATGAGGACTGCAGAAAAGCAATTGAAGAAAAAATTAGTAATAGGAAAAATTATCTGCAAAGGCCCACTAGAGCAAAGAGGGAACTCTTATACGAAACGTCAAGAAAGATATCTAACAAGACAATTAGAAGAAAAAAGAGAGAGTACCAAAATAAAATTGTAGAAAGAATTGAGAAGAATTTCTTGGACAATGAGACACAAAAAGCATATAAAGAGGTCAATGTTTTTAAAAAAGGATATCAACCCCATACAGTGTTGTGCAGAAACAAAGAAGGAGAAGTGATTGGTGATAGGGAAGCGATCAAAGAGATATGGAGAACCCATTTTAATGAATTGCTGAATCAGGGTGTAGAACCTCCAACTCTGGAGGAAATTATTGGGGCCACTAAGCTGCTAAGAAACAACGAAGCTCCCGGAACAGATGGAATTCCAGGTGAACTATGGAAGCATGGAGGCATACAAATATACAGACGGCTTCACAAGCTTATTGAGCAGGTATGGTGTAAAGAACAGCTCCCAGATGAATGGAAGAAAAGTATTATTTGTCCCATTTACAAAAAGGGAGACAAACTAGACTGCCGAAAATATAGAGGAATATACCTGTTGAACACAACATATAAAATATTCACCACAGCATTAAAAGCAAGATTAGGGGTGTATGTGTAAAATATAATAGGAGAATACCAGGCAGGATTTAGGTCAGGTATATCAACTACAGATCAATTATTCACCCTCCGACAGATTACAGAAAAAGGCTGGGAAAACAATATAGATATATTCGCAATGTTTGTCGACTTCAGGCAGGCCTATGACAGCATCACAAGAGACAGGCTGTATACAATCATGTTAGACTTGAACATACCATCAAAGCTGGTGAGGCTAGTCAGAGCCACAATGGAGAATACGGTTTGCCAAGTCATAGTGGCTGGAGAGCTGACAGAATATTTAGAAACGAAGCATGGCCTAAAGCAAGGAGATGGAATTGCACCAATGCTCTTTAACTTGGCACTAGAGCATGCAATAAGGAGGACTTCAGTGGATAGGTGTGGAACACTGATGATGAAGTCAGTTCAAATACTAGGCTATGCAGATGATATTGGCATACTTGGTCGATCTATGATGGCAATGAAGAATGTAGCAATGGAGTTGGAAGAGAGTGCATCAGATGTAGGGCTGGAGATAAACACTGAAAAAACAAAAGTATTGCTCCAGAGTAGACAGAATCGGAATAAACTAGGACAACTTATGGAATGTGGAGGGAAGCACTATGAAGTAGTTGATAATTTTACTTACCTACGGAGTTGCATAACCGATACTAATGAGGAACTCAAAGAAGTTCAAAAATGTATCACTGCAGCCAACTGCACATTTTTCTCTCTTATAAGCATATTTAAAGCTAGGAATGTACACCGTGAATGTAAGATAAAACTATATAAAAACATTATAAGGACAGTGATGTGCTGCGGAAGTGAGACATGGACAATTACAGCCAGAACAGCAAACCTGTTGAATGTATTTGAGAGAAAGATGCTGCGAAGAATATATGGACCGGTGTGTGAGGCAGGACAGTGGCGTATCCGTACTAATGCAGAGTTAGCAACACTCTATAGAGAACCCACATAGAGAGAACTCTATCGGCCCACATAAGATTGATGCGGCTCCGATGAGAGAGATTCGTTTTTTGCAAGAAAAAAAACAATAGTTCGGCAAAACTACCGAAGAACTAGTCAAGTTTATGAAGAAAACTCTATGAGTGATAATGTGCGTAAATGGTGTCAGAAATTTAAAGACGTCAGATAAAATGACTTGTGAGAACATTGTGATCCATGACAACGCCAGTCCTCTCAGTGCTGGTGCAGCCAAACTTTCTCCAGTTCATTCAGCAAATCAAATGCGCATTTTCGATCACCCACCATTGAAACCTGGCTTGGTCACTAGTAACTTATAACTTTTTCTCAAGCTCAAGCCATAACTTGGAGAACAGTGCTTACTAAGTAATGAGAAGTTCCAAAACAACGTCATAGCCCTCATAGCCCATTTCAACACATTTGACGACAGCATTTCATACATAGGTTTTTTGGTTTGAGAAATGCCTAGATCTTCACAACAATTATGTTAAAGAATAGTCTTTAGTATTGTTAATTTTTAATGATAAAATGATTTTTATGTACGACCGATCGGATGTTGAAAAAATTACTCGTAATTCGAAATTATGTATCTTTTCAAAAATTATCCAACAACGTTATTATTTTTCAGATCAGATGTTATGTCAAGGAAGTAGATCCAATGAATGGAAAACTAATTTTGACTTTGAAACCTTCAATCCTCAACAAAGGATATTCTTATGGATCCCGGTATCCACTGACTGTGATTGAGAGTAATTCTGAAGGTTTCAAAGTTAAGGTCAGAAACAACAAAAAAATTGGTAAGTTTTTATAAATTCTTTTGATTAAATTTATGGTGCAGTCGTTTGGACTATATAGTTGTTGTGAAGTTTTACATTTAGATGTTGAGTTTCTTTCCTACTCATGGAAAAACGACATAATTACTGCAATGAACAGGTCAATGTTGTAATCCATGAGAATTATACTTGATAATTTAAAATAATAACTATTTTTATCTTCCAATTTCATGAATTGTTGTTCTAAGAGCAAATTTATCAAAATTTATTTATTTATTCATATGCAAATACAATTCAGGTAAAAACAACAGGCATTTGCCCAAAACTGCTTCAAACCTTAATTTGGAATACACAGTCTAAAGGTTATGCTACTTACGTAACTTAAATGATAATTTGTACACAATTTTGAGTCCAAAAAATGTATCTACTACAATTTTGAATCTATTAGATTGATCAATTTCCAAATACGAATCCAAACAAAACTCTTCCTTCACAATTGCAAAAAAATATTGAAAATTTCACTGAAATCCACAAACTCATGTAAACATCAAAACATATATTGAACGAATATGTTGAAAATTGCAAGGTTTGCTCATGTATTTCTTTCTGTATAGTTTATAATAATAATTTTATTTTTCAGTGGGACTTGTTCCATTCGAGCATCTGACAGATCATGTAATGCTTGTGCAACCACTAAAAGACTATTTCAAGCCAGGCAGTAGAATAGAGGATGCTGTGGCTTATTCCAGCAATTTTGAGTCTGTCCCGTTATTTTCTCTGAGACAATCTGTTCGATCATTCTTTGAGGTAATTTAGTAAATGTGTGATTGTTTGTTCCCTATTTATTATTTAGATAAAAAGTTAATAATATAATATTTTTTTTTTGAATTGTTTATTTATTATAATTACCTATATTGTTGTTGTTGTTGTTGTAAATATTTATTGACACTAAATATATTATAATATGAATATGATAATTTTGAAAATAGTTTTTCAACAATGTAGAAATATAATTTATTGACAAAATATTCTATCTCAATAATTATGAACATTTATCATATTCGAACTTTGTAAAATATGTTTTCTTGGCGATTAAAATATAATAGATTATTGTAAACAAGAATGGACAGTTATTATTACATCAGATATACCGGTATCAGCTATCCTCTATAGAAAGCAGTAGCAAGGCAGAGAATCGGCAACGCTGCTCTCCTTTCTTTCTCCACTGCCATTATAACGTGAACCTCACTATAGATCAAAACTTGGCTAAGCGTAGAGTTGTTAGCAACCTATAACAGCTACTAATCAGTAAAATTCTATTATTTGCGTGCTAGGTGACAAAGTATTGCTTCATGCGCTCATGAGTAGGATTCTTAGGAGTGTCGTCATTCTGAAAAACAAGAAAGGCTTGATAAAAACCAATTCCAGTGAACAATTTTTTCTACTGCCTCAAGAGCTTCAGAAGTGATAAAGATGTTTGAAAAGAGAATTCAGCAAAGTCAGCAGAGTTGATAAAAATTTTTGTTTGCTAGCCTTGTCTGTCATTAGACAAAGCAGATAACTCGATCCTTTTCTAACTCTGCACCGTTGCCAGGAACTTTTGTGTAGGCTAAGTAGAACTATAATGTACTATTGAAGGAACATAAATCTTTGTTTGGCTTCTAGGATTGACTGTACAGATGTAAAGAAAAATCTTCAGGTTTTGCGCCATATTAAATCTTGGATATCCATCAAAAAGTTTCAAAAGGCTACAAGTCATTTGTCGTAATAGAGTAGTTTATTTTCAATTAATCGAAGATAATCTTGGAGTTCAGTACGATAGGATGAGGAATCTCATTAAGTTTGAATATGTAACTTGAATACATAAAACAGGCGAACCTCTGTATAACGATGTCGATCATCCCGATCAATCCCTCGCTGCAGAGAGGTATTCGTTATTGAGAGGTTCTGTCAAGAAAACTGCCACGATCCTATGGATCTTATTATATAGTATCACGGCGGTAAATAAATGAGTATGGTACATAGAACATATCATCGCGAACGTAGGTAGGGTACCTATTAGGCCAATATTAATATGGAAATTCGAAAATTCATTCTGTTTGAAAAAAACATGTTTTTTGAATATTTGTAGAATGTAATAAGTAAGTAAACTCACTAATTTATTTTCAGAAAGCTTGATTTGTACTATTAGTAGAGTTCAATCAAAGTACATACTCTGTAGCAATATTTTTCAACTTTTTACACTACTATTAGATGGAACGCAAAATACGGTTATTTTGTCAATAACCTCACTATAAATAAGTTACTATAATAACTCAACTTTCCTATTTTTTAATGTTTTATATTTGAAAAAGTGAGTAGTTTTTGGTTGAATTTTGCATTTGAATAAAAAATCATGTTCGATAAACGACTAACATCTATTCAAACAGTCAGAAATGTCTGGTACACTATTTTTCAGTTTTAATCCTTGCCTGATAATTTTGAAAGCCTCTAGAACTTCTTGATCTGACGAATTCTTCTCCTCAGGTTCGTCACAGCCATCATCATCATAGTCAGTTCAAAGAATTGGAATGTGTGACAAAAGCAAGAATGGGAAAGTCCAGTCGTTCACCTGCCTGGTCTACAATAATTACAAGTTCTTGGAATTTCCAGTAACTTGCATTCAATTTCCGACATGTCTTTCACCCTCTATTGACTGTCAACCACCCTATCTTCTTCCTACCTGAATTGCCATTATTTTTAGTCTATTGACCTTTCTGCTGAAACTAAACAATTCCTTGGAAATAACCGTCTGCTTCCTATACACACTACACTTTGTATTTTGAAGTCAAGAAAAAACTTTGTTGTTGAGAGGTCCGAAACTCGTTAAATAGAGGTAAATAAGCAACCAAAATTAAAAAATGTCATGGGACCAGGTAAAAATTCGTTGTGTATAGGATTTCGTTAAGTGGAGTTCGTTATGGAGAGGTTCTACTGTAAATCATACGGCAAGCAATATTTGTTAAATCTGCTAAGAAAATTGAATCACATAGTAATTTGCCTCATAATTGTTATACTCTGTCTCATCAATTGAACCTGTTAATTTTTGTTGTAGGTCTATGGCAATGATATTACTACTGCCAATTTGCATTTGCAGAAAAAGGAAGTCATCGTTCCTTGTTCTGTTACCGAGATCTATGAGAGTGGAATCACTGTTGATGTTTGCATTCCGAATTTAAGAACCCATTCTATACCTAAGAAGGTAAGTTCTGTCTGTCATTGTTGGTTTCAATCAATTTTCAGATCTACGTTTTCTCACCTACATTTTTAGGATCACATATTAATTTCTGTAATCTTTTTTTTTCAGAATATCATTGGATATGATGAACATATTTTGAGTTCTCTATCTGTAAATCAATCACTTCTGGCAGTCCCGTCAGTTTATCAAGATGATCTCCTCTTGAAGCTGAACAAAAATAAATTCTATGATATCACTGAGGTATGTTCATTTTATTCCAAGTACATTATTATTTTTCAGACCTACTTTAATATCCAGTTAATGGCGGAAAGTTGTTCCTATTGAGGCTTAAAAAAGGAACCCGCTTATTCAAGTTTTCGGGTTTTGGAACCCGTTTTTTCAAGTAGTGGTGTCCAGAGGAAAAGCAGATTGTAATTTCTTTAGTACAGTTATACGAGTATTTTAGTATAATTGAACTGGTTAGTTCAGTCAAAATATATACATTGGTGCTTGAAAAATGCATTGTAGTTCTGTTTTTTAAAAAAATATTTTTATTTTATTTTTAATATTTTTTTATACATGAAAGAAGTCCAAGCCATTTGTTTCATGCTAAATTTCCTTGTGCGTAATACAGAGTTCCTCAAAAACCTCGAAATTTCTGTTCCTCTTTTCGTTATCTGCAATTTCCATCTAAAGCGTTGGACAGAAAATTTAATCTCATTTTGATCCAGCTAATGAAATTTCGGGCAAAATAAAATCAAAAACTCTACAACTCTTCACCTTCAATCAGTAGCCTAATGAGTTACAAATTCCAAAAACGAGTCAAATTTGTGAAAAATTATGTTTTTCTATGCGAATGTAGATGTTGAGCTGCGTTTACACCAGAGATGTCAACTGAGTTTTCAACAAATTGCGGTAGAAATCCTTGTTGTCAATTTTTTTTTGTTTCCCACTCAGTGTAGGAAACTCTGAGAAAATTGCCAACAAAATCTTCTCTCTCCACAAGACCATCCGACTACGCTCTCTAACTCAATAAAAAAATCAATCTGGGCGAAAAATTACAACTTTTGTTGTTTTACATTGAAGAACAGCAACTTGTATCTTACAAAAAATTTATCTACGTTTTGTAGAAAACTATTTTTGGACAAAATTTTGTTTACAACTTTTGTGTAAACGCAGCCTAATATGCCAAATCGGGCCGTTCTGACTCCGACTTTAGCGATTAGTCGAATTTAGTAATTGGCAGACAGACAGACAAAAATTTCTTTATTTCAAAAAAATTCACATAACAAAATAAAACATGCTGTTCTCATTTATTGTAATACAAAAAAAACTTAATAACCATTGTGTTGATTTAAATTTTTAATTTAAATATATAAATCTTGGTGTGGCTAAGGATTCAAGGAAAACGATGAGAAACATATATTTAAGGAAATGAGCACAATGAATAATATGAAAATGGTCTGCATGGGCTAGATGCCTGTGCGCAGACCAGAATTTTACTTAAATTAACTGGTTCTTGCAGTGTAATTTAACAGTCATTTTAACATTGCAATCACTTTTCATTATGCATTATATTTTGAGTTATATGTTTTATTGAAAATGCTAAAACAATAAAATATTTATGTGTTTTCAGGTTGGATTTGGAGTTGACTTGCTTCTGGACTATTTGAAATCATCAAAATTAATACAAAGTATTACTCTTGGTGAAAAAACTCAAGGTACTGTTTCAAAAATTAAAAAGAAGACGGTTTCAGTAAAGTTGCCATCCTTGAACTCTAAAGTAATAATCAGTAAAAAGCTTTGTGATGAAGATTTGAAAGAAGATGATTCCATTGATGTGACTCTTCTATGGCAATCACCAGTGACGAAAACTATCCATGCTCAACCAACAGGAGAACAACCAGAAGGTAAATAAATTATTCATTTTAATTACTCTTTCATCCATTTATTAATTATTTATTATTCAATCTTCAAATGTGGCTTTATTGGTCAAAGTCTGGAATGAATTATGAAAATAATATGTTGTATAACGGGTTAATGGATTTACTTGTAATTCAATTTTTTGAGAGGATAAAATTCCTTTTCTGGATCTAAATGAACCAAAAAGTTGGGGTATCTTGTCCTTTATTAATCGCAGGATGCTGCTCATTTCAAGTGTAGGAGGGGGAAATGGTTATGTTGTCAAATGAAGGCAAAAATTAATCGTTTCTTCAGTGACATAATTTGTGATAATAAACGTTTGCGAGTAGTGCCAGCGTACATATATCATTCATGTAACACATTGAGGACAACACAACTTGAAGAAAGGATACAAGGGCCGGTTTCCAAGCTCGGGATCTATAAGTTCTGGACTTACAGAGTCCAGGACTGAAATAAGCTCTCGGGTCTAAATCAACTTTCTGAGTCACGGGTTTATGTTCTAAACTCCGGGGTCTATAATAAGTTCTTGACTTATTTGAGTCTTATTTGGACTTTAACGCAGTAAACATGAGGGAAGTTCTCAATATTTTGCTGTTGTATTGTTGGCATTAAGCCTATAGCAAAACTGCTGATTGCAGCGGGATAATTAAAATGCTCTCCAAACTGTTTTGCAACAATATTATTTTGTGAAAATACGTTTCGATTTCTTTGTATTGTGTGGATCTATAAATTCAAAGCAAAACTTAACCTTTTGAAACATGAATAAAAAACGAACATTTCATTTTACGTTAATATGCTATTATTTATCATTGATCCTTGCCATTGATTTTGGAATAAACATTTTAGTATGCTACCTATTGAGTTGGAGAACGTATTTGTTTTGAAAACTGTATAATAATTTATTATTTTAATATTATTATCATTAATATGTTGAATAAGCCATTGATTAATAATATTCACATTGGGAGATGTGATTATAGCCATTCCAAGGCAATCCTTGTATTATTTTCCTTGAACATTTCTAGGTTATGTCACAGTCGTAAAATAAGGTTAGTTTTTTACGCAAAATATTATGAAGAACTTCATTCTAAAATAAACTTTCAAACTATAAATTATGAATTTAGATGGACTAATTCAAATAATTTAGGTATTCCATGACATTTATTTGGCTATTCATCTACTCCAAAACAATAACTGAAGTGTGTTTGCTCGGTTAAGTCTAGAACTTAAATCTAAACCCTACCCCTGTCAAGGGTTTAAAATCACGCTGTTTTAAGTTCTGGACTTGACGATTTTTGATAAATCCTTACTCGGAAAGAGGTGACAATCTAATTCAAGTCCTGGACTTATAAGCCCTTCACTCAGAAAGCGAAATTATAAACTCCAGGGTCTAACGTGATCTCTAAAGTCCAGGGTTTATTTGAGTCCTCAGCTACGTTAACGCTCTGACTCGGAAAGGCAATTTTCTGACTCCAGAGTTTAAAGCCGGTTAAAGTCTAGAACTTAGCTAAATCCCGAGCTCGGAAACCGACCCTTAATGAGCATTGAGAATTTTTTATTATTTTATTTATTTCGAAGAAATCAATACACTTTGGAAACAACAGGCATGATAACCAAAACTGTTCCCTGTGCAAAAATATTACAGAAAAGTATATCATACTAAACTACTAATGCCCGGTTTCTCAGTCGTTCCATAAACTATCTATCCATTCAATAACTTTATTGAATCGATAAACATGAGACATGAGAACTTATTGAATTCATAAACTATAGTGCCAAAATCCAGCCTATAAATATCTATGGAATGGATAAATGTGTCAAATTTCCGGAATGGATCAAATTTTCGGTTGCAATTGAAAAATTACAAAAATTAAGTGTTGGTCACCAGTATTTTAAAAATTGAACAGATTTGAAGTTGCACTATATTTATCATTTCTAGCCCTTATCTGGTATCAGCCATCTTGTTTTTTTGGAGACATCAGCCAATAGATGTCAGTACCGTAGGAAATAACCTTCAACTTAACCTCACAACAAGCAGCATAACATAAACAACCAAGATTTGGTTGGTTACCATGGTTAACATAACATCAAGGCCCGGTTTCAAAAAAGCCCGTTAAATTTTAACCGTGATTAATTTCACGAGAATCAATCAGAGAAGGCCTTTTTTAAGACGGCTTCTCTGATTGGTTCTCGTGGGATCAATCACAATATTGAAATTTAACCGGCTTTTGTGCAACCGGCACCAAGTTTGTTTACGTAAGTGTCCGATTGGGACACTACCTCCGTAAAAAAAGCCATAATGCATGACAGGTGGTTGATGGTAACGTCAGCACAGGTAGGGCTCCTACACTAATAAAAACACTAGCTGACAAGGATCAGCTGAAATCAACAAATGTTTATTGGTGTAGGAGCCCTACCTGTGCTGACGTCACCAGAATACACTATGGCTTTGTTTACGGAGGTAGTGGTTTGGATCATGCCATGTTGTCAGATTCATTGAGCAGATAAATCGTTCCATAGCTGTGGACTCTATAAATACATTTAAGAAACCAATAAAAATGTATTGAGAAAGTTATTGAATCAATAGCCATAGCGTTGTTTATTGAACGACTGAGAAACCAGGCATCAGACTGATAACAGAAGAATGAAGACTAATAGAAGAATGAAGACTAATGAAAATAATTATGTAGGCCTAAGTAGCCTACAACATAAAATAATTGCTTGGATATAGGCATAATTATTACTATAATTACTAAGTATTTCTATTATTTAATTATAATCGTTAGGGCTACTGAATATAAGTATTGAAAACTACAAAGCAAAGATAATGAAAGAAAGACCAATTTGACATAGCAATCAATAAAAACTATGAAGAGACAAGCCGAACATCTAAAATGTTACCGACCACAAAGGACCCGCCTTGGACATGACAGCGTTCTGTAGTCCAGCTGATAGAGAGATTTACATCCATTTTGACACTTGCAAATGACATGTGTGCTGAAACTAGTAGTGTTTAAATAGAAATGTATAAAGAGGGTACCAGTGATTTCTATAATGATTATTAAATAGTTTAATAAGCATCCACTGTTCACCTAAGTGGCTCTGGAACTTGTCAAAAAAATCTAAACAGTCTAATTAGAGATGTTGATCTATTTCAATGTTTCTATTTCAGAACCTCTGAACGGACCAAAGGTTGGGCAAACAGCCGCTGCAAAGGTAGTCTTGGTTGAAGACGACTTCGCTATTGGTCACATTCTAGAAGGGCCTTTCAAACATCGCATCGCTTTCTTCCCAGTCAAATATCATCTAAATGACTTGGAACAGCCAAAGTTGAAACTTTTCTCAACCGTCCACATAATTCCACTTTTGTGAGTATTTTATACTTTATACCTACTCTATATTTTTGGTAGACTTTGCTGTTACTTGCCCAATCTTGTTGCGCATCCACATCCACACTGCGGACTGCAACGGCTCGCCCATATATCATGAAATAAAGTTGGATTTATTTATAAAACTGACAAACATACAACAAACATAATATTACAATTGAACTTTATAATTATAGTATAATTGTGTACTTGAACAATTTGTAATCTTTATTACGAGTACTCTCATGCCGAGTATTTATTGAAAAATTTTACGCCGGTAGATACATGCATCTTTTGCGTTTTTGAAAGTCGTACCCGCCTGGTATTTATTTGATTTCACGCTCTAGTATACTGCTCATGTATTTCGCATCTTAGATCTAATTTATTCAAGTTCTATCTGATAAAAATAATGTCAACGCCTGCAGCATGAATATACAATGCAGAGTTAGAATGCCGTTCCTTTTGAAGAATGATCTGCAGGAATCCATTTTACCCAGATTAAAAATAGTTTGCAAGGCTCCTTTCTGAGATAAAAATACGTCATTGGCACCACTTGAATTGCCCCACAGCAGAGTGCCACCAAGTTTAAACTAGCGTTGGCATCTTTCAATATTAGTGTAATGTTTCGATAATATAATTTTGTAATGTTAGAGGCACTGCATTAGCTACTGCAAAGTTGAAGTTACGTACTCTAAAATTGAAACTTTATATTGACATGAGACAGATGCCTCAAAATATTGATCTAAGGACGTCTTGTCTATGAAATTCAATGTTAGGAGTAAACTATATTAGAGTGTCATTTATAAATGCTAATATCAATTCAAAGTGGAGTGAAGTCAACACAAATGTCGTTAAAAATGGAAAACTATTCCAAACAGATTGTAAAGAGAAACAAGCAGAACAGTAACATAACATTTTGAGAAGTATACATTATTGGTATTTGTGTGTTGGATTCATCCCATTATAAATAATTATTATTTCTAGAGTTCACAAATATTTTAATTGTTGTGTATCTTTTTGTTGCAAGACATGAAGATGGATATGCAATCGCCATCAAAGAATCAAAGTTGAAAGAGGACTCGCAAACGACTGGTAAACCACAGGAAGATATATTATCTGAGTTGTTGGATAATGTCAATACATATTTCAATAAACGGAGGGTCATTGTTCATATCAACGAGGTTCTCGAAAACTATAGTGAAACACCTGATGAAGAGGAAGAGGAAACGCCTAAAAAAGAGAAGAAGAAGAAGAAGAAAAAGAAGGCTGAAAAGTCCAGTGGTGGTTCACTTTTCGCTGAAAACGAAACTTGGGAACAAATACCAATGAGTGGAAAAGAAAGTGATGCTGAGTCTGAAAATTGCAAATCGCCCAAGAAAAAGAAGAAGAGAGAGAAAAATTTGAATAATACTTCAAATGGAACGTTTGAGGAATCAATTGTCAATGGAAAACAAGAATCTGCATCTGAAACTGAAAATAAATCACCCAAAAAGAATAAGAAGAAAGATTCAATTGGCTCATCTATTTCAAATTTCTCAGTTCAAGATTCCAAAACTGTAAAAACTGTTGAAGTTACCAGCAAAAGTAAAAAACAATTGTTATCAAATGAGGAAGTTTCAACCACTCCGAGCAAGGTAGATAAGAAAAAGAAATCATCTGTACTTGATGAGATTCCAAAAGAACAATCAGCCAAAAAATTAAAGCGTGCAAAGACTGAGTCTGGAAACGATGATTCATTGATTGGTGATGAATCTAAGCCAGAAAAAAGGAGGAGAAAATCTTCAATATCTCAACTCGATGAATTGGATTCTTCGGTCTCCGACACTAAAGCTGGGAAGAAAGAAAAGAAGAGGAAATCTTCCGAAGGAGATTTCAATTCAACTGACAGTCAAAACAACAGCTTGACAGAAGTTGAGAAGAAGCCTAAAAAGAAAAAGAAATCTGTGGAAAGCAACAGCACTGAGAATACCGCTGACTCCCACCAGGATGAAATCAAGACAAGACTATCAATGCTCGGTTATGAAGGGTTTTCGTGGTCCGTTGACGCTAAGGATTTCTCTATCACTCAAGGAGACAATGATAATGACTCCGAGGTAAGTCTTCCGTTCTTATTTATTTACTATAGTGTGATAAATACACTCGTATCTAGATTGAAACCTATTTGTAATAAATATATTGACGAATGATGGATTTATCAGGAAAATCTCACGTTGTCTTTATGTTCTCTTCACTGAGTACACCGTTTGATTACACCTTACAGCTCGACTGTAGTAAGATCCACGGTTATAATGGCAGTGGAGAAAGATAGGAGAACAGCGTTGCCGATTATCTGCCTTGTCATTGCCTTCTATAGAGTATAGCTGATGATGGTATATATGATGTAATATTAACTGTGCATTATTGTTTTAAATAACTCAAGTTATTATATTCTATTCTCAACTACACAAAAAAGTAAAAATATTCTAATCGTCAACAAATTTATTTTCAATGATTAAATCATACATTTTCATAATTGATATTGTTATTCAATTATATTTCCACATTGTTAAAAACAAGCTGGCAACGTTGCCGAGCTAGAAAAGGTTGGCGTTTTTGGCTTGGTCGAATGATAGACAAGCATAGCAACACCAATTTTAATCAAAAACTTAATCTTAAACAAAAATTATAAAGTGGACCTCACTATAGACATCTTTGATAACCCATAGAAACGTTTCAAGTACAGCATTGGAAAAGCTGTATTTACCGCCATTTCCGTTCAATAAGTTTTATTGGTACATTAGAAGCATTGAGAATAATTTCACTTGAATAATTATGGTTTTTACATAATCTCATGAAGTGATTCGTATTAAATTTAAACAATATTCTTCTACTTTGGTGTATGGCTTATGGCCAGGAGTTGAGCATATGGTGAGTTTTATATTGTTCCACTTATCTATACACTTTTACATGAATATCATTCACTCATAATCAATTACTACACTGTACTAAGACTACAATATTTGACAAATAATACAACCATTGTGTTATGGTTGTTTGGAAAAAGTGAATGTCATCAAATAGGCATTCAATCTGGCTATCTTATTATCATTACGTTTTCAGAAAGTTTTTCTAAAAATTAGTTTGATTTTTTTTTTTGCAGGATGAAGACGATGATTTGTTTGATGGTAGTGCGAAGAAGGGCAGAGCACAGATGACAGTGAGCGAGAAGCGAGCGGCGGCCAAGGAGGCGGAACAGCGGCTGAGGCGCGCCGAGCAGCTGCTTCTCGAGGCAGAGGCCAACCCGCAGTCCGTCGACCACTTCGAGCGACTCGTTCTCGCTCATCCCAACAGTTCTATGCTATGGATCAAGTACATGGCCTTGCATCTACAGGTATCTCAAGTAGCTCCAATATTTCAACATTCCCAACCTTATATACACTCATACTGTAGATTCACTCCTGTTGTAAGTTTATATCCAGTCCTTTATTCATAATTTTTTATCCACTCTATTTCAAGAGGATACCCTAACCTATTCACTATTCACGCAATCACAAATACAGTGTAACTTGGTTATTGTGGCTTCGGCCATAACGTCAACACGGATATAACTTCATTTATTTATAGGTCCTGCCAAACTATAAGTAATTGTGTAAACCTCGGATTTCTCGTCAGTAATTATAAAAACTCTTATATAACGCGAAGAAAATTGGGCGAAGAACTGGGAAGGCAACGTAGCCAGACGGATACTTGGATTTTTAGATGATAAAGTTATAGGCTAGTTTACAGGTAAAGTATGCATATCCCAAATGACTCTTCAAAGGTTGTGAGCTGTGGAATTATTTCCTTTTTAATATTGAATTAAACTCGAGTATGATCTTGTTCTAGTTTAGCCTATTTTGCTGTATTCATAATTTCTTATTTGTGTGCGGAGAAATTGAATAAATTCATGCAATGAAAGTTAAATTATACTTTGTTGACTGATTTACAGGCATTTATTAATATAAGTGAAAAAATCTTATTCAACTTGTAAAGACATGAAGGTAGCATGACAATAGTGGTTCAATTGAATGATTTGGAAACTTTTATTGAGTGCTCATTTCTCCTTTCACCTTTCATGAAAATCATCAGTCTATGAACTTCAAATTACTGTTCTCTTTGAACTTATTACAATTTTTTTTTTTTTTATTCATCCTTCTCCATAAATCTGTTGTATAACAGAGACCTTGATTGAGACCTTGTGTAACAAAAACGTCTTTTTCGGTGATTTTAGATTAGAGAAATCATAAATTTCCTTAAGTTCCCATAAATTACAGGGAATTTATGATTTTTGGGAATATTTCCCTTAAATTCCCTGGGAATATTTCCTCGATCTTAAATTCCCGGGAATTTTACATCACCATACACACATACAAGTTTGATACAGAGATTAACAAAAAGAATACATGCAAACAACAGCAATACACATTAAAACAAAATAAAAAGAAAGTGGTGCAAAAAAAAGGTGGAAGATTGAAGGGTTTTTTCAACTATGGATATCCTTGAACTAGGAAAACCTTCAATCCTTGAGAAGTTGAAAAAGGTATCAGGAAAAGAAAATAGACGGTAGATATGAGAGGATGGGATGAGGGAAGAATAATAAGGGAAAGGATCTAAAAATAAACAGATAGGACCAGGTGATAAAAAAGATTTGAAGGACTAGATGAATTACAAAGGATTGCAGAATAAGCAAACACACAAGTCAGAAGAGTACACTATATGAAAACATCTCATAGATAGAAGAAGTAATTGCATTTGATCCAGGTGTTAATATCCTGTTTTAGTTTTTTTAGTTATTTTCGCACATTCAATATACTGTTCGGGGATTGTATTAATCATTTTACTGCTTATGTATATAAGTTGTCTTCTGATGGTTTCTATGTTTGTATTGTAAATTAAATATTTATTTGTTGTAGGTCTTAGGTTGTATAGGCTATTGGCAGCGTTATTTGTAGAAGGGAAATCAGTTTTATGCTTAATAATAAATTTTACTACACTCAGAATATATCATTGTCTAATTGTGAGAACATCGAATTCTTGAAAAGTCAAACTGGTTGGGAAAACTTTAGGTTTATTTATAATAGTTTTAATGATCAATTTTTGACATAAGAAAAGTGCTTTTTCCTACAGCTACCTTGGAAAGTTGCTGTTCCTGTACTGATTACAATACCCAAAGATTCACTTTTCCGCTCTAGTGTGGGAAAATTTTTTTCTGCACTCCAGATTTGCAACATAGCAACACAAAATAGTTGGTGGGTTATATGGAGGATTAGTGCACGAAAACAAAAATTAAGTTGGTAACAATGACTGTGGTTAGATTTAGAATGGCTACCCTACATTTATGATAAAATCCCAATCTAGAAATCCAAAACAAGAATAATGTTCATCTAAATCATAATTAAATAATCATCATTTACAAGTTCTCATCATTTAATAATAAATAATAGTTATTTTCTATTGATAATTATTATTTCAACTGCAAGAAATAATGAGAAAAGTAGCAAATATACATTATAAAATTCGAATTTTGAGGTTAAATGATTACCGTTCGATATTCATATAAATAAAAATAATAAAAAACATAACAGTACTACAATAAATATTCTCTGTTGTCTATGTTATTTTTATAAATATTTTTCGCCACACTGCACAGAAAGCAGCTGTTTTCCAGTCCCTACGTAGATCTGAAAGACCTTGTTTGCAGATGACTCTCATCTGATGTCGGAAAAGGCTTTCTTTCCGGCCTAGACCGGAAAACGTACTCTATCTAGCCACTAAAATGGAAGTCAGTAGTTAATAAGTCATCCACTAGATCGGGCGAGTGTCCACTTTCTTCATCAGCTGAAGCCGCCATGATTTCAGTTCGAATCTCTAATCAAACTAATTCAGCATTCGCTTCGCAACCATTTTTATTCAATTATTTATTGTTGATTAGTGCATTCCGAATTTTCAAAAATGCTTGAAGATGACGACGCCCGTGATATTCCAAGTGAAATTTTAAAAGAATCTGAAATCCTGACTGCAAATCTTCTACCTCTAAAATCAAGAGATAGGTACGATAACTTAACAAGTATTCTTTATTTTGTATTCTTTATTTATTTTGTCAGCAATACCTGTAGTGTGGCGAAAATTATCATTCACACCACGGGCAAAAATGTTTTTCCGGCTCTCAATCTTTTCTAGTCCTCGGCCTACGGCCTTGGACTTGAAAACCGATTTCGAGCCGGAAAAATCTCATTTTCTGCTCTAGGTGCGAAATATACTATTTCAGTTTACTTTGAGCATTTTTCTCGGTAATTTGAGCAAAAGTCTAAATTTCTGAATCCTGATGAATAAAAATGAGAACTTTGGCTGAGAATTTTCAACTTCAATTGGATTATTAATTTTTAAATGAATTAAGGTTGTTATTAATAACAGCATCGCACACACAAACATTTGATGGATTTCAGCCATCATTTTACCCATAATCATTTAATCACCACTTCTCATATTCAATGGTAACTGTAGGAAAAGTTTAATGTGAAATACGTGAGCAAAGTTCCTCTGCTGTACTCAAGAAGCCATTCCGCCCTCGCCTACGGCTCGGGCGTAAACGTTTCTTTCGGTGCAGCAAACTGTCACTTTGCGCACTAGTTGCACAAATAACTATTTTGGTTTTATCAACATCCAAGCTCAATGTATTTCTGTTCAGCCACTTTTGGCTGTATTGTTCTTCAGCTCTTTTATAGATGCTTAAACTTCATGAGAATTTGTAGGTTGCAAGAAAAATGAATTCAGTAAAGGAGTTTCAATGATGTCATCATTAACATCAAGGTTAGGAGAGTTTGTCAGCTCATTGTTAAAATTTTGTGCCTGTCTTTTTCCCCCTACCTTGGTGAAAAATCATTCAACTTCGTGGCATCAACACCAATTTCAGTACTGTCTGTTTTCCTCTCTTCAATGGCATCATTAATACACATTCAAAGTTTTGACTTATTGCTCTTACATTGTTCTATTTTAGTTTTATAATAACTTTCCTTTGCACCACTGATGAGCCTACTATTAATTCATGGTATTACGATATGTTTTGTAAGCATTAATCGAATCCATATCTGTATGACCTTTCCTTATTCTATTATGCATTCTATCCCTTACGATGACTGCTCTTATTATTCCCTCCGAAATCCAAGGCTTTAAGGGACGATTTCGGTGAGGAATGCACTTCTTAGTTTTACTTGAATTAGTCAAGCAAGTTACACGATCCACAAACTTTTCAACGAGTAAATCTACAGGGTGATTCTTAATTATGATAAAATAATTTAATACGTGATAGTAGAGATAAAAATAAGAAAAAAATTCTTATAAACATATATCCATAAACGCTTCATTAGCGAGCTATACAGGGTGAAAGATTTCGCCCGGAATTCAGCTCCTCTGGTGAAATACACCGATGCTGAATTGTTTGGGGACTATTTTTTGAAAAACTTATGCTGAATTCATATGGAAAAATATCTGAAAAATTGAATAAAACTAGTCTGGATGGAAGCTGTAGTGTGAGCAGTTTTTAAAATAAAAATTGTAGAGAATTTAATTCTGAAAAGATTTATGTAAGCTGTGTAAACCAAATTTGAATAAAAGTTGAATAAAATGTATTCGTATGTAGTACATTACACCACAAAAATTTGCTGTTTTATGAGGAGAGAACTAATAACTCATAAGTTGTAGCTGATTGCAAATAAAATATTCGGTTTTTTATGAAAAGTTTTTTATATGAAAGTAGCATATCTAAATGACATTAAACTTTCACCAAAAGACTAATAGATTATGCCATTAAGCCTGGGAGGAAGCTCGAACAGAAGTAGATGATCTCCTATGATTCCTGCTCAAATGTTTACTGAAAACTGATGTTGTGGAAGATTAGGATTGATGGCATGAGGATTCTCAGCTGCCCAAATATGTTGGTTGTGGACGTTAACGATAGCTGTTCTTGTAAAGTGTGCCTCGTCGGTAAATAAAATGGTTGTTAAAAAGTTTGGGGGGTAAACAAGTTTTACTAAAAACCATCGGCAAATGCCAGCACGGAGAATACAGTCTCGTGGCAATAGAGTATGAACTTTCTGGAGGTGGTAAGGATGTAATTGTTGCTCTTCTAGTATCCTCCAAATAATAGATTGATTGACATTAAACTGCACTGACAATTCTCTTGTGCTCTTCTCTGGATGTTCATAAATTTCATTAAGAACTTGTTCTTCTTATTCAACAGTCATAGTAGGTCGGGGTCTGCCTGCATAAATGTGCTCTTTAGATATCAAAGAATCTGTTTCAGACATACATTGATGAATAGTGGCAAAAAACCTTGAACTTGGACATACTCGGTTAGGAAAGTTCTCTTGATACAAACGTCTTGCTTCAGTACTATTAAAGTAGTGTCCCATTCCATACATTAAATGCATGTCAGCTAATTTGGAGTATGAATAATGTCTGAAATTACCTGCCATTTTTTTAAAAAGTTAACACTCAACACAAAAGCAAAGTGAAATGGTTGCAAATAACTGGTTAATAGATTAAACAAAAAACACAGCGCGGTTACAGTTGTAGGTCTAACTTACAGTTTGTTTTTTTGTTCAACAGTGGGCTAAAATATTTCTGAAAATTTTTTTTAGCTGATAATTCCTTTTAAATATTTTATTTAAATCGAAGTAAATCAGCTGTTATTAAAATCCATGTTTTATTTGCAATCAGCTACAACCTATGAGTTATTAGTTCTCTCCTCATAAAACAGCAAATTTTTGTGGTGTAATGTACTACATAAGAATACATTCTATTCAAGTTTTATTTAAATTCAGTTTACACCGCTTACATAATTTTTTCAGAATTAAATTCTCTACAATTTTTATTGTGAAAAATTATCTGTTTACTGGTCATTAAAGAAAGTTATTGGGCATCAAACGTAGAAGTCTGTGTTTTTCTGCTTAGATTATTTGCATTTTTCAACTTGTTTCTTAAAAACTGCTCACACTACAGCTTCCAGACTAGTTTTATTCAATTTTTCAGATATTTTTCTATATGAATCCAGCATAAGTTTTTCAAAAAATAGTCCCCAAACAATTCAGCATCGGTGTATTTCACCAGAGGAACTGAATTCCGGGCGAAATCTTTCACCCTGTATAGCTCGCTAATGAAGCGTTTATGGATATATGTTATATGAACTTTTTTTCTTATTTCTACCTCTACTATCACGTATTAAATTATTTTACCATAATTATGAATCACCCTGTATATTATCATCAGTTTCAAAAAGAGCATTCCAGTTTTCACTTCCCAACTTATCAACAAGTAATCTGTAATTATATGAAATTCTTATATTATCGTTATTCTTATCTAAAGAATTTGTAGGATACGGTGTTCATTTCCCAAGTGTATTAGTACCGAAAAATGTTCAGTTATTGTTAAATGTGCGTTTTCCATAAAAAACTATTTCTAATTTCTCCTCGGTTTAAAATTAAGATTTTGATACCTCTTTTATAATGTCACTCTGATATAGCGTCATTAAATGTTTGGTCCCTAGAATGACGTTATAACCAAGTTCCACTGCAGATTATTCATGTTCATTCATCTTTGTATAGAGTACTATCTCTAATAATTTCTGGAAGATAATTTTTCTTGTGCTGTTTGAGTGAAAGTTTAATGTTTCGTTTATTGTGATTTGGTTTTGTGCTTTATTTGTACAGTACGTTCATTCAGTCGCGCTCATCCAAATAGATATATCTGTAAAATGTAAGGTTTTTATATTCGTTGTGTGGCTACCGCAAGATAGCATCACGTTTTTCCTGCGTTTTCTAGGCCTTCTCAAGAACCAATTAACAGATCATATTCAGATTTGGTATAGAAGTTCAGCAAGGATCCAGTAATTTTTCCTCAGTGCAATACAGAATTACGCCAAAGATTTCGCAAACAAATTCATACTTTAGAGAGTTGGATATGGATGTTTGTTTAGTTCTCCATATGATTCCTGTTTCAAATTTCAAAGAACTATTAGACTGAAATACAATAATTCTTCTAATATCCTAACCAAGTTTTTAATTGAGAAATAACTGAATATTTTTTAATTCGGATAGAAATAATGATATTTGCAAGCGAGCCTATCTGATCCTATATCTGGATGATCCAGCCGGGGATCTAGGGGGGCGGAGTCCCCTGGCTAGACGGATAAGGCATGCGAAGTGAACCTGCCGGCTAGTCAATTATAATCACTACTTTTCTCACTTGTAATTTTGCGACTAAACTTTCTTGAGACTTTTTTGAGACTAATTTAGTCTCCCTGAGTATTCTCCAAATATTGTTTTGATGACATAAAAAATGAAAATAAATATAAACTCTACCTCCTTGACATTAACATAAGTTTTGCTAATTTTACTTGAATGTTTTGTGATTCTTGTAGCTCCGTTTTCGAATAAATTTGAAAATGAATATCTACTATCTATGGCGGCGGAACCATCATTAACTGGAATGTTTGGTGTGCACCGAGACCAAAAGACCAATTTGGATGGTCTTTATCAACTTGAGGAGTAATCTACCAGCTTACTCTTCTCATAAGAGAGAAGAGATTCTTTACAGTTGTCCTGTAAACTCTAAAGTATGACTCTTCACTCTTCATCCACATCTCTCTTCAATATTATAATTATTTTAATAATCGATTTGCGACATTGTTGAATAGTTAAATCAGTTCATGTTCTGTCAAATTTATTGAATAGTCAACTATATTGTTGATTAAAACCAGCATAATATATTGTAATACAGTATACAGGCATAGAGCAATCTATTTGTATTTGATTTGAATTCGTTACAAGTTATGAGCATTGTAAATTTTCTCATAAGATGAACACTATGAACACTTCATATGAACACTATGTAGTTACACGAGTTTAATAATAATAATTATTATTATTTTTTCTCTGTATTTCAGGAGACAGAAATAGATAAAGCGAGAGCAGTAGCTAAAAGAGCACTGCAAGTCATGAATTCACGCGAAGAAGAGGATAGACTGAATGTTTGGACTGCGCTTCTCAACCTTGAAAACCTTTATGGATCTGAGGTAAGTACAAAATTAGCTTTTAATTTATTGGAAACAATAATTAGGCCCCAAAAAGCGGTCTAAATTTTATTATAGAAGCATGGATACATATGGGACCTTCATAATACAGGTTGATTATAAAAGGACTTTACAACTTTGAATTACTTACAGAATTGAGACAGGTGTCATTTTGTTACAAAACACTTCAAGTTTAAGGTGTGGGTGTTATTTTGGTTCGATGTGACAGCCGTTGGTAATGCGACATACATCCATCCCACCGATAATCGATTTCTTGCCACACTCGTACCAGCATATCAGGCGTAACTTGTGCAACCGCAGCAATCCGAATGTGATTCGATTTCGGAGGTTATTAAGATTGTCTGTTAGAGGCGGAATATAAGTCTCATTCTTAATGAAACCCCACAGGAAGAAATCCATCGGTGTTAAATCCGGTGAGCGAGCTGGCCATGCAATTGGCCCTGCACGGCCAATCCAGCGAAGTTGAAAGAGAATGTCTAGAAAATCCCAAACTTCTCCAAGGAAATGAGCTGGTGCACCGTCATGCTGAACAAGTGTCTTTTACTTTCAGCATGTCGGTGCACCAGCTCATTTCTACAGAGGATTTTCTAGACAATTGTTTTTAGTTTTGCTGAATTTACCTTTCAGGGCCAATTGCACACCGGATTTAACACGGATGGATTTCTTCCTGTGGGGTTTCATTTAGGATAAGGATTATGTTCCGCCTCTACCAGACAAACTTAATAACCTCCGAAATCGGATCACATTCGGATTGCTGCGGTTGCACAAGTTACGCCTAATATGCTGGTACGAGTGTGGCAAGAAATCGATTATCGGTGGGATGTATGTCGCATTACCAACGGCTGTCACATAGAACCAAAATAACACCTTGAACTGGAAGTGTTTTGTAACAAAATAAAACCTTTCTCAATTCTGTAAGTAATTTCATAAATATTTATGTGCTTTCAAAGTTGTAAAGTACTTTTATAATCACCCTGTGTATATAAATATCACTTGTAATAGCCTTATAGTATATTGAATGTAGAATACTTCTTACTTGATTTGATGGTATTAATCAATTTTTCTGAAATAAGTTGATAAATTACATTTAATACTATAATTATGTTTGGCATCTGTAGGAGATGCCGATAAATAAACTTGCTCGTAGCTCAATCTTTGGTATTTTTTCCAACATTAGATATTGAATATGTATGCTTTCTCATAGAAACCTAAACTAGTTGAAGTTGGCAGCCCGCCAGTCGCTGGGCAAGCTATGCTGCCTGGAGGGACACGAGAAGGGCTCACCCTATAGCATGCCTACCCTACAGTTTGTAATTATAGCTCAATAAATAGATGTAATTTCCATGATAAAGAACTTAATTCCTGAACACATTCAAAAAGCTCAACTTGGGAAACTTTCATAATACACAGCAAAAACATCATAAATCTACCAGTTGTTGGTTATTAATAAAAGGATAGCTGTTTGTATTATCGTTTCAAATTTACACAATAAAAAACTATTACGTATCCTTACGTATTTGCTTTGACTTGAAAATGGCTGTTGAAGAGTTGAAACTAGTAATGTTGCATTGAAATGAAGGGCACATGATAGTTTTTCTATTGTGTGTTTTAATAATCAGTAGCCCTTTAAAGTAGAGTGGATATCGCATGAAAGGATGATACAGGGGTGGCTGTAGCCGATTAAGTTGTTTGCTCCCTTCATAATTCAAAAATACTTTTTAACGTCAGTGGACCTGAAACTATTCAGGAGTTACCTAAAAAACTCCTGAAAACACCAAACCTGAGCCAACCAGGTTATTTGATATTTCATATTATTTTTTAAGATGAAGAAGCTAGCGGTATTATTTGATGATCATGGGACTCAAGTCTTGAGTAGGCCTTTCTTGAGAGTGTGAAATTTGAATGTCTAATCTATTCTATAACAATCTAATAGCAATATCAAATAAATTGCAATAATAAATATCAATGTTAGTATACATTTTATAACAATTGCCTTTTAAATTTGAATCAGTATATTTTACTTTTCAGTAATCAGTACAGCTTTTGTATTTTAGCCATTAACTTATCAATCCGTTACCAAATATTTCAACGGTTATTACTTTAATTTACTTTCTAGAATTTCAAGTCAGAAAAAGTTGCACATAAATCTCAAGGCGAAAGAGCATTTTATCTTTATTAAAAATATTTTTTCCATGAGAAATGAATTTTAATTCGCATTTTTGCAGGAAAGCCTGAAATCAGCACTGGATGAAGCCGTTAGAACAAACGACGACTATCAAGTGTACTCGAAAATGCTCGAAATCTACGCGGATTCGAAAAATACAAAAAGCGTGGAACAGTTGGTGGCCATGATGTCGAAGAAGTTCAAATCGAAACTGGATTGTTGGCTGGTGTGTTGTCGCAATCTGATGAGGGTCGGCTCCCACGACAAGGCACGCAGCTTCTTCCAAAGAGGACTAGAAGCGCTGGCAAAGAAGGACCATGTACAGTTTATCACGCGGTTTGCGCTGCTAGAAAACGCGCTAGGATCGTTCGATCACGCTCAAACTGTCATGGATCACGTACTCATGACTTATCCTGGTCGCATTCCGGCTTGGACCACCTATGTCGACATGCTGACCAAATCCGGCCACATTGACTTGGCCAGGCAGGTTCTTCAGAGGTCTGTCAACCAGAAACTACCCGTCAAGAAAATGAAAACTCTGTACAAAAAGTGGTTGGACTTTGAAGAGCATCATGGTACTCAGACTAATATCAAAAACGTAAAGAATTTGGCTGAGCAGTATGTGAATAGTTTGAGTCTTAAAATTGATGATATACAATGATAATTATATTATCCAAATCATAACTATATAATATATATGTAGATCAGATGATAACTTTGGGTGTAAAAGTACAATGATATTTCAATCTTATATTAGAAAAAAGTACTATACCTACATTGATATTTACATTCATGTGTGAAAATGTCACAGCTCATAGCTGTATGTTTCTCTTTGAACATATCACACTGCTATAAGTCTAGCTTGAAATATATATTATTTTAAAACTTCAACGATATTATCCTTTTCTGTTAATATAACGTCTATCATTTTATGGAAACATGTTGGACATTGTACAATTGTTTAAAACCTACCTGAAGTAGGCTTTAGTACATGTTTATTCTGTTTGTTTTATTGTTGACCACCTATTTCATTTATTTTACATATAAAATCGACCGAATTTCTAACAATATAATAGTATTGATTTCTTCTACCCTTTTACCGTACATTAAGCATTCAACAAGTTTTTAAAGAATTTAGAAGTTATAAAAATGATTATGAGCTTATAGAACATTAAATTCTCTTCAATTTGATGTATAATTTCACTCTTTTACGCGTTTTCCTACAATACGGAATGCTGCAAAAGTCAAATTCTCCATTTTTTTTTTTAGATATTGAGTTATTCATATAGCTGTGTTCGTAATTTAAAGGGGAATCAGACTGTCTGGTTGTTTTGTAGCAAAAGTAACATTTACAGACCTAAAAATGGTATTAAAAATCACGATTTTGATCAAAAGTCACATTTACCAGTAGATGTTTTGCAGCAAAATTATTCACACTTTCAGTTGAGCCAATCACAGGGCATCTGGAGGTTGCAAAGCATCATGGATGTGCTCAGTTCACTGCTCTATTTTTCGTCTGCAGGTCTGCACTTTTGTTGGTTAGATTCATCAACATTGTTTTGATCGTCCACTTTAATTTTTTATATTATTATTTTGAATTAGTTCAATATCTTAGTAGTGAGGAACTCAATGGAACAAGTCAAGATTTCTACTGGACTGACTAGAAAGAAGAAAATATCTCTTGATAACTGGAAGCGAAATGCTGCAAAAAATCAAGGTAAAAATTTGTAAGCTTAAGCCTTTAAGTGTTTTAGCATAGCATCAGTATACATCATGCCAGTATCCCATCTATTTTGGTACAAAACTTACATTCTCCATGTAAGTTTGCTTCAAAATTCACATTCAACCAAATTTTGCTGCAAAACTCACTCTTTGTGTATTTTGATGTTAAATTCCTATTTTATTTAATTCAACAACTTATTGAAGCTGTGTGCAAGTAATTGCACCATGTTCAGTATTCATTCAACAAATCAATGTTTGAGATTATTCAATCAGCTTTGCTTGAAAAAAAAACTTGCAACAATATCCTTTTTTATCATTACCAAACAGTTTTTTGTGGTTTCCCAAAAATTTAGAAAAGTGGAGAGTGTGACTTTTGCATCTATACACTGTTTAAGCAGCTTTATTGTTGAGTGTGAAATCTCCTTTTTTTCAACAATGGTTTTCTTCTTGGTTACTTTAATAACTTTGTGAATTACATCATGTATATCTGATTGAATGATCTCAAACATTGATTTGTTGAATGAATACTGAACATGGGGCAGTAATTATAATCATGCTTGAATGCCTTAAGAAGCAATCTGAGAATTTATGTGCAAAAAAAGGCTTCTCTGATTGGTTCTCGTGGTTAAAATGCAACCTTTGTGCAACCGGTCCTTACAATTACTGCACTCCACATTATGCTGCAATTAAAGAGGGGACAAAAATAATTACTGATGTAGTGTGAATTTATTTTTTCTATTTGTATCGATCACTCTTCCTCTTTTGCTTAAGGCATGAGGGTGCGGTTCAAAATTTCTATATTTTTTCATTTGTTGCTTATAGGCCTACACTTATAACTCATTTCAGTAACAATTGATTCCACTGACATGACATGACTAGTCTAACCATACAAAAAATCTGGTTTGGCGCACTCACACAACTTTCCTTGCCGTTATGAAAATTTATCACCTGTCACTAGTGCTCACGCGCATCTCAAGTCTACTATTCTAAGATCTGTCACTAGTGTTCACGCGCATCTCAAGTCTACTGTTCTAAGATCTGAGCCAGCTGGTGACAGGACTATAACGCTGGAGACACACGAGGTCTGCTATCTCTTCATAGTGAATGGTTTAATAGAATCAACAGTTTGCAATTATTGAATAATCACATTTTCTCGAATTTCGAGCTTATTTCCAGCATTTTTATCTGGAAATGTTACTAAACATTAACTAATTTATTTATCAATTTACAAAAAAAAAAATACATACAGGTATGGAAACAACAGGCATTATTTCCCAAAACTGTTCCCGATTCAACATAACAAAGTTCTTCATAATTATCAAGAAAAAAAAGTTAATGGAAAAATTGAAAATGATTAAAAATAAGAAATAAACCAATAGGAAATATTAAGAATATGAATAAAAATAAGTACTAATTTAACAAATAAGACAGAATATGATTTATGAATATGAGAGTACAATAAAACAGAATCTCGTTCCACTCCAAAGAAACACAGTTAAGAGAAGGGAAAAAAAATACCAATGAGAAAAATTCACTTTGTGACAAAATAGAAAGGAAAAGTCAAGAAAAACAGTTGTGACAAGTTATAATCCCCTGAGAGCCCGCCGAATCCGTTCACCCCCATTATCATCTATCTCTCTCTATAATACTATGCCTCTCTCTCTCACACACACACACACAGACCAAGACCCAAAAACCACTTTTTTGGACTCAGGGGACCTTGAAACGTATACAGTTTAAGTTCTTAGACTTGAATTTTATGATAATTGCAACAGATCGTGATATCCGCTATTGAAAGTGTGAAATTTTGAACAATTTTCCATCTATTTTTTTGCCTTTTTAGGGCGTATAACTCTCCAAAAATATGTATTGGAAATGTAATAGGTAGGCTAATTAGTAGCAAAATCAATGAACATTTTAGTATGGTAATAACATTACTAGGGAGCTCAAACTGATATTGCTTGAGTTTAGATTTTTTCTCATCAGGCATTCTGTAAGATCAAATTCATCTGTATATATGAATTATGTCCATGAAATTAAGTTGAAATTTCTAATTCATTGATTATTTATTAATTATTGAGGAATAAATCTCATCAAATTTTCCCATCTAGCTGTTGAACTTGTTGTTAATATTTGCAGTAGCAGAAAGTCTTCGGGGTCGCTTACAGTATTTAATTTGTATTTTTGTTTAATATAATTGGAATAATTATCTTTATTAATCTATTCCATCGTTTCAAGTACAAGTACAGTTAGTCGCCTGTACTTCGCCTCTTATCACAATGTTGAGCCAAGACCACTAGACCAGGCAATCAATGCTCAAAAAAGTTAAAGAGGGAAAAGTTGGGAAGACAATTTTTGACCCTGCAGTTCCGTTCAGGGTAGTAAGAAGGTAAACATATCAAAAGTCCCTACCACTAACCCCTGTGCTAAGGGGGTGGGGGTGGTTGAAAGGTACCACTTTTTGGTTTCTCGCATAAAAAACAAAAACTATGTATCCTAAGGACTTGACTGTCATATGACAAATTAAAGCTTAAATAATTTCCTACAATATTCATTATACAACTTTTTCCATATCTCCTCTAGTTTCCGAGATATCCGCTCTTAAAGGTGTGACATTTTTGAAAAATACACATTTGCCACCAATTTTTTACTATTTTTGCTCTTATAACTTTTTAAAAATTGATAAGAGAAATCCATGTCGACTATTAGCTTATAGAGCATTAAATTCTCTTCAATTTGATGTATAATTTCACACTTTTACGAATTTCCCTACACCTTTTGCAGCAGCTTTAGTGTTGAGTGAGAAATCTCCATTTTTGCAACAATAGACCAAAGGAATTTGAAGGGAATGTTTTAAACAGAATTTTTGACTTTGCAGTTTGGTTGAGACTAGTTAGGAGGAGAACATATCAAAAGTCCCCATTCCTAATAACTCAAGTGCTAAGGAGTTGAGGGTGGTTTAAAAGTTGCATTTTTCAGCGTTTTGCTTTCACGCTCATATCTTGATAACAATGCGTTCAACCGACATAACTAACTATTCTAAAAAGAAGCTTGATAAATTCTCTACATTTTTTGTACGGTACAGTGGAATTTTGTGATATTCCCGACAGATCCCGAGGTATTCGCTCTTGAAGGTGTGAACTTGTGAAAAAACAGGTTTTTATCCAATGTTTTGCTCTTTCAGGGCTTATAACTCTCCAACAATGCATCATAGAAACTTATGCTTATTGCAGGTTTGTATAGAGTGAATTCTCTTTGAAATTATGTATTATTTCACTATTCCAAGATTTCCTTTCATTGTTAAAGCTGCTTCAATGTAGGGTGTGAGCTTTATTTGTAAGCTTTAATTTGTCATATGACAGTTAAGTCCTTAGGATACATAGTTTTTACTTTCCTTGCCCTATTACCATAGGTAAGGAAACTATTGCTTTCCGAAAAAAATTAAGATGCCTCAATTTCCAAATTTCTATATGTTTCAAGGTCCCTTGAGTCCAAAAAGTGTTTTTTGGGTATTGGTCTGTATGTGTGTGTGTATGAGTGTATGTGCGTCTGTGTACACGATATCTCATCTCCCAATTAACGGAATGACTTGAAATTTGGAACTTAAGGTCCTTACAATATAAGGATCCAACACGAACAATTTCGATCAAATGCAATTCAAGATGGCGGTTAAAATGGTAAAAATGTTGTCAAAAACAGGGTTTTTCGCGATATTCTCGAAAACGGCTCCAACGATTTTGATCAAATTTATACCTCAAATAGTCATTGATAAGCTCTATCAACTGCCACAAGACTCATATCTGTAAAAATTTCAGGAGCTCCGCCCCATCTATGCAAAGTTTGATTTTAGATTCCCAATTATCAGGCTTCAGATACAATTTAAACAAAAAATTCCAAGTGGAAAAGATTGAGCATGAAAATCTCTTCAATTAATGTTCAGTAACATTTTTACCTAAAATTGAAAATAAGCTCGAAATTCGAGAAAATTATTTTATTTCAATTACAAACTGTTGGCAACTGTTGATTCTATTAAATCATTCACTATGAAGAGATAGCAAACTTCGTGTGTCTCCAGCCTTATTGTCCTGTCACCAGCTGGCTTGGATCTCTGAATAGTACACTTAAGTTGCGCGGGAACACTAGCGTCAGGTGATAAATTTTCATAACGGCAAGGAAAGTTGTGTGAGTGCGCCACCAGATTTTTGTTTTTTATGCGAGAAACCAAAAAATGGTACCTTTCAACCACCCCAACCCCCTTAGCACAGTGGGTAGGGGTGGGGACTTTTGATGTTTACCTCCTCACTGCCCTAAACAGAACTGCGGGGTCAAAAATTGTCTTCTCAACTTTCCCTCTGTAACCTTTCCTTGACTGGACTACAACTGAATAAGTAAAAAAAATGGTTCTATAGTAGTTGGTCTTGGTTGAGCACAGGAAACGGCGAACTGGTATTATTCTATTTTATATTTCCCGCTTTTTTCAAGATAACAAAGTTGTCCAACATTGTAACGCAAATTCACCCAAGGTTGAATAAATTTGATAATCATGTTTATTGTAATTTCAATTGCTTGAAATTAATTCGTATCTTCAAGTTCGGGTCTGAAAATTTCAATTCGAAAGAGTTTTTGCGTGTAGCAAATTTCTGGACACAACAAAAGTCAATTGACTAATTCCTCGTTGTGAAATGTGAACGTTGTGAACTGTTTCTGAAGGCATATATATGTGATGGTGATGATTTTATTGAAATAAATTAATTATGGGTTTGTGTTTTCATAAAGATAAATTTAGTATGGGTTCATTCAAAAAGTGCAGAATTAGGACTTCAACAATGAGACTTTAGTGATCTTGTAGCTGAATTTTGTGTGTCAATTTTTATTGTGAGAAATTTATTATTCTGTTAAAAAATAATTTTCTAGCATTAAGATTCTGCTTACTTGCATCCGGGAAGACTCCAATTTTATGCAGGGTTGAGGTATTCTCACGGAACCTTATTTCCGTTAGCAATGGAAAATACATATATTTGGGAATATTGCAAACTTGCATTATTTTCCTTTCCCACGGAATTATGCTTGTCTCCATGTGGACAGTTCTCTCATTGGTGGAAGGGGAATTTAATTTGTGTGGAATAGTTCAGTTCCAATCAAGCCGCGGCCAAATTCACATTTAAAATCCAGAGGTAGCCTTGGGCCTCAAAATTAATGTGTGTGTTGAATTTGTTTGCTGTTTAAGTTTGTTAATATGTATTATTTTTCACCGTGAGTTAAGCTGAAGTAGTTTATTAATTATTTGAAGTGAATATGTCAATGTTTGTTTGAATTAGTAAGTTATCTGGGAGTAATCAGTGTAGTGGGAATTTCTAAATAGTAATGAATTCATAAATTGATCGATTGTTAGTACCATTATATTTTCTAGCTCATGCTAAAAACCCTTCAATGACCGAGTACCTGGAATGATTTTGGACTGTGGAACTGTAAATAGACTGAATAATGTAAATAAATAGCATTAGAGGTATCAAGATAGTATTGAAGAAATCATAATAATAGAAAATGGACAGTAGCTTGTGAACAATCAACAAACAATGAAGCGGAAGGGCAAAGATGACTCATAGGAAGGACAGAATGAAGTGTAAGGGCTAGAGTAGAAAGAGAAAGTGGTAACACCTGCGAGATGAGCGAGAGACATGAGAAGGAGTGAGATGGAGAATGTATTGTTCACGGAGTAAACAAGCCAGTAAGCATTGTGCGGAATTCACACAAGGGGTGGATTGAGTAGCCTTATTGTGTGAAGGATGCATGATGCTGAAAAACTTAACTGTGAATATGTGTAGCTGGTAGTATTAATTGAACAGTACGGTATGATGAGGAAAGATTGTAAATAGATAGGGAATTGGAGATGAATGGAGCAGCTGACTAAGTTGACATCATCAGCTTACGAGAGTCACTAGGCTAACGGCCAGTCAGAATTCTATGTAACATGCAGCATCCAATGATCTGGTTGTACAGCGATGGAGAACTACAGTGATCTTCAAACTTCAAGACCGTCCATATTATGAACTCATTTTGTGTTGTCTGAAGTGTGAGAACATTGATTTCATTATGTAGTTTACTCTTAATAACCATCCTTTTAGTGTTAATATCGCAAAGACTAAACTCATGTTTCATTTAGTATTTGCTCTTGAGAGGGGGGTTTTGAGCCACAAATGGCGACCATGTGCTCTCCTAAAATTTAAAAATTGTAGATATATGTTATTTGTTGCAACACGTGCTCTGAACATATTGTATTTAGGAATATGAACGCTCGAAGAGCTAGAATAATAAAAAGAACCGTTTCTCGAAGCTATTGAGAATGCATTTGAATAGCTTACCTAGACAGACGCTGGGTCATTATTCTTTTCAAAATAGTTTGAGACAAAATCATTCTTTCCTAGAAACGTAACAGTATTCTAATGTCAGTCACAGACACGTTTACAATAGAAACCACATGGCCCACTGTGCTTTGTGTCAACCCTTGTATATATCTATAGCATAAGTTGATGGCAGGTGAATGAAGTTTGTGAATAGCGATATAGATATATAGTTAGGAGAGAAGTAAATATAGATATGTAATTTTCAATGTAACCACGTGGTCAGCATATGCTACAATTTTACCACGTGGTCAGCACATGGATATTATTGAAGCAATTATTTGATGATCAGTTATTTGAATGGTGATCACATAAAACGATAAACATGATATATGAGTAGATGTATTTATAAATTAGGTCATGAAGTAGATTAGGCTATATGTATAAAGTATTCAACAAATAATGTTGTAAAATAAATTATAATTTAATAATTATTATAAGCTAATTAAGTTAGTTGAATCCGAATTCATAGGCCAAGGACAAATTTGTAAATAGAATAAATTAGGTATATTTGATTAAAACATGTTGACAATGAGTATAAGAAACCTGCTTAATCAATTGAGTAGTAATTGATTGGTATCTTATTAATTTGATTTATTCAACTCGATTGTAATGATGTACTGTATGACTTTGTATTTTGTTCATTTCATGTATTTATTATTGAAGTATTTGCCATATTAGATTTATAAGATTGATTACTGTATTAATCAAATCAATGCATTCAATTGTCAGTATCCAAACTTCAGAGTTTAAATATTGATAAAATATATGATATCATTTGTTTTAATAATGAAGGGGAGCCATATTTTAAAATGATATAACATAATAAACATTATAGTGAATTCAAATTGATATTTGAATTCAATTTGTAAGCAGAATATTAGGCTGAAGAGTTTGAGTGTAGGCGGAGCTAGAGGGCAAAGGGTGATGAGGGGTGGAAAATCGTGGTTCTAGTATATAAACAGGCAGACCATGCCTTGCAAGTTAGTTGCAGTTAGTGGCAGTTAGTGGCAGTTAGTGGCAGTTAGTGGCTGTCAGTTGCTGTTAGTTGCTGTGAGTCTCTTGGATTTTGGACAGTGTAGGAGTGTGTAGGAGTGAGTTTTTGGTTTCAGACTTCAATTATCCTATAGGGAATTGACTGAGCCAGGTAAAGATTGTATTTAGAATTTTCAATTTTTCTCATTTCAAATCCACACCACCCCACCCTAAAAAGCCCAAATAACTATATCAAATTACATAGCATCAAAGTAAACAGCAAATTTAATTATTTAGCTCTTCTAAATACAAATCTGTGGATACAGTTTTAATTAACTTCTTGAAGCTTACAGTTGAAATTTTCTTCTAAGCACAAATAATAGTTTTTTAAAGCAAGGCTCCCCTAATCATATTCATTCATTAAAATTTATCAATTCTCTTATTTTTGACTGTAATCATATTTTTAACTAGAGTTGTTCAATACTTTGATTTTATATCTTATTTTTCAAGTAACCTGTTAAAATAGGAACTGTTTGTTAAAATTTGTTGTATAAAATTAAAACTTGAACTGTAATATTTTCGAAAACTTAATCATCTTGTATTTATATCTAATCATTACTATATTTTTGATCAATTTTTTATAAATTCATATAAATTTAAAGTTCAATAATAAATTCATAATTAACCTTTGTTTTGCCTTTCACTTCGTACATTCCCTTACACACAACCCTGATCTATCTCTTTTTATCTTTTCTTCTATACTATTATTAGTTCAGTGAGTGAAATATAAGTAAAGTAATTATTTTATCAATTCATTGTAATTGATTGGCGCCGGGCAAAATACTGTAAAGAGTGAGGGAGTTCGAAACCCACTCTAAACAAAGACCGACAGTGGGAAAGAGTTCAAAATGTTGCCGCAACTAGGGGCCAGATTCTAAGTTAATCTGCTGAAGTGTATCAAGTGAAAGTGCATAATAGTGAATTGGTATATATAATCACCTCCATTTGTGTGAAATTCTTATTGAGTGTGCTACAGAAGTGTGATAATTATTATTATTATTAGTATTGCCAGGTAGGAAATTTATCTGTTTAGATTCTTCAAATTCTTAGGGTTTAACCTATTCACTTGATTATTTTGTATATTAATTTTTGAATTCGTATTTGGTGCGCTCAACTATATGTAGATTTTTATATTGGTTATAGGAAAGTTGATATTATTTATTCTCATTCAATATTACTTTGGGTAGCTTTATTTCAAAAGTCTGTTATTTGGGTTTAATCAATCATTTAGTATGTTATTTTTGTGAATATAGTTTTGGGTTATATTAGTAGAATTGGGTATAGAAGTAGAGAATTGGAAGCCCTGAGTATCTTTTTTATATTATTTTATCCAGTCAAGCAGTATAGAAAATCAATTTTAATTATTTATTTGTGGGTGTAGTTCATTAAACAGTATTTCATTTTTGTGTGTGAACATTATTTGGGTCATGTATGAGCTTCGTGATAAGTAGGATTAGTAATAGGTTCATAGTATAGGTTACCTATGTCAGGATATTTTCTTAGAAATAGGGTTGTAAACACACTTCAATCAGACACAATGGCAACAAATGAGAGCAGCACAACAAATTTCGAAAGCAGTGAGGGCAGCACAGACAACACCATTGAGAGCCAGGAGCAATATTCACCGGAGATGTTACCGAATTCTGACATGGTAAATCAACCTGGTGACTCTCACGACGACCAAGAACAAATTCCGAGTGAAAAAAGCGGTAAAGTAGGACTATCAGGGAACGAAATGGACAAGATTTTCAACTTACTAACAAGTATGAGGGAAGATATGGGTGCCAGTTTCGAAGAAAACAGTAAGAAATTGGAAGAAAACAGTAAGAAATTGGAAGAAAATAAGAAAGAAATGAACGAAAAGTTAGAAAAGTTAAATAGCAATGTAGAACAGCTGGAGAGAAGATTTGAGAAGAAAATGGAGGAAAAAACTAAAGAGATTTGTGGTGAGATAGCAATGAAAATAACAGCAGTTGAGAAAAACGTCGAGAGAATAGATAAGAGACTTTCAACAGAGATTGCATCAGTGAGAAAGGAGCTATCAGAGAAATCAGGTGGAATGGATAATGCAGCCTTTAAAAGATTTGAGGAGCAGCTCGCGGAATTTTACAGAGAGAAGGAAAGGATGAGAACGGAATTCGAGAAGGCCAGGACACAACCGATTATCGTCAACACCAGCTGTAGGGGATTGGATGAAGTGCCAAAATTTGAGAAATATCTGGAGAATCCTATGCAATTTTTGATTAAGTTGAAAGAGTATTTGCGGCGTAGTGGGAAAATTAACTGGAGTGAGCAATCAAGCATCATTGAAAAGTCATTTGATAGTCAACACTCAGCATGGTGGATGATTATTCAGGCTAGCATTGACTCTCTAGAACAATTTGAGGAGCGTTTCACTAATAAATTCTGGAGCCAACTCATTCAAGATTCAGTGCGAGAGAGATTAAGAACCGGAAAATTTATTAGAGGGAGGAAATTAAATGCAAGTGAGTACTTCATAAAGCAGATGCTCATTGCAAGGAATTTGACACCAGCACTCTCGGATGAAGAAATCATAATAAAACTAGTCAAACACTATGGAACTGGACTGGAAACAGCTAGATTCAATAGGAATGTTAAGACAGTGCCCGAGATGGAAAAACTATTGGAAGAATGGAGCTTGCAAAATATCGATGTTGAGAAGAATGAATTAAGGGAGAAGCGAGAACAAAAAGAGAAGAATGTATGGGTACTACGAGAAGAGAGAAAAAGTCCGCAAATGAAAAGAAGAGAGCAGGAGATTGGTAACGGGCAGCAGTGTCAGGACAACAATCTGACTTTCAACGGCGATAAGGGAAGAGGAGGTTTCATTCGAGATGGAAAATGGAATAGCGACCAGAATGCTAATTGGCAGAACACCAATTTGTCACCAAATGTGAATTGGAGGAGGAGAGACGTGAATCAGCCACAGCCACGCAGTCAGCCGAGTCCAACAGGAGAGAAAGGAGAAAAACGGTATCATAAACATGATAATGCTATAGAAGAGCTTCATGAAGGAAAACAGAGTCAACAGTTTGAAGAAAGAAATCCGGAAATAAAGAGAGCACAATATGGAAATGATAATTTCGGATCAAGGGGAGCAATCAATCATGATAACTACTCGCAGAGAAGTAATGTCAATGATAATGGAGCAAACACCTGTCAACAGAGAACTAACTGGAAAAGAGGAGGACAGAATGACTACCGAGAAAGAGGGTCGTTTCCAGATGATGACTGGAGGAGAGGTGGAGAAAAATGTGGAAGATAATTATCAACTCATTAACTAATTACTACCTGGAATGATTTTGGACTGTGGAACTGTAAATAGACTGAATAATGTAAATAAATAGCATTAGAGGTATCAAGATAGTATTGAAGAAATCATAATAATAGAAAATGGACAGTAGCTTGTGAACAATCAACAAACAATGAAGCGGAAGGGCAAAGATGACTCATAGGAAGGACAGAATGAAGTGTAAGGGCTAGAGTAGAAAGAGAAAGTGGTAACACCTGCGAGATGAGCGAGAGACATGAGAAGGAGTGAGATGGAGAATGTATTGTTCACGGAGTAAACAAGCCAGTAAGCATTGTGCGGAATTCACACAAGGGGTGGATTGAGTAGCCTTATTGTGTGAAGGATGCATGATGCTGAAAAACTTAACTGTGAATATGTGTAGCTGGTAGTATTAATTGAACAGTACGGTATGATGAGGAAAGATTGTAAATAGATAGGGAATTGGAGATGAATGGAGCAGCTGACTAAGTTGACATCATCAGCTTACGAGAGTCACTAGGCTAACGGCCAGTCAGAATTCTACGTAACATGCAGCATCCAATGATCTGGTTGTACAGCGATGGAGAACTACAGTGATCTTCAAACTTCAAGACCGTCCATATTATGAACTCATTTTGTGTTGTCTGAAGTGTGAGAACATTGATTTCATTATGTAGTTTACTCTTAATAACCATCCTTTTAGTGTTAATATCGCAAAGACTAAACTCATGTTTCATTTAGTATTTGCTCTTGAGAGGGGGGTTTTGAGCCACAAATGGCGACCATGTGCTCTCCTAAAATTTAAAAATTGTAGATATATGTTATTTGTTGCAACACGTGCTCTGAACATATTGTATTTAGGAATATGAACGCTCGAAGAGCTAGAATAATAAAAAGAACCGTTTCTCGAAGCTATTGAGAATGCATTTGAATAGCTTACCTAGACAGACGCTGGGTCATTATTCTTTTCAAAATAGTTTGAGACAAAATCATTCTTTCCTAGAAACGTAACAGTATTCTAATGTCAGTCACAGACACGTTTACAATAGAAACCACATGGCCCACTGTGCTTTGTGTCAACCCTTGTATATATCTATAGCATAAGTTGATGGCAGGTGAATGAAGTTTGTGAATAGCGATATAGATATATAGTTAGGAGAGAAGTAAATATAGATATGTAATTTTCAATGTAACCACGTGGTCAGCATATGCTACAATTTTACCACGTGGTCAGCACATGGATATTATTGAAGCAATTATTTGATGATCAGTTATTTGAATGGTGATCACATAAAACGATAAACATGATATATGAGTAAATGTATTTATAAATTAGGTCATGAAGTAGATTAGGCTATATGTATAAAGTATTCAACAAATAATGTTGTAAAATAAATTATAATTTAATAATTATTATAAGCTAATTAAGTTAGTTGAATCCGAATTCATAGGCCAAGGACAAATTTGTAAATAGAATAAATTAGGTATATTTGATTGAAACATGTTGACAATGAGTATAAGAAACCTGCTTAATCAATTGAGTAGTAATTGATTGGTATCTTATTAATTTGATTTATTCAACTCGATTGTAATGATGTACTGTATGACTTTGTATTTTGTTCATTTCATATATTTATTATTGAAGTATTTGCCATATTAGATTTATAAGATTGATTACTGTATTAATCAAATCAATGCATTCAATTGTCAGTATCCAAACTTCAGAGTTTAAATATTGATAAAATATATGATATCATTTGTTTTAATAATGAAGGGGAGCCATATTTTAAAATGATATAACATAATAAACATTATAGTGAATTCAAATTGATATTTGAATTCAATTTGTAAGCAGAATATTAGGCTGAAGAGTTTGAGTGTAGGCGGAGCTAGAGGGCAAAGGGTGATGAGGGGTGGAAAATCGTGGTTCTAGTATATAAACAGGCAGACCATGCCTTGCAAGTTAGTTGCAGTTAGTGGCAGTTAGTGGCAGTTAGTGGCAGTTAGTGGCTGTCAGTTGCTGTTAGTTGCTGTGAGTCTCTTGGATTTTGGACAGTGTAGGAGTGTGTAGGAGTGAGTTTTTGGTTTCAGACTTCAATTATCCTATAGGGAATTGACTGAGCCAGGTAAAGATTGTATTTAGAATTTTCAATTTTTCTCATTTCAAATCCACACCACCCCACCCTAAAAAGCCCAAATAACTATATCAAATTACATAGCATCAAAGTAAACAGCAAATTTAATTATTTAGCTCTTCTAAATACAAATCTGTGGATACAGTTTTAATTAACTTCTTGAAGCTTACAGTTGAAATTTTCTTCTAAGCACAAATAATAGTTTTTTAAAGCAAGGCTCCCCTAATCATATTCATTCATTAAAATTTATCAATTCTCTTATTTTTGACTATAATCATATTTTTAACTAGAGTTGTTCAATACTTTGATTTTATATCTCATTTTTCAAGTAACCTGTTAAAATAGGAACTGTTTGTTAAATTTTGTCGTATAAAATTAAAACTTGAACTGTAATATTTTCGAAAACTTAATCATCTTGTATTTATATCTAATCATTACTATATTTTTGATCAATTTTTTATAAATTCATATAAATTTAAAGTTCAATAATAAATTCATAATTAACCTTTGTTTTGCCTTTCACTTCGTACATTCCCTTACACACGACCCTGATCTATCTCTTTTTATCTTTTCTTCTATACTATTATTAGTTCAGTGAGTGAAATATAAGTAAAGTAATTATTTTATCAATTCATTGTAATTGATTGGCGCCGGGCAAAATACCGTAAAGAGTGAGGGAGTTCGAAACCCACTCTAAACAAAGACCGACAGTGGGAAAGAGTTCAAAATGTTGCCGCAACTAGGGGCCAGATTCTAAGTTAATCTGCTGAAGTGTATCAAGTGAAAGTGCATAATAGTGAATTGGTATATATAATCACCTCCATTTGTGTGAAATTCTTATTGAGTGTGCTACAGAAGTGTGATAATTATTATTATTATTAGTATTGCCAGGTAGGAAATTTATCTGTTTAGATTCTTCAAATTCTTAGGGTTTAACCTATTCACTTGATTATTTTGTATATTAATTTTTGAATTCGTATTTGGTGCGCTCAACTATATGTAGATTTTTATATTGGTTATAGGAAAGTTGATATTATTTATTCTCATTCAATATTACTTTGGGTAGCTTTATTTCAAAAGTCTGTTATTTGGGTTTAATCAATCATTTAGTATGTTATTTTTGTGAATATAGTTTTGGGTTATATTAGTAGAATTGGGTATAGAAGTAGAGAATTGGAAGCCCTGAGTATCTTTTTTATATTATTTTATCCAGTCAAGCAGTATAGAAAATCAATTTTAATTATTTATTTGTGGGTGTAGTTCATTAAACAGTATTTCATTTTTGTGTGTGAACATTATTTGGGTCATGTATGAGCTTCGTGATAAGTAGGATTAGTAATAGGTTCATAGTATAGGTTACCTATGTCAGGATATTTTCTTAGAAATAGGGTTGTAAACACACTTCAATCAGACACAATGGCAACAAATGAGAGCAGCACAACAAATTTCGAAAGCAGTGAGGGCAGCACAGACAACACCATTGAGAGCCAGGAGCAATATTCACCGGAGATGTTACCGAATTCTGACATGGTAAATCAACCTGGTGACTCTCACGACGACCAAGAACAAATTCCGAGTGAAAAAAGCGGTAAAGTAGGACTATCAGGGAACGAAATGGACAAGATTTTCAACTTACTAACAAGTATGAGGGAAGATATGGGTGCCAGTTTCGAAGAAAACAGTAAGAAATTGGAAGAAAACAGTAAGAAATTGGAAGAAAATAAGAAAGAAATGAACGAAAAGTTAGAAAAGTTAAGTAGCAATGTAGAACAGCTGGAGAGAAGATTTGAGAAGAAAATGGAGGAGAAAACTAAAGAGATTTGTGGTGAGATAGCAATGAAAATAACAGCAGTTGAGAAAAACGTCGAGAGAATAGATAAGAGACTTTCAACAGAGATCGCATCAGTGAGAAAGGAGCTATCAGAGAAATCAGGTGGAATGGATAATGCAGCCTTTAAAAGATTTGAGGAGCAGCTCGCGGAATTTTACAGAGAGAAGGAAAAGAGGAGGACAGAATGACTACCGAGAAAGAGGGTCGTTTCCAGATGATGACTGGAGGAGAGGTGGAGAAAAATGTGGAAGATAATTATCAACTCATTAACTAATTACTACCTGGAATGATTTTGGACTGTGGAACTGTAAATAGACTGAATAATGTAAATAAATAGCATTAGAGGTATCAAGATAGTATTGAAGAAATCATAATAATAGAAAATGGACAGTAGCTTGTGAACAATCAACAAACAATGAAGCGGAAGGGCAAAGATGACTCATAGGAAGGACAGAATGAAGTGTAAGGGCTAGAGTAGAAAGAGAAAGTGGTAACACCTGCGAGATGAGCGAGAGACATGAGAAGGAGTGAGATGGAGAATGTATTGTTCACGGAGTAAACAAGCCAGTAAGCATTGTGCGGAATTCACACAAGGGGTGGATTGAGTAGCCTTATTGTGTGAAGGATGCATGATGCTGAAAAACTTAACTGTGAATATGTGTAGCTGGTAGTATTAATTGAACAGTACGGTATGATGAGGAAAGATTGTAAATAGATAGGGAATTGGAGATGAATGGAGCAGCTGACTAAGTTGACATCATCAGCTTACGAGAGTCACTAGGCTAACGGCCAGTCAGAATTCTACGTAACATGCAGCATCCAATGATCTGGTTGTACAGCGATGGAGAACTACAGTGATCTTCAAACTTCAAGACCGTCCATATTATGAACTCATTTTGTGTTGTCTGAAGTGTGAGAACATTGATTTCATTATGTAGTTTACTCTTAATAACCATCCTTTTAGTGTTAATATCGCAAAGACTAAACTCATGTTTCATTTAGTATTTGCTCTTGAGAGGGGGGTTTTGAGCCACAAATGGCGACCATGTGCTCTCCTAAAATTTAAAAATTGTAGATATATGTTATTTGTTGCAACACGTGCTCTGAACATATTGTATTTAGGAATATGAACGCTCGAAGAGCTAGAATAATAAAAAGAACCGTTTCTCGAAGCTATTGAGAATGCATTTGAATAGCTTACCTAGACAGACGCTGGGTCATTATTCTTTTCAAAATAGTTTGAGACAAAATCATTCTTTCCTAGAAACGTAACAGTATTCTAATGTCAGTCACAGACACGTTTACAATAGAAACCACATGGCCCACTGTGCTTTGTGTCAACCCTTGTATATATCTATAGCATAAGTTGATGGCAGGTGAATGAAGTTTGTGAATAGCGATATAGATATATAGTTAGGAGAGAAGTAAATATAGATATGTAATTTTCAATGTAACCACGTGGTCAGCATATGCTACAATTTTACCACGTGGTCAGCACATGGATATTATTGAAGCAATTATTTGATGATCAGTTATTTGAATGGTGATCACATAAAACGATAAACATGATATATGAGTAGATGTATTTATAAATTAGGTCATGAAGTAGATTAGGCTATATGTATAAAGTATTCAACAAATAATGTTGTACAATAAATTATAATTTAATAATTATTATAAGCTAATTAAGTTAGTTGAATCCGAATTCATAGGCTAAGGACAAATTTGTAAATAGAATAAATTAGGTATATTTGATTGAAACATGTTGACAATGAGTATAAGAAACCTGCTTAATTAATTAAGTAGTAATTGATTGGTATCTTATTAATTTGATTTATTCAACTCGATTGTAATGATGTACTGTATGACATTGTATTTTGTTCATTTCATGTATTTATTATTGAAGTATTTGCCATATTAGATTTATAAGATTGATTACTGTATTAATCAAATCAATGCATTCAATTGTCAGTATCCAAACTTCAGAGTTTAAATATTGATAAAATATATGATATCATTTGTTTTAATAATGAAGGGGAGCCATATTTTAAAATGATATAACATAATAAACATTATAGTGAATTCAAATTGATATTTGAATTCAATTTGTAAGCAGAATATTAGCTGAAGAGTTTGAGTGTAGGCGGAGCTAGAGGGCGAAGGGTGATGAGGGGTGGAAAATCGTGGTTCTAGTATATAAACAGGCAGACCATGCCTTGCAAGTTAGTTGCAGTTAGTGGCAGTTAGTGGCAGTTAGTGGCAGTTAGTGGCTGTCAGTTGCTGTTAGTTGCTGTGAGTCTCTTGGATTTTGGACAGTGTAGGAGTGTGTAGGAGTGAGTTTTTGGTTTCAGACTTCAATTATCCTATAGGGAATTGACTGAGCCAGGTAAAGATTGTATTTAGAATTTTCAATTTTTCTCATTTCAAATCCACACCACCCCACCCTAAAAAGCCCAAATAACTATATCAAATTACATAGCATCAAAGTAAACAGCAAATTTAATTATTTAGCTCTTCTAAATACAAATCTGTGGATACAGTTTTAATTAACTTCTTGAAGCTTACAGTTGAAATTTTCTTCTAAGCACAAATAATAGTTTTTTAAAGCAAGGCTCCCCTAATCATATTCATTCATTAAAATTTATCAATTCTCTTATTTTTGACTGTAATCATATTTTTAACTAGAGTTGTTCAATACTTTGATTTTATATCTTATTTTTCAAGTAACCTGTTAAAATAGGAACTGTTTGTTAAAATTTGTTGTATAAAATTAAAACTTGAACTGTAATATTTTCGAAAACTTAATCATCTTGTATTTATATCTAATCATTACTATATTTTTGATCAATTTTTTATAAATTCATATAAATTTAAAGTTCAATAATAAATTCATAATTAACCTTTGTTTTGCCTTTCACTTCGTACATTCCCTTACACACGACCCTGATCTATCTCTTTTTATCTTTTCTTCTATACTATTATTAGTTCAGTGAGTGAAATATAAGTAAAGTAATTATTTTATCAATTCATTGTAATTGATTGGCGCCGGGCAAAATACCGTAAAGAGTGAGGGAGTTCGAAACCCACTCTAAACAAAGACCGACAGTGGGAAAGAGTTCAAAATGTTGCCGCAACTAGGGGCAGATTCTAAGTTAATCTGCTGAAGTGTATCAAGTGAAAGTGCATAATAGTGAATTGGTATATATAATCACCTCCATTTGTGTGAAATTCTTATTGAGTGTGCTACAGAAGTGTGATAATTATTATTATTATTAGTATTGCCAGGTAGGAAATTTATCTGTTTAGATTCTTCAAATTCTTAGTGTTTAACCTATTCACTTGATTATTTTGTATATTAATTTTTGAATTCGTATTTGGTGCGCTCAACTATATGTAGATTTTTATATTGGTTATAGGAAAGTTGATATTATTTATTCTCATTCAATATTACTTTGGGTAGCTTTATTTCAAAAGTCTGTTATTTGGGTTTAATCAATCATTTAGTATGTTATTTTTGTGAATATAGTTTTGGGTTATATTAGTAGAATTGGGTATAGAAGTAGAGAATTGGAAGCCCTGAGTATCTTTTTTATATTATTTTATCCAGTCAAGCAGTATAGAAAATCAATTTTAATTATTTATTTGTGGGTGTAGTTCATTAAACAGTATTTCATTTTTGTGTGTGAACATTATTTGGGTCATGTATGAGCTTCGTGATAAGTAGGATTAGTAATAGGTTCGTAGTATAGGTTACCTATGTCAGGATATTTTCTTAGAAATAGGGTTGTAAACACACTTCAATCAGACACAATGGCAACAAATGAGAGCAGCACAACAAATTTCGAAAGCAGTGAGGGCAGCACAGACAACACCATTGAGAGCCAGGAGCAATATTCACCGGAGATGTTACCGAATTCTGACATGGTAAATCAACCTGGTGACTCTCACGACGACCAAGAACAAATTCCGAGTGAAAAAAGCGGTAAAGTAGGACTATCAGGGAACGAAATGGACAAGATTTTCAACTTACTAACAAGTATGAGGGAAGATATGGGTGCCAGTTTCGAAGAAAACAGTAAGAAATTGGAAGAAAACAGTAAGAAATTGGAAGAAAATAAGAAAGAAATGAACGAAAAGTTAGAAAAGTTAAGTAGCAATGTAGAACAGCTGGAGAGAAGATTTGAGAAGAAAATGGAGGAGAAAACTAAAGAGATTTGTGGTGAGATAGCAATGAAAATAACAGCAGTTGAGAAAAACGTCGAGAGAATAGATAAGAGACTTTCAACAGAGATCGCATCAGTGAGAAAGGAGCTATCAGAGAAATCAGGTGGAATGGATAATGCAGCCTTTAAAAGATTTGAGGAGCAGCTCGCGGAATTTTACAGAGAGAAGGAAAGGATGAGAACGGAATTCGAGAAGGCCAGGACACAACCGATTATCGTCAACACCAGCTGTAGGGGATTGGATGAAGTGCCAAAATTTGAGAAATATCTGGAGAATCCTATGCAATTTTTGATTAAGTTGAAAGAGTATTTGCGGCGTAGTGGGAAAATTAACTGGAGTGAGCAATCAAGCATCATTGAAAAGTCATTTGATAGTCAACACTCAGCATGGTGGATGATTATTCAGGCTAGCATTGACTCTCTAGAACAATTTGAGGAGCGTTTCACTAATAAATTCTGGAGCCAACTCATTCAAGATTCAGTGCGAGAGAGATTAAGAACCGGAAAATTTATTAGAGGGAGGAAATTAAATGCAAGTGAGTACTTCATAAAGCAGATGCTCATTGCAAGGAATTTGACACCAGCACTCTCGGATGAAGAAATCATAATAAAACTAGTCAAACACTATGGAACTGGACTGGAAACAGCTAGATTCAATAGGAATGTTAAGACAGTGCCCGAGATGGAAAAACTATTGGAAGAATGGAGCTTGCAAAATATCGATGTTGAGAAGAATGAATTAAGGGAGAAGCGAGAACAAAAAGAGAAGAATGTATGGGTACTACGAGAAGAGAGAAAAAGTCCGCAAATGAAAAGAAGAGAGCAGGAGATTGGTAACGGGCAGCAGTGTCAGGACAACAATCTGACTTTCAACGGCGATAAGGGAAGAGGAGGTTTCATTCGAGATGGAAAATGGAATAGCGACCAGAATGCTAATTGGCAGAACACCAATTCGTCACCAAATGTGAATTGGAGGAGGAGAGACGTGAATCAGCCACAGCCACGCAGTCAGCCGAGTCCAACAGGAGAGAAAGGAGAAAAACGGTATCATAAACATGATAATGCTATAGAAGAGCTTCATGAAGGAAAACAGAGTCAACAGTTTGAAGAAAGAAATCCGGAAATAAAGAGAGCACAATATGGAAATGATAATTTCGGATCAAGGGGAGCAATCAATCATGATAACTACTCGCAGAGAAGTAATGTCAATGATAATGGAGCAAACACCTGTCAACAGAGAACTAACTGGAAAAGAGGAGGACAGAATGACTACCGAGAAAGAGGGTCGTTTCCAGATGATGACTGGAGGAGAGGTGGAGAAAAATGTGGAAGATAATTATCAACTCATTAACTAATTACTACCTGGAATGATTTTGGACTGTGGAACTGTAAATAGACTGAATAATGTAAATAAATAGCATTAGAGGTATCAAGATAGTATTGAAGAAATCATAATAATAGAAAATGGACAGTAGCTTGTGAACAATCAACAAACAATGAAGCGGAAGGGCAAAGATGACTCATAGGAAGGACAGAATGAAGTGTAAGGGCTAGAGTAGAAAGAGAAAGTGGTAACACCTGCGAGATGAGCGAGAGACATGAGAAGGAGTGAGATGGAGAATGTATTGTTCACGGAGTAAACAAGCCAGTAAGCATTGTGCGGAATTCACACAAGGGGTGGATTGAGTAGCCTTATTGTGTGAAGGATGCACCATGCTGAAAAACTTAACTGTAAATATGTGTAGCTGGTAGTATTAATTGTACAGTACAGTATGATGAGGAAAGATTGTAAATAGATAGGGAATTGGAGATGAATGGAGCAGCTGACTAAGTTGACATCATCAGCTTACGAGAGTCACTAGGCTAACGGCCAGTCAGAATTCAACGTAACATGCAGCATCCAATGATCCGGTTGTACAGCGATGGAGAACTACGGTGATCTTCAAACTTCAAGACCGTCCATATTATGAACTCATTTTGTGTTGTCTGAAGTGTGAGAACATTGATTTCATTATGTAGTTTACTCTTAATAACCATCCTTTTAGTGTTAATATCGCAAAGACTAAACTCATGTTTCATTTAGTATTTGCTCTTGAGAGGGGGGTTTTGAGCCACAAATGGCGACCATGTGCTCTCCTAAAATTTAAAAATTGTAGATATATGTTATTTGTTGCAACACGTGCTCTGAACATATTGTATTTAGGAATATGAACGCTCGAAGAGCTAGAATAATAAAAAGAACCGTTTCTCGAAACTATTGAGAATGCATTTGAATAGCTTACCTAGACAGACGCTGGGTCATTATTCTTTTCAAAATAGTTTGAGACAAAATCATTCTTTCCTAGAAACGTAACAGTATTCAAATGTCAGTCACAGACACGTTTACAATAGAAACCACATGGCCCACTGTGCTTTGTGTCAACCCTTGTATATATCTATAGCATAAGTTGATGGCAGGTGAATGAAGTTTGTGAATAGCGATATAGATATATAGTTAGGAGAGAAGTAAATATAGATATGTAATTTTCAATGTAACCACGTGGTCAGCATATGCTACAATTTTACCACGTGGTCAGCACATGGATATTATTGAAGCAATTATTTGATGATCAGTTATTTGAATGGTGATCACATAAAACGATAAACATGATATATGAGTAAATGTATTTATAAATTAGGTCATGAAGTAGATTAGGCTATATGTATAAAGTATTCAACAAATAATGTTGTAAAATAAATTATAATTTAATAATTATTATAAGCTAATTAAGTTAGTTGAATCCGAATTCATAGGCCAAGGACAAATTTGTAAATAGAATAAATTAGGTATATTTGATTAAAACATGTTGACAATGAGTATAAGAAACCTGCTTAATCAATTGAGTAGTAATTGATTGGTATCTTATTAATTTGATTTATTCAACTCGATTGTAATGATGTACTGTATGACTTTGTATTTTGTTCATTTCATATATTTATTATTGAAGTATTTGCCATATTAGATTTATAAGATTGATTACTGTATTAATCAAATCAATGCATTCAATTGTCAGTATCCAAACTTCAGAGTTTAAATATTGATAAAATATATGATATCATTTGTTTTAATAATGAAGGGGAGCCATATTTTAAAATGATATAACATAATAAACATTATAGTGGATTCAAATTGATATTTGAATTCAATTTGTAAGCAGAATATTAGGCTGAAGAGTTTGAGTGTAGGCGGAGCTAGAGGGCAAAGGGTGATGAGGGGTGGAAAATCGTGGTTCTAGTATATAAACAGGCAGACCATTCCTTGCAAGTTAGTTGCAGTTAGTTGCAGTTAGTGGCAGTTAGTGGCAGTTAGTGGCTGTCAGTTGCTGTTAGTTGCTGTGAGTCTCTTGGATTTTGGACAGTGTAGGAGTGTGTAGGAGTGAGTTTTTGGTTTCAGACTTCAATTATCCTATAGGGAATTGACTGAGCCAGGTAAAGATTGTATTTAGAATTTTCAATTTTTCTCATTTCAAATCCACACCACCCCACCCTAAAAAGCCCAAATAACTATATCAAATTACATAGCATCAAAGTAAACAGCAAATTTAATTATTTAGCTCTTCTAAATACAAATCTGTGGATACAGTTTTAATTAACTTCTTGAAGCTTACAGTTGAAATTTTCTTCTAAGCACAAATAATAGTTTTTTAAAGCAAGGCTCCCCTAATCATATTCATTCATTAAAATTTATCAATTCTCTTATTTTTGACTGTAATCATATTTTTAACTAGAGTTGTTCAATACTTTGATTTTATATCTTATTTTTCAAGTAACCTGTTAAAATAGGAACTGTTTGTTAAAATTTGTTGTATAAAATTAAAACTTGAACTGTAATATTTTCGAAAACTTAATCATCTTGTATTTATATCTAATCATTACTATATTTTTGATCAATTTTTTAAAAATTCATATAAATTTAAAGTTCAATAATAAATTCATAATTAACCTTTGTTTTGCCTTTCACTTCGTACATTCCCTTACACACAACCCTGATCTATCTCTTTTTATCTTTTCTTCTATACTATTATTAGTTCAGTGAGTGAAATATAAGTAAAGTAATTATTTTATCAATTCATTGTAATTGATTGGCGCTGGGCAAAATACCGTAAAGAGTGAGGGAGTTCGAAACCCACTCTAAACAAAGACCGACAGTGGGAAAGAGTTCAAAATGTTGCCGCAACTAGGGGCAGATTCTAAGTTAATCTGCTGAAGTGTATCAAGTGAAAGTGCATAATAGTGAATTGGTATATATAATCACCTCCATTTGTGTGAAATTCTTATTGAGTGTGCTACAGAAGTGTGATAATTATTATTATTATTAGTATTGCCAGGTAGGAAATTTATCTGTTTAGATTCTTCAAATTCTTAGGTTTAACCTATTCACTTGATTATTTTGTATATTAATTTTTGAATTCGTATTTGGTGCGCTCAACTATATGTAGATTTTTATATTGGTTATAGGAAAGTTGATATTATTTATTCTCATTCAATATTACTTTGGGTAGCTTTATTTCAAAAGTCTGTTATTTGGGTTTAATCAATCATTTAGTATGTTATTTTTGTGAATATAGTTTTGGGTTATATTAGTAGAATTGGGTATAGAAGTAGAGAATTGGAAGCCCTGAGTATCTTTTTTATATTATTTTATCCAGTCAAGCAGTATAGAAAATCAATTTTAATTATTTATTTGTGGGTGTAGTTCATTAAACAGTATTTCATTTTTGTGTGTGAACATTATTTGTGTCATGTATGAGCTTCATGATAAGTAGGATTAGTAATGGGTTCGTAGTATAGGTTACCTATGTCAGGATATTTTCTTAGAAATAGGGTTGTAAACACACTTCAATCAGACACAATGGCAACAAATGAGAGCAGCACAACAAATTTCGAAAGCAGTGAGGGCAGCACAGACAACACCATTGAGAGCCAGGAGCAATATTCACCGGAGATGTTACCGAATTCTGACATGGTAAATCAACCTGGTGACTCTCACGATGACCAAGAACAAATTCCGAGTGAAAAAAGCGGTAAAGTAGGACTATCAGGGAACGAAATGGACAAGATTTTCAACTTACTAACAAGTATGAGGGAAGATATGGGTGCCAGTTTCGAAGAAAACAGTAAGAAATTGGAAGAAAACAGTAAGAAATTGGAAGAAAATAAGAAAGAAATGAACGAAAAGTTAGAAAAGTTAAGTAGCAATGTAGAACAGCTGGAGAGAAGATTTGAGAAGAAAATGGAGGAGAAAACTAAAGAGATTTGTGGTGAGATAGCAATGAAAATAACAGCAGTTGAGAAAAACGTCGAGAGAATAGATAAGAGACTTTCAACAGAGATCGCATCAGTGAGAAAGGAGCTATCAGAGAAATCAGGTGGAATGGATAATGCAGCCTTTAAAAGATTTGAGGAGCAGCTCGCGGAATTTTACAGAGAGAAGGAAAGGATGAGAACGGAATTCGAGAAGGCCAGGACACAACCGATTATCGTCAACACCAGCTGTAGGGGATTGGATGAAGTGCCAAAATTTGAGAAATATCTGGAGAATCCTATGCAATTTTTGATTAAGTTGAAAGAGTATTTGCGGCGTAGTGGGAAAATTAACTGGAGTGAGCAATCAAGCATCATTGAAAAGTCATTTGATAGTCAACACTCAGCATGGTGGATGATTATTCAGGCTAGCATTGACTCTCTAGAACAATTTGAGGAGCGTTTCACTAATAAATTCTGGAGCCAACTCATTCAAGATTCAGTGCGAGAGAGATTAAGAACCGGAAAATTTATTAGAGGGAGGAAATTAAATGCAAGTGAGTACTTCATAAAGCAGATGCTCATTGCAAGGAATTTGACACCAGCACTCTCGGATGAAGAAATCATAATAAAACTAGTCAAACACTATGGAACTGGACTGGAAACAGCTAGATTCAATAGGAATGTTAAGACAGTGCCCGAGATGGAAAAACTATTGGAAGAATGGAGCTTGCAAAATATCGATGTTGAGAAGAATGAATTAAGGGAGAAGCGAGAACAAAAAGAGAAGAATGTATGGGTACTACGAGAAGAGAGAAAAAGTCCGCAAATGAAAAGAAGAGAGCAGGAGATTGGTAACGGGCAGCAGTGTCAGGACAACAATCTGACTTTCAACGGCGATAAGGGAAGAGGAGGTTTCATTCGAGATGGAAAATGGAATAGCGACCAGAATGCTAATTGGCAGAACACCAATTCGTCACCAAATGTGAATTGGAGGAGGAGAGACGTGAATCAGCCACAGCCACACAGTCAGCTGAGTCCAACAGGAGAGAAAGGAGAAAAACGGTATCATAAACATGATAATGCTATAGAAGAGCTTCATGAAGGAAAACAGAGTCAACAGTTTGAAGAAAGAAATCCGGAAATAAAGAGAGCACAATATGGAAATGATAATTTCGGATCAAGGGGAGCAATCAATCATGATAACTACTCGCAGAGAAGTAATGTCAATGATAATGGAGCAAACACCTGTCAACAGAGAACTAACTGGAAAAGAGGAGGACAGAATGACTACCGAGAAAGAGGGTCGTTTCCAGATGATGACTGGAGGAGAGGTGGAGAAAAATGTGGAAGATAATTATCAACTCATTAACTAATTACTACCTGGAATGATTTTGGACTGTGGAACTGTAAATAGACTGAATAATGTAAATAAATAGCATTAGAGGTATCAAGATAGTATTGAAGAAATCATAATAATAGAAAATGGACAGTAGCTTGTGAACAATCAACAAACAATGAAGCGGAAGGGCAAAGATGACTCATAGGAAGGATAGAATGAAGTGTAAGGGCTAGAGTAGAAAGAGAAAGTGGTAACACCTGCGAGATGAGCGAGAGACATGAGAAGGAGTGAGATGGAGAATGTATTGTTCACGGAGTAAACAAGCCAGTAAGCATTGTGCGGAATTCACACAAGGGGTGGATTGAGTAGCCTTATTGTGTGAAGGATGCATGATGCTGAAAAACTTAACTGTAAATATGTGTAGCTGGTAGTATCAATTGAACAGTACGGTATGATGAGGAAAGATTGTAAATAGATAGGGAATTGGAGATGAATGGAGTAGCTGACTAAGTTGACATCATCAGCTTACGAGAGTCACTAGGCTAACGGCCAGTCAGAATTCTACGTAACATGCAGCATCCAATGATCTGGTTGTACAGCGATGGAGAACTACAGTGATCTTCAAACTTCAAGACCGTCCATATTATGAACTCATTTTGTGTTGTCTGAAGTGTGAGAACATTGATTTCATTATGTAGTTTACTCTTAATAACCATCCTTTTAGTGTTAATATCGCAAAGACTAAACTCATGTTTCATTTAGTATTTGCTCTTGAGAGGGGGGTTTTGAGCCACAAATGGCAACCATGTGCTCTCCTAAAATTTAAAAATTGTAGATATATGTTATTTGTTGCAACACGTGCTCTGAACATATTGTATTTAGGAATAGGAACGCTCGAAGAGCTAGAATAATAAAAAGAACCGTTTCTCGAAGCTATTGAGAATGCATTTGAATAGCTTACCTAGACAGACGCTGGGTCATTATTCTTTTCAAAATAGTTTGAGACAAAATCATTCTTTCCTAGAAACGTAACAGTATTCTAATGTCAGTCACAGACACGTTTACAATAGAAACCACATGGCCCACTGTGCTTTGTGTCAACCCTTGTATATATCTATAGCATAAGTTGATGGCAGGTGAATGAAGTTTGTGAATAGCGATATAGATATATAGTTAGGAGAGAAGTAAATATAGATATGTAATTTTCAATGTAACCACGTGGTCAGCATATGCTACAATTTTACCACGTGGTCAGCACATGAATATTATTGAAGCAATTATTTGATGATCAGTTATTTGAATGGTGATCACATAAAATGATAAATATGATATATGAGTAAATGTATTTATAAATTAGGTCATGAAGTAGATTAGGCTATATGTATAAAGTATTCAACAAATAATGTTGTAAAATAAATTATAATTTAATAATTATTATAAGCTAATTAAGTTAGTTGAATCCGAATTCATAGGCCAAGGACAAATTTGTAAATAGAATAAATTAGGTATATTTGATTAAAACATGTTGACAATGAGTATAAGAAACCTGCTTAATCAATTGAGTAGTAATTGATTGGTATCTTATTAATTTGATTTATTCAACTCGATTGTAATGATGTACTGTATGACTTTGTATTTTGTTCATTTCATATATTTATTATTGAAGTATTTGCCATATTAGATTTATAAGATTGATTACTGTATTAATCAAATCAATGCATTCAATTGTCAGTATCCAAACTTCAGAGTTTAAATATTGATAAAATATATGATATCATTTGTTTTAATAATGAAGGGGAGCCATATTTTAAAATGATATAACATAATAAACATTATAGTGGATTCAAATTGATATTTGAATTCAATTTGTAAGCAGAATATTAGGCTGAAGAGTTTGAGTGTAGGCGGAGCTAGAGGGCAAAGGGTGATGAGGGGTGGAAAATCGTGGTTCTAGTATATAAACAGGCAGACCATTCCTTGCAAGTTAGTTGCAGTTAGTTGCAGTTAGTGGCAGTTAGTGGCAGTTAGTGGCTGTCAGTTGCTGTTAGTTGCTGTGAGTCTCTTGGATTTTGGACAGTGTAGGAGTGTGTAGGAGTGAGTTTTTGGTTTCAGACTTCAATTATCCTATAGGGAATTGACTGAGCCAGGTAAAGATTGTATTTAGAATTTTCAATTTTTCTCATTTCAAATCCACACCACCCCACCCTAAAAAGCCCAAATAACTATATCAAATTACATAGCATCAAAGTAAACAGCAAATTAATTATTTAGCTCTTCTAAATACAAATCTGTGGATACAGTTTTAATTAACTTCTTGAAGCTTACAGTTGAAATTTTCTTCTAAGCACAAATAATAGTTTTTTAAAGCAAGGCTCCCCTAATCATATTCATTCATTAAAATTTATCAATTCTCTTATTTTTGACTGTAATCATATTTTTAACTAGAGTTGTTCAATACTTTGATTTTATATCTTATTTTTCAAGTAACCTGTTAAAATAGGAACTGTTTGTTAAAATTTGTTGTATAAAATTAAAACTTGAACTGTAATATTTTCGAAAACTTAATCATCTTGTATTTATATCTAATCATTACTATATTTTTGATCAATTTTTTATAAATTCATATAAATTTAAAGTTCAATAATAAATTCATAATTAACCTTTGTTTTGCCTTTCACTTCGTACATTCCCTTACACACGACCCTGATCTATCTCTTTTTATCTTTTCTTCTATACTATTATTAGTTCAGTGAGTGAAATATAAGTAAAGTAATTATTTTATCAATTCATTGTAATTGATTGGCGCCGGGCAAAATACCGTAAAAAGTGAGGGAGTTCGAAACCCACTCTAAACAAAGACCGACAGTGGGAAAGAGTTCATAATATTTGATAAAATGATTTAATAATAAATTTCCATAATAATTGAGATTGAATATTTGAGTAATTGATTATATTTCTAAATTCTTCAAAAACAATCTGGCACGTTGTGCAATCTGCTTTGTCCAATGACCGACAAGGATAGCAACATCATTGTTATTGGTACTGACTCTATAAGGTGGACCTCACTTCATAAAGTCTGAACTCTTTCCCTCTTCGGTCTTTATTTAGAGTGGGTTTCGAACTCCCTCACTCTATACGGTATTTTGCCCGGCGCCAATCAATCACTTTGGATTGATAAAATAATTACTCTACTATAATTTCACTCACTGTGTGGATACTTATATTTCACTCACTGAACTAATAATAGTATAGAAGAAAAGATAAAAAGAGATAGATCAGGGTCGTGTGTAAGGGAATGTACGAAGTGAAAGGCAAAACAAAGGTTAATTATGAATTTATTATTGAACTTTAAATTTATATGAATTTATAAAAAATTGATCAAAAATATAGTAATGATTAGATATAAATACAAGATGATTAAGTTTTCGAAAATATTACAGTTCAAGTTTTAATTTTATACAACAAAATTTAACAAACAGTTCTTATTACTTTTATCAGGTCACTTGAAAAATAAGTAATTAAATCAAAATATTGAACAACTCTAGTTAAAAATATGATTATAGTCAAAAATAAGAGAATTGATAAATTTTAAAGAATGAATATAATTAGGGAAGCCTTGCTTTAAAAAACTATTATTTGTGCTTAGAAGTGAATTTCAACTGTAAGCTTCAAGAAATTAATTAAGATTGTGTCTTTAGATATGAATTTAAAAAGAAGTAATAATTAAGTTTGCTCTTTACTATAATGCTATGAAATTTTATATACTTATTTGGGCTTTTTAGGGTGGGGTGGTGTGGATTTGAAATGAGAAAAATTGAAAATTCTAAATACAATCTCTACCTGGCTCAGTCAATTCCCTATAGGATAATTGAAGTCTGAGACCAAAAACTCACTCCTACACTGAACACTGTCCAAAATCCAAGAGACTCACAGCAACTAACAGCAACTAACTGCCACTAACTGCAACTAAAAGCAACTAACTTGCAAGACAGGGTCTGCCTGCATATATACTAGCACCACGATTTTCCACCCCTCATCACCCTTCGCCCTCTAGCTCCGCCTACCCTCAAACTCATCAGCTAATATTCTGCTTACAAATTGAATTCAAATATCAATTTGAATTCACTATAATGTTTATTATGTTATATCATTTTAAAATATGGCTCCCCTTCATTATTAAAACAAATGATATCATATATTTTATCAATATTTAAACTCTAAAGTTTGGATACTGACAATTGAATGCATTGATTTGATTAATACAGTAATCAATCTTATAAATCTAATATTGAAAATACTTCAATAATAAATACATGAAATGAACAAAATACAAAGTCATACAGTACATCATTACAATCGAGTTGAATAAATCAAATTAATAAGATACCCATTAATTACTACTTAATTAATTAAGCAGGTTTCTCATACTCATTGTCAACATGTTTCAATCAAATATACCTAATTTATTCTATTTACAAATTTATCCTCAGCCTATGAATTCGGATTCAACTAACTTAATTAGCTTATAATAATTATTAAATTATAATTTATTGTACAACATTATTTGTTGAGTACTTTATACATATAGCCTAATCTACTTCATGACCTAATTTATAAATACATCTACTCATATATCATGTTTATCGTTTTATGTGATCACCATTCAAATAACTGATCATCAAATAATTGCTTCAATAATATCCATGTGCTGACCACGTGGTAAAATTGTAGCATATGCTGACCACGTGGTTACATTGAAAATTACATATCTATATTTACTTCTCTCCTAACTATATATCTATATCGCCATTCACAACCTTCATTCACCTGCCATCAACTTATGCTATAGATATATACAAGGGTTGACACAAAGCACAGTGGGCCATGTGGTTTCTATAGTAAACGTGTCTGTGACTGACATTTGAATACTGTTACGTTTCTAGGAAAGAATGATTTTGTCTCAAACTATTTTGAAAAGAATAATGACCCCAGCGTCTGTCTAGCTAGGCTATTCAAATGCATTTTCAATAGTTTCGAGAAACGGTTCTTTTTTATTATTCTAGCTCTTCGAGCATTCATATTCCTAAATACAATATGTTCAGAGCACGTGTTACAACAAATAACATATATCTACAATTTTTAAATTTTAGGAGAGCACATGATCGCCATTTGTGGCTCAAGTCAGTGGAAGAGATATAGTGAGGTCCACTTTATAATGGCAGTGGATAAAGATAGGAGAATAGCGATGCCGATTTCTCTGCATCAATTAATTATATTTCTGCACTGTCAAAAACATTATTGGCATCGTTGTGAACCTAGAAAATGATAGTACCACCAGCTTTGTCGAATGATAGACAAGTATAGCAAAACCAAAGTTGATCAATTATTGTCATTATAACGTGGACCTCAGTATAGGACCACATGATCACCAATTTTCTGTGTTACCACAGCCTCTTCTACAATAGTTAACATTCTGTATAATGTATCATTCTTGTGATAATTATCAATTTTTTATTTGTTCATAAAGAAAATACATTTTTCAATTATTCAATAATGAATTTTCATGATTGAGATTGAATAATCTCACATTTTAACATATTTCTGCATGGTCAAAAACAATCTCGCAATGTTGTAGAGCTACATAAGGATATAATAATAGATCTATCTGCTATATGTTCAATGACTGACAGACAAGAATAGCAACATCAATGTTAATATAAAGGTGAGAATTTTGAGCAACCAGAGAATGGATATATAATCCATTACTAGCCTCTGAAGAATCGTGTTTCCTTTGAAAATAAAGCTTAGTTTCAAAATGGCATTATTGAAGCATTTTTCAAAGGATTCAAAATCATACTGACCTAGTAATTATCCACATGAACTATTATTGGAGTCATATGGAAAAACTAGGTTCAGGTGCATTGTGTCACAAATCAAAATTGTGACAAGATAATGTTACTAAATAATTGATTATATTATTAAAAGACACCGCTCAACTATCAGGAACCTAGCTGGCTGCGGAGATAAGATTCATCCTTCCTTGTACAGCTGCTTGTTGGCTGTCATACGTCCCTGAGCAGCGGCCAATTGGCTGCCGTTCATCCTCCCTTGTACAGCGTCCTTTTGGTTGCCAAATGTCCCTGGGCAGCGGCCAATTGGCTGCCATTCGTCCCTGAGCATTGACTCATTGGCTGCCATTCATCTTTCCTTGTACAGTGGCCCGTTTGATACTGTACCAACTATCAGGAAGCTGGCTGGCCGCGGAGATAATATTCAACCTTACTAGTACAGCTACCTGTTGGCTGCCGTACGTCCCTGAGCAGCGGCCCTTGGCTGCCTCTCAACCTTCCCCTCCCTATCATACTGGAGCAAAACTTAGGCTGTGAGACCAACACAAAATTATATAGAGGTAGTCTCAACAAAGCACTAAGGAGGTGCTGTCTATGCCAGAGTTAAGGCACTTAAAGGTAAGAAGAAGGACTTTGACTAGCCTCCTTTCCCCGCCCATATTACAGCTAAGCTGAGTCGTCCAGGAGCAACACCTGGGTATCAATCACCTACCCCTGGTGGTGCTCAGAGTGTACTTGATAATTGACATATTTGTTTGGGTCAGGTTAATCTGGTTAGAGGTTGAAAGGTTTGGTCAGGTTAGGTTATTGGTATAGGTATATAATTTTATTCATTGTATAAAGCACTATAATCATGATATAATATTATAGAATATAGGCTATAATTTATTATGACATTGGAGGAAAACTAGGCTGAGCCTGTACGGTACTACTGTATTTCTCTCCAAAAATTTCGATAGAATGTTAATTAGAGTTCTAGCTTAGTTCAACTTAGTCTTGATAGTTTAAATCCAGTAAGATTGAACTAGAAATTTGTTCAGGTTAGGTTTGAAAGGTCAAATCAGGTTAGGTTTGTTGTAACACTACACACCATCTATACTGGTATAAATATTCTTTTCATCAGAATTTACATTATTTTTCTAAATAAACACTGTAAGAACCGGTGCCTCGATCGTCAATTTATGTGAAGTGAATTTTACCCAATTTAAATAGTGATATAACAAAAATATTGATAATTCGCATATGAAGTATACGTTTCAAAGAACCAATTTCGTCTACTTCTAATTCAAGTAATTTCAATTTCTGGTGTGTCAAAATGAAGTGATTTTAAAAATAATGAACAATGCAATAATAATCTCAATTTCATTCGAATTTAAATTGTTCAAACCATAATTCAATTTCATTATTATAATTTATTATATCATAATAGTTAATAAATCCCATTAAATGAATTTGCAAGCAGGGAAATTTTATGTTGTCAGCCCTTAAAATCGAAATGGAGCACCATTTTCAGTTTTCAGTTTGCCATTTGCCATCTCGCCTCGCTAGGTTGGAGTAGGCAAATTGTTCAGCAGGCTGAATCTGTAAATTCAGAATTCAGATATTGGTTATGATCTTGTGAGTACGGTATTTTGCGTTTGCGCGGGTGTAAGTGCGTGACTTTTTTGCTACAAATGAAACAAATTTTCTACTATAATTACTCCGATAACACGTGTTAACAAGGTAAGATTGATTATTATGCTATAGAATTGATTTATTACATCTTAGTATGGTTATGAAATTAGTTGCTTTGAGCTTTGATGATGATCTGCACATGTCATGTCTAAAAAAGATGTCAATTGAATATGATTATAATTTTTTGTAAATTATTGTACATTAAGCATCTTTCACCTGATAACAGTTTACGTTTCACATGGTTGAGGTATTACCGGATTGTCACATTAATTCTACTGCTACTCTGATAACGCGCTATAAACTTGATGCAAATGCAAGACCAATATTTTATTACATAGATTATACGATAGATTTTCTTTTTAGCCATAATAAACAAATCGTTTCCTTGTCATGTATTTAAATCAAACTGTATTCTTCTTCCCTAATAAAGAAATTGACAAACCCCAATTTATATCTTCCGTGAAAAAGAAATATTGACAAACCCCAATTTTTTTACCCTGTTCGTATCAATGGAAATAAATAGAAAGATTAATTACATTTGTCAAATGCTAATCAATATATTATAATTATTGATTTATGGCATATCATTTTGGATATTGCTATATCTAATTGTATTAATACAATTGGTTGAATAATTGATTAATGCAAATAATCAACCAATTGTATTAATACTTTGTAAATTATTGTAGCTTATATGCTTTTTGTAATCATCTATAATTTGAATAAACTCCTCTTGTCGTGTTGTAGGCTACCCTCGACTAGAGACATTATTAGACGTCTATTATTATCTTGAAATCTCTAGACTTTGACCTTTTATTTTTATGTTCTTGCCATCTTTCAAATAAATTTAAACATTCCAAAGTTAATGTAAGCATAAAGAAGCAAGGGAAATCTGAAAACGATACTTCAGGCTAATATCCCTCTTTAGTGTAACCTACAAACTCTTTGAGTGGCTTATGTACATGCTATTACACTACGGTACTGGTGAGGATGTGCTATCAAAGGTGCAAGCTGGATTTAGACCTGACCAATCATGCTGTGGCCAATTAATGGCTTTAACATTAAATTAGATGTGGAAACGAAAAATGTCAGAAAACAGCTACTGTATTTCTAGATTTATCATTAGACGATGAAGTAATTTGGAGAGAGGGACTATAACATTGCTCAAACTGATTCTTCACAAGTGATTCTTCGCAAAAGGATGTTTTAATCAATTTTATCTAACAGAAGGTTCAGATCTCATGGTCTCATGGATGAGAATCATAGGTGTAGGCAGACTGAACATAATGGAGGACTGTACCAAATATATGAGTACTAGCTCCATTGCTTTTCAACCCGTATGTTCATCACATAACTTCCCAATTAAAATGCCGCGTTTTCAGTTTGGTGATGAAATTTTCATAGCATGTCAGTATAAAAACTTCAATATGGATCTAGCTGCATTGAAAATACATTTCAAAAAATTGATACTGGTACCAAATCCTAACAAAACAGAATGTGCCCTCTTCCATCTCAACACCCATATGGCACAAGCTCAGATCAAGGTGTACTCCTATTGGTAAGCAGTGTGCTTCAAATGTAACCCAGAGTACATTGGAGTAAATGTGGAAAGAACATTGTCATACTAGATATGACCCATATCTAAAGAGTATGTTGCAAGGTGCGCAGCAGAGTCAACCTCTTAAGAAAGCTGGTTGTCCCAAGTTGGGGAGCTGGAGTTGACGGCCTTATAATCCCTGGCACTTTTAACAGCTAAACATTGTTTACTAAAAATCTGGACTCTTAGAGCAACAGTGCTCTAAGAATAATTTCAGGAACTTTAAAATCAACTCCTCTTGCATGGCTTCCAGTTTTAGCCAACATAGTGCGAAATAATAGAAAAGGTGAGTTAATATCAGAATTAAAAAGAGAGGTGTCTACACAATTCAACAACCACTCTGCACGATGACATTCCACTGTTTCCTCCTAGTACGCTCAGATCAAATAATTTATGGAAAAAGTTCCCTGAGATAATACAGCATGGCAACATAGGAGAGACATAGAGAGCTAGGTGGGCAAAAGATGCACCCACAAATAACTATCTTGCTGCAGATTCAACAAAACGAGTGCATTGATTTGATCTCTAAAGGAAAGAGTGGTGTTTATCTATGAGAGGTTCTCATTGTTGGCAATGGACGTTGTGCTTATGAGAAAAAGAAATGGGACTCCAGGAATCAGGGTTTTGTAATTGTCATTCAATGCAAGCCACATAACTTAGGAGTTATTCATTTCTTTGAGGGAGACCTGAAAGAGATTCTCGAAGCCACAAATACAGCAGTTGATTGGTTGAAACAGCTAAATTGAATAACAGAGCTATCTATCGACTACAGAAGGCGGTAGTGACAGAGATTTTGCAACTCGGTCGTCCTATCGTTTCCACTAACTTTAAATCTTGAATCCCACTATAAAAAAATAGTTGAAAATTTGGATTAAAAAAAAAACACAAGTCGATGCGACCGTGATTTCATGTTGGAAAATTTTCCTTATTTCTTGATGGGAGCTCATGATAGAAAATATCACAATGGAATATGTAGGTCATTGTTATTTTCCTGTGTTTTCCACATATTTTTCAGCCTAACCGTAATTGTCGAAAGAGATTGATCATTGCAGTACTTATTCATGTGATAAACTTTCTATAATAATAGATACATTTCAGATTGATTATGAATGATAATTGTTTTCAGGTGAAATGAGTCAAAGTGGAAGTAGCGGTAGGCGCGTGCCTAATGTTCCTGAAGAACAGCTTCTTCTGTCGGAGTTGGGACCCGTGAGAAATGGAGTCACCATCACTCCAACTCGTGCTGCAGCGGCTGCTACTGCTGCCAAAAGAGGCAAGTTCCATTTTTATCAAAAAATAATTGAACTTACTCATTATGTAACAAACTACCTAGTCACTCTCTGGTCATGGCTGTATACAGAAATAGTGTGTTCAATAGTATCTGATGGAGTTCAGTTCTCGATAGCTTGATCCCTCAAACAAACAAAATAGGCTAATTAGTTGTTACACTATTGACATGTTTGACCATGTACACATGACATTGACCATGTTTGAGCAAGCACTGTACATACAGATTCTCATTGTCAATTTTAAGGCTATCATTTCCTATTTATTCAGGAATATTGCTAATGAATCAATTTAAAAGCTTATTTATTTGATTGCTCGGTTATGAATGGGACAATATTAGGCAAGTAGTATGTTTATTAAAATAATAGTTATTAATAAATGGAGCTCATCTATAAAATCATGAAAAAGAATTGGTTTATATACATTACAGGATAGGAAATAAACGAATAACGCATCATCACGTCTGTACTACTGAAATACTGGACTGATTAACTTGAAATTTCGCATAACGATTCTTAATTCACCGAGGATGTTTCAATTAAAAATGATAAAATCATAAATTAATTAATTTCCTATCTCATACGTTTATATAAGCCAACTCTTTTCTTTATTTTATTATTTTATTTTTATTTTATTTACATAAATACATACATGGAGACAACAGGTTAAACCCTTATATGTCTCCTTGAAACATTACAACATTCTTCATTTAAAAAATTAGATTTAAAATAAACATCAAGCTGAGAATAAAACAAGAGTAAAATAAAATAAGAACAAAATAAATTATATAACAAAAAAAAGCGTCTTAACAAAAGAAATATGTGTTTTTTTAAATATAAAGAAAATAAAAATCCCAGGTCCGAAACATGTTGCGACAAAACACCCCAAAAAATGGGCACTGAGACCTTCACTTTCCCATACTTATATTACAAGTAGCCCTATACAGGAAACAGATAAATGTGTTTTTTTATTAAAAAAAATCCTATCTTATAGCTAGGATTCCTATCTATCCTGAATCTATCTAATCCTATCTATTGCCGAAACTACTTTCCAAGATAAAATATGGGAGGTGGGAAAATATGCACTTAAAATATCTTACATGGGTACAAACCATGCAATACAGAAATAACAAAGAATCATGTGGGCACTGAGAAGAAAAAAGTCATAAAAAAGAGAGAAAGAAAAATGTCATACGGAAACCTGGCTACAAATATGTATCCCAAATTAAGCCCTTCAGAGTGCTGCGGAATCTGCCACGAGAGCACCCAAAGACGTCTAGGCGCCCAGAAAAGAGATTGAAAAGCCTTTGGATTCTATTAATTGGAGTTATAATGACTCTCTGTTTTGGAGCGTGTTACAAGAAAAGAAAATGAAGAACGACGAGCTATGGATGATATGTAGATATTAAGTTTAGAAAGTAAATAAGCAGAATCTATTTCATTGTAAGTTGTAAAGGAAAATAAGGGATCTGACTTCCCTCCTTGATTTTAATGTTTCAATTCCAAATACACACCTCAGCGTATCAGTTGGGATATCAAATGGACAGTAGACAGTAAACTTCTTGTAATACATATATCTCAGAAATTTGTTTTGTAAACGCTCCAGAATGAGAATTTGGCCATTGCAATATGGATTCCAGATCTCAGAGGCATATTCTAGGAGATTTCTAACTAGTGACTTGTATAAGAATAAGAGAGGGGCAACATCACTAAATGGTGAGCATGTCCTTAAGATCAAACCCATCTGCTGATTAGCCCTACTGCATATGAAGTCCACATGACAATTAAAAGTAAAATCACTGGTAAACACTACACCGAGATCTTTGAAAGTTGTCATCTCTTCCAAAGGGGTGCCACCAATATTATATATATTTTCAAAAGGAGCCAACTGTCGAGTGAAACTAATAACTTTGCACTTGGCCACATTTATTTTCAGTTTATTAGTTTCACACCAGACTAATAAACTATCAACATCCCTCTGAAGGTTAATGCAATCATTGACATTCTTTATTTCTCTGAATAGTTTAACATCGTCAGCGTACATGAGGCAAGAAGAATTTTTAACAAATGAAGGAAGATCGTTAATGAATAATAGAAAAAGTAGTGGCCCAAGATTAGAGCCCTGTGGCACGCCAGATGAACAATAAAAGGAATCAGATTTATGATTATGTATCATAACATATTGCAATCTCAAATGTAAGTAACTCTCCAGAAGTTTGACTAAGTTATCACAGAAACCCATCACTCTGAGTTTCTTAACTAACAATCTGTGATTTATTGTATCAAATGCACTAGAAAGATCTGTATATATGGCATCAACCCTTCCCCCACCGTCTAACACTGTGGACACTTCATTGCTGAATACCATTAGATTAGTTACAGTGGAGCGCCCAGGTAAGAAAACAAGCTGCTCCTCTGCAATAACTCTCTTGACCTGTCCAATTATAATTGCATGTAGTACTTTTTCAAAAATTTTGGAAAAACAGTTCAAAATAGAAATAGGTCTGTAATTCCTTATGTCTGTTCTTTTCCCCGACTTGAAAACCGGGGTTATTCGAGCAATCTTCCATTTTTCAGGGAATTTAGAAGTTTTTATAGATAGATTGAAAATAAACTTTAAAGGTTCAAGAAGAACTGCTGCACAACCCTTAACAATAAATGTGGGAACAAAATCAGGGCCTTCAGAGCAACCAGATTTTAATCCCGCTATAGCAGATAAGATCTCATCTGAAGAAACATCACCAATGCATACACTCAATCCCAGGCCTCCAGACATCCCCGGACCACCCCCGCATTCATCAGATGCAACAGGTGTATCAGCCTCATAAACTGACTCGAAGTAACGTGCAAATCCATCCACAATATGAGGGCCAATGTAGGACTCCCCACTCAGCGTCATAGTCGACTCCACAAAGGATGTCTTTCTCTTGCAATTTACGTATCTCCAAAAGTTTCTCACATTACCACACAGACCAGATTGAATGGAATGTATATAGTTATTATATGCTAAAGTAATTCTAGTCTTCAAGGAGGTTCTCAAAGTTTTAAAAAGATTGTCGTGATGAGGTGAAACTTTCCTCTTCCTTGCACATTTATTCTTCATCTTTAGATCAGATACTATATCTGCAGAGAACCAAGGAGGATATTTAGGATTGTGCTCTTTCACTTTAATCTTCGGAATACAATCATCCAAGTGTGAGTACAGTATGTTGTAAAATTCATCAACAGCCGAGTCGACATCAACACAACCGAATAAAGAGTCCCAGCAGCGGTCTCTCAATCCACAGTAGAGTTTAAGATAGTCTCCCTTAGGATAATTATAACGAAATTCCTGGGTATCAATTGAAGCATTATCAGTCCCAGAATCTGAATATGAGGCCTCAACAAATAATGCAGGATGATAGCCGTCTTCAGGGAGGAGGGAATCATCACTCCTGACAACTTCAACGTGGAAGTTACTTAATACAAGATCCAGAGTCCTACCCAAATTATTCACAACTGAGTTATACAAATTTAAATCATAAAAATTCAAAAAAATTATTTAGAATCCTAGCTCTAGATGTTCCCAAAGAAAGATCATAAGTGCTGGAGGTTGTTTCTGGTAAATTAAAATCTCCAATAATCATTAAATTACCATTAAGTAAATCGTGAAGAGATTCAATATAATATTCTAAGTATTGGAGATAGGTGTTCGACTGAATTGATGGAGGTTAATAGACTGCATTTATGTGATAATATGTTGCATTTAACTTCAATTTAACTCCTACCGACTCATAATCATTATTAGCTACGGAAAGCTCATCACATAAATCAGCATGCAGTGATCTTTTAACTGCAATAATTAACCCCCCCTCCCCTCAGACGACCATCACCATCACCCCTATCACTCCGATAAAAACTATAGCGTTCATCAAAAAATTCGGAGCTGGCAATACCATCATGCAACCAGGTTTCCGTCAACACAATAATATCGTGATCAGTGCTTAGTAAGGATCTATAAAAATTGGAAGATTTTGTGCGAAGTCCTCTTACATTCTGATAATAGATAGACAAGTTGGAAAATAACATAATTGACTAAGACAAGAACAATGAAAGTTGAATAATAGTAATAAAAATGAGTATAATGTATAATAAGAAATATAATGTATAATATTTAGTATAATAATAATAAGTATGTGATTTAAGCTGTGATGCAAAACATAGGCTACAACACTCAATCAGGTTTAACTCATCAGGTTTTAGATTCGGCTCTCAAGCTTGAAATAGAAACGGTTCTCAACGAAGAGTATTAGAACGAGAGAGAGAGATAAAATATCAAAAGAGATTAGGTTAAAGTTGCACTATACAGAAGTCGGTCAAGATTATCAGTAAGAACACTGGCATTTCAGATATCGCACTTTAATTATTGTAATGGAGCGAGAATGGAGAACGAATGTTTATATATTCCATTCAAATAACACTTTGGAGCAGAAAAGTTGAGAGAATAATGATTCTTAATATGTAGAAGAAATAAAATGGACTCTACAATAAATAAAGATAATAATAAAAATAAAATTGAACGGTGAAGGAGAGAGAAATAGAGAGAGCAAAGTGAAAAGACAAATCTAGTCAAAAATTTCAGTGCCTACATAAATAAGAACGTTAGAGAGTAAATTAATGATAAGAGATCAAGTAGATTCGAAGAGCGGAATGGTCACCACTCCAAAATCCCGAGGAATCATGCCGTATAATACAATTGAAAGAAATGAACAAATAAATAACCAATAATATTTAAATATAGAAAAATAAATAAATAGATGAAAAGAAATAGTGGACCGTTTAGAAAAAAAACCTCGAGACTTAAACTTCTTATACACCATATGAAGGAAATTCTAACCGGAAAAATTCAATTAATAGATACAACTATATGAATCCAGAAGTATGGAGTTAGTGACCCCGCCCACACCACTAATGACCAATTACCAGAAATAGAACCGGAAAAATTACAGTATAGTATCATGAAGAATAATAAATTACAATTTAAGATACTGAAGAGAAATTTATGCATAATAGGGTTTATATTCAGGTATAACATTCATTCACTATTCTTATAGCTCATATCCAAATATCATAGTTCATTAAATCAATACAGTACGGTATTCAGAATACATAATAGTCCATTTCAAGTATTAGACGAATTAACTACGTAGACAGGATTCGATCACCCTCACGCCAGAGGATCCTACCATCAACACTCCACACATTCCTGATGCTCACCCTGCTCGCCGTTTCAAGTAGAAAATGATATCTTTGCCGAGTGAGATCTTCTCCAATAGTGACAGCCGAGTCCTTGAGCTGCCTCCTCGCCGTCAGGATCATTCGTCGGGTCTGGTAGCTCACGAGTTTGACCAGTATAGCTCGAGGTCTAGGCCGAGTATCGCCAGGCTTCGATGTGAGACGACCCACACGGTGACATCGATCAATCAGCGATGAAGCGATCTCGATCTTCAGCTTGTCGCGACATAGATTTGTCACAAGCTTCATGACGTTTTCTTCCTTTTGCTCAGGTATACCAAATATTCGTATATTGTTCCGACGCTGATATTGTTCGAGGGCGTCCAGCCTACCCTCGAACGCCGCATTGTTCGTTGCCAGCTGGTCGTGCAACTTGGTGATCGCAGCCGACATCGAGTCCTCCCTCTGTTCCACGGCCGTGAAGCGTGACTCACACTCATCCAGAACACGGGCAGTAATCTTTTCCTCGAGTCTATCGTTGATCTTATCAGCAACACGATCAACCAGGGTGTCGAGAAACAAGTCATCTGATTCAAGTCTAATTATAGATTATTTATATAAATAATAATAATACAAATTATTGAATTTTGCAATATTAATCTTCAAAGCGAACGGGCGCAGTATCAGATAGACGTTTTCAGACAGACGGAGAAAAAATCTAACATCCGAATGCAGACAAGCAGATATTTGCACACAGACAGATGGGCGTCTATGTGCGTTGCTACATTCAATCACTTGGGGAGGTATTTTTCCTGCTGCTTTGTGCGTTCGCTTTCAGTTGGATGGAAGATACTTGATAGTTCACAACTCGAAAATCCGGAGGATTCTCATACACGGTTTTTTGTTTCCTGGATTAGTCAAACGTCACCATAAGATTATTTTATCAATAGGCTTGTCAATAGTAAAAGACTTGATAATAGGATTACCTATTGCAGAGAGTGATGTCTACGTAAGCCGTAAACTTGTAAGAGAGTAATGGGTGGAATTGCGATGAGAGATAAAAGGACTTACATTTTTAGGTCGTGAATCACCATGAAGTGATGTTCAAATTCATAACTGTATGCTTCCCTTCCACAGGAATAAACTAGAGCGCAGTAATGCACACCCCAATCAATTAATGCACATTTCAAAAAGGTTTTAAATACATTCTATGCTAAGGATGATGTCATATACAAATATTAGATTTTGCGTGGGTTTAGATGAGTTGTTCAGAGAGCTGGCGACCGGGAATAAAATATAAGATAGCTCAATTTATAGCTCAATCTATACAAACCGAATTAACGCGATCGAATTTTGGTTACTTTTTCGTTTGTTACTGTTTACCGCACGGCTTCTTATAGGATACGAGCGTAGTCTGCCCCATAAGAGGTCGAGCGTTCTTTAAAGAGCGAAAAAGTGTGACCGAAATGTGACCGGAATTCCGAGTGACCATTGCTTATCCAGGGTGAGATATTGTACCGAATACTAGCCGCAGTGCCAATTAATCCCCTTAAAATTATCAAATAAATTGATAAATTACATTATGTATTTATTTTCCAGTTTCTGTATTCGTTTTACGTTAATTTTATATTTAGAAAGGTTGAAAATTCAATTATTATGTAAAAACTCATGGGTCAATGGGAAATTATCTATATATTTTGTATTTTGATCTAGAGTTTGTAATATGTCTTGAATATTCTAAATTGGCAATAAATGAAATTGATGGTTTTTAACATTTTGATCCAAAACAATAGCATTTATGTTGTAGTGTCGTTGAATATTCAAATTACCTATGGCAGCTGCGTCTTAATTGAAAACTGATATAGAAATATGTGTGTGGATGTTTCATTTTTCAATGTAATTAATCGCCAATAATGTAAATTAAAAATTTTGATAGGACTGGCCTACATTCAATGTACTGTTTTACAGTTACATTTACAATTTGCAACAAATTGTTGCAAATTTGTTCATTATCGCAAATACTCACTTAGCTGTTGAGCACATTCTTCATTAGAGACACTGTTATTTTAATAGACCGTTCATTGAAGATCGTAATCGTCATATTCTTAACTATAAAATATTATCATTTGAAATGTACGAACTTAGCAGTTATTTTCAGTATGTCTACATTGCTTCCTGTATTGCCTCATTTCTCTTCCCTTTTTTGCTTGAATAAGCTGACTAACAATAAACCGAATTAAGTAATATTTTAGATAAAATAATAGTCTATAATAATACCTTACATAAAATCAAAAGTCTTATTGATCTTGAGATATTGTACAAATTGCTTTTTTATATTCTTAACTTTGATTTCTCGAATAATTTACACAGTATTGTCATTTGCTAGATCCTAAACATTCACTGTAGTGTAGTGAAAATGCGAACCTGAGTTTTCTTTCGACATAGGCTACTTTTTGAAGATATTGGCTTCCGATCAGCCTATAATGCAGATAGTATCATGAGTTGTATTAATGTTTGAATGTATGTTTTTCTAAAATCAGATTTTGCAATTAATATTTTGTCCACAGTTGGGGGTACAGATATAAGTAGTTCATTTACCACTCGCAAATTTAGTATTTCCATAATCTACTCTAGTTGAAAATCCTATTACTAATACTTACCCAAATAGAACTAAATTTTTTTCAGAATGGAACGTAAAAACAGGACAAATAATATAATGAAATCGCATTATTTCTTGGAATCAATACGGATGTTGCGGATTCCCTACTTGACCATTTGCAAGACATTATCAAACACCAATATTTATCTAACAGAATGCTGCGTTCACTGTACGGTTCATTTGTGAACGTTGAACCATGATATCTCGTTGTGTATATAATTCGTTGGTTTATCATTCGCTTAGTAGATTTTTTGTAACTAAATGTCTTTATCTCCAATATATTTATTATTCTATCTGTATGGAATTGTTTGAGAATGAAAATCAAATATTAGTTATGACAGTAGGGACGTTGTTGCTCGTCAAAACATAGTAGCTCAACAGGGTTTGAAGATGAATTAGGTTTGTTACGGGTGTTATGCCCAGAAGAGGTTGTGGTCATTACCGAGCACGTGTAGTAAAGTTGTCAAATGATCGGGAAGGTGATGAGAACTTGTTTGGATCAACTTCTTTTTGTCTGCGGTGGCTAATGCTAAAATAGCTTGGAATTCTTAATAAGTGTTACATAATTCCAGTTCTCTACTGTAGCTTGCAATGTGCGCACATGATCGCGACTTTTGCTTTTCGTATATTCTCTATCTACTTCTAAAATTTTGATGGTAAACAAATAGAACCGTGTCTATCATAACCTTGTATTTTTAGTTGAATCCCTCCAATAGTGAAATGTCTGGTGAAAAAGTGCCTCTTCTGTTTGTTAGCAAACAATCAGCTCGTTCATCTAGGAATATAAAAAATAATGTTCTTAGACTTCTTAGACTGCATCCTTTTCAGTTGTCGCAACGTAAGTACCTTCTTGTCCAAGCAATTAAACAATTAAATCAAGAAAACTTATCTATGAGTATGAATTATTTAATAAATTAATGAAATTAAATTTAACCATAGGAGTTTTCGTGCTATATTTTTTTCAGAGACTGACTTTCAAATAAGCTAATGGTCATTGTTTTTATGAAAGCTTTGAATAATTTTCTTGTCATTAATTGTGATTATTGTAACTCATTCTTATCTTATTCATGTTCTTTCTGTTTGTTATCTACATATTTATGGAGCTCGGCGTGAGGGAAAATGGTATTGTCTTAGAGAACGAGATAAAACTGTGTTGTTTCTGGAACTTTAAAATACATCTGCATAGTAATGTTTTCCCAGAGATTCTTGTTACTGCCATTTAGCGCAGTGTCAAGTCTGCATGTTTAGAATGTCGTCTATGTACGGTCATGTTGATAGAAGTGTTTGTCACAGAGAATATGATAATGAAGATATCATTCAGCTTCACTTCTCGCGTGGGTTAACACCCCAAAGCTTCCCTAAAGATTACTCTTCGAAGCAATGTTTATGTGCTACAATTCGAAAGGGCATTAGTTAGCCCTTAGAAGTCTCTTGGATCTTCCGAATCTCCTTGGAAAATGAAAAAATAAACGAGCTGCGATTAGCCCATGTCGTTCGCATAGTGAAGATTAGAGTCTAGTCTTATAAATCTCCACACACTTTTCATCACTTGTTAATTTTTACAGTTTAATTTATGAAAAAAATCTTCAAACTAAAAAATGGAGTTTCTTTCTAGCATAGTGTGCTAGAATTTATTCTTTTAAAATACTTAGTTCTGTATCTTAATCATTACAGTTTGGATCAAGATGGTCCTCAGAGTCGTTTCATTTCATTCTATTTATATGAAAATTCCTCATTTTCCAACAATTGCCATGAATCCTAAATATCAATTACAGTACCAATAATTTATCAAGTATCAAAATAATTATAATAGAATAGGTAATAGACAAGATTTCAAGTTTATTATAATTAATACTAGCAGGAGCAGGTAACCCGTGCTCCGCAAGGGTATATTTAAAAACTTGACAAACTGAAAACTTGACGTAATTAAATCTTGAAGAATTGAAAATAAGGCCTATTACCATCCCCGGTAATTAAGAATCTATATGCAATTTCAAGTCCAGTAGTTCAGACGTCAAACATAATTTTCTTATCCCGTACGTAATTTTCTTAGCCAGTTCTTTCCTTTATTGTAGTGTAGATTAGTTTGTATAATCTAATATTTAAACAAATTCATTTATTACCTAAAAATGTTATAAATTAAAATAAATCAATCAAATCTGAAAATTCCTCTCATCTATTTGACGGTACCTGTTGCGATACTTACAGTATATAAAAATTACAAAACCAATGGAACAAAGTTTTTAAATAAAACTATAACATTTTTATCAAATGAATCACAATGGACATATTTTGTATTCGAAAATAAAAGCTATACTTTCTTTGAGAAAATTAAGCGCCAACATAAATACATAGACCAGTTATTTTTTTAAATGAATCCCTATGATTTCATGAAATTTCATGGGAGGTCAGGTCACTTACATTTGAAAATAAATGTGTTGGTGAAGAAAAGTTAGTCAGCCTTTGGCTGTTAGCATTGCAGTTGCAGGGCACTGTTGAAGAAAGTAGGCCTAGTGTAGTGTTGTGGTGAGCCGTGAACCGTGTCACAGTTGGTAGCCGCATCTCTACCACTCTTAACGCTAATTAAATTCCAGGGGTGGAAAATGTTCCCCTTCGCTTCTTCCCTTCGCTCGGCAGGCAATCTTTGCCAGTGCCAGCTATCTTTGACCCCCCCTCCCCCTTACCCCACAAGTTGGCTGGAGTTGTTTCAACGATCACCCACCACTCGCATTATATTTTCCTTGCTAAAAACTTGGAAATACAGTACTTTTGCTCAAATGAAATATCGTGTCAACTAACAGCGTTACTGGTATCGGAACAGTCGTGGGCTCGAATCATTGAAAGCTCTTGGTTTTTAGATAATTTCATTTATAATTACCCTTCTGTAAGTGAATACTTTAGCCTTTCAGCTATGCATAAAATAGGTCCCGAACATCCGTAAAGACCATGAGTCCATCAATATAAAATTAGAAAATACAGCATCAATAGTATTCTATCAATGAATATTTTTGATCGACGTCATCAACTCTAATTAGAAATCCTGCTTTTCAAAAAATACTTCCGCTGTGGATTTTCTAGTCATTGTTATATGTTTTAGTAGGCCTATAGTATTGAGTGTATTAAGTATTATTCTATTTGAGACTTTCAATTGAATATAAGCAATTTTATTATTAAATTTATCAATTTGGCTCCGGCATTCATATAATATCTCCAATTAAACTAAACTTTACGTTTTCAATTGTATTTCCCATTCGATTTTGATGGTGAAGTGCACTGAATAGATTATCCAAAACGACTTTGACTTCTTTATTTTCCAACACATCAGCATGGCTGGTGAGTCGCTGAGCGGCTTCAACAAAACACATTCATGATGAAACCCTACTATTGTAGCCAATTTATTGGCCTCCCCAACAAAAACGATGAAGGCTATAGCTATTCGGAAGAAGACCGTCATATGTTTTTAATCAGCGCAACCTTCACTTTTTGTTTACAGAGCTTCTATTTGCTCCTTTCTTTGTTGATCAAATTTATAAATGAATATTATTGGTTGTTTGTGTTCCATGATTTGCGTTCTATCCGTTCAATTAAAATACATTTTTGTTCCCTCGAATTGTATCAATCTTAGTTGATTCAATATTCTGTGTGTTGTAATTGAACAAATTAAAATGGCAATACATATTTTCATTCAAGTATTTTTTTCTCATTAGAAAATCATTTCTTGGTTTTATTTTCAGTAATTTCAACATATTTTCTTTGTTATTCTCAGTTATTTTACTCAGTGGCTCATGTCCTTGTACAGAACTCCCAAAATTTCCAATTATGTTTCTTATCAGCTTGATTTTTACTTACGAGAAAAATTTTACTCATTGAATTCTTTGTAGTATACTAGTATTCACAGTTGTATTACAACAACTGATTCTTCATAGTTGTAATGCTGTAGCAGTTGTTAGAACTGTGTCTGATCTGCTTCGCCTTCCTGTTATTGACATTTCAATTTAATTTAGTTGTTTGTCATAATAAACTGAATGGTACAACGCATTGTTTTTGGTAAGGCTTTTTGGCAAGAGAGACAGATTCATTACATGAATCGTATAAACTACAAACATTTAATAATACTGGAGCTACTGATTCTATTCATTAATTTTTTTCATATCATTTCGGTAAAAAAATGAGAATCGAATCAAAGGAAAAAACTTAATTTTTACTGTTAAAGTATGATCTTCAATGCTCAGGAATTATTCAATAGAAACAGTATATTCTGTCTCTAGTATCTTTGTTCTACCTATTATCATAGTATAGTTTGTAAATCAGTCTACCGGCTTTATTTGAAATTCAGTATGAAAGTGGATACTCAGTGTAGAAGAGACAAGCTTAACAAGATTCGTTCACCCCAGTCAAAGTCTCCAGTTACACTTAGCGGGTCTTCTGGATGCTTAACTTATTCTTTTATTTTTCAATTTTCATGAAGTGATACTCTAAGTTACGCGTGGACTAATTTTTGAGCTTGTAGTAGGTATGAAATTTCACATCTTGATTATTCAAATCATTTATGCCACTGATAGGTTTGTTTTTATCAATTATACAATAATTTTATTTATTAATGATATAAAATGAGGGCCCTTTCATATCCTTTGTCAGAAATAGCACGTCAGAGTTTGACAAAAGATGATTGATTCAATTAATTTCATAATGAAAATATTTGATATGCAATGCCTACAAGCCTACATTTAGAGAATATTGAATACTTTTAAATCTATTCATTCAAAAGTCAAATTTCCTCGGAAAATAGTCTCACAATTCATTCTGCGTTTTTTCTGATTAAAATTATTCAACTATTTCTTTTATTCAGAATAATTTATATAAAAAAATCACTTTTTTGGACTCAGGGGACCTTGAAACGTATAGAAATTTAGAAATTGGGGTACCTTAATTTTTTCGGAAAGCAATACTTTCCTTACCTATGGTAATAGGGTTTAGCTTAGTTTTCCTTAGCTATTAGTTTAGTTTTCCTTACCTATGGTAATAGGGCAAGGAAAGTAATAAAATTGATGCTAAGTAACTGAGTGATCGAAGCAGGGTGTGTCAGCAACTTCGTCCAGCGTCCTTATCAGAATGGAAGTTTACAATAATTGAAAAATACCGATCAGCAAACTAGGCCTCAACTTTTGAAAAGTTCACCGTCAGACCAAAACTAGAAATATGTAGCTTAGTTTTTCAGTCTTACAAAGTCTAGCTTTATTCAATTTCGAGAAGTGAAGTAGAAACACATCATATAAAAGTGTGGTGTGTTGATGGAGTTAGAGAATTTTGGAAGTTGAAAAAGTTGGTTTGATAGAATTTCCAATTCAGTAGATTCAAAAGTTTCAAAATAGTCCTTGAGACTGTAACTTGAAATTTACATACTCAATGATGCTTATTATTTAGTTGCTTTCTTGGATAAACTGTATTCAGAAAATGATTATTTGGATCGATTCGTGATAATTATTATGCTTTTCCATAACTGTTGCCAAGAACGTGGAGTCTATTTTTTATAGTTGTCAAACCTGATACGAAGACTGGGAAAATCGTTCAAATAAAGTTTTTAACAGTTTATTTGTATCTTGATGCGCATTTACATTACTGCTAACTTCATTCAATTAAGTGCTATTCTCATCAAATTTTACATTATTCACTCCTATGAATATGATATATTTCTTTCTTACAAATTTATCTATAAGACGATTGTTTGAAAATAAAACCAACCTTCTTGATATTTTTAAATACATTAATTACAATTGAGATATATCAAATAATTTTATGATAAAGAGGTTACTCATTAGGAATGCATTTCCTAGTAATCACTCACTATTCATTAATTTGATAGAACACTTGAACAATAACAATCACCTACTAACCAGAAACTTCGATTTCAATTACATCAGACTTGAATAATCAGTTCTATAGTGCCAATTAGAATGAAAATCGTTTTGAAATTTAGTTTAGTTGTTTTTAACGTTTTTGCAGTCAAACCTCGCAGTATATAGTATTTAAAATAATTTTGATGAAATGGTTAGAATTATCTATTTAATTCTAATGAAATCTGGTGATTCATTTCATCAGAATTCTTGTTCAGTCTTTAAAGCTCAAAATAACTCATTGCTCATTTTATAAGAATTCATGATTATTCTTTGAAGTTCTAATCCTTTCAATAATTAAATTTGAAGGGTTGAATTTTATTTTTGATTGTATCTCAAGAAATTGATTGTTTGATTTTCTTCTGGTCTATCTTGATGTTTTTATGTTGATATCAAATCAATGCGCAAAAGTCGAACCATCTCTATCAACTATAATTTTTTTACGAAAATGTGATGCGGAAAACATGTTCAAACTCTGTTATGGATGATGAGTGACATTTAAATTGTGACACTACCAGAATCAATATTATCTCGTCCTATCGATGATATAAGTAGAAGTTAATATGTGATGATTCTTAGAAAAGTTTCATGTTTCGGTTATGGATTTGGGAAGCCATTAGTTCTCCACATGCTCTAACAAGGCATTTTGTTTATCTAGTGTGACTGCGGTTCATTGCTTTTAGTTGATGAGAGATGGAAAAACTAAGACATTGACAGATTTATCTCTTGTTACACCGAACTGTACTTGAGTGAATCGATGCTCTGTTGAAATATCATTCCAAGGCTAGGATTGTTATCCCCCATGCGAAATAAATCGTCAACGACAGACAGGATTGAGGAGCACAAAGATCCAATTTAAAGCAATGAATAAATAAATCCAATTTACCCGATAAAGGTCGACCGGACTACTATCTTGGATGTCAGTCAACTGAATTCAGTCTGTTGACCCCAATAAATTTGGACGGGGTTGTAGTTGAGTTGCTCGTATGGTGGCCCTACACTTGATTCAAGTCATCATTCAAACTGTGATGATTCGGCTTAGTTTGGACTCACGTGGTTAGATCTTACGAAATCACTGACCGTGACCATTCATTCATTCTGTATTCAACATTTCATCTTCAGTTCTACTGTCCACTGTCTAGCATTTTGATTTGATTAATTTATTTATTTGAACTTTCCACACTATAAGTAGCAAATCGTGAAGTCTTACGATAAATAATCTTGAACAAATTCAAATCTACACTTGACACGAAACATTTTCTACACAATTCAATGTCTGACAATAAATTGTACTCAGTGGTACTAAATTATACTCTACTGGTATATTTTTTCATTAGTTCATTGAGTATACATTTCCCCTTATTATAATTTCGCCATTCAGTTCAACATTACTCTATAATCCCCTATTTTGTACTTGGGCCGTTATATTGGCTGGATGAATAGAGAACCGGTTGTTGTATGTGTTGCCCTGGCATTGAAGACCACATTTGCTTTATGAATAGGCTAGCAATAATTCGTCCACTTCCTACTCTATTCCACACTCAGCCACTCCCCGATTGGTCTCTTCAAGGGATGAAACACCAAATTACTTTCATAAAACATTGAATAGCCTGTTGATGCGGGTTCCATCATCAGGGTTCTGTAATAATAATTGTAGCCTCGGGCGATGGAGGGGATGAGCGTCGTAGAAAGGATAGTCTGTCTACTCACCCTACACCAATGGACTAGTTAGTATATCCATTGAATCAGTTTTGATTCACTCCTTGTCAGGGCAACATTGCTGTTATTAGTCATCTACTACACTCACCATTTCTCTGTCTTTACCTGTTGCTCATCAGGTTTGTAAGTAATATAATTTGAATTTAATAAAAATGAAACATTTTTTTTTTGAACAAATAGTATGTTATCTTTCTTAGATTTTTGAATGTATCAAAATGGAAATGAAACAGTAACGAAGTCCATTGGATGGACAAAGCTTTTACTGATTTACTGGAGTAATATAGGCTATCATTAAAATATCAAAATGTCGATGAACACAAATAACGAAAAGTTGAAATACTCGCACATTTGAAATATCGCACTTACGAATGACACTTGATTTTGAATTAATAGTATTGCATTCAGATCTAGTGGTTAGAGATAGGTGGATGAGATTCTTGATACCTGAAATTATAAATGAATAACCAATTGATATCAAATTCAAGAGAAAAAACGTGGAATATGTATAGTTTGAAGAAGTCTATTGTAAACAGTATACAACTATCATTAACTTGAGGTTTACATTATAATGTTTAGTCTGATTTAAGAGTTGAACTGTGAGCCCTTAGCTTGTTAATGATTCTCGAACTTACAAAATAACCAGATATGTCGTCGTTGAAATTCATATCAGTTGGTTAAATAACATACTTGTCATTTTCACTTCCTATACACAATTTTATAAATTCTCAGAAATTAAAATAATATAATCTTGTACCAGTAAATAAAGGTTACTAGTAATTGTATAAAAATACTTTATTGTATATAAAACAAGTAAATTTCAGAAATCTTAGAATGTAGACATACGTCTTGAATATTAGATTTCTCGGAATGTTTTGATTAGATATATTACATCTTTTATAATTTAAAGATATAATATAATATTTTAAATATTGTCTTGGGTGATAAGATATCTAGTCATACACCAGATGGATTCAATGATTTTCTTATTGACAGTGTGGATGAAAAATTGCGCTCAATAGCAGATCCTGTCCATGATGTTTCTTATTATCTTGACAATTACAAAAATTCATTGCCAAACTCTTCAAAACCCTCTTTCTCTTTTCATCTTACGAGTGTTGAGCAGGTTCATAGTGGAATACTGTCTTGAAGAATAGTGCTTGCCTTGATGTGTATTGCTTGAATTCTTACCTGTTGAAACTGTCTTATCCTTATATTTGTAAGGTACTTACCTCTCTGTTTAATGACTGTATTATTAATGGCGTTTTTCCTAATTGCTTAAAATTTGTCAAAGTAATTCCACTTTTTAAGAAAGGTTCTGCAACTGAGTATAATAATTTTAGACCCATTTCCATCATTCCAGTTATTTCTAAAATCTTTGAGGTAATTTTGTATTGTCAGATTGTTGAGTTTTTTGAAAATAATTCACTGTTCTCTGATAGTCAATTTGGGTTCAGACCTAATAGAAGCACAAATACAGCTATATATGAATTTATGGAAAACTGTATCTATTCTATTGATGAGAAGTGTAATCTACTAGGCAGCTTTTATGACATGAGCCGAGCTTTTGACTTTTGATACGATATCTCATCCCATCCTACTAAAAAAGCTCACATTTTATGGTTTCGATGATGTGTCAACCAATTTAATTGCCTCGTACTTGAGTGATAGATATCAAACTGTTTTTTATGATGGCTGTTCTTCTAATTATTTTAAAGTATCATCAGGTGTTCCACAGGGTTCCACACTGTGCCCTATCCTCTTTATTATATATGTAAATAATCTTCCTGCAGCAATTAGTTGTAAAAATGTAAAACCATTTATTTATGTTTGCTGATGATTTAGCTGTTCAAATAAAGAATAGTCTTTCTGGTAGCTTGCTTACAGTGAACGAGATAATTGAAGATTGGACAGCATCTAATTCATTGTGTCTTAAGGAGAAAACTCAACTCTTGGAATTTGGATTTAGATTACAACCTGACAATGCAAAATTTCTTGGTATTACAAAATACCAAAAATTTGTATTACAAATTTCTTGGTATTATTAATTTCTTGGACTTACTCATCAAACTATTATGTGGCAAACTGTCGAAGGGAATTTTTATGTTAAATAGATTGAAGTTCATTGTTGATAAGAGTGTTTTAATTTCAGTGTATTTTGCTTATCTTCATTCTCATTTGTATCATGGTGTGGTTGCCTGGGGTAATGATACAAATGTAGAAAAATTATTTGTGTTACAAAAACGGGCAGTAAGGGTCATTGCTAATGTGAATAATCGGTTTCATTGTGTAGATTTATTCAAAAAAATTCAAAATTCTGACTGTACCAGCTATTTACATTCTTGAGTGTCTTATGTATGTAAGAACTAATTTAGCAAGTATTTTTGTAAATAGCAATGTTCACAACCATTACACTAGAAATTCTGAATTTCTTAGAGTTAACCAGTGCAATTATGCAAATACATTGAACTGCTTCAAGGAGTTTGGTATAAGAGCTTATAATAAGTTAAAAGAGCTAGATGTGAATAATTTTAAGAGAGCCATAAAAACTATTTCAATTCAAATATGTCCATATAGGAAAGAGGAGTTTCTAATTTGAGGGTATTTTGTGCTGTTTGTATGCTTGTGTTTTTGAATTTTCATTTATTTGGATGTAAATACTTTGTATTTATCATGTCTATTTTATGACGATGCTATGCATTTTGTACAAATGTTTTTCGCAATAAAGAAATCTTGAATCTTATACATTCATGGGATAGGAAATTAATGCACGAATGACGCAACTTCATGTCTGAACTACTGAAGAACTGATTAACTTGAAATTTTGCATAAATATTATTGATTTACCGAGGATAGTTATTATAGACCTCAATTTCAGTTTTTCAGTAGGTTTCAATTTCAGACCTACTAATTTCCAGTTTTTCATGATTTCAGCATACTTCAAGTTTACAGTTTAACAAGTTTACAATTTATCAGGTTTTCATTACATCAATATTTTAGTTTGTCAAGTTGTCAGTCCATCAAGTATTCAATTCGTCAATTTTAAAGTTTGTGTTACTTTGTTTGAGTGGTTATCTACCCATCTACCTATGATATTATAAAGAAAAGAATTGGCTTAAAATACATGTACGGGATACGTCACGATGAGCTAATGAATGATTAACTTGCAATTTTACATAAACTGAATCCATAGCCTCATTTTCATTGATATTAATCAATTAATTTTTATTTGATAATTGAAACAAATATAATTTTGTGATTTGAAGTTCACACAACAATAAAAGCCCTACCAGAAATAGATCTTCATCCAAGTGACTGGTCATAGGTGTATGTAATTGGTAGCACATACGGTTCATCAACCAAAGGTTGTGGGTTCAACACCGATCAAACTAATTTCTTTTTTGCTGAAAATTTTCAACTCTGTACTCTGATGAAGATTATCCACTTGATTCTGACAAAATAATAAATAATTACAACACCAAATTTTTCCCAGTGCAAAGCACGGGATACCTGCTTGTTTATTATAAACGGCAAAGTTAACTCCTTGGTCGCTTGGACAATCCGATGCCTTCCTCTGGATTCCTCGTTTTCATACTATTGAACAAAGACCTTAAAGAGATATAGACCCACAATGCCTATGCCTTCCCAATGATAGCTCTTACTTGAAATTGAAGGCCGCCATTGGGGTATTTTAGCACGAGATATTATATC